>NC_089240.1:115438974-116048269 GCF_963924675.1 Phocoena phocoena
TGCGCATCCGGAGCCTGTGCTCCGCAACGGGAGAGGCCACAACAGTGAGAGGCCCGCGTACCGCAAAAAAAAAGAAAACAGAAAGGGGAAGGGATTGTTCTAGGTTAAAAGACTGAGAGACATGGCAATTAAATGCAGTGTACAAAGCTTCATTGGCACCGGGATTGGGAAAAAGAAAACATAGGAGGCATTTGGGGGACAATTGGGGAAATTTGAGTATATACTGTACATTAGATGATTTTATGGAATGATTATTAACTTTCTTGGGTATGATAATGGTATTGTGATTATGTAGGAGATTGTCCTTGTTCTTCGGCGATACGTGCTGAAGTATTTAGGAGTAAAATCTCATGATGTCTAAAAAATAAAATAAATGTTACACATTTTAACTTAAAAAAATCTCATGGTCTGCAAATTGTTTTCAAATGTATTAATATATGATATGTGTGTGTCATGATATGTAATATACCTGTACATACATATATGTGTATATAAGAGAGAGAAAGCACATACAGCAAGATGTAAACAAATTGGTGAATCCAAGTGAAGTATATACAGGAATTGGATGTACTAACTTTTCAACTTTCCTGAATATTTGAAATTTTTCAAATTAAAAATGTATAGGCGGGGGGAGGACATTTTGTCATCCACAGAATTGCTGGAAAGGCAGGAGAACTAGACTTAGAAAATAGGCAGGAACAAGAGTGGCTCTGCAGCCATAGCCATGAAGATGCTCCAAATCCTATATAACGAGGACACTGCTGTAGCTGCTATGGAGCCCTGAACTCCAGACTTCTGTACCTACACACCGGTCGGGGCTGTGGCCTCCAGTACGATTTCTCCCTCTCTGCTCTGTGTGTCACTAGGGTCCATGCCTGTGATCATGTGCCCATACCCTAGCTGCAGGAAGTGTTGGGAAAGGCTTTTTTAGCTTCCATGGTGAGAGAAGCTCTGCCTCACTCAGACTCATTTGATGAGAGATCCCCAAACTAAGATTCATCCACACATGAGAAGGGGGTTCAGAAGCTGTCTTTCTATGGCAGCCCTTAATCTAAGCTATAAATCATCAGTGGCTAGACAGTGTAGATCATTATGAAGTCACCTGTCTCCATGTTCTGTTCTAGTTCAAACCCTTAGCTGGGCTTTCTGAATCTACCGATTACATTAATGCAAACCCAGGTAGACCACGAGTACATGTTGGAAATTAGAGAAAAGTTGAAACAGTAAAGATAAGCAGAGGTGCGAGTCCCTTGTGCCGTTAACCAGGATCCACACATCATGAATGTAGAGTAAGTTATTTGGAGTAAATTGTGCAACCCAAAGTGTGGTTTGCATGAGATTAAGGTGTATCCCTAGTTTCCATCAGGAAGCAAACAACCTTAAATGAGCTAAAGGCTTAGAAGTCAGAGCATATTATAAAAGTTGGATGCTATATGTTCAAATAGCTAAAAGGGAGCACCAACATGGAGAAAAAGAAGTATGTGACTTTAGCACAACCCCAGAGACGAGAGCCCTGTCAGGCTAATGTGAATACTTCTATTTCCTCGATAAGTCTCTCTCCACAGTGATAAGGGTGACTCACCAGGCTGCCATAGCTTGATGACATTATTCCTCAATTCAATTTATTGTAATCATCATCAACAACAGCTAGTTATTGAGCGCTTCTTGTGTGCTCATTACTGCAAATACGAAGATGAATAAGGCCCTTGAGGATCTTATAATCCACTTGGAGAGAGAGAAGATATACACAAAAGATAAATAACAATAAAAGGTAGCACATAAAGACCAAATGAGGAGTACAGACAAGTGCTGAAGAAGGTCAGACGAGGGACAACATACTGTGGGGTGGGATGGTAACCCAGGCTTCCTTGAGGAAATGAATGTTAGAGGAAGGGTTAGTTTGCATAAAAGCAGGGAGGTGGTTCAAGGCTGCCATTCCAGGTAAGCCTAAGAACATGGGCCAAGGTGTCTGAAGGCTTGACTTCGTGTGTGTGCTTGGGGAAGGGGAGGCGGGGAGGATGGAAGCCAGTTTTCCTGTGACAAAAACGTACAGAGGTTGTAGAATGCATGGCTAGGTGAGCTGGGTAAGCTAAGGGCCTTGAAGAGCCTTGATGCAGGGCAAGAATTTGAAGAGATTAGCTCCTAGGTTAGCTGACCTCCTCTTCTTGCTTGTATTTAGATGCTTCCTTCACTTGCTTATTTCTCTCCTTTCATTATTTTACTTCTAATTCCTCACCCACAAGTGACTTGTTAAACCCCTTATTCCGTGAAACAGTGCTTTTTAAAGGTTTCCAGTGATTTCTTTGCCATCAAGTCAAGCAGCCTACTCTCAGTGCTCATTCTCCTTGACCCTCCACAGTGTTTGGTACCACTTTGATAATGTCACTTTCTTGCTCAAAACCTTCATCGGTTCATTGTTGCTTTCAGAGCAAAATCGAGTCCCTTAGATAATGATCTAAGACCCTTGCTCCAAAGGCTGGCCTCAACTCTCCTTCCAGTTTTATAATAATAGCTACCATTTATTGAATGCTTTCTTTGCGCCAGCCACTGTGGCAAGCCTTTTTCATATGTGATCTCATTTAATGAAAAAACCCTGTGAGGCAGATCCAGTTAACCTTCATATTTAAAGTGTAGAAACTGAGGCACAGCTTACAACTCCGGTCTCACAGTATCACATGAAGTTAATACCTATATATCTAGATGCATACTTATCATCTCGATTTGGGTGTGTATTGCTTATTTCAAACTTAAGATATTCAAAACCGAACCCTTTATTTTCCACATCCCCTAAACCTGCTCCCCCTACAATCTTGCCCCATTTTGGGAGGTGATAACTCCACTATTCAAGTTTTTCAGGTCAAAAATCTTGGAGATGCCTTTGATTCCTCTCCTCTTTCAAAGCCACACATCGAATCCATCAGTTTACCATCAAAATATATCCAGAATTTAACCACTCCTCACCACCTCCAACTCTATACTCCTGGTCTAATTTACTGACTACTTCTCACCTTGATTACTGGAATAGTTCTGTACCTAATTTTCCCACTTTCACCTTTGCTCCCTATGGAAGTTTCTCAATGCAGCAGCCCCAGACAGATACTGTTAAATAAAAGTCATTGCATCATACCTCTTCTCAGAAGCTTTCCAACGGCTCTCATCTCACTCAGTGTAAAATCTAAAGTCTAAATCATGGCCTATTGTTACCTCCTCAAAGCTGACCCAAGCTTCCATCCCTCACTCCCTCAGTAACTCCTCTCTAGCCGCTCTGGCCTCTGTACTGTTTCTTGAACAGTTCAATATGTCCTCACCTCAAGGCATTTGCACTTATTATTGCTTCTGCTACAAATGCTTTTCCCCAAGAAATCTTAAGAGTTTACTCCTTTGTCTCTTTCAGGTCTCTCTCTCTCTTTTTTTTTTTTTTACATCTTTATTGGAGTATAATTGCTTTACAATGGTGTGTTAGTTTCTGCTTTATAACAAAGTGAATCAGTTATACATATACATATGTTCCTATATCCCCTCCCTCTTGCGTCTCCCTCCCTCCCACCCTCTCTATCCCACCCTTCCAGGCGGTCACAAAGCACCCAGCTGATCTCCCTGTGCTATGCGGCTGCTTCCCACTAGCTATCTGCCTTACGTTTGGTAGTGTATATATGTCCATGCCTCTCTCTCGCTTTGTCACAGCTTACCCTTCCCCCTCCCCATATCCTCAAGTCCATTCTCTAGTAGGTCCGTGTCTTTATTCCTGTCTTACCCCTATGTTCTTCATGACATTTTTTCCCTTAAATTCCATATATGTGTGTTAGCATATGGTAAACTTTCTGTTCCAGCCAAACTATGCTGGTGTCTATTGAAGAATATAGCACAAGTAAAATGCCATATTTTTAGCCTCATCCCTCTCATATGAACATACACCCAAACAAACACCAAGAAATTCTCAACAGTATATGTCAAACACACTTTTGGAAGCATAAATAGACTCACAAGAAAGCGTCGGAAGTCCTCAGGGACAAGAAATGAAGAAGGAACTGAAAAATATAGATGCAAAAGTCTTAAATATTAGAAAATTGAACCAGCAATATATAAAAAGGATGCTACATCATAGCCAAGCGAGATTATGTCAGTAATGCAAGACTTGTTTACCATTCAAAAATCAATCAGTGTAATTCACCATATTAAAAGAATAAAGGAGTAAAAACATCTCAATAAGTGCAGAAAAAGCACTTGAGAAAATTCAAAATCCATTCAAAATAAAAACTCTCAGCCAACTAAGAACAGAAGGGAACTTTCTCAACCTGGTAAAATATATCTATGAAAAACATATGAGTAGCATCATACTTAATGGTGAAAGACTAAATGCCTTCCCCCTAAGATAGAGAATGAGGCAAGAATATCTGCTTTCACTACTTCTATTCACCATTATACTGGAGATGCTGCAAAAAATAAAAGCCATACAGATTGAAACAGAAGAAATAAAACTGTCTCTTATTCTTGGTGATATGATTGTCTACGTAGAAAACTCTATGGAATCTACAAAAACGCAACTGACTCAAAAGGAAGGAGTGAGGTTTAAAAATTGAGAACAAAGAAATTGGTAAACATGGGTAAAACTAAACATAGTAAGGAGAAAGACTGAAAATGAATGAGCTAAGAATCCAATTTAAGAAATTAGAATAAGAACAAATGAATAAAATTAATAGTAGAAGGAAAGAGTTAATAAAGAGCAAAAATTAAATAGAAATTTATGATAGGGTCATTAGAGGCAAAAGTTGTCTTTTTGACTAATAAAATAGACAAACTTCTGACAAGATTAATATTGAGAAAAGATAGAAAGCACAAATAAACAAGATTAGGAATGAAAATACAGTTGCTTCAGAAATTAAACATAGTAAGAGGTTATTATGAACAATTTAATACTAATTCATTTGAAAACATAGATAAAACAGACAAATTCCTCGGAAAATATGTTATGGAAGTGAATGAAAGAAGAAATAGAGAACTTTCATTGTCTTCTAAACAATAAACACCATTAAAAAGTAATCTTTCTGCAAAGGTAACACCAGGCCCAGATAGTTATATAGACAATTCCTTCCAAGTATTAATGGAACAGGTAATGCTAATATACACTCACTTTCCCAGTGAATTGAAAGGAAGGAAAGCTCCTTAACTCCTTTGCTCCTGCGGTTCTCGCCTGATTTTAGGACAGTATGAGAAAGGAAAATTATGGGCCAATCTCATTTGTAAACATTGACACAAAAATCCAAAATGAGTTATTAGCAAACTGAATCCAGCAAGATATGGAAAAAACACATCATGACCAAATTTTCTTTAAGCCAAGACAAAAAAGAGTTTAACATTAGGACATTTATTAATTTAAATCACTATATTAACAGATTAAAGAAGAAAACAACACAATCATCTCAATAGATAGAGAAAAATATTCATAAAATTCAACCCCTATCCATGATTAGGAAAAAGGAAATCTCTTAGCAAATAAAAATAGAAGGAAACTTCCTGGACCTGATACAGAGTACCCAAAAAAGATAATGCAACAAACTTCATTTTTAATAGTGAAACATTAGAAACATTCTTTTAAATTCAGGAAGAAGACAAGGGTATATACTGCTAAACTCCTATTCAACGTTTTATTAAAAGTTATAGCAACAGTAACAAAACAAGAGATAAGAAGAGCTGTGGATTGGAAAATAAGAAACAACACTGCCACTATTCACAGATAATTGTTTACGGAAAACTCCAAGAGAATTTGCAAACTGTTTGGAATAAGAAAGGCTACCGCATATAATATCAATATTCAAAACTTGATTGTGCTCTTAGACACCAGGAATGGAGAATTAGAACATAGAATTTTAAAAAATCACAATAAAAACAAGTTATGGGTGCTTAAATCAACCTTGTGCCTCAGGTCTTTGGCTCATGTCTCTCCTCTGTCTAGAATACTTTTTTTTTTTTTTTTTTTTTTTTTTTGCGGTACGCGGGCCTCTCACTGTTGTGGCCTCTCCCATTGCGGAGCACAGGCTCCGGACGCGCAGGCTCAGCGGCCATGGCTCACGGGCCCAGCCGCTCCGTGGCGTGTGGGATCTTCCCGGACCAGGGCACGAACCCGTGTCCCCTGCATCGGCAGGCAGACTCTCAACCACTGCGCCACCAGGGAAGCCCTAGAATACTATCATTTTGACTTTCATAGATCAACATCCAATTCAGTTGGATGTTCAGGTGGACATTTCATAATATGTTCTTTAAGTACCTCAGTTACAAATGACTTTTTCCTCTGAAGTATTGTACCTCTACTTTGTACCATTATTAAAATACTGACCTTAAACTACCAGTAAATTGATTTATATAATTTGTCATCTTTCACTAGATCATAGTCTACTGGAAGGCAAGATAGGGATCATATATTGTTCTTTACATATCTCACAGAACATAGCACAAAGTCTTACACATAATAGATCTTTAATAATGTTTATTGAATAAATTAATAGCTTCCTAAACAAACAATTAATTGACTTTACAGCTTATAAATCTGTCTGTTGTATTCACAAGTCCATCGTTTGATGTTTCCGGAGTTTCTGAACCAGTCAGGCTGATACCCAGCCCTTGTGATGCGAGCCAGTCTTGAGGCCCAGTCTATTGCCAGCTTTTCTTATTTCTCTCAAGAGGCATAGTGGGCATTTAGGTGAATTCCTGTTGACTATTAAAATTCAGTACCAGTAGAACCACTGGTTTAAGAAAAATTCCATTGCATTGGATGGAATAGAAACAAAAGAAATCAATGACACTCCCAAATCTGCTCTTCACTTAGCTACTTTATTTGAGGTGTGGCCCCAACTATTTTCTCCCTGCCTCGGGCATGATTATTCTATAGCCTATTTTGTTAACCATTCACTATTCTAGTCACAGATCGTTGGACTGGGCACCATCATAATTAACTGCAAGGCAGCCAGCTGTGCTGGCCCCAGGGAGCTCTGCTGCCTCTGAAGTGGCTTGCTTGAACTCTATCCAGTACAGGTGCTCAACACCCACTGTCACCAACCCAACACAATCAAATGCTGTCTTTGTGAAGAAAAAAACTGAGAGGCAGAGTTCCAAGCAATATTTAGTGATAATCTTAGTTGCTTATTAAACTGGGAGCACGTCTCAAAGCTGAGTGAATTGGGGCCTGGAGTTTGTGTGTAGCTGGTGGGGCCCTTTCCCATTCTGTCTTGTATTTTTGTGCAGTCTTAAACGTACATGGCTGTCATTATTCAGTGATCAGCTCTTCCTTGTGACTCTGAAAAACCTGAGCAGCTGAATCCGTGCAAATGTTCAGCCCTCTTTCATTCTTTCCCCTTTAAATATCATCCACCTCCCCACCCCCCTCTCCACCTCCATCTTTCTCATAGTTTTGCCCTTGGCTCATTCATTATCTACTTCCACTGAAATATACTATCTCAGAAAACAGAAAGACCAAAGGTACGGCAGATTTTTATTTGGTTGATTTTCAGTGATATCATGAAAATCTTGGGATCTTTCCATCTCTTAGCTCTGACATTCTCAGTGTAAGCTTTGTCCTTAGGCTTGTAGCAAGATAGCTGCAACAGTTCCAAATATAGCAACACCTGGAAGATGTAGACAGACCATGTTTTTATATGCCTCTCTTTTAGAAATGAGCAAACTTTCCCCAAAAGCTGTATAGCAGTTGTCTCTTCAAATGTAATTGACCAGAATCAGGTTATGTAACCATTCCCAAGCCTGTTATCACCAAGGGAGTGGGATCCCCTTAGACCAATGGTTGTCACACTTTAGAGCGCATCAGAATCACTTGGAGGACTTACTTTAAAACACAAATTGCTAGGTTGCACCCACAGAGTTTTTGATTCAGTAGGTTTGAGTGGGGACCAGGAATTTGCGATTCTAACATGCTTTTAGGTGATACCGATGCTGCTGAACTGGGGACCACACTTTGAGAACCACATGGCTACATGAGGCAGGGCTGGACCCCTGATCAAAATTGGGATTCTGTTAGGAAAGAAAGAGAAAGAACCAATACTGTGGTGTCAACCCAGAATGTCCACTAAACATCAAACCTTGAAGCTTACTTCTACTTTTCCTGATTCTTAAAGGAGCAACAAGACATTGTGCAAAGCTGTAGATGGAGATGGCAGGAACATCATCATTCTCCTCTCCAAGTTCTCTAGTGTTCAAGGCTCATTCACCCTCCCCTTTAAAACTAGGCCACTATAATTTGAACTTGTACATTCCATGATTGCAAGTAGTCTAGTCTTTTACTGGGTTCTCTTCCCCATGTATTTTCTTTTAATTGAAGTACAGTTAATTTACAATCCTGTGTTAGTTTCAAGTGTATAGCAAAGTGATTCAGTTATACATATATACATATATATTCTTTTTCAGATTCTTTTCCATTATAGGTTATCATAAGATATTGAGTATAGTTCCGTGTGCTATGCAGTAGGTTCTTATTGTTTAGCTGTTTTATATATAGTAGTGTGTATATGTTAATCCTAAACTCCTAATTTATCTCCACCCCCCCCCACTATCCCCTTTGGTAACCATAAGTATGTTTTCTATGTCTGTGAGTCTATCTCTGTTTTGTAAATAAGTTCATTTGTATCAATTTTTTTACATTCCACATATAAGTGATATCATATGATATTTGACTTTCTCTGTCTGACTTATTTCACTTAGTATGATAATCTCTAGGTCTATCCATGTTGCTGCAAATGGCATTATTTCATTCTTTTTTATTGCTGAGTAGAATTCCATTGTGTGTTTGTGTGTGTATATATATATATGTGTGTGTGTGTGTGTATATATATATATATATATATATATATATATATATATATATATACCACATCTTCTTTATCCATTCATCTGTCGATATATGTGTAGATTGCTTCCATGTCTTGGCTATTGTAAATAGTGCTGCTATGAACATTGGGTTACATCTTTTTGAATTAGAGTTTTCTCCAGATATATCCCCAGGAGTGGGATTGCAGGATAATATGGTAACTCTATTTTCAGTTTTTAAGGAACCTCCATACCGTTCTCCACAGTGGCTGCACCAATTCACATTCCCACCAACAGTGTATGAGGGTTCCCTTTTCCCTACACCCTCTTCAGCATTTATTATTTGCAATTTTTATTTTATTTTATCTTTTTATTTTATCTTGTATTGGAGCATAGTTGATTAACAATGTTGTGTTAGTTTCAGGTGTACAGCAAAGTGATTCAGTTATACATGTACATGTATCTATTCTTTTTCAAATTCTTTTCCTATTTAGGTTATTACAGGATATTGAGCAGTGTTCCCTGTGCTATACAGTAGGTCCTTGTTGGTTATCTTTTTTTTTGAAACATCTTTATTGGAGTATAATTGCTTTACAATGGTGTGTTAGTTTCTGCTTTATAACAAAGTGAATCCGCTATACATATACATATATCCCCATATATCTCCCCCCTTGCATCTCCCTCCCTCTCACTCTCCCTATCCCACCCCTCTAGGTGGTCACAAAGCACCCAGCTGATCTCCCTGTGCTATGCGGCTGCTTCCCACTAGCTATCTATTTTACATTTGGTAGTGTATATATGTCCATGCCACTCTCTCACTTTGTCCCAGCTTACCCTTCCCCCTCCCCGTGTCCTCAAGTCCATTCTCTATGTCTGCGTCTTTATTCCTGTCCTACCCCTAGGTTCTTCAGAACCTTTTTTTTATTTTAGATTCCATATATATGTGTTAGCATATGGTATTTGTTTTTCTCTTTCTGACTTACTTCACTCTGTATGACAGACTCTAGGTCCATCCACCTCACTACAAATAATTCAATTTCGTTTCTTTTTATGGCTGAGTAATATTCCATTGTATATATGTGCCACATCTTCTCTATCCATTCATCTGTCGATGGGTATTTAGGTTGCTTCCATGACCTGGCTATTGTAAATAGTGCTGCAGTGAACATTGGGGTGCATGTGTCTTTTTGAATTATGGTTTTCTCTGGGTGTATGCCCAGTAGTGGAATTGCTGGGTCATATGGTAATTCTATTTTTAGTTTTTTAAGGAACCTCCATACTGTTCTCCATAGTGGCTTACAAATTTACATTCTCAGCAACACTGTAGGAGGGTTCCCTTTTCTCCACACCTTCTCCAGCATTTATTATTTGTAGATTTTTTGATAATAGCCATTCTGACTGGTGTGAAGTGATATCTTATTGTACTTTTGAATTGCATTTTTCTAATAATTAGCAATGTTGAGCATCTTTTCATGTGCCTCTTGGCCATCTGGATGTATTCTTTGGAGAAATGTCTATTTATGTCTTCTGCCCGTTTTTCTATTGAGTTGTTTCTTTTTTTTTATATTGAGCCGCATGAGCTGTTTGTAAATGTGGGAGATTATTCCCTTGTCAGTCGCATCATTTACAAATATTTTCTTCCGTTCTGTGGGTTGTCTTTTTGTTTTGTTTATGGTTTCCTTTGCTGTGCAAAAGCTTTTGAGTTTAATTAGGTCCCATTTGTTTATTTTTGTTTTTATTTCCATTACTCTGGGAGACGAATCAAAAAAGACATTGCTGCAATTTATGTCAGAGAGTGTTCTGCCTATGTTTTCCTCTGGGAGTTTTATAGCGTCCAGTCTCACATTTAGGTCTTTAATCCATTTTGAGGTTATTTTTATGTATGGTGTTAAAGAATGATCTTATTTCATTTTTTTACATGTAGCTGTCCAGTTTTCCTAGCACCATTTATTGGAGAGACTCTCTTTCCTCCTTTGTATAGTCTTGCCTCCTTTGTCGTAGATTAGGTGACCATAGGTGCATGGGTTTATTTCTGGGCTTTCTATTCTGTTCCGTTGATCTATATTTCTGTTTTTGTGTCAGTACCATACTGTTTTGATGACTGTAGCTTCATAGTATAGTCTGAAGTCAGGGTGCCTGATTCCTTCAGCTCCATTTTTCTTTCTCCAGATTGCTTTGGCTATTCGGGGTCTTTTGTGCCTCCATACAAATTTTAAGATTTTTTGTTCTATATTTGCAGCATTTTTAATGATGGCCATTCTGACCTGTGTGAGGTGATACTTAATTGTTGTTTTGATTTGCATTTCTCTAATAATTAGTGATATTGAGCATCTTTTCATGTGCTTGTTGGCCATCCGTATGTCTTCTTTGGAGAAATGTCTATATAGGTCTTCTGCCCATTTTTTGATTGGGTTGTTTGTTTTTTGATATTAAGCTGTATGAGCTGTTTGTATATTTTGGAAATTAGTCCATCGTCAATCACATTGTTTGCAAATATTTTCTTCCAGTCCGTAGGTTGTCTTTTCATTTTGTTTATGGTTTCCTTTGCTCTGAAAAAGCCTTTAAATTTAATTAGGTCCTGTTTGTTTATTTTTGTCTTTATTTCCATTCCCCACGTATTTTTTTATAAATTTATTTATTTATTTATGGCTGCATTGGGTCTTCATTGCTGTGTGCGGGCTTTCTCTAGTGGCAGCAAGCAGGGGCTGCTCTTCATTGCCGTGCACTGGCTTCTCATTGAGGTGGCTTCTCTTGTTGCGGAGCATGGGCTCTAGGTGCACAGGCTTCAGTAGTTGTGGCACGTGGGCTCAGTAGTTGTGGCTCGCGGGCTCTAGAGCACAGGCTCAGTAGTTGTGGTGCACGGGCTGAGTTGCCCTGCGGCATGTGGGATCTTCCCAGCCCGGGGCCCAAACCCGTGTCCCCTGCATTGGCAGGTGGATTCTTAACCACTGCGCCATCAGGGAAGTCCCCCCCTCCATGTATTTTTGAGAATCCTCATGGCATAGTGACAAATATGTCCTTGTTGTCACTAGTCACCTTAGACTTCTGTACTTTTAGGCCACCTTGGCCACCCTCCCGTATTGCTGGAGCTGAATCATTATCACAAGCCCTTCTTTTTATTGGAGGTTTGGAACAACAAGAAGAATTTTAGCAGGAGAAAAGCTCAAAATTGTATTTTAGACAATGTGGCTTCTACAGTCCATTTGCCCTAGAATCAATATAACTGTGCCCAGGTGATCTCCTACTAGCCTGTCTTATTAGCTGCCAGCCCACCACTGTGGTGGGGAGCCAACCTACCTATCTTCACTGGGAATGACCTTGACTATATACTCTAGTCAAAGTCCCAATACCCTCCCCCTGTACACCAGAGAAAAAAACTTTCCTATCATTATCAGAATCCTTAAAGAGATGCAAGCTTGTAATTAAGATAACTGATATCTTTTTACATTATTGTGCAAATCTGTTTAGCCCCACATTTCCCCAGACTTCTCCATTCCAAAATTGGATTCTGGCTTTATATTTGCATAGAAAAACTAATCATCTGTATTAACAATCTATTGCTGTGTAAGGAATCATCTCCCCAATTTAGCAGCTTAAAACAAACAACATTACCTCACAGATTCTGTACATCAGGAATCCAGGCGTAGAGTAGGTGGGTCCTTATGGTTTATAGTCTCTCATGAAGTTGCAGTCAAGCTCTCAGCTGGGTCTCATCTGAAATCTTTCTTGGGGGAACATCTGCATCCAAACTTATGTGTTTGCTGGTTAGTTCCTCACTGGCTATTTCCTCACCATAGGCTCCCTTGGGTGTTCTCTTGACATGCAGCTGGCTTCCCCAGTGTGAGTGATTCGAGAAGTAAGTAGCAAGAGCAAGACAGAACCCAAGATGGAGGCCATTATATTTTATATCCTTATTTCAGAAATGGCATACCAACATTTCTGCCATATTCTGTTGATCACACGGACCAACCCTAGTCTAACGTGGGAGAGTGTGTGAATTCACAAGGGTGTGAATATCAGGAGGCAGGAGTCACTGGGGTCATCGTGGAAGCTTGTGATCCAAATATTTACCCCTAATGAGAACTGTGCATCCACTCATAGACAAACAGGAGAAAAGCTGCTTTCAACCTTAAAATGTCCATTTTCTCTCTTGTGGCCATCAAGATTTTTAAAATTAATAGGGTCCAGTGTCAGAGCATTTAAACATATCTTATTATTTCTAATTCAAATATATTTGGTAAGAAATAGCCATAAAGCTGAAATAAAGGGAGGTTTGCCTTTAACTACCTACATCATTATTTGAATATACATTTTTCCTGATCATATGGAAATCTAACTAAAGTACAGAAAAATTAATTCTAAGTACACTAGCAGCTAGAGACTGCCCATATCTAATTATGTTTTAGTCATAATTACTTGCATTGATTTTCACTCTTTTTATTAGTCACATCCCCTTGAAGCTGTAACCACTTGTCGTATAATTTTCTGGCTGTTATCTTTGCCCTGGTGCCCAGGCTCTATAGAGAGAAATGTGAAATCCTTTCTCTTCTCACTGGAATCTATCAGAATACATACTGCCACCACTATATACTTTTTGGAAATTAAAATCACTTTTTCTCATATATGACATAATTTAATACTCACAACACCCTTGTAAAAAATTTTTTTTTAAATAATATTTGTTTATTTATTCATTTTATTTATCTGGCTGCGCTGAGTCTTAGTTGCAGCAAGTGGGATCTTTGTTGCCGCGTGCAGGATCTTTAGTTGCGGCATGCATGCGGGATCTAGTTCCCTGACCAGGGATCAAACCCAGGCCACCTGCATTGGGAGCTTGGAGTCTTAATCACTGGACCACCAGGGAAGTCCCTCCCTTGTAAAAATGTTGTTATCCCATTTTATAGATGAGGAAGCTGAAACTGTAGAGGTTAAGTAAGTTTCCTGAGATCAAACACCTCGCACAGTAAGTGGCAGTGCCAGGATGTGAACCCAGATGCTCTGACCCTCAGGGAAAATTTTTTGAACTTTAAATTGAAATGTAACACCCATTTATAAAGGTGCATAAATCGTAAGTGTAAACCCTAGTAAATTATGACAAAGTGAACACACCTGTATAAGCAGATCCCAGCTCAAGAAACAGAACTCAGCACCCAGAAAGCCCCTTTCTGCCTCCTTTTAGTCACCACTCCCCCAAGGGTAATCAGTACCTTGATTTCTAATGGCATAAATAAGTTTAGTCTTGTGGAATCATCTACTATGAATATGGGCTGTCTGTATGTATTATGTTGTATAGGGCTTCTTCCTTTGTGAGATTCACCCATACTGTTGATTAGGGTCGTAGTTCATTCATTCTTATTGCTGTTATATCATGTGCTCCCTGCTATGATGCAATGAAAAGGGCACTTCACATCTGTGATATTCTTCTAAAAAATTCATAAGCTTAGTGTAATCATGAGAAAACATCGGCAAACCCAAATTGAGGGATGCTGTACAAAATCCATGACCTGTACTCTTCAAAACCCTCAAGGTCATGAAAAACAAGGAAATACTGAGAAACTGTCACAGTCTGGAGGAGACTAAAGAGACATGACAATTCAATGCCATTATGCAGTCCTGTATTGGCTCCTGGAACAGAAAAAGAACATTAGTGGAAAAATTGGTGAAATCCAAGTAAAATCTGTAGTAGGGTTAATAGTACAGTACCATCGATAGTTTCTTAGTTTTGACAAGTGCACCATGGTTCATGAAAAGTGTTTATTGGAAGCTGGTTGAAGAGTATATGAAGGGAAAAAAGAATACATGGAAACTCTCTGTACTATATTAACAACTTTTCTGTAAATCTAAAATTATTCACAAATTAAAAAATTTAAAAATTTGAGTAACAGTTCTACCTAAGATGTACAAATGGCTAACAAACACCTGAAAAGATGCTCAAACTCATTAGCCATTGCTGGTGGGAATGTAAAATGGTATGGCTGCTGTGGAAAACTGGCAGTTTCTCGGAGAGTTACGCATGAAATTACCCTATGACCCAGCAATTCCACTGCCCAACAATATTTGATTGGGGTAATGTGAAGGGTTATGACTAATTTTATTTTGACCTTCCACAGTTAGAGTTATGGATTTGAGAAAGATCAGCATACAGATGCCACGTAAAGCCATTGGAGTAGAGGAGTTCCCCCAGCTTTCTGGCTTTAGTAACAGGGTGGATGAGAGTTCCGCCTATTAAGATGGGGAAGGTTGGAGAAAGAATAGGCTTTGGGGGAGAATGCAATTCAGGAATTTTCTTTGGGGTTGTTAAGTTGGAGATAGCTGTAAAGGAATGTTAAATGCACAGTTAGACATATGAAACTGGAGAGGTCTGGTTGTAAATATCATTTTGGGCGTAAAGTTGTATCAGTCTTTATTAAGCACACACTGTCCAGGACATGTTCTATTTGCTGTGGCTGCTCTAGGGAGGCGATTTTCTGGGTCCATGAAGGTCAGCTTAAGGGTTCTTTTCGTCTTCTGTACAGGCTATTCAGATGGCATCGTCTGCTACATGAACTACAGTGTCATTGTCACTTCATCTGAGACGACTGCTTTCTGAAGGCATTTTCAACCTGCTAATAATGGTTATTCTCCATCAGAGTGCTCAGTCTGTCTGGGGGAAGAATTTTGCTGACTGCAATTTGAAGTTGCCATTAATTTTAAGGTGAGTGTAGATAAGCTCACATGGGGGTGGGGCTCAGCTTGAGGGTTGACTTCCTACTCCCAGATATTGTAGGTGGACCTCACAGTCATGTGGGCAGTGCCCCCTTTTAGGCAAATCCATCACCAGCACAGTCCCTCCAACAGGGCAAAATATAGAATCTTATAGAAGAGTGGCTCTTCAGTTCTCAGACCCTCTTTATAGAATGGAATGGTTCCTGGTGTCATAACCAGTCTTAATTGTGTCAGACAGGTGAGGCTGGGAAAGACTGTCTTATTCCTGAAACAGAGGTCTGGTAGGGGAGCTGAACAAAGTGGTCAAAAGCAGCTGGCCTAGGAGAGGAGTGAAACTAAATACTGCATATGATCCTGGGTTGAAAGAAAATTGCTGTAAAGAATATCATTGATAACATTTGAATATGGGCTGTCTGTATGCTAGATAATAATGCTGTATCAATGCTAAACCTCCCACACCTAATAATTTAGATATATTTATGCAAGAGAATGTACCTGTTCCCAGGAGATTTACAGGCAAGTGTCTAGGGTCAAAAGTTCAGGATATCGGCAACTTACTCCTAAATAGCCCGGCAAAAGCAACAATAATAATGATAACAATATGCACATGTGTATGCACGTGTGGAAAAAGAGAGATGGAGGGAGAGGTGTGGGATGTCAAGTGTGGCCAAATGTTAACCATTAAATCTACATGAAGGGTATAAGTTCATTACACTATACTTTGAATTCTCCTCTAAGTTTGAAAGTTTTTTCAAAGCAAAATGTTGGAGGCTTACCATTGAATATATTTGCTGTAAAGTTTTTTGGAGGTACTCTTCATAAAATTAAGGGACTTTCCTCTGTTCCTAGGGTACTAGAAGAGGTTTTTCCTTTCTTAAACTGTGACTAATTTTCCTTTTAAAAAAAACCAAAAACTGTTACTGGGTGTTAGATTTCATCAAATGCTTTTTCTGCACCTATTACAAAAATCATTTTATTTTACTTTTAAATTCTGCAAATATGGTGAATTATATCAATTGAATTTGTATATTAAATGATTTTTGCCTTCTTTGAAAAAAAAAAGAGAGAAAGCTGGTCTAGGTAGCCAGGGAACCTAGGTTCAGGGAGGAAAGAAGAGTCCGATAAAAACGTGGAGGGGTCTGGAGTAAGTGCTCAGAGTAGGTGTTCTCTGCTTTTTGGTCTTGATATGTCAGGAAGTGAGCTCAGTGTGATCGAGCAAACCTGAGGCGTCTCAGAATGGAATAGCTTGTGAGGGTGCAGTTTGGCTGACTGTCTCACAGTTCTGCTAGTGAGCATGGAAACTGATATATTGATACTTTTCCAAATTCCCTTCCAGAAAGATATTATCAGGAAAGCTAACTTGTCCAGACCTTGTGTGTGTGTGTGTGTGTGTGTGTGTGTGTGTGCGTGTGCGCGCATCTCTGTTTTTATTTTTTCCCAGCTTTATTGAGGTATAATTGACAGATAAAATAGCACATATATAAGGTGTACAACATGATGTTTTGATATACTTACATATTGCAAAATGAGTACCACAGTCAAGCTAATTAACACATCTATCACTTCACCATTTTTGGAGGTGCAGTAAGAACACTTAATATCTACTCTTTTGGCAAATTTGAAGTATACCATGCAGTATTATTAACTATACCTTTGTTTAAATGTAATTCCATTTCTCTTTGTTAATATATGTAATACACACACATGCAACTCAAAGCACAAACTCTCCCTGGGTATACAAATTTTTGAATTATCTCCCTAGAGGTGGCCATTGAAACCTAGAGAGAGTATAAAGCGCAAAAATCAAGGAACCTGCAGTAGAATCCCAGAGGGTCCAATAGCAAGGAGTAGCCAAGAAAGAAGGCCAAGAAAGAATCCTAAAGAGGTATGGAGAGAGTTGACAACTTTCCTAAGAGAAGAAAATGCTTCAAGGAGAAGGGAGTGGCCTACAGTCTAGAACTGCCTTGACCAATATGATAGCCACTAGCCATAAGTGGGTATTTAAATTTAAATTAAATAAAATTAAGAATTCAGTCATTAGTCACAATAGCCACATTTCAAGTTCTCAGGAGCCATGTAGGCTTAGTGGCTACTGTATTGGACAGCAGGAATATATAACATTTTCATCACTGCAGAAGCTTCTGTTGGATGGCATTGGACTGAAAAATCAAGTAAGTTAAGGACCATAAAGTGTCCATGAAGTGAAACTTAGTGATGGGGAGGTCATTGGTAATCTTGATGAGAGCAGTTTCAGTAGAGGTGATGCGAGCAAAGGCCAGAGTGAGAAGTCAGTGGAGCTGAGGAGATGGCGGTAACAAGATTAGACAGCTTCTTCAAGAAGTTGGTGGAGTGGAAACCAGATCTGGTGTAATGACTGAAAAAGGAGGCTTGGTTGGGGAGATTGTCAATTTAGGGGAGAGAGTAAATAATCCTGAAAGCAAGGTTCCTGAGAAGCTAGAGAGGCTGGGACTCAGAGCTTGGGTGGCAGGACTGGCTTTATCTTCTTCCATTTTAATAGGAGAGAAGGACAGGCAGAACTACAGGTAAGTCTGTAGATTTGGTGGCAGGAAGTTTAGGGAATTTCTATCTGAAGCTTTCAATTTTTTTATGTGAATTTGAATGTGAGTTCATTTGCTGGGAGTGAAGGGTGAGGTGGCTATACGACAAGGGGGTATGAAGAGAATGAAGGCTTAACATTACTTCTGTGGAAAGGAGGAGAGAGAGCATTGTCTAGAGACTTGGTTCTCAAACTTCAATGTGTATCAGAATGCCCTGGAGGGCTTGTTAAAAAACACTGAGTGCTGGGTCCCACAGTGCCAGGGGTTCTGATTCAGTAGGTCTGAGGTGAGCTGAGAATTTGCATTTCTAGTACGCTTCCAGATGGTGCTGATACTGCTGTTTCAAGGACCACACTTTGAGAACCACTGGGTTTGCTAAACAACACTGACATCAGAAACCATAAATATTGATGGTGTTGGTAGGGCAGAGTGTGAAGACAGTCGGGAAGGTTTGCTTTTGTGTGTGTGTGTTGTTTTTTTTCACATCTTTATTGGAGTATAATTGCTTTACAATGGTGTGTTAGTTTCTGCTGTACAACAAAGTGAATCAGCTATATGTATACATATATCCCCAGGAAGGGTTTCAATTGTGCAGAATGTCAGAGAGCTGACTAGAGGAACAATAGTAAGAGTGTTGGTAGAACAGGATATTAAATTAGAAGTTTTGACCAAGGCATCAAGATACAATAGATATTGAAGTGATTAGTGAGACAGGCTACCTTGTTTGAATTTTAAAGTAGAGAAGCAATAACTGACTTCAAAACTCTTAAACCCTTCACCCATAGTAAGGATATAGAAGGATCTGGATGTTGGAGATTAGGCAAGGATTTGTAAGGAAGATTTCTTTCAAGAGGGCTGTGCTGTGAGCTCCCCTCCCCAAGGAGGGGTAGAGGGTACTTCTCCCTCTACATCAAGTCAGGAGAGAGGAATTTCAAGAGATTACTTAGAGAGCTTGGTATGTGTCCCCTGCAGTGAGGGAGACAGGATGAAATGGTGTCTGACTCTCACCTGGAAAATGTAAGAGGCTGGCCAGTGCTGTAATGGCAAGAGCGAAAGCGAATTGCTGCTGTGTTGGGGTATACCTGCACTCCCAGAAGCTGTCAGAGCAAGGCATTTGTGACTGTTCCCCAGGGATCAGATGAGGGCCACACTTGCATGAGAGATCTGCAGGCTAGAGGTCCTCTGCAATGCGGGGTCTCGCAAGCATCCATGAAATCACAAAAGCATCCAGGAAAGAGTCAGTTTTAAACACCTGCTGGTGAAAAGCCAATTTTCAACAGCAGCAGTCAGGAAGGCACTTCCTGTCTCCCTTACCTCTTTTTCATCTCCTTGCTTTGCTTCTGAACTAATGTCGCCAGATATAGCAAATAAAAATGTGGGATGCCATATTAAATATGAATTTGAAATAAACAGTGCATACCTTTTTATTCCGTGACTTCTATTAGTACCATGACTTCTGTTAGTCCAACTTATTGATTACATTTGTATATGCAAAAGAAATAAGTCTGGAAGCATGTATACCAAACTGCTAACAGTACTTATTTCTGGTACCATAGTGAACTTTTATTTGCAAATCTCTTCAATTTTGTTTGAATTATTATAAATATGAATCACTTTGATAATCAAAATCAATAAATATCTTTTAAAACATTTGCTTTTCACTTAGTATTTTGAGAATATCTTTACATGTTCATATTCTTCTCAAAAGTGTTTTCCAATGGCTGTTTAACTGATCTCATTGTATGGCTATAGTATAAAGCATTCAAGACCCCAATTCAGGTTGTATTGTATTTTATTAATATGAATAATATTGCAATGAAATCCTTGTAGTTTAATCTTGTGCACGTCTTTAATTATTACCTTAGGATATGTTCCTAGAAATGGAATTACTGAACCCAAGAGTTACTGTGTTTTTTTTCTTTTTTAACATCTTTATTAGAGTATAATTGCTTTACAATGGTGTGTTAGTTTCTGCCGTATAACAAAGTGAATCAGCTATATGTATACATATATCCCCATATCCCCTCCTTCTTGTGTCTCCCTCCCACCCTCCGTATCCCACCCCTCTAGGTGGTCACAAAGCACCGAGCTGATCTCCCTGTGCTGTGCGGCTGCTTCCCACTAGATATCTATTTTACATTTGGTCATGTATATATGTCAATGCTACTCTCTCACTTCGTCCCAGCTTACCCTTCCCCCTCCCCATGTCCTCAAGTTCATTCTCTAGTAGGTCTGTGTCTTTATTCCTGTCTTACCCTTAGGTTCTTCATGACATTTTTTCCCTTAGATTCCATATATATGTGTCAGCATACGGTATTTGTTTTTCTCTTTCTGATGTATTTCACTCTGTATGACAGACTCCAGGTCCATCCACCTCACTACAAATAACTCAATTTCGTTTCTTTTTATGGCTGAGTAATATTCCATTGTATATATGTGTCACATCTTCTTTATCCATTCATCTGTCAGTGGACACTTAGGTTGCTTCCATGTCCTGGCTATTGTAAATAGTGCTGCAATGAACATTGTGGTACATGACTCTTTTTGAATTATGGTTTTCTCAGGGTATATGCCCAGGAGTGGGATTGCTGGGTCATATGGTAGTTCTACTTTTAGTTTTTTAAGGAACTTCCATACTGTTCTCCATAGTGACTGTATCAATTTACATTCCCACCAACAGTGCAAGAGGGTTCCCTTTTCTCCACACCCTCTCCAGCATTTATTGTTTGTAGATTTTTTTGATGATGGCCATTCTGATCGGTGTGAGTGATACCTCATTGTAGTTTTGACTTGCATTTCTCTAATGATTAGTGATGTTGAGCATCCTTTCATGTGTTTGTTGGCAATCTGTATATCTTCTTTGGAGCTTTTAAACTTGACAGACTTCCCTCTTGAAAGGCTGTTTGTCTACCTACACCAACTCTACTGCATGTAATTATCAATATGTATCTCATTGTTTTGATTGTATTTTTTAATTATTAGTTACAATGATATTTTAAGTGTTTTTTGGCCATTTGTATTTTCATATTAGTCTGATGGATCTAACAAATGGATATTACATTAATGGGTGCTTGCAGGGTTTTTCTGTACATCATGTTGACTTTTGTCAACTCCAGCACCCTGTAACACACAGACCCATACACACACAACCATTCTGTGCCTTACACAGTCAATAAATGCTGGTTGAATGCATGAGTATATGCATGAATTATTTAAAGAATCTGGCCAAAGGAAACCCTTCTTGGTTATTTTACTATTGACTTTTTCATGATTTATTCACTCACTCAACAAACAGTTAGGGAGTGCCTCCTGTGTACATGGCTCAATGCTATGCCATTTAAAAATAATAATAAGCATTGGGAATAATTTCAATCAATAAAATACAACTAGTGAATCACAAATATTCCAGGAATATCTCAGCTATATAGCACCTTCAGAGGAATGAGCCTGTGTGAATTGGCAAATATTCTAGGTACTTTGAGATTTATACACTAACTTTAAAATTGTAAATGGCTGTTGATGAAAATATTTCTACAAGGTACTATATGTGTCTGTGCTTTTTTAAATATGGTGCTCCATAGATGTAACTATAAATGGATGGGATGCAGGGATGCATGAATGAGTTTGTTACTCTGCTCTGTATGTGGCAAATATCTTCTTCACTCTGTGAAACTTTGTTGATTGGGATGCCCTGAGAAACTTTTGGGTGTCACTACTTCTCACTTGTGATCTTCTGTTGCTGTCCCTGCCACCATCACCATAGCCTCTGCATCCATCCCTACTTCTAATCTCTGCTGTTTCTGCTGTCAGTGAGTCTGCCCATTTTTGTTTCTTTCTTCTGTTCTTTCTCCAATGCCTCTTGGCTTTCAAGTGTGAAAAACAACCATATATATATAATCTCCAGCTATTAATTGTGTCGCTCTCCTCTTGGGTTGCAGCCCAAGTAGTCACCTCACGCTTGGAGTAATTCTGTCCCTTTTGGCGATGTTGTTTGATTCAGGATGCCAAAGGGCACCTTTTTCACTATAAAAATGTTTTTGAGCTCCTTCCTGAGGGTTCTAGAAGTCCAGGTGCTAGACAATTGTACTGTAGTATTGCTGGCATCATATGAATGTGAAGTTTTAGACAAGGGGACCCCAGCCATGGGTCTGGTCCCACTGATAGCTCTTAAAGGCTGATCGATTTTCAAGCCAGTTCTTCTATCATACTGTTGATAGGATTTTCTGCAGAAAGCCATTTCTGACGTCCCCTAATTCATGTTCTTTAGAGATCTTCTCATCAATATCTAAACTCATCAGCCCCACGGAGGAATGGGAGGTTTCCCCAGTCCCCATCCTGCTATGGTGGTTATAAGCTTCCAGGGAAATGAATCCTCGATCTTCTTCAGCACATGTTTGGAGTCTCCTTTCTTAGGCCCATGAGGAGCCTGCATTTTCTTATCCGTAAAGGAGTCCTGAACCTAAAGTTGTAACGAGGAAGAGAGAAGAGAACCAAAATAATGTTTTAGGTAGGTTCAGACACCGTCGACGTGAGTGGGAAGGAAAACTGTGTTGTTAGAAGAAAATCCTCCAGTTTTAGGGTCTTGGTGCCTATGACTGGAAATTCTGACAAAGGACATTCAAGCACGGTATATTCTTTTTTTTTTTTTTTTTTAAGCACGGTATATTCTTAATAAAGCGTCTCGCTTGTGCCACCTTTAACAGCCCTTCAGTGTTCTTGAAGCACCTCTTTCTTCTGCCAGTGTACTGTGAGGACGTGGGGCAGGGGAGGGCCGACGATTCAGGAGCAGCCGTGGAGGCCGCTGTGGGAAAATGGCTAGGGCCGAGGTGAGTGGGAAGGCAGAGGGAGAGGAGGGAGGGGCGGGGCCTGCTCCAGCCTGAGCGCCGCGGGCGGGGCGCGGTGCAGTGTTCGAGGAGATGAACAGGAAGTGCTTTCTGTCAGCAGCCGCCACCACCACCACCACAGCAAAGCGTAGTCTTTCCTTACAGATGATTCCACCTGCCTTTGACACCGGGAGCCACACATCCCAGCCGGCTCGCCGGTGTTTCATTGAAATGGCCGCCTGTGTGGAGTTCAGAGGGGAAAATAATGAAGTAGGTTTTCCTCTTCCCTTTCTACAGTAGCCCCACGAGAGTATACATTTGATAAGGGCCAAAGTCTGTTTGTGAAAAGGAACCTCTGAGGGGAGATACGGCACCTAAGACCAAAGACCTTAATTTTGCCTCAAATTTTGGCTCTACTGTTTCTATAGAGACCAAAGGGAAGCTTTGGCTCCCCCATTCAGCTATTAAAGTTTAGTGCATTGAAAACTGTCTTCATGCTGTGATACCCTTTCAGGGAGGAGAATAGGGTCTGAACTAATCCATGAAAGTTGTCATGCTATGAACTAGTAGTCAAGCTTTTTCCTTTCAATTGAATCTAAAACTATACTGTACTTCACACTTGATTGGTCCTTCAGATGGAAGGATTCAATATCCCTGCTGGAAATCAGCTCGTCTTCTTCACACAGTGCTGTTGAACGTGGAAAGAACTTATTTCTGAGGCATAATTACCAGCTCTAACATATGAAAAGTCGTAAGGTTATTTAATTTTCTTCCTTTTCTTAAATTCTGGTCAAACTCTTTAAAAGTGCTGACTTTTATTTCCCCCTCTGACAAGCTTGTTTACCAGACTGTGTCTCCATTCTTGGGCTTGCTGTTTGTCAATAGATGTTGGGACCTATACATGCCTCACCAGCCTTTCTTTCCTCAGGATGATAGACAGACATACAGCATAAATGTATTGAAGACAAAAAATATCTTCTGAATGCAGCCGTCAGCAAGCCATTGAATGTCCTGTAGCAAAGGTAACGGGTCACTTATTTACCATGAAGACTGGGACAAGAACTCGAGGAATCTGAGCGGTGCTATGCCGATTGTCTAAGGGAAAGGACGCTTTTCCTTTCCCACTCAAAGAGTTAGCTTTGTTTGTTTGCACATGTTTTAGATCAATAACTGGTAAGAGTAAAGGCAGAACAAAAGCTCTAATAACCATGAGCCATCTGCAGTGTGAATCGACATTTCCCAAGTTAAACACTACTGTCTTGTGAATGAATACATAGAGTGTATATGATTTTTTTTTTAATTGAAAAAAAAATGCCTTGATCTAGCTACACCAAAAGGGGGCACCAGGGTATTAAAGAAGTTATCATGTTTTCGGAGGCTATAAATGAAATTAGGTGAAGTTTGGAGGGGTTTTTAGTATAATTAATATGTACACGAGTTTTAAGACTTGTTATTCTAAAAAGTCGGTTGGGTGGTTTTAAGAATTTTGGTAAGAACGTTTTGATATCTCAGTGGAAGTTTCTGTTGGTTTAGGGTGATTTCTTTGGAGTTTGATGGCATAAAGGAACATATTTCACTTGATGAAAACTAATATAAAGAAAAATCTCGTATATGTCTCCTTAGAATTCTATGGGTATTAATACTCATGGTATTTTTCATTGAAATTTTGCTATATTGTCTTTAAAATAGAAGTTTGCCTCTTCTTTGTTGTCTAAGACACTTAGTAAATCTAAGAGTATTTGTTTTTATGTATCTGTGTCTAGGTGGAAAATATTCAGCATTCTGTACTGGCTTTTCTGAGAGAAGGATGCAGAAAGCAGGGACCTGGGGGTTATGTCAAATAGTCGCTAATTTAGAGATTGAGTACCATTGCTCCCAGAATCCAGGAGGAATAAGTAAAGAGAATAGAAAGCATTCTGTGGAAAGATTTTCAAACTGTACATTTTGGTTAATCCGGGGTTATTTTTGTGATTCCAGTGAAAAGAATTTAGTGGAGGAGAATAGAGAGATGAAATATTCTTAATGAGGTTATAAATATATACAGTGCAACTAGATGCCTCTTCTGCTTTAATGTCACCTATGAGGAGTAAAAACCAGTTCGATTTCTAATTTTGTTAGTGATAAAGTGCTATTTATGTTGTCTTCCCCATCACCCTGATCCCGTATCCCTTTCCCTCCCCTACGTGAAATAGAGACCTTTTATATGTAATCAGATCTGAACTGGTTGGTTAGCTAATAATTCCTCTTAAAAATGGAAATCAGTGGCTGCATGATCCTGTTTTCTCTGTATATCTCTACCGTTTCTAAAGATGGCTGCAATCTAAACAAAGTGGGTTGTCTTTTCACAGACAGTTTCTCCTTTTATTCTTAGATGTCCAGTCATAGCTTCTTAAAAAAAGATAAGATGATAAATTTATCTTTGACATCATGTTTTATAGTTTAATTTTTACCCAGCCTTTGGTCTTGCCCATTATTTTATACTTTGTGATGATTTATGGAACCACATATTATGCAATGCAAGACAATTTACAAGCTGCTATTACATCCCTGTAACTTTTATGAAATATATGACTAATTAGTATATTGTTTAACTGGGAGAATTAGATTAAAAAAACAAATGTCTTTCAGGTTTATTTGAAACATATGGACTTTATTCAACTGAAGTAAATATTCAGGTACAAGAAATTATTATGTGTAGTGCTGGTTGATAGCTGTAAATTTATTTTAAAATATGGCAATGCTAAAAAAAAGTTATAGACACCAAAAAATATGGCAATACTGAGAAGTTTTTATGACTCTTGTTTATTTGACATAAAACAGAATAGGATTATTGAATTTCATGTCTTTTTATTATCAACAGTGTAGTGATTAGCATGTACAGAAATGTCCACTTAAAGGCAGGGAAAGAAAGTTACTGTCGATTTCTGTTTGTTGGGGTTCTCCCCACATGTACTGTAGAGGATGTTAGGCTTGATCGTGAAATATTTAAAATGTGGTCAACAAACACTGCTCCCTCTAACTGGGTATTTTCAAAGTTGTGTTTTTAAAAATAGTAGTTGTTTAGTTAATAATAATTGCATTATTTTACATCTGCTTTAAGGAATTAATAGTCCTTAGTGGCACTGAAAAAGAAAAATCCTGTTTTCAGGGTAATGCTCTGTAACTTGCTTATATATAAAATACTGTATAGATATATAGATAGATATTCCTATAAACATTTTATTTCTCTGTGTGCTCTTCAGGAGGTCCCGCCACTTTGACAAAGGGTCGATATGACTGGCTAAATCAGTTGTTACACATTTTTGGAATAACAGAAAACCAGACGAGCCAAGATCTAAAAATGCAGTTAATCATGATGCTGATGACCAGTGTTTTGTTGCGGCCTCAGTCTGTGCTTTAGGAGATCTTGTGTTGGGTTTCAGTATTGTTCCATTTTGGAGAAATACGCATATGGTGGTATTTGTATAAGGTCAGAACAGGCAAAATAATAAGAAGTAGGTCCGTTTTTCATCTGTGCTTTTTAGTTCTTTTGCCTAGCATTTCTTATGACAAGATTTCACATCAGTAAGCCATAAAGAATTTTTCTTGCCTTAATTTTGTTCCAAAAAGTCATTTTATTAATGCTTAAAAATTTGTCCATCCACGTGCTCAATGGCTTATTTTTGTGATGTTTTCAAGTCACCTCTCCATGGAAGCAAATTAGTGGCCAAGTAGAGCTTATGAAAGAACCTGAAACACAGAAAGGTCTCCAAAGGAGCTATTCTCCTTCAGGGAAGCTATCTCTGGATTAAAAAAAAGAATCAAAATCACAGCTGAAAGGGTCCCTGATCTGTTCCCTGGCATGATGTGTTTGTTGAAAACTCTGTATAGAGTGGTTTCACGTTAGATAGGTAGTTGCTTTTTACAGATCGATTGCCTACATGGGCACAATCTGTGGGAGTTTTCAGTCACAAGTTTTGGGTTTTTTCCATAATCCAGCTCGATTCCTGTATGTGGACTGAAAGGGACATTTTGGCCTCTGATTATAAAGACAGGAAAGAACTATAGAAAACCTGATGGAATTAAGGGGAAAAGAGTGTTCAAGGCAAGTAATCAAAAGGCACAAGTTTCCTTTCAAATGAAGTTCTACCTTATTCTAAAACCAGACATTCCATATAAGAATCTTACCAAAAAGAGCTAGTTTCAGAGACTGAAAAATATGCATCCTGCCCAGCTTCTTGCAGCCCCTTCTACGAGTTGGGTTTTGATGTTTGAGGCAGTAAACTAAAACCTCAGAACAAAATTTGATCCCAAAGAAAACAAATGGAGCTACATGTTGTTTCTCTAAAAGAGACAAGCGGAATAGCTGAGGTAAACTTGAGGACTGATTTGACTTGTCATTTGGCAGAGCTACAGTCTCTAAATTCACAATGGACTTTCCAGCTTAACTGGCCTTAATGCAGCTGTTTATTAGAAATTGCAGTGTTATGTGTCGGTGTTGGTTGAGTGACGTGATTAGGGGCGGGATGACCAGAATGAAATTAAAGAGGTGTTCCAAACTTCGCAATTTCAAACATTTCCCCGAACTGATGTGGAGACAATACCAATCTCTCTATTTATAAAATTGAATTCTCTCAGTTTGAATAGTGAGAACAAAGGTGCTAATCCGTAGTTCTGAGAAAGGCCAATTATGCCCTCTGCATCAGACAGGGTCTGATATGATTCTAAATAATTGCCAAATCAGATGCACATGAATGTAGTTTTATTATTTATTCAAAACCCATTAACCCAGTGTTTATGTCATGTGGAATTGGGTGCATTTGCAATAAGTTCACCTATATAGAAATGCTCCACCTCAACTTGCAAAAACGTGAAGAGACATTGAGGATCTGTTTGAAGCCATTGGGACTGTTCTGAATTAGAATGAGCTGGTTAGGCAAAGCAGCCAAAGCTGGAGTATCTCAGGAGTCCCACCCTTTGTAGTTTAAAAATACTTTTCTTAATCATTTTCACATTTTTAATTTCATTAGATTCCCTATCACACTCTGAGAAAATAGATATTTAACCCCATTTTCCAGGTGAGAAAACTGAGGCCCAGAGAAGAAGTCACGAGACTTTCACAAAATCGGGTGGCCGGTTAGCAGCGAAACCCCAGTCAGCGTGACTTTGTTAAAGCGAGCGTGATACATTGGCAGCCTGCAGACTTCTGCAGTGGGCTCACTGCCCTTGCATATTTGGCCCTTGCACGGTGTTAAATACATGTTTTTAAATTAGTTGCTAACATTAAAAAATTGAGAGATTTCACTTTATTAAAAATCAGGATTTCTGGATTTGGGGGAGAAGAAGCAAAAGATTCGGCAACCCTGGACCATTTCTCCAAGTCAAGCCCTCACTAGGACTGAGCTGTGGCTCCCCTGCCCCACAGTGCAGACCTTCTCCACTTTGCCAGCCTCTGCCAGGCCCGGCTGGTTACTTGTCTAGGTCTTGTGAATATCTGAGCTCTAAATGCCCCACACTAAACCATCGATTAGCAATCTTTCTTGAGTATGAGGTTGCATTTTAAACTGAAAAAAAAATTGGCAACCTCTGCTTTAGATCTCTGTCTTCCTTACCAGGTACAGATATCTTCAAGGCCAAGTATGGAGTGTCATTCCTCTTGGAGCCTCCCCAGATCCTAGCACGATGACCAGCACACAATGTGCTCTCAGGAAATTGCTAGGGTGGGGAGGGCATGATAGCTGTCCTATCACTAGAGTTTTCACCATACTGACCTGTAGAGAAGTTCTATAAATCGGGTTTTGAGAAGGGAATCAAGTCCATTAGACTTGAGAATTGCAAATCCTACTCCTAACTGGACAGAAACTCAAAAACTGCATTTTGCTCATTTGATCTGGAGGCTACATCTGCAAGATCCCAGACAACTCTATGGATAAAATGTATCGTTGAGATGATGCTCTGGATTTGTGTAGATGTTTCCAATTGTGTAGATACAACCTCTATGGACTGACTACTCCAACCTGGGCCCGTTACTCAGTGTATGGGCCGGTCACATGAGGTGCCTGCTTCCTTGTGACCGTGGCCTGAAAAGTGCCATTTTCAATTTTCCAAGCTTTTCCCTCGGAAATAATTTAAAGATGCCAGTCAGCACAATGCCATGTCTGTGTTTTGGGGGTGGAGAGGTAGGGGTTGTAGAATGTCTTTATGTACAGTAGCCTTTCCCCTCTGAACTTTTCCAGCAGTTATGATCTGTATTATTTCTGGGGTATTCACAGAATTAGAGAATGTTAACTGGTGTCATGTTTTGGATACAAAATGGCAGCCCAGAGAGACTTGTCCAAGTCATCTGGTCCCCGATTTGTGGATTCCATTTGTCTTCACTAGATGACAAATCTCCCTGAGGGCAACGACTGGGCATTAGTCATCTTTGTGCCCTTCCCAGCAGATAGTGTAGTGCGTCTTGCGTGTAGTTGGCACTGAGTCAACTTGAGTTCTCATGAAAGCCATGACATTTTCAGACTGACTTGCGATATAGAGGCCATGATGATTTCCTTGTCAGGCTTGCGCTTTAGGACAGGAGACCCTCAGTATGGCTGCGCACTAGGATTTTCAAGTGAGCTCAAGCCAAGCATTTGGTGGCAAGTAAAATGGCCACTGAAGGCATGCTTTTGAAAAGGATTTGATTCTATTTTTTAAGAGCTTTTTTGGAGGAGTACAGGAGACAGAAAATCGTGTGGTTTTTTTTTTCTTTCATTAGTTATCCAATAGATATTCCTTTAAAAAATAC
Source organism: Phocoena phocoena (assembly GCF_963924675.1). Lineage (NCBI taxonomy): Eukaryota > Metazoa > Chordata > Mammalia > Artiodactyla > Phocoenidae > Phocoena > Phocoena phocoena. The sequence goes on from NC_089240.1 coordinate 115,468,635, forward strand.
TACACACAGGGCTTCCCTGGTGGCGCAGTGGTTGAGAGTCCGCCTGCCGATGCAGGGGACGCGGGTTCGTGCCTTGTCCGGGAGGATCCCACATGCCGCGGAGCGGCTGGGCCCGTGAGCCATGGCCGCTGAGCCTGTGCGTTCGGAGCCTGTGCTCCGCAACGGGAGAGGCCACAACAGTGAGAGGCCCGCATACTGAAAAAAAAAAAAAAATACTACACACAGAATTTGAAGGTTGCAAACTGATCTGACTCATTAGATTTAATGAAATCCAAGAGAAAGTACTTCCTGATGCCCGAGGCCTTTCGTATTATCCTTTACCTAATTCTTTACAAGTGATTTTTAAGCTAGTAACTGCCAGAAATAGGCCCATCTGCAGAAACTGAGCACATTTTCCTCCACAATATGACAATGCTATCTGACAGCTATTAGAACTTGAAATTCAGGGGCTTGCAAAGTACACTTCTTCAAGTGTAGCTGTTTCCAATAAAAGCATTCAGTGTTCTGTTTATTTCACTTCATTGAAATTCATTTAAATTTTCTCTTCCATGGAAACACTTCTGTGTTTCTATAATCATTATGTATGTGCTTTCTGGTCTTATACTTTAATTTGTTTTGTTTCTGTAAGATCTTTTTAAAATTTAATATTGAGACAACAGAAACATGGCATGTATAAATGTTGTTTTGTTTCTTAAAAGTATTATAAAACCATTCCATTTTTATTCTCCATCACATTTGGGTTTTGGAGGTTCCCTCTCCAAATTCTGTTTCCAGTAGGAGTTGCTGAGAGATGCTGAGAACGGCGACTCAGTGCTATGGTATACACGTACAAGTTGACTAACTTCCAAAATGGCAGCAATCCCAAGAGTCCAGAAAGTTCTTTTTCTTTCCAAAGGAAGTATCACTCTATGTCGGGTCAAAATAAATTGGGTTCCGGCCTTAGCTCTGCCGTTTCCAATTAGTGAGAACTTCAGAAGTTACTTAGCCTTTCTGGGCCACATCTATAAAATGAAGGGTCATCACAGGGACCAAACCCATAGGGTTGTTGTGAACATTAAATGGGCTAATGCAGGTAAAGTGCTTTGCCCAGTGCCCAGCACAGTAAATAGCATTTTCAGATTATTATTATCGGTAATAATGTTTGATTCCTAGCTCAGTTCTGAGTGGCATTTGGAACTCTGGTACAAAAAGTCAGGGAGGAAAGGAAGTGGCTTCTCTGGCTGGTGTTATAAAAAGACACGAGGCTTTTAGAAGTACAGTCAGTCCATAGCTCTATCCTCATCCCCAGAGAAATGGCAAGAGATGAGCAGGACTGCACAAAACCACCCTTGATTGCTGCAAAACAAACCTAAATTGCTCCAGTATATAGCTACTGGAACCCACAGGCTGGTCAGCTACAGCAACCCCTGGCCTGCCTAGACCCCTCTCGCTCACTTTAAACTCGCTATCTTTAAGGCAGCAAGCAGGTGGTATTGCTTCTGTACCCAGGAAGCTATCAAACACTCAACATAAATTGTTTCTGGGAAGAGATTATCTTGGGAAGCTAAAGGGCAGTCTTCGGCTGGCTGTATATGTAATCATTTATCATCTTGCTAAGCACCCTTGAAGACCAGGGAAACATTTTGCTCTCAGGAGCGCCAAAACACGTCAGCATCTTTTCATTTACAAAAATAAAAGTTGGTTTAGAGTTTTAGAAAAGTCTTCATTTGCCAGCCAGTCTATGTGAAAATGATTTTAGATTTGGAAAAGTCATGTTGCAATTGGAAGTGGCTTTGCTTTGTCTGGGCATTCTGCCTCCTTGTCCTCGTCTTGATGACTTCTCTTCCTACGTGTCCTTTCAAATGCACACTGGCACCTCTGGGCCTCACACTGTAGATTAGACCCTGGGTGTACCTTGTGCCTAGGGTTGGGGGGAAACAAGAGATGTGGCAAGAAGGAGAACTAAAAGTAATGTAAGCAGCCATTTATTAGGCATTTTCCTAAGCCAGGTACTGCAATGAATGGCTTTCATGAGTTCTTACTTAATAACCGCCCAAATGTTATAGGAACTACTATTTTCATTTTACAGAGGAGAAAACCGAGGCTCAGAGAGGTTAGATGACTTTCCCAAAGGTTGTACGGCTGGTAAGTGATAGAAATGGAGATTCAAGACCAGGCAAGAGAGTTGCACTCTCATTCGCGTGCTTTTAACCACTGTGCCATATTCTTCTTCTGATAATATAAAAATATTGGGTCCCCTTCCCCCCACCTCTCAGGAAATCGGTTCACAGTTTGGATTTCTCATCTTTGCCTTGGAAGACCTTGGTTGAGTGAAGAGAGGACACAATGGTGAAAACTTGAGGCTAGAAGCCTTGTCCAGGTCAGACCAAGCAAATCCCTGTACCTTACTCTACCAGGTTCAAGATGAGATTTTACAGAGAAACAAATTAACTTCAAATCTTGCTCTGTCACTTGCTAACTGTGAGAATGTAAACAAGTTTCTCTGACCCACAGTGTCGTCTTCTATAAAATGGTATAACTCCTACTTCATAGGACTAGTGAGAACATTAAGTGAGACATTGCACAAAAGAGAGATCATGGGGGTACTGCTTAGAGCCCAAACTACAGCACCAGAATCCCAGCTTCCCTGATTTACCAGTTGTGTGACCTAAGGCAATTTGCTTTAACTCATGTGGCCTCATCTGTAAAATGGTGGTAATAATAGCACCTACTTCATAGGACTGCTGTGAGGATTAAGTGAGTTAATATATGTCAAGCCTTTAGACAGAGTCTGGCCCATAATAAATATTCCATAATTTTGCTATTATGCAAGGTACTTGACACCACAAAATGGCAGTTTCTACTGTCTTGGTATTGGCCAGCAGTCCCAATTGCCTTCAGAAATTGTCCTAGCCTACACACAGTTCCTGAGAACTCAGAGACCTATTTCAGATAAATCCCAAACAACTTGCTTTAGTTTTCCCCAAGTAAGGAGCCATGGCTCCTTATCATATCATTATGCCCAGGCAGAGGGAGACAGAGGAGGGACTAGGAATCCATGGCCCCAGGATTTGGGTATGTGCTGGGGCAAAGGGGCAGGGAAGAAGATACTCAAAGTCACCCTGGAGGAACTCTCTCTGGAATTGTGATTTCCCATCTACAGGCTCTCCGGAATCAGGAACTGTCATGTGTCTCCTTCCTCTCAGGCCTCTTACAGGTCCTGGGAATTGTTCCCTTTCTCCTGAGGCACAGGATGGGTAGCACAGAATGCTTTAAATAATGTATAACTCCCAGCCCAGACTAGATTCCCTGTGTAGGAGTGGAGTGGAGAGGACTGCTAAGGGCGACTGGGGCAATCTTTCATTTTGGTGAAGAAACCTTCCAGAGGGATGCTATGTGGTTCATGGATATGCCAGATTGCTGTCGCACAGTGTTAAGTAGTGGCTGTGAGCTCCATAAAGACAGCGGCTGGGTCTGTTTACCACCATACGCCTAGCCCAGGGCTTGGTGCACTGTAGGAAGGCTCAGAAAGGCTGGGGAACGTGAGAGGGGGGAATGATTTGCAGGGATACCGTCAGAGCATATACATTTATCCTTCCCTCCAAAAAGAGGTGGCATTAAGTCCCAGCATCCATTGGTTACCTCAGTACCAACTTAGACAAAAATCTTTCCCCAAATCTCCCTTCTTTCCTGCCAGATAAACACAATTTAGGGCTACCATTGTTTCTCCTCAGTTCGGGTTACAAGTTTTTTTCCTTAGTTCTTTTCTTCCTACAGAACCCCTTGATTGCGGCTGGGCATAGCATTTATGTAAATTTCAAGTGCCACTCCTAATTTGTCTCTGGGTTAACCTAATGGTTTATGTTAATGTCAATCAGGTCTGCCACTCAGACCGCTTATCCCTTTCACCCTTCACCTAATTGCTGGGAGCCAATTTCCCTCAAGGACCTGGCCGTGGAGGCCCAGTCTATTTCTTCATCCTCTTGCTTCTTTCATTCCTTCCTTCCTTCCTTTCTCCCTTCCTTCCTTCCTTCCTTCCCTGTTGAATATCTATTCCATTTGATTGTTCTCAGAAGCAGTGAGTGGATGATTTCCTGTGTTCCTGACACATGATATGTGCAACCATCACGAAACTGTCTAATCGCTTCCAGAAAGGTCTATATGCACAGTTACATGCAATAACAGGACCGATCTTGCAAATACAATATAAGTGGAAGAAGCTTGACACAAAGGAGAAAATACTATCATGCTGCAAGATTCCAGTTATATAAAGTTCGAAACCAAGCAAAATTAAACTCTTTAATCTTGGGGGGCAGCGACTGGGAGGGGGAACTGGAGGGGCTTCTGGAGTGCAGGTCAGGTTGTATTTCTTGATCTGGGTGCTGGTTACAAGAACATGTTCAATTTTTGAAAATTCATCAAACTAAACACTTGAGATTTGTGCATATTTCTGTATGTAGGTTGTACATCAATGACGTTTTCCCCAAATAGGGGATTATCAAGCCTCCACTATGTAGAAACTCCTGTACTGTGTGACACTGGAGATTCTTTTCCCTTCCAAAGAGGTCAGAAAATAAAATCTGAGATAGGCAAAGTACCCCTTGAGTTTCCCCTTGATGGTTAGAGTACCTGCAGCCAAACCCTAGTCTGTCTTTGGGGTCCTCCAAAGACCCTTCCAAGTCTACCTCAGCCCCCTCATCTTCCCTTGCTCAAATGCTTTACTTTTCTACTAAATGCTGTTAAATAATGTCTCTTCCCTTGCATTGCAATTTACCAATTTCCAGTGAACTCACCTGGACTCCCCAGCTTCACTTTAAGCCCCTCAAGAGCAGAAACCTAGTTATACAATTCTTTGTAAATTCCCACAGCATAGCATAGCACAGGGCTGGGCACAAATGCCCCATTCATAGCTGCAGTCAAAATAGATTCTAATACCCAGGCAAGAGGGAGCTGGAAAGTTCTTCCATGATCAGGATGGATCTGATTTTCCTTTCTCTTCCATTTCTAGGCCCACTCAACATATTCTCTGCTTTCACATGTAAGTCATGAGCCAATAGTTTTCCAGATTTCATGTTGGCATAATGTGGTCTTTCCCTTGAATTGGGACCTGTAACTCAAATACGTATTCAGGTTTGGTGAGGCTGTCACTTTAAAGAATCAGTAGACCCTGAGCATATTTTGATATAACATCCATAGCTTCAACTATTTATGAGTGGGTCTTAAAGGCCCATGACATGTAGTAATTTGTAATTTTGCTGAGGCATAAATTTGAATTGCACACATTTCAAGGCTGATGTGATAAGAGCAATTGGCTTAGTAAGAATGTGATGGTCCTTAGGAGAAAAATAGAAGTTTTATGGAGGAAAGTTATGCCAATTATATAATTGTGGGATTTGTGAATTGGAGGGGGGTTAGAGATGAAGTTTTCTGGATGTCCTTCCTGAATGTCAAGGGTTCATTGTACTTAACAATTTCCTAATCACAATAGTCAGAGATTTAGTCTTGAGATATTTATTTTTCTTTAGCATTCATTTGTTTAAAACATTCTTAAATGCAAGGCATATAATGAAATACTTATTGAGAGGTAGGAAGAGATTCAGAAGAAAATGAGCAGATTTTTCATAATGGGTGAGAGAGGAAGGTGGGGGAGAAAGAGAAAGAGAGAGGGAGAGAAAGAAACAAGAAATGACACTGAGCAAAGGAATTGGGGGTCAAGGATCTTGGGGTTTTTTTGGTCCCAGCTCTGCACTGAAATCTGTTCGATAGATAAACTGACCAGCTTTTGGGCTGGTTGCTCGCCTTCTCTAGTCTTCAGTTTCCCTGTCTGTAAAGTGAGGAGGTTCGAGCGGATTATCTCTTAGGTACTTTCAGGCATGACGTTATAGGAATTTATGACCAAAAGCTGCATTTCTGTTTTCATTTGAGGCTCTGTTCTCAGTGATGCCCTCCAGAACAGATTGATAAGTGTAATTACTGAGTATCCACTGGGCTAAAGCCCTCAGAGCATGAGGCTGCATTCACAAGTGGCTTTTCACCTCAGGAAAGGCGTGGACAGCCCCTAGGGCACCATCAGGTTTAAATAAACAACCAAATGAACAAATGACTCATACATTTTTATTAATTTGTAATTTTAAAAAACTTATCTGGATTTTCTTTTGATTTCAAAAGAGAAACATTTTTACACTGTTATCTCTTCTGAGATTTAATGTTTCGTTTCAGGAACTAGAAAAGTGGACCAAAGTGCCCTTAATTTCAGGAAGCTCAGCAGATGAAATGCAGTGATCCAGAAAGGTTGCTGGCCTCAGGAATTGGAGGTGAAAAGTGGGAATGGTGTCCAACCTGGAATCACAAACTAGTCAGAACTGGAAGAGAAAGTAAAACATTATCTATTCTTAGCTGGAGGAGGAAATTGAAGCTTAAAGAAGAGAAATGACTTCCATTCAACTTTTATTTTGAAAATACATATTCAGTACCTACTATGTGCCAAATGCTGAGGATATAGCAGTGAACAAGGCAGACAAAGGCCCATCCTTACAGAGCTGACATTACGGTGATTGAGAGAGTAACATTATTAAGTCACACAAATAAATATGTCAAGTCTTAGAAAGGAGAGGTACTTGGTGCCCTGGGAGCTGAGAATGAAGTGCTTGACTTGGTTAGGAAAATCAGCAAATGCCTTCCTGAGGGAGCCATGTTATGGTGAGAGCAGAAGGATGTGTAGGAGCTGAGCAGCTAACAGAGGGGTGGTATGTTTGCAGGCTCCGTAGCAGGACAGAACACAACTAGACCCAGGAACTGGAGGCACGGCTTTGGGGCTGGAGAGGAGAGAATCCGGGTAAAGGCAGTGCAAGATAAGGCTGCAGTTGTGGGAAGGAGCCAGGCTGTGCAGAGTCTTTGTCCTACAGGTAATAGGAAGTCATTGGAGGGTTTTAAGCATAGGAAGGACATGGTAAGATTTGTGTTTTTAAAAGATCACTCTGACTACTATGGGGCTGAGAAGGTTATGTGGTGAGAGGCAAGGCTGGGGAAGTAGTTTGGGTCCAGCTGTGAAAGAGCTTGGACAACAGGCTAAGGTATTGGACTTAGTTCTGTGGACAGTGAGGGCTCATCAAAAGGAGCCTCTGGGCCACTCAAGGGGATGGTTATAAGAGAGGCCTGTGTGAACTCAACAAATATTCTTTTTTTAAAAATAATTTTTAAATAGATTTATTTATTTTTATTTATTTAATTTTGGCTGCATTGGGTCTTCGTTGCTGTGTGCCCGTTTTCTCTAGTTGCGGCGAGCGGGGGCTACTCTTTGTTGAGGTGCGTGGGCCTCTTATTGCGGTGGCTTCTCTTGTTGCGGAGCACGGGCTCTAGGAATGCGGGCTTCAGTAGCTGTGGCACGTGGGCTCAGTATTTGTGGCTCGCGGGCTCTAGAGTGCAGGCTCAGTAGTTGTGGCACACGGGCCGAGTTGCTTCTCGGCACGTGGGATCCTCCCGGACCAGGGCTCGCTCCAGTGTGTCCCCTGCACTGGCAGGTGGATTCTTAACCACTGCGCCACCAGGGAAGTCCCCTCAACAAATATTCTTAATAGTTGGTAGACACCATGAAGGGGTAGATGAGAAATAGATGCCCTGGTCTTCACCCTCCATATTCTGAAGTTAGTAGCTGACCCAGATAATCACTGAAAGTTCCTGGCCTTCATCTAACAAGAATTGTGATGCTGTTTTCCCAAACATTTAAGTCACTGAAGAATATACCAAAAATATAATTCTCTCTCACATATCTCTGATTCAACAAGTGTTTATGGGGCCCTTGATATGAACCTAGTAACAAGGTTCATAGTATTAGTTATCTATTGCTGTGTAACAAATTACCCCAAAACTTAGCAGCTTAAATCTAAACACATTTATTATCTCACAGTTTCTATGGGAGAGAAATTCAGGCATGGATTAGCTGAGTATTCTGCTTAAAGGTCTCTCACAGGCTGCAATGGAGGTATCGTCCAGGGCTGGAATCTCATTTGAAAGTTGGATTGGGAAGGATATGCTTCCTTGTTGGCAGAATTCAGTTCCTGGAGGGTTGTTGGATTGAGGGCTTCAGTTCCTTGTAGGCTGTTGGCTGGAGGTCACCCTCAGTTCCTTGCCCTGTGGGCCATTCCATCATGGCAGCTTGTGGTAGTCAGTGAAGCAAGAGAGAATCTTGATGCTTGCTCTCAGGGACTTTGCAGTCTCCTTGGGGAGGTGAGATCTGGATCTAGGAAACAATCAGCAACAATGTATATTACTGAGTATAATTAAATGCTCAAATGTATAATAGGCATGAAAGATTCACAGACTTTTGGTGGGGAGGGTTAGTGACACAGGGAGGGATATAGTGTGTGCAGTGATGTGGAGGCAGGACATTATGGTATGTTCAGAGAACGGTGAGACCGGCAGCCTGCGTGAGTAGAGGGTAAGTTTGGGGGGTGTAATGGAAAGCAGGAGAACTAAACAACAGACTCCAAGTGTACCTTAGAGATCTGAGAGAGAATCAGAGCCAGTGAATGTTCCTGTTAATCCCCAAGGGGGTGACCACACGACTGGACCTCAAAAGCACACGTGTTGATGAGTATGTACTTTGACAAGTTGTGATTTTTAGCATTTACAGTGTAATTTTATTTACGTAATCATTGCTACTTTCAGGATGTTTTTCTGAACACTTCCCTTTCAGAACAAAATAATTGGGCCATAGCTCTTCCTTTGATTATTTTACATTTGTTTTGTTCCCAAATATAAGTGAGAAAGCCTTTTCTTGTCGTGGTAGTATATGATTTCTCTTTGAGGTCAATATTAGAAAATCTCTCTCTCATGTCTGGTCCTCTGACCCTGAGCAGGCTCATCCCACTTTCAATACACAAGATTGTAAACTAATAAAATAGCTATCATTACTAAATAGTTGAAAATGATGGAGTTGGCACATTTTATTTGTAGTTCTCTATGGGGATTAAAAGCGATTTGGGGAAATGATTTGCTTTGTTCCAGCCCTGAGCACAGTGCCATGTAGCATCTGATAAATGTGCCCAGCAGATGACTTACTGAGTGCAATGCCAATGATTGTTAAATTTGACAAGGAATTTGACTTGACCTGGTACAATTTTACCCAGTTCCTTGTGCAAAATGAGAGATCAGTCCGGATACCTATTGCATTTGTATCATTTAAAACTGCTCTGAGGGATCTCCACCTCCCAGGTAGAGGCTCTGTACAACAATAAGCCAGTTTATCAAAGATGGGATTTAGTGCTCGTTGTTTTTCTATTAGGGAGGAATTACGCTAAGCCCAGCAGCAGACATTTTGTGTTACCATGGCAGCCCATATTTCCTGCAGGGTTGTGACCCCTAATGACTACAGTGGGAAGGCAGGAAAAATAGAGACTCTTTGAAGATTAGTAAATAAATGCATTACTTATGCAAACCGTCTCTGAGATGGCACCACAGTACAGAAGGAAAATGAGGAAGCTCTTCAGACTGAACAAATGCTTATATGTAAATACCTGCATTGGAAGAAAACAAATCACCTTTCATTTGATTATTTCTTTAGAAGTCCGTTTGGTCTGATAATGAAAGTAATATAAACTGGACTTCATACTGATAAAATAGTATTATTGTGCATGAAAATACAAACAGCCGTTGATGTTTTCCTTTCATTCTCAACAACTAATTTTTTTCACTCATTGGTTCTTCGAATGTAATATGGCTCCTAAAATGATTGTACAATATTCCTTGATGGATCACAGACAGGGAAAAATAAATGAGCATATTCAACTTTATGTAGGCATTGAGAATTCTGTCCGCCTCTCCTGGGTGAAAGTGGTTTAGTATTGTTTTTGACAGACTTGATTTGTCTTAATTGACCTGATACATTTCTGAGCAAGAGCTGAAAATAAGAGGAAATCAAGCATCAATCTGGGCCTACTGTTTGCAGGTGATTTTCTCAGTACATGTTTCCTTTGAAGTCACACCTACATTTATTCGTACAAGAGATATTGAGTGCCTACTATACTACTACTGTTCAAGGCACTGTGTTCCGGTGAAAATGAATCTGAACTTGCATTATGTGGGTAGATCAAATACAAATGGATTGTGTTTGCTTGGTATACACTCTGCTGCTCCTCAAATGAGTTATTTTGTTGAGAATAAAGAGGGAAAATATGGTATAAAGTGGCTAACCCCGTGTCTGGGGTGTTGCCCTCCATTTCTTTTCCTGGTGTATTTATGTCAGAAACGTTTATTTACTGGGGAGCTATTCTGTGCCAGGCAGAGCTCCAGCCATTGGAGATGGAGTTGTGGACAAGACCTAGCCTTTGCCCTAAAGGATAACACAGTACAGCCATGGTTGCAGCAGCTCACTTTGACTTACCAGTTTGCCCTGCTGGTATTCTAGTAATCAGCAAGGGCTGCACTGGGTAGAGTGTTTCCAGTGGTTTAGGTTGATTTGTGCTAACCTGTCAGTGGCCTCTTACCTTGTTCTCCTTGTATCAAGGGCACAGATCTTGGCCAGGCAGTGTTCACTTACTTTTTATTACTTAGTTCTTCTGTAATATTTTTTTTTACTATATCTTCTGCACATTCTGTCCAGTCAGGAAGATTTTTCAGAGCTTTACTCTCTATAGGTGATTTTTTTTAGTTGGAGGAATATTGTCATTTTATTCCATACATTACCTCTGTCCCCTTCTTCAGAGATTCTGATATACCCTTCCTTTACCACCCCCTACCCCAGCCAAAGATTGAGACTGACTGGGAGGACTAGTCTAGAGATCCATTCTTTAATTTTGGCTTTAATAGCTCTTGGTAGGTCCAGAATGAATCCGCTGAATGAGTAAGCCAGTATTTTAAGTACCTGAAGTTCCTTGGCCGAAAGTGCTAAATAAAATTGTATATGTTACCACTCTAAGAGGCAGGATGTCCTTTTAAATAATAATAATAATTTTAAAAACCTCAACTATCAACACAATCCAAAATCGTTGTTGCACTCCGGCCATAAAGTTATGAGGTTTCAGTTGGAACAGTCTATACCTTGTATGAATAAATCCGTTTACACTGGTTCCTTCTCCATCCCATCCATCCCAAAGGGTTGCTAGAGAAGGGAAGAAAGCTGAGACTAGACAAGACCATAGTGGGAAGGCAGTGCCCTGGAAAATGGGAAGGGTCGACTGGGTTGAACACTACTGAAAACAATGATGTCCTGTCTCCGTGCTAACTACTGCCTAGCTGTAAGGCTAAGAAATAAATACCTCTCTTCATCAAGCGAGGGACCAACAGACCATAACCATGTTCCTATCTTTCAGAGACAGCAAATAAGCGTCATAAGTCATGGTGAAAATATTTATGAAAGTCCCTTCCAACTTGAAGACTCTTTGATTTTATGATAAAATCTTGGAGAGCAGTTTCTAAAACTCACTTAATATTCTGTCCTTTCTTGCCTTCTGGCTTTCCATACAGTAATTCCACACAGCTTCCTAGATCGCGGCCTTAGCAGGAAGAGAGAGCCTTTATCACTGTCCCTTTGCAAATTCTCTGAGATTACTAGGCTTAATTGCTGAGCAGCTGTGCGGCTGTCAAACACAGGGTTTGGAAAACACTAGGGGTTGGCATCAGGAAGAGGGCATACGGAGGGAGCTGTGCCAGTGACAGTGACGTTTTGCCTCTACCTTGCCTCTACCTGTTCCCACCAGGTTCCAGGCATCTTTCCCAGACACCCCAGTATAGCTTCAAACCAGAGAAGTGGAATGGCTGGATTTGGGTTGTCCTGGCCTGTAAAAGGAGAAGGAGGAAGGGCAGCCCAGCTTCTGCACATCCTAATGTGTTTGCTTATGGGACCTGGCGTTGGTCTCACTCCTGTGTGTAGCTCTGACATCATAGAGACATCACATATGAAGCCAGGAGTGAGCCTTCCAATCTGTGATTGCCTCAGAAGTGAAAGATTAGCTGGAGGAGATAATGAAGAAAAGAGCAAGTATCCTTAGCAGGCCACAGATTCTAGAGAAAAGTCTTTCAAAATCATATATGGATGGACTTGAGAGTAGTCTTCTTCATCTGGGCCAGAAGTGCTCGTAAGGGAAAAGAGACCTTAACAGTGTTCATAGCACTGAAGAACTATTTTGCAGGCCATCTCCATGACAAGCCTGCTGGTGGCATCCGATGGCAATTCTAGGGGGAGGGGATTTATGGAAAGAAAAAATAGGGCTGTAGAGAGAAATCGGGGCTCAGAAAATGTAAGAAGAAAAAAATTAAATAAAATAAAAATTACAAAAAAAAGAAAATGTAAGAAGACGGGTGAGGCGACAGGATGATGGATGCAGCGCGTGGCGCTGCACACAGGCTCCCAGGAGAGGAGCCCATTCACTGACCAGGGGTGGGTCAGCCGGCAATGGTCTGAAATCGAAGAGCAGTGGTGAGGGGATCGTTTGCTGGCTGGTCGCCAGAGCCTGAGAAGAGCACTTTGGAAGTAGCTCAGAGGAGGATACAGTCACTGGGTCAGGACTGGAGTGGCTTGGGGCAGAGACGGGTTTGCTTTGCATAAGATCAAATTTTCCTTTCATACTACGGATGTAAACATGCTGATAGTAGGAATTTTGGAACATGCAGAATATTATGCAGAAACTAAAAACAACTCATAATTCTACTACCCAGAGATAATCACTATTAACATTTGAAGTAATCCTTTTGGACTTTCCACGCTAAACCCATATGTATATTTCTATACAAATTTGGGGTTGGTATGTTTTACAACCTACTTTTATCCACCACTTAATGACATATTGTGATTGTTCTCCTTTTCTTCACTTGTCTGAATCCTACTCATCTCTAAGAGCTCAGCCTAAGCCTCATTCGCTTATAGCAAATTCCCCTGAACCCTAAAGATGGTGCAGTCCCTATCCTCAGGCCTCCCTTGGCACCCTGTTCTTGACACTTGACAGCATTCATTTCTTTTGTTATTTCTTATCTCTTCTGTGAGAGTACAAGTGTGTCTTGGGTGCTGCTGTATCCCAAGAGTCTGGCCCATATGGGCAAGAACTCAAACATATCTTTGTTAAATACGTGAATTAGAGCATTTCTGACCTGCAACTTGGTGGACCTATATTTTAGGGCCAACGTAAATAGATTTAGAAATCCCGAGCTTGGAACCTAGGCTGTGGGTCAAGAGAAGAAGCAACCAGAGAGAGAGTGCTTGACTAATGATTTCTATGTGTCGTGCTGGCTTCGCCTACGAGGCTGTCCACCCACAACTTGCCCCATCTGAATATGGTTTGAACCCTGAAGACTCCTTACTTTGCAGTCGACTTACTTCATTCCACACTGGCGATGAGCCTGTGATGTGGGGAGGAGTTTCCAGAAGCACGATGCTGGGCTAAGGGAAAGGCTATGGTACAGAGACCATCATAGGCCATGGGGAACCTGGACACATTCGTTCGATTGGCTTTGCTTCAGCACTGGGGTGCTGTCAAAAAACATCCATTGGGTCTTTAAGCCCCAAGGTAAGGAGCTACTAGATGCAGCCTGAGAGAAGGGTGGGTGGATGGTGAGAAGATCTCAGCAGCTCAAGCACTTGATGGAACCCTAGCAAACTGCGGTAGAGGAGGATTTTGATCTATTTCAGGAAAGCAAGGCTACCTGAGTCACATCTTGCTCAGCACAGCGCTACTCTATATTTATGTAAATAATCCAGTCACCAGCTAGTTTCTTCTCATACTTTTGATGAAGCTGGAGAATAGTAGACTCTTCTGACAATAATTTCATTGGGCAGAGTTCTTTTTTAAGTCCAATAAAGTCTCACAAAGTCAATTTCTGTCACTGATGTTGTTCCTGCAACAATGAAGTTAAGAGAAAATGATCGTTTTGAGTTTTGATGCAGAGAGAGAATTGTAAAGTAAAATTCCTAAGCGTTTGATATCTGATAACTATTCTCTGGCATTTAAAGGCCAGTAATCTTTGCAGGAGTGGCAAAGCACATTTAGTCTCCAAGCAGTGTATGTTTCTTATACATTTCTACAGTTAATTACCTTTCTTGTTTTCATGTTCCTAATCAAGTTTAAGACTACACTGAAATGTCCTGTAAATTTAAAAATAATTCCATTTGGAATTCTCTCTACAAAGACTAACCTCCTTAAGGTCGATCATAATTACTTCATCCATTCAGGATCCTACCATGTGTGAGCACTGTGCTAGGAGCACAGTGACAGATGAAAGAAGACAGTTGAAGGAAGCAGGGCCCCTGCTGCCAAGCCACTCACCATCCTGCTCCAAAGCTTTCAAGGGCTTCAATGTCAAAATTCTTCTGCTGGGCTTTCATGGCCTTTTGCCTCTGAAAGGGATACAATGTCATCTCCCCTGGCTATTCTCTCCTTTTCCTCTTCTTCCAGACACAACCTCTGTTCCAGTCCTATTACAGACACCGTATGCAACCTCGCATCCTTGTCCTCGTGCTTGCTGTCCTCTCCCATCCTCTGAAGCCTCAGGTCAAAATCTCTTCAGGTGTCTTCTTGGCTGTACTTGCAAAATACATATCCAGAGTCTGATCACCTCTCACTGCCTCTACTGCTACCACCCTGATTCAAGCCACCATCGTGTCTCCCCAGGACTATTTGGAAGAGTCTCCTACCTACCTCTCTGCTTCACTTCTGCACGCCAAAGTCTATTCTTCACACATTAAAGTCATATCATGTCACCTCTCTGCCTAGAACCCTCCATCAACTCCCCAGCTCACTCAGAGTCTAAGCCAAAGTCTTCTCCATGCCCTACAAGGCTCCACATGGTCTGGCCCCTCTGTTACTTTTCTGACCTTATTTCTCACCACTCTTCCCCTCGTGTACTCTACTCTAGAGGATCTCAACCCTAATAGATCTAACACCCTCTTTTGATAATAAATACTTTTAATGCCCCATTTAGTACCTTGAAAGGAGAGGTATAAATAATATAACTTGCCTATCCACATATTTATAAGATGTCAACGCCCCCAAAATAACATAAAAGAAATACAAGGAAATAATTTACAATAAAATAGTACATATTTTAATATATAAATCCTGGGGCACAGCTACACTTGAAGATATAATGAAGTAGGAAGAAGTTTTGTACCTGTAATGAAAAAGCATAGTGAAAGTGACAGCTCCAAATGCTGATTGATAAAAGCATGTTGCAGGGGCTATTCTAATGTCCACAACTGTGTGGCTGTCAGTGATACGACTTTTTTCTGAAATGGTGAATTTTCTTGGTAGAGTTCCAAACAAAATGAAATACGGTCTTTCCTGCCACCAACATCCCTCTTCTAAGTAGCGTCCTCCAATCAGTGGAACCGTTAAAAATCAAAACCCAAAACCATAAAAAACAAAAACAAAAAAAACCCCACCCACTCACATTTTCAAAATGCCCTCTAGGGGGCACTGATGCCGCATTGAGAATGATGGCTCAGCCTCTTGGCCTTGCTTCCCCTCCACTAAGCAAAGCTTGTTCCCATCTCAGGGCCTTTGCACTTGCTGTTCTCTTTGCCTGGAAGGCTCTTCCCCCAAACATAAATAGATGACTCCTTCTCTCTTCCCTCAGGTCTCTGCTCAAATGACACTGCTTTAGAGAGAGTTTCCCTGACCATTCTGTCTAAAATAGTACCCCTGCTCCATAGATCTCTATCTTTTCACTCTTCTTAAATTTTCTTCATAATGCTGTAACTGTTGCTATCTAACATTACTTTAGGTGTCTATTTGATTATGTATTTATTGCCTGGCTCTCCCACTAGACTCTAGTGACTAAAAGGAAATCTCCGACACTTAAGAGACTTCTATCTTTTGCTTGGCTCTATTTACAGAGTCTGGTAAATGGTGCCTGGCCTATTGTAGGTGCTCAGTAAATATTTGTTGAAATGATGTCTGTCACCTCCACCTCCTGTGCACTCTTATGCAAGTCAGCACCATTATGAATTATGTGTGGCCACAGTGAGGTCGGTGACTGTTTTCTTCTCTGTGGCTTTTCTTATTATGAGCAGGTACCAAAGTATCCAAAGGCAACCAGGTTGCTAACCAGCCAATCACTTGTCTGTGCCATGCTTATTTTTATCCTTTTCTTTTGTTCCCATCTACGGTAAGCATTTATAAATCAGCATTTGAATATACACAAAATGATGCTACTGCACTGCTTAGGAATGGTTTATTTTCCTGGATAGGCTAAAACATTGTCCCTATAGCCTGGGTTACCTCTTTGATTTACCTAGTACTTCAACAAACCAAACAAGGTGGTGTACTGGGTGTCTGATCCCCGATGTGGGGAGGGGGTATCAGCCAAGTGAGAAGATTAGGTCCCAAGGACAGGGGCTTGATGAGCGGAGGGGAGGGGCTCCCCAGAGTGGCAAGAGATAGAGGGGCCAGAGTGTGAATGCAAACTGCATACACCAGGATGCTCCAAGAATCAGGAGAAACGTACCTTGTCTTTTGGTGGCAGGGACAAAAGAGGAGAGGGAAAGAAAGATAAAAGGTCAGAAGTTGGATCAACATAGGAATAGAATGGTGGTTGAAGAACAAGTTTTGGCAACTTCTGCCTGGAAGACTCTTCCTCCAGGTCGCCATATAGCTCCATCCCTCACTTCCTCTGGGTCTCTGACGAAATGTCATCTCATCCACCAGATCATCCCTGAACACCTTAAACAAAATGAGACTCCTTCACTGTCACACTGTATTCCTCTTAACACGCCTCTTCCTCTTTGTAGTATCATTACCACCTGACATCATATATTTAAATTGCTATTTGTTTATATTCTACCTCCCTGCCCAGCACACCCTCCCCAACTAGGATGTCAGAACAGTGGTCATCACACAATCCTCAGTAAACTTCTGTTGAATGAATGAAATAAAATATACCAAGGTATGACTGACCAGGATATTATTTGATCTGGGTACTCCCAAGAGATATCTGCTTGGTGTCCTATGTGAAGGTGGGAATACCCTAATTCCTCTATCCCCATGAGCTATGAGAGGGACCAGAGAGTAACATGGGAATAAACATGTTTGGGAAAGTATGGCCGCTGACTTTAATTGCAAGGGTCATCCGTAGATATATTAATTGTAATTGCTTACTTTTCCCAAACATATTCCTTTGTTCCCCTCCTTTCCTCTCTCTTTCACACTAAGATAGATTGAAAAACCACAGAAGAGGCCGTCACCAAAAGTGGTCCCTTGCCCTCAAATCTTTGTGTAACTCAGACCAGCTTTTGGGTGATTAGAAATTCTACAGGATTGAAAGATTAGCATCCAGACCAATTTTTTCCTGGATGTGTAGTTCCTGCTCTTTTAGGAATTCATTCAAATACTGGGAGAATATATTAATGAATCCAGGTTTTCTATGATTCCAGGATGGCACTAACAAACAGGCTTCCTAACCATTAGATAATCATAGTAAGAGCTGCAATCAGGCTTCCTAACCGTTAAATAATCATAGTAAGAGCTATGCCATTTATTGACCGTTGCTATACGCCATGTACTGTACTATGTTCTAACAACAGCACTACGAAGTACGTATTATTATCATCCCCATCTTACAGAGGGGCAAACTGAGGCACAGACAGGTTATTTCATTTGTCCAAGGTCACAGAGCTGGTGATAAGTGACAGAGACCATGGTTTTATTCATTACTTCTTGCAGTAAGTGGGAAGGCTAGGAGTTAATTAAGAGGCAGTCCTACTCCCGACGGCTCTGCCAACCCAGGTCAGGAGTGGGGACTGATATCCAACCAGAAACCTCTAAAGTGATGCGCCACATAGTCAAACCTACAGAAATGTCAGCAAGCTTTGTACCCACCCAGCCTTTGCCAGGAGTGTTGGTAGGCTCAAAAACAAATGCTACTCCCTCCCCACCCCAGTGTCTCTCCAACCTTTCTGCTTTGTTGTAACAAGGAAACAAAGAATCAGGAAGCCTGGTTTCTCTGCATGGGTACTTTCTGAACAGCTGTGTGTTGTATTCTGCTCCCAAGTTCTTCCATGAAAGGGGTTTTAGCTGCTTCCAAATACAACTTTCTCCTGCATATTACTATTATTTGTTTACACATATCCTATGTTTCCTACTCAGTTGAAGCTCCTAAAAATCAGGGACCAAATCTTAGTCACCTTGTACTCTCCTCAGTAACCTTTGACCTTCAAGCCACACTAATCCCCCGATCCCCCGCTGAACTTTATACATCTCACTAGATGGTTCCCAGAGCTCCGTGTCGTGCCTTGACATGCAGTAGGCACTCAATATATACTTCTTGTTTGCTTCCTTTATCTTGGTCCTCTTTACAGCAAAACAGTAGATCCTCTCACTTTGTTTTTGCCCTTAATCATTCATTCATTGTTTCTTTCATTCTTTTATTCAACATTGTTTCTTTCATTCTTTGATTCAACAAATCTCTCCCCTCAGAGAGAGTAGGAATTTCTCTCTCTCTCTCTGTCTGTCTCTCTCTCTCGCTTTCTTCAAGGTTGACTCCTATAGTCTGAGTTCTGTGCAAATATATACACATTCCTTTACATCATCAGTGTACCCTGAGGGGGAGAACACTCTCCCCAGGGGCTGGGACCCCCAGGTAGGGACAGCAATGATACCTGACACTTAAATTGCTATTATCAGTTTCCTGAGTACCTTCTTACATCTCTTGTTTGCACACTACAACATTATTGCGAGTTAGGCATATATTATAAGAATTCTCATTTTACAGATAAGCAAACAATCTTGGGGAATTTTAATGATTTTCCCAAAGTCAAACAGCAAATTGAGTGGCAGAAGTGGGATTCATACCTGGGATTTTGGATGTCTACTTCAAAACGTACTCTTTCTGGGGCATGTTGGGGGAGCAGAAGAACCTGGGGACCACCTTGCCTCCAGAACTCAAATCCAACTTGCTGTCCCCAGTACCTCACAGTTTGGATAAACGGGAAGAACAGTTTCACTCTTCATTAGGTCTCTGTTGGGCAGTGTTCAGTTTGTTTACTAGGAACAAAAAAACATAAGTAGGAAACTGTTCCAGATCTCCCAAGCAGAGATGTGTTTATATTCTCACCATAAGCCCGAGACCAGCCTTTCTGGACCAGGCTCCCATCTAAGAGTTTTGCACTGGGGCAGACCACAAGGGGCCTCTGACATCTGCTGAACACCAGAACCATGCTCTCTCAGACATCCCGTACTTCCATTCTGGAAGCTTCTTTTTCCCCATTTGAAAATTGCTAATATCATCAACATTTTGATGTTCATCGCCATTCACTCCTGTTGGTAGCATGTGCTAAACTCAGCCTGTGTTAATCTAAGAAGGTGCCAGTCCCAACCCAAATGACTCTGCTCCAACTCACGTCAACACAGCTTTACTACAGTTTCTGTAGAAAGTTGAGCATCGAAATCCTTCTCCATGAAAGAAATTAAAGAAGACCTAAATAAGTGGAAAGGCATCCTGTGTTCATGGATCGGAAAACTTAATATTGTTAAGATGACAGTACTATCCAAAGTGATCTACAGATTCAATGCAATTCCTTATCCAAATCCCTTCTTTTTGTTTTTTCTGAAGAAATGAAAATGCTGATCCTACAATTCATGTGGAATTACCAAGAATCCTGCATATCCAAAACAATCCTGAAAAAGGACAAAATTGGAGGACTTACACTAGCCAATTTCTAAATGTACTACAGAGGTACAGTAATCAAGTCATTGTGGGCTGGCATAAGCATAGATATATAAATACATGGAACAGAACTCAGAGTCCAGAAATAAACGCATATATCTATGGTCACCTGACTTTTTTACAAGGATACCAGGACCCTTCAATGAGGGAAGAATCATTTCTATGGGAAATGATGCTGGGACATCCAGATATCTATTTGCAAAAGAATGAAGTTGGACCCCTACCTCATACCATATACAAAAGTTAAGTCAAAACAAATCAAAGACCTAAGTGTAAGTGCTAATACTATAAAACTCTTAGAAGAAAACATAAGGATAAATATTCATGACCATGGATTTAACAATGGATTCCTAAAGATGAAGTTGTGATACATGCCACAGCATGGATGAACCTAGAAAATATTACGCTAAATGAAAGAAACCAGACACAAAAGGTTACATATTGTATGACTATTTAAATGAAATATCTAGAATAGGGAAAACCATAGAGACAGAAAGCAGATTAATGTTTGCCAGGGGCTGGGAGCAAGGAGGGGAAGTGACATGGAATGTGACTGTAACTGTGACTGCTTAATGTAACAGGTTTCCTTTTGGGGTGATGAAATGTTTGGAGACTAAATGGAGGTGATGATTGCTCAACATTGTGAATGTACTGAATGCCAATAAATTGTATACTTTAAAATGGTTAGCTCTTCCGAATAGCCAAAACAATCTTGAGAAATAAGAACGGGGCTGGAGGAATCATGCTCCCTAACTTCAGACCATACTACAAAGCTACAGTCATCTAAACAGTATGGTACTGGCACAAAAACAGGCACATAGATCAATGGCATGGTTTAGAGAGCCTAGAAATAAACCCACACATTTATGGTTAATTAATCTATTTCAAAGGAGGCAAGAATATACAGTGGAAAAAAGACAGTCTCTTCAATAAATGGTGCTGGGAAAACTGTATAGCTACATGCAAAAGAATGACATTAGAACATTTCTGACACCATATACAAAATAAACTCAAAATGGAGTAAAGACCTAAATGTAAGACTGGATGCTATAAAAGTCCTAGAGGAAAATGTAGGCAGAACACTCTTTGGCACATACTGCAGCAATATTTTTTTTGATCCATCTCCTAGAATAATGGAATTAAAAACAAAAATAAACAAATGGGACCTAATTAAACTTAAAAGTTTTTGCACAGCAAAGGAAACCATAAACAAAACGAAAAGACAACCCTCAGAATGGGAGAAAATATTTGCAAACGAAGCAACTGACAAGGGATTAATGTCCAAAATATACAAACATCTCATACAGCTTAATATAAAAAAAAAACAACCAACCCAATCCAAAATGGGCAGAAGACCTAAACAGACATTTCTCCAAAGATACACCAGATGGGCAACAGGCACATGAAAAGATGCTCAATATCGCTAATTATTAGAGAAATGCAAATCAAAACTACAATAAGGCATCACCTCACACCAGTCAGAATGGCCATCATCAAAAAATCTATAAACAGGGGCTTCCCTGGTGGCACAGTGGTTGAGAGTCCGCCTGCCGATGCAGGGGACACTGGTTCGTGCCCCAATCTGGGAAGATCCCACATGCCGCAGAGCAGCTGGGCCCGTGAGCCATGGTCGCTGGGCCTGCACATCTGGAGCCTGTGCTCTGCAACGGGAGAGGCCACAACAGTGAGAGGCCCACGTACCGCAAAAAAAAAAAAAAAAAAATCTACAAACAATAAATGCTGGAGAGGGTGTAGTGAAAAGGGAACCCTCCTACACTGTTGGTGGGAATGTAAATTGGTAAGCCACTATGGAGAACAGTATGGAGGTTCCTTAAAAAACTAAAAATAGAACTACCATACGACCCAGCAATCCCACTCCTGGGCATATATCAGGAGAAAACCATAACTTGAAAAATACATGCACCCCAATGTTCATTGCATCAGTATTTACAACAGCCAAGACATGGAAACAACCTAAATGTCCATCGGTAGATGAATGGATAAAGAAGATGTGGTATATATATATATATATATATATATATATATATATATATACACAATGGAATATTACTCAGCCATAAAAAAGAATGAAATAATGCCATTTGCAGCAACATGGATGGGCCTAGAGATTATCATACTAAGTGAAGTAAGTCAGACAAAGACAGATATCATATGATATCACTTATATGTGGAATCTTAAAAAAATGATACCAATGTTCTTATTTACAAAACAGAAACTGACCCACAGACTTAGAAAACAAACTTATGGTTACCAAAGGGGATAGCTGGGGGTCGGGGGGAGATAAATTAGGAGTTTGGGATTAACATATACACAGTACTATATATAAAATAAACAACAAGGACCTACTGTATAGCATAGGGAACTATGTTCAATATCTTATAATAATGGAAAAGAATCTGAAAAAGATTATATATATATATATATGAATCACTTTGCTGTACACTTGAAACTAGCACAACATTGTAAGTTAACTGTATTTCAATTTTAAAAAATTAACTTCCCAAAGAGGAAAAAAAAAGGTTATGTCTACGTCATGTGAATTTTAATTCAATTTATAAAATCCTGTCGCCAAGAGGGCCTTTCTCCACGTACCAAGGAATATGGCAGTCCAGCTAGGGTCACATGCAGTAGCTCTGCTTCTGTGGGCTTTCATATTTTCTCAACAGACTTGGAAAATTCTTCATGATCTGAGTTTTTAGCCAGCAGGTATCTTTGACTGAGGGACAGAATTCAATCACCCCTGCTCTGTGCACATAAATGATGGTGCTGTCATCTAAATGAGGATATGTCACACTCAGAGTGCACATGTATCCCCTCCAGACTCACACATCACAGATACCTGTGAGTAGCACAGCAAACCCCCCATCCTATTCTTCCCATAACAACTTTCAAGATTTGAGTTTTCCTCTATCTGAAGAGTCACTTTGGAGTTGATGGGCTTAGGAATGCCCCCTCCCTTGGAAGCAGGGAAGAGCACGTTCTGTCCTCAACAACAGTGTCTCAGCTAAGGCTCCTTGTGTCAGTGGAATCAGAGGTTTGTAAATGACCCTAATGTGTTGAAGATGAGAAATCGGATCTCCGTTTCAGTGAAGGATAATGTTTATTGCATACTAAAGAGCACTCAAGGAGATGGCAGCTAATAATACAGTAGTTGTATGAACATGTGTGCCATTAAAAATTGTAATTAAGCCAGGTCCCTGAGCACCAATAACGAAACCCAATGAAATCGTCTGTCGGAGGGTTGGGTTACAATTCCACATTGTGAAGGGATTTGTGGCAGCATCTGCAATGGTGGCAAAAGCGCCAGAGTTGACCATGGGTCTTGGAGCAGGAAGGGCCAGAAGATCCAGGGTCAGTGGGATTCACTTGCCTCCACTTAGGATTTGGCTAAAGTAGACACAGTGGCATAGATACAAATGATAGGAAATTCTCAGGAAGTTATTAAAAGGGAAAGCAAATATGTTTGGAGATCTCAGAAGTAATTTCCAGGGAACACAAAAACAAATGATGATATTCACTGTTATTTTACTGTTAGCAAGCTTTTATTAAATGTTTACCACATGCAAGCACTCTCTTTATAGGAATTATATAATTCTTACAACCCTGTAAGGTGGGTGTTGGTATTAGCCCAGATTTACAGATGAGGAAACTGAGACTTCAAAAAAGATTAAGTCACCTGCCCATGGGTTAACCAGCTCATAAATTATAGACCCAGGAATCAAATCTAGGACTGCTGACTCCAAGGCAGGGAAGTGGGGCCTTGTCCCAGTCCCAAGGTCTTATTTGGTGCCTTGCTAGGGATGAAGTATGTGAGGGATGGGGAACCAACCTTTATTGATAGCATAATTTGTGTCATTTAATCCTCACACACCCCTGGTGAGTTGGGTACTACTATTCCCACTTCATATATGAGGAAACTATTGAGTCTATCAGTGGCTGAGTCTCATTGGGAGAGCTGTTTTTCAGGATGAAGTTTTTTAAACCTTAAGAAAGAACTTTAGGGTACCTCCACTGGCATCCATAGACCTCCATAAGATGCTTTCAGGGTCTCCACTGACCTTTCCTGATTTTGAGTACCTGGTCTGTGCATATATGCACATATGGCCATAATGGCCAGGACATAACACATTAGTGGCCCCACTACTCTAGGCCTGGCTGCCCTCTAAGTGTGAACTGGAGGGGTAAATTGTGCTCAAGTGACCCCCCCCAGAAGGGGGGGGGTCTGTTGGTTTGGCCATTTTATTGGGATCCCTTTTGATGCTCTAAGTTTCAAGTAGACTACTGGAAAACTACTGGCTGCTGAGAGGGCAAGGCTGACATCAGAGAGGAGAAGTTCCTGAGACTGGAGATAGGAAATAATAAGGACTTAGGTGGCTGGTTCATGGAAACCATCAAATTCATTACTCTTTTCTTAGCCATCCAAATTGCCACCTAAAACACCACCAGCTGCTCTGCTTCCTGTGGTCTAACTGGCGGTGGGTGGAAAAGAAGACCCCATTTGCAATTACCTGACATAACCATAAAAACAACAGTTGCAGCAGCAACTAATGTCATCGAGCAGCACCCTGTATGTTTCATGTCCTTACATGCTTGGATGTGATCTAATTCAACCCTCACAACAGCCCTCTGCAGTAGATACTATTATACCGCTAGACCTACCCTGCCCCATTTTTACTGATGAGACACGTGAGGCCTGGAGAAGTCAAGTGACCTGCCCAAGGGCACAGAGCTAGTAAGTGGTAGAGGCAGAATTCAAGTGCAGTCTTCCACTTCAGGACTAGTGCTCTGATGCTCTCATGTTCCTTGGGGCTGCAGGATGTCTACTGCCTTCCGTGCTGCCATTTTGTCATTGTCCTCCACCTCTTTGAGGATCTTCTTGAGCCTCAAAGCCATAAGAGATTGCTCTGAGTGGGCTCAGTGGACAGAACTCAAAGGTGCAGAAAGACAGATGCTGATGTAGGTGGGAGAGGCCGGGGTGGGGGAAGTTAGACAATTTAAGCTGAAAATGACCAGCTTCAGAAGTGCATCAGTAAGTGGAGTTGGGGAGAATGGGTAGGATGAATTAAGTAAAATTGGTATTCGTCTTCTCTAATTTTTTTTCACTTTTGCCCTGAGAGGGCAGTTAAGGAAACAAATGGTTTGTGGAGATTAGCTGACTGGTAGCTTTGCATATTAATATAATGACATTTGGCTATACCAGGCTGACTTTCTATTTAAGGTAGCTTTGTCTTTTCAGGCTGAAGAACTGATTTCAGAGAATTAGCTCCTGCAGATTAAAAATAAAATAAAATTAGTCTGCACCCCATCTCCACCCTACTTGTGTCCCCACCAAGAAAAATACGACCATTGGAAGAAAGCAAAAGGAATTTGAAAGGCTGAGATCCCTTCTGCTGACAGTCATCGGAGTGAAACCAGCCTAGGGGCCCACAGTGAGGCGAGAAGTGAGCCCAGGCTGGGGTGGGGGGGTGCCATCGATTTGCAAGAAGATCCCCATCCAACATGAGTCAAAATTTAATTGCATTCAGCAAACCTTTGCTGGGCCCCATGTTTGCTAGGCACTGCAGATGCAGAGAAGGTTAATGCTGGGCCCCTTCGCTCAGGGGGTGTCTAGCCTAGTGGGGGTGAAGG
Source organism: Phocoena phocoena (assembly GCF_963924675.1). Classification (NCBI taxonomy): domain Eukaryota; kingdom Metazoa; phylum Chordata; class Mammalia; order Artiodactyla; family Phocoenidae; genus Phocoena; species Phocoena phocoena. The sequence continues at coordinate 115,493,914 of NC_089240.1, forward strand.
ACACATGATAATGTTGTCTGAGAGGCATCAAGGAGTTGACATCTGGCTTAGTCTAGAAGAATGGATAATAATTGGACAGCTATGGTACAGGGAATGGTTTCTTTCTAGAGGCAGGGGATGGTGATGCTAGTGCGTGGTGGGCACTGCAGTGCCCACAGTGACCCCTTCATAAGAAACCTGAGCATGCCTGTGCTGCCTGCCCAACGATCAATCAATCCATTGGCAGTCCTAGCATCTGTGGCTCGATCAGTAAGCAAAATCTCAAAACACTGATTGAATCTTAGGGAGCAGTTTGGAAAGTGGTTAAGTACATGCGCTTTTGACTCAGATCTAGTCTAGAATCATGTCTGTGCCTCTACCAAGCTGTGTGACCTTGGACAGGTAACTTAACCTCTCTGAGCCTCAGTTGACTCACTTTCTTCAGGTGAAAAGTAAAGATAAATAATAGTATCTGTCCCATGGGACTGTTGTGAAGCTTGAGATCCTGCTTATATAACACAGATGTCAGCTGTTGAAGTCTTCTTAGCCTTGAGGTCTTGGTAATAGTGGCTTAAACTCCCATTCCCTCTCCCCAAGACATCTGCAAATTTCGGGGGGGGGTTTACAATTGCATGGGAACCTATATCTCTGGCTTTCTCCCACTTCTGAGTTCCTGTTCTTCAAATTATGGCCATTTGAGTATTTTTTAAACCTCTCTCTCAGTATTAACCCAAACTTAGAATCGAAATTCATTTTTTGATTTCAACAACAACACAACAACCCCCCAATATTAACAACAGCAAAAGCAATGATTCACAGAGCCTGTATCGTATAACATACTTTATTGAAGGTTTAGGAAAGTAGAAGAAGTTGTTGCAGCACAGCAAACACCTTGAAATTGAAAAAAAGTCCTTTGGCTGCTCCTCCAAGTTGTTTAGCTGGCTTCTCTCAGCTCTCTCCTCTGCTCCCTCTCTTTTGTAAATGAAGGTACCATTTTTTTTCCATTTTCTGATGCAGAGCAACTCATCTCTCTTTAGCCCTTAATCCCCAAGCTTCGCATTCGGCTTTTTTTGTATTTGAATAAGCAAGTGTCTGGCTGAGGCTTAGAAATGATCCCCTAGAAGGACCTAATTAAGTTTTTGGACAAGTTGCCATCTACCTCCCTGTGTTTATGGAGTGGAGGGTGATTTTTTTTCTCATTATACATGTTAAGCACTTTATACAAATCTCATCGATACTAGGCACACAATAAAGTAATAGCTGTTGTTGTAATAATTTTAATATTTTGGACTGATTTGGGTATAAATTAATAGATGTATTATACATTTATATTGGTGGAAAAGTCAAAGGAGATTATCTCTAGAAGAGCCCTTAGAGATCCAGTATTTCTCAAAGTGTGTTTCTTGGAACACTGTTTGCACAGGCTGTTTGTAGCTCATCCAAGAAATAAGGTTTCCTTCCTTAATTATATTAGAGTCATGCTGCATACTGTATCCCATTCTTGGAAATCTGAAATTCACATTAGCCCATTAAAGGCTCTAAGAAATCCTGAAATAAAGATAATCTATTTAACTTTGTTTAGCCTTGTGTTCTCCAGTTATATATGACTACAAAATTTTTTTGTGTTCAACAAACAAATGCTGCAATTACTGTGTCATGAAATTTACTTTGGGATATGTTAACCTGCCTCCAACCTATCATTTTACAAATGATTAAAGTGAGATGCAAAAAGGGGAAGGACCTGAACCAAGGGCACCCAGCTAGCTAGCAGTTTCTGATTGTGAGGCAGCAAGTGGAATGGAGATGGTGATGAGTGTCTCAGAAAGGATCTAAGTATACCCACAGTCTTTTCACACTCTTCACCTACTTCAGTTTGATACAACCTGAAGGCCTTTGTTCAAAAAGAGTCTACTGCAAGAGTTTGGTCTACATTCCCTGTCTACCTTTCTTTGTCTCCTCCTATCTACACTAATCAGGCTTCAAATCCCACTGTTCAACTAAAACTGCTCTTATGAAAGTCATCAGTGGACTTCATTTTAACAAATTCAGTGGTCATTTCTCTGTCCTCATCTTACATAACTTCTAGGCAGCATGCAACACATCTGACCATTTCCTTTTTCTTGAAATACTCTCCTTTCCTGGTTTCATATACTATGGAATCTTCTGCTTTCCCTCCAGCAACTCTTGCCACAGTTCACTGTTGTTGCTTTTTATTGTTGTTATTGTTTGTTCAGTGACTTTTCTGAACAAAATCTGTAAAGTCTTTATTCTTTGTCATGTGTGACCACTGAAGTCTCGTTTTGGTTAGTTTAGTGGTCAGCTAATGGTTGGACAGAGATGTCTTTAAATGTCTGGAAATGGTAAGTCCCCTAATCTTTTTGAGGGGCTATGTGTACATGTTGGGGCACATCGCCTACATTCTGACAGGCAGTTGTCAACTCTGCCTTAGCCTTCACTTCCTGCTTTCATATAGCTTCAGAGTTGTCCAGAGGTGAGAGATTAGGGCTTTCTCAGGTGAGAGGTTAGGGCCTTCTCAGGTGTGAGTATGTGCACAACCTTGTGTTCATGTGCACAGTCCTACACATGCACATGGCCTTCTAGATTCCCAGGGGTATGTCAGGTCTCTTCAAAGGCCCTTATGGACATCTCATTTCCCAGATTTTCCTTTTAAGCTTTTTAGTTAGTCTTTTGTTTGCCCCAGCTTTTATATACTGCCTCAGGAAGCTGTTTTGTTAAACAATTGCTGCTGATTGTTTTTGACAAATAGCCCTGGGAAAAAAACTACTTGCTCTAGGCATACTTGAGTCCAGCTGGTGCTCTCTTTAGTCTGTATCCTGAATCCCAGCACTTCTTACCACCCTACTGCCATCATCCTGATCCAAGCCACCATCGTCTCTCACCTGAATTACTGTCATAATCTCCTGTTACTCCTGACTCCATTCTTGCCCTCCTATAATCCATTCTCCACACAGTGGATCTTTTAGAAATGCTCTTCAAATGAGGTGATCCAACTGTTTAAAAACTTTTAGTGGCTTTTCTGTTGTCCTTTGGAGAAAAGCCAAGCTCTTCCCATGGTGCTCCAGGCCCTTTATAATCTTGCCCCTGCCTGCCTAATTGCCTCAACTCATTTTTCCCCTAAGCTATCAACCTTGTTTGTGTCTTTCAATTTCTTGACTACATCATACTCTTTCCCACTATTGGGCCTTCACACTTCAGGTTCTGACATGCCAGTTTCCCAGGGTTTTCTAGTTTTAGCACTGAAAGTCCCATATTTCAGGAATCCCTCAATCCTGGGCACACCAGGACAGTTGGTCACCCTACTTCATACACAGTGTCATCCCTAATTAGACTACTGTTCTCCCAATTCATCATGTAGATATATCCTGTTCACCCTTTAATCTCAGTTTAAATATTCCTCCTTTAGTGAGGCCTTCCTTGAACACTCAGTTGAAGTAGGGCCTCCCTGTTTTTCCCTCCTATTATTCTCTACTCTTCCCCTTAGCACAACTTATAATGATTTGTAATTATGTATTCATTTGTTTGTTTACTTTTATTGCATGTCTCTTCCACTAGACTGTACTCTGTGAGGGTAGTAGCTGTTTTTGTCTTACCCATGTATTCCTGGCATCCAGCACAACATGTGGTACATAGTAGGAGCTCAGTAAATACTTGTTGAATGAATGGATGCCCTACCACCATAGATTGATCTGCCACTCTCTATTTAATGTTAAAGCATTTGTATTCAATGGAGGTTTTCCTCTGTGGCCTATCTGTATTCCCTAGACGAGGTTAATGCACCCTTCTTAGATAGCGATGTTGTGTGACTCCTTCATACTTTTTTTTTTTTTTAGATGTTGGGGGCAGGAGTTTATTAATTAATTAATTTTTTTTTTCTGTGTTGGGTCTTCGTTTCTGTGCGAGGGCTTTCTCTAGTTGTGGCAAGCGGGGGCCACTCTTCATCGCGGTGCGCGGGCCTCTCACTATCGCAGCCTCTCGTTGCGGAGCACAGGCTCCAGACGCGCAGGCTCAGTAGTTGTGGCTCACGGGCCTAGTTGCTCCGCAGCATGTGGGATCCTCCCAGACAAGGGCTCGAACCCGTGTCCCCTGCATTAGCAAGCAGATTCTCAACCGCTGTGCCATCAGGGAAGCCCCCTCCTTCATACTTTTTAAAATCCTAAAAACCCAAAGAAGTAAGCAAGTCCAGTGGAAACTGTTTATGGTACAACTTTGATCTGAACAAGAACAGGGCTAGCCCATGTAGTGCCTTCAGGTGAATTGGAGAAAAGTGTCCCCTCAACTTTTACAAGTTGGCTTTTAAAAAGCCATTTAAGGAGATGGAGTAAAGAGAGATCGGCTCAATTCTCTCAACTCATGTCTTACTCTCTAGCCACATGGCCTTGTACACTCACAGATTGCACAACTGTAAGCCACAGCCCTGATTCTGAGGGAAAATTTGTTAGCAAGGTGAGAGGAAGAGTGATGAGAAAGCAACAGAGCCCCAGGAGATACAGTGCCTGCCTCTGGTAGAAACTGGACTTCTTTTGCAAGTTGGCTTTTAAAAAGCCATTTAAGGAGAGGTAATAAAAAGAGATTGACTCAATCATCTCAACTCATGTCAGCGGTTAAGCGTCAAGAGCACATATTCTGGAATCCCACAGGCCTGGGTTTGCATTCTAGCTCAGCCTTTTACTAGCTGTGTGACCTTGGAGAAGTGCCTCCATTTTCTCATCTGTAAAATGGCTCACAAGGTCATTATGAACATTAAATAAGATCATGTGTATAATATATGTTTATTTCAGTGTCTTATATATAGCAAGTCTTAAATAGCTAGTTATTAGTAATATTGATACATATTATTTATATTATATAAAATATAATATACAGAATACTAGATTTCTAAGAAAAAGAAGTTAGAATGAGCTTCAAAGGTAGCTTTGAACAGGCGGCCCCTTCCCCTGCAGCCAGCTTGGAGTTTGAAACTTGGGTTTTTATTAAAAGATAGAATTGGAAAGCTTCCCAGATTGTACAGCTGGCCCGGTCCCTAGCCAGCCTGGTGACGGTGTAGGGTGACGAGCAAGGTGACTCACTTGTCCCAGTAGAAGCCTCATCTCCTGTGAAACAGCAGGGATGGGGGCAGGGATGCTGAGCAAGATGTAAATAAGGCCCCCCAGAGCTATGCCCATGCCAAATATCCAAGTATTGTACAGGTGGCTGGCTACAGGCCTATCCTCAGGAAGAAGGCACATAGGCTCCAGGGATGACTTATCTCTCTTTTCACTAAAAGAAAAGACTTCCAGTCTTCCAAGACATCTCTTTGCCAGGGGAAGGCATAACCCAGAGCACTGTGGTACCCTGGGTGGTGTCTAGGTGGCAGACTGGGTAGGCAACAGGAAGGTGTTGGACCTAGAGGAGGCCAAGGACACGGAGAGGAGAGAGTCAGCCCATTGATGGAGCACCTCTGTGTGCTACCACTTTGTCTCTGACTCAGGAAGACATCTAAACCCAGGGAAAATGGTTCGAGTGAACAGCCATGAAGGCAGCCTTGAAAGGGAAAGAAAGGATGGAAGAATAGCTTGGGGTACCAAGTACCAGGACATTTGAGTTTTGATAGGGATACCACATCCTTTACCCAAGATCACTCAGGCAGTGGAAATCTCCAAACCCTAGTTGGCTTTATAATATAATGGATAGTGACAATACTAATAACAATGACAATAGTAATAATAGTTAGCAGTTGATGAGCATCATAGCCTGGCCCTGCACTAAGTGCCTACACAGACTACCTTGTTTTGTCCTCTCAACAACCCAGTGAAGTGGGAACCATTACCATCCTTATTTTACAGGTGAGGAAACTGAGGTTTAGAGAGGCAAAGGAGTCTAGCCCAGGTCAGGCCACGGAACCCACATTTGAACCAAGGTCTCTCTGACACTAAAGTTCCTAACCCCAAATCAGAACACATGGCCTTACATGGGGTTCATCAGACATCTCCAGGAGGAAAATTCAGGGCCTTCGGTCACCACCTCCCTGCACAGCCTGGGCTCTGAGAGGCCCAGGTTATTTTTTAACTTGTTCACTCTATCATTTACCATCACATGACTTTACTAGCCATGCAACCTTGAGCAAGGGCTTACACAGAACCTAGCACACAGCCAGCACTCCATAATGCTAGCTGGTATTATTATTGTTATTAGCCTCCCTGAGCCTGTTTCACCTGGATAAAAATGGGATAGTAGGGCCCACACTATCTCTCTCAAAGGCTTATTGTGAGGTCAAATGAGATGATGAATGAAAAGGACTTTGTAAACTGAGGTCAGTGGGAATGCACTATGCTCTCATTAATGAATTCATTAGTTCCTTCAGCAAACTTGTCCTAGATGATTATTATGGGCTGGGGTAGACACTAAGCTGAAATAGACAGAGGCTCTGCCTTTGTACCTTCACATTCTCCCTGAAGATCTTAATAATTATGTCTTTCTGTACCACAGGCTAGAGATTTTCACTGCCATTTCACAGATGAGGTTAAGTAGTATATCCGAAATCATATAGTAATACAGAATTAATAATAATAGGTATCTGGGACTTCCCTGGTGGTGCAGTGGTTAAGAATCCGCCTGCCAATGCAGGGGACTGGGGTTCGAGCCCTGGTCCGGGAAGATCCCACATGCCACGGAGCAACGAAGCCCGTGCACCACAACTACTGAGCCTGTGCTCTAGAGCCTGCAAGCCACAACTACTGAGCCCACGTGCCACAACTACTGAAGCCTGCATGCCTAGAGCCCGTGCTCCGTAGCAAGAGAAGCCACCGCAATGAGAAGCCTGCACACCGCAACGAAGAGTAGCCCCCGCTCGCCGCAACTAGAGAAAGCCCGCGTGCAGCAATGAAGACCCAATGCAGCCAAAAATAAATAAATTAAATAAATACATTTTAAAAAATAATAGGTATCTGTGTGATCTTGGGCTGGTTACTTAACCTCTCCATGATAGGTTGAATAATGGCCCCCAAAATATCTAGGTTCTTATCCCTGGGCCTGTATGTATTACCTTATGTGGAAAAAGGGACTTTGTCCATGTGATTAAATTAAGGACCTTGAGATGAGAAGATTATCTTGGATGATCTAGGTGGGTCCTAAATGCAATCACATGTATCCTTGTAAGAGAGGGGCAGAGGGAGATTTGACATAGACAGAAGAGGAGAAGACAATGTGATCGTGGAGTAATGGCAGATTAGGGTGATTTGGCCAAAAGCCAAGGAGTTCTGGCAGCCACCAAAGCTGGAAGTGGCAAAGAATGGATTCCCCTGCAGAGCCTTCTGAGGAGTGGCTCAGCTGACACCTTGATTTCCACCCTATAATACTGGTTTTGGACTTCTGGCCTCCAGAATTATTCTGTGAGAGATCATTTCCTTTTGTTTTAAGCCAACAAGTTTGAGGTACTTTGTTACAGCAGCCATAGGAAATGGCTAATATACTCTCCATGCCTCAGTTTCCTCACTTGGAAAATAGAGTTAATAATAAGATCCATTTCATACGGTTGTTGTAAGGATTCATGGGGTTAATACATGCAAATGACTTTCAAACAGTGCATGTCATATTCATATTGAAATCACCGTATAACTATTAGCTGTTGTCCCTGCTATTATTGTTGTTGCCATTGTTGTTATCATCAACAGAGTATTTACTGTATGCCAGGTCCTATACTTAGGTCTCTAGAGACATTCTTCATGCAAGTGAAAGTGCTGGGCTTGTAATTCAAGTTTTCTGGATTCCAAAACTGTGCATTTATTTTTCACATTTAATTATAGTTATTATCACATAAAGGTCCTATAAAAGAAGTTTATCTCCAGCCTTTGCAGCACCTCTATTCTACACCTGGCCCTCAACCTATTATCCCAGAATTCAGGGTTTATTGGGCAGGGACTCTACCTTAGGAGGGCAGGTGCTCCTTGCTGAGTGAGTCCAGCCCATCCCCAGTTCCGAGCTCCCTGCTGGAAATGCTGGAGAGGAGTGGGATGGAATGAAGCACCGTTCCCTCCGGAGATTGAAATAGCATCTCATATTCGTAGGACCAAGTGCATCACTGCCTTTCTCATTTCTCCTCTGAGCATCTGGCACATACTAGCATTCCATAAATATTTGGTAAATTACTGAATCTCTCTGGAGTGGTTGGAAAACAAAATTCCATTACCCAAACAGAGACTTTGAGGCCAACAGATGTTACATGAGTGGTGCATTTATCAGGGCACTGGGAGGAATGAGACGGTGTACCTAAAGGGGTAACTTGAGGAGAGTCTAAGGAGGGGACTACTTACAAAAGTGTTTGTTAGCTGGGTAAAGGGAACCCACAAGGGGTGGTGAAAAACCCTGGGTCTAGGCAGAGCAGGGAGCTGTTCCCACCCCTAGCCAGAAGGAGCAAGGGGAGGGAGTAGACACAGAGCCCAATGAAAGCTGTATCTGTGGGAGGGGGAGTACGTAGCAGAAGATGTGGCTTTTGGTGAAGGATTGCAGGCTCTGCCAACCTGTGGCCCAGTGTCAGTCTATTCAGGCTGCTATTACAAAATATCACAAACTGGGTGGCTTATAGACAAATTTATTTCTCAGTTCTGGAAGCTGGGAAGCCCAAGATCAAGGCGCTGGCAGATTCAGTGTCTGGTGAGGACCTGCTTCCTCGTTCACAGACTGTGGTCTTTCTGCTGTGTCTTCACAGGAGTGAAGGGGTGAAGGAGCCCTCTGGGGTCTCTTTTATAAGGGCACTAATCCCATTCCTAAGGACTCTGCTCTCATGACCTATTCACCTCCCAAGGGCCCCATCTCCAAATACCATCACATTGGGGATTAGGTTTCAATTTAGGAATTTGGGGGGAAGGGGGACACAAACATTCAGTCTATAGTACCCAGACAGTAAGGGAGCCAGGGAAATAAATACCCCATTTTCTCTCGCCTTCAGCCATTCAGTCTTCTGCCAGAGCTTTTCATTGACCAAATCCAACCAGAAGCCAGAGGGCTAGGGAACCCAGGTGCAGTCCTCTTGGGTCTGCCTCTTGGGGCACGGAGCAGGATGGAGAAGGGTGGAGAGCAGATCTGGAGGGACAAATGGAGAACATCTAGCAGGGCTACCTTCCCAAGGTCCTCTAGCAAGACCAGTGCTAGGCTGAAAATAGGGCTTTTAGTGGTTCCAGGCTCATTTCCTGACACTTTCATGCTTGTAAACAACTTAACCTGATGATGCATTTAGTGATTGGCCAGGTGCTTGTTATTTTCATTTGGTCTTAGAACTTCTGACAGTTTTTTTTCCCCTTGTCAATGGGTTTGAAAAGTAAAATCTCTCTATCATTGCTCAATTCTTTTCATTGTTTTTTGTGACATCTCATTTTTAATTATACTTTCCACAGGCCATAAGTGAATTAATATAGGGGATAAATTAATAAAATCTCTATAGTCTTCCTACAGGCTATACTTATCCACTTATGCAAAATGAGAACTAAACTCTATAGATTTTTCTGAAAGTTTTAGTTGCTGATAAATTAGAATCAGAAATGGGAATTTTTCTTGTCCCCTGGGAGATTGAACTTAATTGCCTGGAGATATGTTGGCAAAGGACAAAAAATCCTGACCTGTCTGCTGCAGGTATTACAGGCATCAGATCCTTTATTCTCAGGGCTGGAAAGGTCTGGCCCCTCTGCCTCTGGGCCTTCAAGGTGGCCACTCACCAATATATAGAGTTACCCTTGAACAAGGCAGGGGTTGGGGCATTGCCCCTCCACGCAGCCGAAAACCTGCGTATAACATATAGTTGTCCCTACGTATATATGCAGTTCCTCTGTATCTGCGGATTCAACCAACTGTGGACCGTGTAGTACTATAGTCTTTACTACTGAAAAAAATTCCATGTGTAAGTGGACCCACGCTGTTCAAATCTGTATTGTTCAAAGGTCAACTGTACTTACCGCACATAGGTCAGAAGGATTGGCCACCAGAAGCCTGGAATCTGGAGTCAGCCAGATCTGAGTTGATTTCCAGCTCTGCTATGTGGCTTTGGCCAAGTCACTTAATCTCTCTGAGCCTCAGTTTCCCCTCTGACAAAGTGGGGATATGATGTGCCTACCTTTCTGGATTGCTGTCAGGGTGAAATGAGGTCGTGCCATCCATCCCTTCATGTGCTGCCTGAGGGGTGGTCAGTGCTCCTTAAATAACGGAACCGCCAGTGGGAGCCTCTCTCTTCCCCCACCCCTCCTGGCTCCCAGCCAGCTTGTGTTACTGATACATCCATCTCCTCGTCCCGTATCCCAACCTGCATACCCACCTCTGGCTCCCTTGTGTGCAAAAGCCCTCTGAACACATTCCTGGCACTTTGGCTCTTAGCCATCCTGTGTACTTTACAGCTTTGGTCCTTGTTTTGGCCTCAACGCTCCTTGCCCATTGTCTCAGCTCAGGACTCCCTGCCACAGCCTAGGACTCCCTGCCACAGCCTTGGCCTCCCAGAACCCAGCTCCCAGCCAGCCCAAGCTTTGTGTCCCTAGGAACCAAGGGGAATGAATAGTGGGGTGCAGATAGGGTCTTCAGCAATCTTGCAGTCCACCTCAGCCCCTTACAGACAGGAAGGAGGCTTTGGTGAAAAGTCCAGGTACGAGCATCAGGCAGCCCTGGGTGTGAATTCCAGTTCTGCCACTTAGTAAGGGCAGGATCTTATGCAAGTCATGTAACATCTTTATGCCTCTATTTCCTCATCTGTAAAATGGTGAAAGATAGCTCCTACCTCATGGGGTTGTTGCGGGGACTAAATGAGGCACTGTTTGGAGAATGCTTAGAAGAGTGCTTGATGGTGATGATTTCACCTCTGACTGCACTCAGCAGTCCAGCAGTGGACCCTGAAGGTACAAGAGACAAAGCTCGAGCTTGGCACAAAGGCACCCACAACAGACACTCTTGCTGCAAAGCCCCCTCCATCTTTGGGGCCCTCTTCCTCCACCCCACCAGCAGCTCTATCTTCTCCATCCATTCCATTCCCGCTTCCAACAATGGCAACACTGCCCCGGAGCTATAAGGATCAGTTACCAGATGACCAAGCATTTGGTTGAATTTTTCACTCATTCATTTTCCATTCATCTTCCTCATACGTATGAGAGTTGGGCCGAAAGCAGGGCTTATGGGTTTTTTATTTTGTATTTTTTTGGACAAGAAGATAGACCATTTTTTTTCTCCTCAGCAGGGTCAGCCTGGCAGCCCAGGAGTTGCCAAGTGGGTGTCCAGCATAAGAGACCGTCTGGGCCTTCTGGATTTTCTTTCCTTTTCTTTTTTTAATATTTATTTATTTGGCTGTGCCGGGTGTTAGTTGCAGCATGAGGGATCTGGTTCCCTGACCAGGGATCGAACCCGGGCCTCCTGCATTGGGAGCGCAGAGTCTTAACCACTGGACCACCAGGGAAGTCCCTTTCCGGATTTTCATACCATCATTACCTGGTCTGCCTGGGTACCCCGCGGGCTCATCTTTGTGGCGTGCGGCCCCATATCCATCTATAGTCAACCCCGAGGAGTCGGCTGTGGTCATAGTCCAGCTACCCACATCTAGCAGTTGGAGAGAAACCCAAAGAACAGAAGCAAGGTGATTTGCCCAAGGTTACACAGCCACTCAGTTGCCTGAAAACTCTCAGTCGCTTCTCATTCTAGGAGTAGTTCATAGCACGTGACAGGACCAAGTAGTTAAGAATGGGGACTCCAAGAGAGTGGGGCTCCTCCCCTGGCACCACCTCTCATCACCTGGCAGATCTTGGACAGAGTACTTGACCTCATTGAGTTTGATTTCTCTGCTGTAAACTAGGAAGGATGGCAGCCTCTACGTCATAGAACAATGAGGATTCCAGGCAGCCCAGGCCTGAGTCATGGTTCTGGTAGTTATCTGTGCACCTGAAAGGCCCTGAGGGTCCCTACCCAAAGAGTGAAAGTGAGACCCCACGTCACTCTGCCCCACACGGCCTGGCAAGTCGCTCCAAGGCCACTCCCTTTCCTCCCTGCCGGCATCCTTAGTGCGGCTTGTGTGTGAGGGGGCCATCAGCCTAGGTGCCAGCTTCCAGGTGAAAACGGCACTGACATCCCTTGAGTCCTCACTGGACCCAAACCAGACTGTGTTCTTCTCAGACAGCAGGAGAGTGACCCTGCCACCTCCGCCAGGGGACTCAGATCTAGTCTGTGCAACCTGTGGTCCTCTTAGTGCTTCTCTTCCCTGCCACACCCCAGGGTGTAGAGGGACCACTTAGTGCCGGGCCCCGTGCTGCATGCTTCACACACATCACCTCATCTAATCCTCCCAAACATCCCCTCACTCAGCCCTTTCCACTCTTACTGGCTTCCTTGCTGTCCCCACACCTGTCAGCATGTTCCCACCCTAGAGCCTTTGCACTTGCGGTGAACCTCTGCCTGGAACGTCCTTTCCCCAGGCATCCACATGGCTTGCTTCAGATCGACTTTTCAATAAGGCCTTCCCCGACTACTCTATTTAAAATTGCAATCCCCACTTCCCACCATAACACTCTAGCCCCCTCTCATACATGCATAGCATTTATCACCATGTAACATGGTACATATTTACTTATTATCTTGTTATTTGTCTGTCTCCCTGAGGACCAAGATTTCTGTCTGCTTTATTCTCTGCTGTATCCTCAGAGCCTAGCACCATGCCTGGTACATAGTAGGCACACAATAAATATTTGCTGAATAAATGGAGGATCCCATGAGGTAGCTGTTATTTATGATGCCCACTTTACAGCCAGAGGTACAGAGAACTAATTTTAATTTGCTTTACACCATACGGTTGGGATCCGAACACAAAGCAGTCTGTTCTTAGAGCTCTAACACGCGACTCCTACACTGTACTGCCTTTGGCCACAGAGTGCTTCTTGGTGAGCCAAAAGTAGATCCTCAGACTGGAGCTGGCTGTGGAACTGGAAGCTTCCTGTCCATTCACCAGGACCCAGCCCCCAATTCTGGGAAGCAAAGGGGGAGCCATAGACAGGGTGTAAATGCCAGGGTGCAGAGTGTTTCAGCCTCTGATCAGGGGACATGTGGGTGGGTGGCCCTTAACCTGCCCATCCAGCACCCCACGAGCCTTCCAGACAGACATTTCCCAGAGACTAGAGAAGGCCCAATTTGAATCCCACTTTCTTTGTCTCTATTACTCTAACTGAAAAGAGCAGTGCTTCCTTGATACTGAGATCTGCTCAACCCTGTCCGCAGCCACCTGACATCCTGGCCACCTTTGAAAAGCCTCTGGAGCTTGCCCACTGCCTCCAGTCTCTAGGGCTTTGGCTTCTGGGTCATAGTCTGTCTACACTTGCCTTTGCCAGAATCTTTGGGGACTTCTGTGTCTCTTGTGATGACCCTGCAAACACCCAAGTCTCTGAGTTCCTTGATCTTCTTACGTTCAGTGACTTCACCCTTCCCTTCCCTTGGACCATAGAACCGCAGCAAAGGCTTCAGCATCTCTCAGAACTGCTGCCACACCCCCCCATGATCTCAAACTCTGCAGTTTCTCCTGCTCATTCACGATCCCCTCGTCTCCTCCCACCTCTGCTACTGAAGCTGCTCTTGTTTCACGTCCCTTTCACTCTCTACTTCCCCTGGTTCCCGCCAACATTCCTCTTCTTCCAGACAATGGATCAAACTTCTAGTGTAGGCCATTTCAGCTACACTGGCCCCGATTCTAGAAACTCTCCTGTCTGAACTTCCAGTGGGACAGCCCTGCTGATCCACGGCTCCACCCAGGCTGCCTGGCTGCACCTCTGCCCCTTGCGCTGCCCTCCTGCACTTTCCCTCTTGTGGATGCCGCCTCCGCTCTCTGCTCTCTGCAAACCCAGGCCTCACCACTCCCCTTACCTCCGGCAGAGGCCCTCGCCTTTGACTAAGGGGGTCTAGGCTCCTCAGGTCTCTCTCCTGCATTTCCCTATCAACCTGTGCCCTTCAAAGTCATGGATGCTCTCCTCCCAGCCAGGGCAATGGCCTTGTACATTCTTTTGTATTTCCTCAAAGGTGGTGTTTATCTTTTTCCTTTCAGGACAGATAGGATTTTGGGGAGAGGGGTATGTTTAAAAGTCTTTATGTCCATCCCCGTGGATAATTTTGGGGATCAAGCTGTCAGACCATCGGTAGTTAAATAAACAAACCTCCTCCTTCATCCCAGGCCCTGCACTAGGTGCTGGAAGTGCTTCATAGATGAGACCCTTGGGCAGCTCCTGGGCTCATGCGGTAGGCCCCTATCCGGAGGGAGAAGAGTGCAGGGGAGGGCATCAAGAGGTAGTTTTGAAGTCAGACAAAATCAACTGCAAATTCTGACTTACTAGCTATGCTACTTTGGACAAGTCACTTTATCTCTCTGAGCCTTAGTTTCCTTGCCTGTAAAATGGGAATAATAGTAGTGCTCATTTTATTTCTGAATTATGTTTCCATTCTTCAGTGTCAGGAAAGAGGTGACTCATAGTAAACTAGCTAAAAATGGGGAAATCTTTTAATAGCTGTTCTGGGCTGAATTGTGTGTGCCCCCCTCTGCCGCAATTCTTATGTTGAGGTCCTAACCCCAATGTGATTGTATTTGGAGGTAGGGTCTTTAGGTGGTAATTAAGGTTAAATGAGGTTATAAGGGTAGAGCCCTAATCTGATAGGACTGTGACCTTATTAGGAGAGGAAGATATTCTCTCTTTTTTCTCTCTCTCCACCATGTGAGGATATGCAGCAAGAAGGCAGCCGTCTGTAAGCCAGAATGAGCATTCTCGTCAGAAATCAAATCAGCCAGCACTTTGATCTTGTACTTCCCAGCCTCTGAAATTATGAGAAGTAATTTCTGTTGTTTAAGCCACCAGTCTATGGTATTTTGTTATGGCAGCCTGACCTGACTGATAACCATAGCTTGCCTTGCAATATGGAGATATGCTTCAGTCAACAAAGATGGCAGGTGGAATCCAAGAAGGCCAAACTTATTGAAACAGAGAGCAAAATGGTGGTTATCAGGGATTGGGGGGGTAGGGGGGATGGGACAGATGTTGTTTAAGCATACAAACTTGCCATAAGTAGTGAATAAGCCCTAGAGATCTAATGCACAGTGCAGTGAAAAGACAACAGTGTGTTGTGTTATAATCATCAAACTTGCTGAGAGACTAAAACTCAACTATTCCAACCACTGAAAAGAAAGGATAATTATATAACGTGACAGGGGTGCTAATTGTAGCTACATGGCAATCATATTACAACGTGAAATTTATCAAATTAACATGTTGTACACCTTAAATTCACACAACGTTATATGTCAAATATATTTCAATTAGAAAAAAACAAAGATGGTAGAACAGGCTTTACTCTAAGAAATGCACAGAAATAGTCAACCTGGTAGCTTAAGCTAAAGCATTGGTAAAAGCCAAAATGTTAAAACTTGGTGTAGACAACATCTGAGTGCCTAGGCTAAATTTGCTATAAATTTTAATATAATTTTATATGTATTTTCATATATATATATATATATATATATATATATATATATATGTACATTCACACACAGAAAGCCTCAGAGTCAAATATTTGCAGAACTCCTGAAGCAGTTGCTCTGAACACTTAGGTTCATGGCCACCATTTGCAAACTATTGCACTGGAAAATAACAGGTGAATGGAAAGCCAAATCCTTAAAATGTATAGAAAGACTCTGGCTCCAGCAGATCACAGGGGAAGGAAATGTAGGCTAGTCTAATTCATAAGGGGGTGTTTTCTCAATAAATTCAAATAAGAAGCTTTCTGAGGATGGACTGCATTGCAATCTGAATAGAAAATGGGCAAGGTTATTTTTGTAAAGGAATATGCTAGAATGGCATTCTGGAATTTCTGTCTCCAAATGATGCAAATTGGTAGCAGCATCCCCAAGCATCACTTTTTAAGGTCCATCAATTGTTGGTATAACAAAACACACGTATTAAACCACTGAAATTTTATGCCCTCAAATCAATTGAGAAAAATACTTTGCAATATATTTATATATCATGAAAGGAGCTGTATTTTTTCAGCTGTTTTCCTTAAGCCAGTGAGCAACTGCCTTTCATTTCATGATTTATTTCTATTTTTCTCCCCATATCCACTCGTGCCTCCCTAGAGTCCATTCTCCACATATCAGCCAGAAGAATTTTTTTTTTTTAAAGAAGATGTTGGGGGTAGGATTTTATTAATTAATTTTATTATTTATTTTTGGCTGTGTTGGGTCTTCGTTTCTGTGCGAGGGCTTTCTCTAGTTGTGGCAAGCGGGGGCCACTCTTCATCGCGGTTCGCGGGCCTCTCACTATCGCGGCCTCTTTTGTTGCGGAGCATGGGCTCCAGACGCGCAGGCTCAGTAGTGGTGGCTCACGGGCCTAGTTGCTCCGCGGCACGTGGGATCCTCCCAGACCAGGGCTCGAACCCGTGTCTCCTGCATTAGCAGGCAGATTCTCAACCACTGCGCCACTAGGGAAGCCCAGCCAGAAAAATTTTTAAGATGACCTTTGGACGTTTGAAAAAAACAACATGCCTTGGGGGCATTTGACATGAAAAGCATATACTCCTTCCTACCTGCACCCCTTCCGGTTGAGTATCACTACTTTATTCCTATACATTTTTCCTCTATTTTTTCCTTTAAAAGATTTTCCTGAAAAACTATGGTTAATATGTCTAGACCATCAGTTTCCTTTGTCCCCACTCCCCACAGATTTCTAGTATATGTTACTTGTTGATCATCACTTTGATGTGTAGTTCATAGAGTCAGCTTTGAAGGGGAGTGACACAGGGACTCATGAGAGTCATTGAGTGTCAAGACATCTGAAGTCAGCGCAACTCAACAACTGTTTACTGGCCTTCCATGGGCAAAGCACCACACATGGTCCAGTGGAGACTGCAGAGAAGATCATGTGTTCTCTGGCCTCATAAGCTCTCAATTTAGTTCAAGCCCCAACTCTGCCCCTCATTTGCTCTGTGACCCCAAGCAAGCCCATTACTGTGCTTGTACATCAGTTTCTTCATCTATCAAATGTGGGGACTCACACATGACCTCTCAGGTTCTTTGCAGCTCTCCCACTGCAGGAGACGATGGTGCCATGGAACTCTGCTTCTTCACCTTGCATCATGGAACTTCCCCGGCCTACTTAAAGGCAAGGAAACAATCACACTGACAGCCACATGCCTAGTCAGCGTGTTAGGAAAATACCTGTGCTCAACTCCTTCTACTCTCTTCTTTCCTCCTAGGTTCTCCTCACAACTCCCTAGATTCTCCTGTGTCCATTCCTTTTCATCCTGCATCCTTATACTTTAGGAGGAGACAGCGATCAGGGCATCCTCTGAGGAAAGAGTCCATAGATATATGTGCATAGAGGCTTAAAGATGCATCTCCCCTTGCTGAGCACTCTTCTCTTGGGAAGGGCTGTCTCCAAAACAGCTCAGAAGAAAGTCACTGTTTTAGCTACCCCAATATGCCAAATTGCTTTAAAATAGAAAAAGTCTCTTTCATTTTCTCAATCTAGATCAATCCTGATAGTCTCCTCCCTATGGGACATTAGTGAATAATAGAATTAAGTGCTAATAAGTTACAGAGAAAGGAGAAATATTCCTAATGCTTAGTCTCATCTTTTTAATATTCATGGTCATTGGGTTCCTTATTAATATTAGAATTAGGTACTGTTAAATACGGTTAAGAATAGTAACCTTTCTAGGCGTTTCATTTCTTCTTCAGTTGGGACTTACTTATGGTGTATTACATTGTATATAAACTTTGCCCCAGGAATTTTGATAACACGGGTCACTCCATTCCTCAAGCACACGTGCATTCCCTGAAATAATGAAAGAGTTGCTATTAGAAAGATGTGGGTGACTATGCTGAATACAGCCTCCTTTTCTGATTTTCCCCCTTGAAATGGAGTTGGTTATGGCATCACTGAAACCCCCATCTTGGTGCCCTAGTGATGTGATATGAAGAGGAAGGAAAGCATTTCATTTTACAGACTTGTTCCTTAGGACTTTATTTAACAGTCTGATAAAAGGGGAGGTGATGAGATCGTATGGAATATTGAAGGACACTTTGCTAAATGACCATTTGGGAGGAAAAGGAAATTCTTTTCAAGTCAGATTCCTAGCTATCTTCCTATTCTGGTTTAAAAGAGAAAACCCAAAGCTGTACATGACTGTGAGTATTCTGTCTGCTGTGTTCAAGGGAGAGTAGAAATGGGCAAGTTTTATGCACTGCTGTATCAACGGAGACATATAAATATGGATAATTGTGCTTCTTGAGGTACAATTTTGGGTGACTAAATAACTGAATCCTTGAAGTAAATGCTATAATATCTGGATTATTGAGACTGCCTCTTGGCATTGATGGAATTAGCCAGGTAATTGCCAACCCTCATATGAGTTTGTACCATGGAGTACACTATCTGGGCTGAACTTTCCTGGAGGTCGACCCATTCATCAGACACTGCAGGTTAAGCTAAGAGAACACGCAGCAGCTCCACATGATTGGGTTTACCAGTTACAAGAACCGTGAACATTTAGGTCAGGCCCTTACATCTGACTGGTTATAAGCCAGGATGCACAGTTAATGGAAAGTGTCATCACTTTATCTGCTATGGTAACATCCAATCATGCATTGTACTGTCCAGAAAGACTCTGGAAATAATAATGGTAATATAATTTTGTTTTGGCTTTAGCCAAAAAAACACCTAAAATTCATCTGACTAAATTTTGTTTCACTAACATTTACTCATGTAATGGAAATTTACCTCCTGGGTTTGGCTTATGGACTGTGTCCTCTGCTAGAGTCTCTTTTTCTCCGCTCTGTTGTTATAGTAACTGAACATATAACAGCAAAAAAGATTATAACATGCTTCTTCAAAAGTTCTCTTTGTTGCTTGAAATATTCATCCATACCACTCGCTTTGCACACCCTTTGGGACAACCAAATAACATAGAGCTGGGAAGTGGTCATGTACCCAAGAGAAGGAGAATAAGAAAAAAAGGAGAGAATAGGTAAGAATAATTAAAGGCCTGAGGGTCATTCCATTACTCTTCACCAAAACACACACACACACACACACACACACACACACACACACACACACACACACACTAAAAACTGCTTTTATTATGCAAGCAAAAGGGATCTTATTATCTACCTTATTCACTTTAAAGAAGATAAACGCAGGAACAAAACACGCTTTTTATATTCAAATTGTCTGACAGAAGCAAATAGCGTATATCTCACACCTTGTCTTCAAAGGGATGATGTGTTATTTTTACCATTTAGCATTATGTTTTCCAAAGGCTTTTAGGTCTTTTCTTACTACTCTTCCCCCAACAGTCTCCTGGACTCAGCATAACCAACTCATTTTGGGTTTCCAGAACAAAAGAAGTAGTGGATATGGGCCTCCATAATGGATCTTCCCAGAGATCTGGGAAGTCTCCAGTAGCAGGATGGGTCTCTTCACTCTTCCTTACCATAGGCACTATTCATTGAGTACCTACTTTGTACTACTATGTGTGAGGCATTTAGCATACTTTATTGAATTTAATCCTGTCAGCAGCCCTGAAAGATAGGCAGTGTTTCTGTTATCACTTGCTTTTCTAACTTCATGTCTTAAATTGTTAAATGGCAATCAGAACACAGCTATAGGTAAAGAGGTACTAAGAAACATTTATTATAATTGTAGCTCCAGAGATATTAAATAATTTGGGTACCCCTGATAGAAACATGGAAAACATCAGCTGGAAAATTTGCTTAAACTTTGTGATAGGCAAAATTCTAAGAGGGCCCTAATAATTCCCGTACTCTGATACCTACAGTCTTATATAAGCCCCTCCCCTTGAATGTAGGTGGAGCTTGTTACTTGCTTCTGACCAATAGAATATGCAAAGGTGGTGGGATTTTGCAGATGTATATAAGGCCTCTAGTCAGTTAACTTTGAGTTAATTAAAAGAAGATTATCTTGGGTGGGCTTGACCTAATCAGGTAAGCCCTTTAAAAGAGGTTCCAGGCCTTCCCTGAAAAAAGAGACTCGAAGAAGACAGACTCTCTCCTGCTGGCCCTGAAGAGGAAGCTGCCATGAGTTTTTCTGCAGCAAGAGAATGAATTTGGCCAACAACCATGTGACCATGGAAGAGGACCTGGAGCCTTAGATGAGATCCTGGCCCCAGCTTGATTACAGCTTTGTGAAAGCCTGAGCAGAGGACCCAGCCACACTGTCCCCAGATTCCTGAGCCATGAAAGCTGTGCGATAATACATGGGGTGTTGTTTTAAGCCACTGTGTTAGTGGTAGTTTGTTACATAGCAATAGAAAACAAATACAAAGTTCATGAGCCTTACTTATCTCCTCTAAAAAAAAACCAGGAATGCTTAGTCACACCTCAAGAAGAGGTTGAAAAGATTCAGGTAGTAAGTGCTTTAGCCATTTCAGCATTATTTGGGTAGTGATAAGAACATGGGCTCTGGAGTGAGGTAGACTTGAGTTCTGACACTTACTAGCTGTTCGACTTTAGCTAAATCATTAGATCTCTGAAGATGCCATTTTCCATGGCTATGTTTCTGTTGCCATTTAACAATTAAAGACATGAAATTCCAAAGAGTTTGACTTGTTTACATAAGCAAATAGGGCCTAATTGGGGTTAATCCAAACACTGAATTCTCCAGGCCAGGGTTTCAATGGGGAAAAGTTTTGTAAAAGGAATTCCTGGGCCATTCTTGTTTTAGGCAAGGTAAGAATGGTGAGGATTGGGATTAGCGTAAATTCATTTTAAGGCCTCTTTAGTTGCTCAGTTTTTAGGCTTCTAGAATCTAGCTGAGTGTTTGCTGACTGCTCTTACTCCCTGTTCTGTTATCCAAAGGCAAATAAACAAATCATCAAATTATAGATAGGGAAAGTGGCCTGTTCAAAGTCACAGAATCAGGACCAGAACTCATGTTCCCTTGCCCTCCCTACCCTGCTCCTTCAACTATATCGTCCTGCTCTTCCTAGAATTTCTCCTGATTTGCTATGAGGCCCCTAGAAAATAATTTCCACACTTGGTTTCTTTCTTTGTTGTTTTGCCCAAGGCCTGTATCCTTTAACTTGATTACATCTTGTCTGCCTGATAGAAAGTAATTTCAGCAAGTGCTTAGCTCTAATGGTTGCCGCCAATGCAGACTGCCAGCACCCGCTCACACATCCCACAGTACAATGCATCTCCATGATTTTTCACTTCCTGCTTGCCCCAAGATGCATGCATGGCTCACATGTACTTTCCGTAGAAACGTAAAGGTAGAAAAAAAAGCCATAATGAAAAATATGCTCACTTGGAAGTGAAAAAAAAAGTGAAGATAGAACTTAGTGGATTGCTGGAAGGGCAGTGTTCTTCTTGACAAAATCCTACTCATCTTTCAAGACCCAGCTTAGTTGACACCTCATCTAGGACTCATTCTCTGTCCCACCTCAGGCAGAGTTTATCTCTTTCTTCCTCCACCGTGTTCCCATTGCATTTTGACTAGAACTCTTCCTTGGTATTTATCAAGTGTTGCCTTGTAGAAAAGTCATTCTCCCCAACACAGAGGCAGTATACTCTCAGAGAACACAGACCAGCTTTTACTTACCTTTGCATCAGCTACCTGTAGTGCAGTGCCTGGCACAGAGAAGGCACTCAATCACTCTTTGCTGAGTTGAATCTAAAATAAAAGTTTTTTAACTTGGAAATTTGCTGTAGCATATTTTGGATAAAGTTTCTTTACTGATTAATGAAATTGTTTATATTTTCAGAGTTAAGATCTGGGCGGGGGACGGGGGAACGTGATGCATAAACATCTTCCAATTATAGACTTTCATCAGCATCTTACATGCAAAAAACCAAAGTTGATGAATGCAGTTTTGTTTTCAGTCTGCCCTGTTTTCCATTCCATATGGGTGCAGTACACAGTTGGTATATCAGTCAGGGTTCAGGGCAAGAAACAGAAACCACTCAAGGTATACTAATCAGAAATTTATACAGGGAATTCATACTGAAAAACTACTTGAAGGGCTAAAGGAGGGGACTCTTTGCTGGACATCCAAAAATGACTCCCAGAGATTGGGATTGTCATGTATCACTACTATATATAAAATAGATAACTAATAAGGACTGACTGTATAGCACAGGGAACTCTACTCAATACTCTGTAATGGCCTATATGGGAATAGAATCTAAAACAGAGGGTGTATATATATATATATATATATATATATATATATCTGATTCACTTTGCTGTACACCTGAAACTAACACAACATTGTAAATCAACTATACTCCACTAAAAATTAATTAAAAAATAAAAAAGTAAAGAGTAGAGGGAAAGGAGGAAACTCTTAAACCCTATTGAATAAAACATCCTGGGAAATAAATATAGCAAGAAATTGTAAAAAACAAAAAATGACTCCCAGAACAAGGCCACCAATGGACTCATCAAATTCAAGAACACACTGCTGTTTCTGTTATCCTGGAATCAGGAAGATGGAATTAGGAAGCTGCTACGGCCACCATTTCTACCCCAACTGCCTCTAGGCCCACACGGAAATGGTGGCTGGGCACTAGACCATGCACTCTGGCAGGTGCCTTGGCTGCAACTGTTTCCCAACATCCAGGAAGCTAGAAAATGGACAGAAGACCACCAGTACAGAAAAATCTCACATCTCTGAAACCATGCTTGCTAGCAGAACACAACTAAAAGGGCAGAGAGATGGCCTCCATTTCACTTTTATCTTCAAAAAACCAAACAAGTGCATCCAATTGGTAGTATCTATTTTGCATTCAGAGCCCCAGTTGCAAGAGAGAATGGGAAATGTAGTTTCTAGCTTTCCAACCTCTGAAGGTAGGATGGTGGGATGGAGACAGTGAGCTAAAATGTGACATCCCTACAAGCCGATTCTGGGATAGTCTGCTGGCCTTGCACAGCCATGGCACTTAGGAGCTTCCTGCCCCGTGGTCAGATGGACGCATTGTCCTAAAGATGTAATTGTACGAAATGTGTCAGTCATTTTCCACTCTGCCCACAGCAGGAGAAACTTCAAGAGAAACTTCCTGTCCCATAGCTTTGTTGAATGGTCAGTGGATTATGTGGCCTGGTCTCCTTTCTGTACCCTATGTGACCAGGATGGGCTGTTGGCCCAATTGTGTCTCATATATATAGGCTGGCCAGGGACCCAAGTGGCTCAGATGGCCTGGTTTGAAAAAAGGAGCTGAGCCAGTAGATTTCTGCCCTCAGGAACTTAGTATGGGGACCTGAGAATCTGAGCTGGGACAGCTGAGTCGGAAAGTCATCGGGGAGACTGAGGGCTGGAGTGGCCATTGTAGGCTATGTACAAGGTAGAATTGTTATGAAATCAGATGGCTAAAAAGGTGAATGAAGCACACAGGCAGCTGTGAAACAGGCATGCCCAAGAGAAGAAACAGCAGCCTCTGAGTGATCCCCAGAGAAAGTAGCTGTCTCTGTTCTT
This sequence comes from Phocoena phocoena, assembly GCF_963924675.1. Classification (NCBI taxonomy): domain Eukaryota; kingdom Metazoa; phylum Chordata; class Mammalia; order Artiodactyla; family Phocoenidae; genus Phocoena; species Phocoena phocoena. The sequence continues at coordinate 115,517,371 of NC_089240.1, forward strand.
GGCATCTTTGAGGCCAGTTCCAATCCAAGCTGCAAGACTCTCTCCATTTCCCTTGGGAGTAACTTGAGTGGGCTTACCACATAGCAAAAGAGCCCTGACTAATACCAGTACACAAGGGAAAGTGGGAGAGTCACTTCTTCCCTTGGACCATGTGGCAAAGACAATGCCATGTTCGCCACCCTACTGCCTCTTCCTTTAGCAGGAAGAGTACATTTGGCAGCCTTTCTTAGAGGGTTACTGTAAGTTCTTACCAGTGGGAATGTAAGCTGAAGTGATGTGTCATTTCCAGTCCAAGGTAGTTATTTTTCACATATTTTTAAATTAATTAATTAATTTGGCTGCGTCGGGTCTTAATTGCGGCACGCGGGATCTTCGTTGCGGCATGCGGGATCTTTCACTGTGGTACGTGCGCTTCTCTCTAGTTATTGCCTCGTGGGATGTGGGATCTTAGTTCCCCGACCAGGGATCGAACACACGTCCCCTGCATTGGAAGGCGGATTCTTAACCACTGGACCACCAGGGAAGTCCCCAAGGTAGTTCAAAATGGTGTGATCTCTCTTGCTCTGCTCTTCATCCGTGCAGCCGGAAGGTAAAATCCCTGAGATGGCGGCATTGCACTATAGAAGTAGCCAGGATCTCTGAGTCACTTGTTGGAGGAAAACTGCCAAGGAGATCTGATTAACCTTCATCAGACTGTAACATGACGTTTGTTGTGCTAAAACACAGATTAAGGGGATGGGAAGAATGTGTAGATTGCAGCAACTAGTATTAATTACCCTAGTCTGAGAAGGCTGACATCCTGGACCACCAGCCCAACACAAGAGAGGCTGGTGTCATGTCTGCATCGCTCTAGGGATGCTGTTGTTCATTTATGCTTGGGATTTATATGTTGTCTGTCAGTTGCCAGGAACACTCTTAGTCTGATTTGGATGTGGGAAGAATTAATACCAGCAGTTGAGAAGAACTGAGTTTGCAGTGACATACCCTGGAAGCATTCCCTTACAGCTTTCTGAAAAACAGGTGAGGCACAAAGAACATTTAAAGCCCTCTGTAGGCCCAGGGAGTGTTTCTCCCTTTCAGCAGATGGAAGCTACTTCTACCTAAGGGAGTCAAAAAGGGAAAAACATGGGCTCCTTAATTGAAGTCAATGGCAGTATTCCTGTGTAGTTCAGTGAATGACTTGACCACGCTAACTTCACAAGGAAGGGACCATGACTGCCTTGTTCAGCGCTGTATCTCCTGAATCAGGAACAATGCCCACTGTAGGTGGTCAATAAACATTTGTTGAATGAAAGAGTGAGGTGAGATGAAGTCAGATGCTCACATCTTCGATTAGGAGATTATTTGACTTTAAAATCTCTGTAAAGGACTTTTAGTTAGCCAAGAACTGTAAGCTGGTCCTCATGAGCATTTCTAGGTGTTCATGAAAAGCTCATCAGAAGCATCCTTAAGTAATTGTTACAGGCAACACCTGTAGACATGGGTGAGCTAGCCCTCTCAGCAATTCTCCTAATTTGCTGTGTGAACTTGGGCAAATGATTTCACTGAGCCTCAGTTTCTTCATTTAAAAAAGAAGATACGAATCTTTGCCCTGTCTGCCTCAGAGAGTTGTGAGGTTCAAATGGCCCAATGGCCGTGGAAGACCTTTGTAAACTATAAAGTGTGTGAGGCTTTGTGTGTGTGTGTGTGTGTTTGTGTGTGCATACATATATACACCTATGTATGTAGGTATGCATGTATAAAATAAATCATTAGCAGTCACGTGTTCTCCAAAGAACATAAAGCCTTATTCCTCCCACAGCATTTATATATTTTTATTACTCCCTTTGGATATATATCCCCAAATTCTATGTCAGTGTAAGGGCAATTAGCTGCCACATCTGTATAATTGTGGACAGATGAAGAAGATAAAGGGGAACAGGTGATCCGCATGTCTCAGGGTTACAAGTGAAGGACAAGGATGACTGAAGCCAAGGTAAATCAAGTAGGTCTAAGTGGTGTAGGAAGCAGAGCTGCCATCACAGATTTGGGTACTGTTTGGACTTGGTAATTGGTGTATACTTACAGGTGTGCCTCACTCTGCATAATGGATGAGTTCTCATGACTAGATATGTAGACATTCAGTCACTTTAAGGGCAAGAGGTACTCACTCATTCATTCACTCACTCATTCATTCCCATGGAGCACCCCTCCTGTGGTTTGATAAAGCAAGAATTACTGTTTAAAGGGAATGTTTACTCTCTGATCTTTCTAGTCACCAACTTTCATCTACTCAGTGCTGTTCATTGTGTGAAGCCCTGCATGAAGCACAGTGAGGGGCATGGTGATGTATAAGGCATGCTCCCTGTTCTCAGCAGACCATATTAAACTGGGATTAGTTAGGGAAGCCTTGTCAGAAGAGGTGGTGTATTCATTTTCAACAAATTACCATATATATAGTGACTTCAAATCACACCCATTTGTTAGCGTGCACTCCTGTAGGGTATAGCTCAAGTGACTTCTCTGCTCAGCGTATCACGAATCTGAAATCAAGGTGTTGGCTGGGCTGAGTTTTCATGTGGATAGTCCGGGAACAATCTGCTTCCAAGCTTATTCAGGTTATTGGCTGAATTCAGTTCATTGAGATTGCAGGACTGAAGTCCCTGTGTCCTTGCTGAATGTCAGCCAGGGATCACAGTCAGCTCCTAGGGCTGCCCACTTTCCTTGCCACGTGGTCTCCTCCATGTTCAAAGCAATAGTCGTGTGTCAAATTCTTCTCAAGCTTCAAATCTCTGACTTCCTCCTCTGCAACCAGCTGAAGAAAACTCTGCTTTTAAAGGGTCCACCTGATTAAATCAGACCCATGGAGGATAATCTCCCCTTGCCGTATAATGCAACATAAATGTGGGAATGATATCTCACTATAGCCACAGATTCCACTCACACTTAAGGTTCATGGAGGGCATGTACACTGGGGGCAGACATCTTAAGGGCAATTTTAGGAGCTTACTTACCAGAGGTGGATGTCAAGCTAGTCCTTGAGAATGGCAAGCTGTACATGCTACAAAACCATGGTGGAGAGATCTGGAAGGTGCAGTTTTCCTATTCTGAGTCTCCCATACCTGCTTCCTTCTTTGTTTTCTGATGATGGCTCTCCCTTCTTTACTGAATACCAAATAAAGTCAGTTGGACCAGTTAGTGTCTATATCAGGTCTTTGGGAGTGGTTTTCTGTATGACAACTTTGAGGAGTGCTTCTCTCTGTAAATGCCTAGAAGGCAGGCACTGCATTTTCTTTTATCACTCCCACTCACAAACTAAGTCAGAACAACAAACTTTCCCCAATCCTCATATTTCTTACACTTTTCTCTCCCAAACTTGATAGCCGGGCTTGGAAAAGAATCATCTGTGTTCCCCTTCTTCGTCTCCTTGCTTACGAATATCTCCCCCATCCACTGCAATCTAGCCACTGCCCCCCACCATTCCATTTGGTTTGGCCCAACAAAATAGACTGACCTGGATTCAAACACTGGCTCAGTCACTTACCTGATGTGTGACCTTGGGCAAATTACATAAGTCTCAGCCTCAGTTTCCTCTTCTATAAAAGGGAATGGTATCCATGCTGCAGTGTCATGGTGAAGTTTAGCGATATTGCATACGAAGCACCAACACATGGATGCTATTACTCTTTCATGATTCTAAGCTTCTTGGTAGCAGAAAGCATATTTTAAAGGTGCACGGGACATTCTAATGCAGCTTTTTGGTGCTGGAATTCTGATAAAATAGGAAGAAAATGCACCCATGTCCAAATGAGTCTAGGAAAACATCCCTATTGAGAATTTCACATCCTTATCTCCCACATTTCCTTGCACAGTGCTTGACGCATAATAGGAACTCTATCAGTGTTTGTTAATGGTAGAAATGAAGAATTAATCTGTTTTCTTCATCTCAATTGTAGCCTTCTTGAAGGCAGATAATTTTTTCTTGTTACTAAGATTCCATGTGTTTTGTTCTCTCAAAAGGAAATATTAATTTTATCATGACATTTTTCAAAAGATAAGCAATATTTGATGATGGATAATTCTTTCATTCATCCAGATTCTTAGACTTAGGTGAACCCTGAGGGAAGGCTGAACTCAAGCATCCCAGTAAGAAAAGATTAGCTCTTTAATGTTTAAGAGTCATCAGGGAAAACGAGATTCCACAACCTTCCTCAGTAACTTGATTCAGAGTTAGATTAGATGGCAGGAAGACAATAAGGATTATTAAAATCCCTCATGCTCTACTTGTCTATTTCCAAATGCTAATGGGATCCCCAGGAAGTCAGGCAACTTCCTTTTTCCTTCTTTCCGGTGTGTGTGTGTAGGGGGGGGGGGGGACTGGAGAATGGAGAAGAGATTGTTTGCCCTGGCTGAAGTAGGGAAGGAAAATGGGCTCCCCCAGAGAATCCGAATCAAAGTTTTCCTATAGCAGAGTGGTTAAGAAATAGAGCTTAGGCTTTCAAAAATATGGACTCTGTTTCAAATTCAATCTCCACTGTCTGATTTTAGGTAGCAAGTTATTTAAGCCCTCTGAGCTTCAGTTTCCTCATCTGAAACATGGGGATGATTATAGTAACTTCCCCAAGGATGGTCATTAAGATTAAATGAGAGAATTCATGGAAAGCCCTTAGCACATGCTTAGTAGTATAACAATAAATGCTAGCTGTTTATATCACAAGTAGAATTCTCTTTGAACAAGAGTATTTTCATGCCTAACTTGCTATTGTGGTCATGATGAAGTTATTCCCATGCCTTGGCAGACAGTCAACATACTGCTTTGCTGATGAAAATAAGCACTCCTGTGTGAGCACCACATTCCAAAGACCCCCATCACTTAGCAGGGGGATAAAATTATCGTTCTGTAAAACCAAAGGTAGGTCTGTGTTAGGACCGTGTTTGGACAAAAGCTTCACGTTAAATACCATGTTAGTCATAAAAAAATGTTATGCTTTTCCCAATGGGTTAGTGATATTTTGGTTGGGTGGATTGGGAAAAGAATTAGAGGGGTTGTTTTGGTTTTGTTTTAAGAGTAAGTACTTCCTTAGAGGACTGAAAGATGCCTGCCCCAAATGGAGTTCCTATTTGGGGGCCTAATCCTGGCAATAAAGTACCTCCTTCCTTTAAGGAAAAGGCAAAATCCAGGGCTAATCAGATGTTTAGCTATCTGAGTTATTTAGAGGGCTTGGAACAGCGGTTTCTGATTCAGTAGGTTTTGGATGCAGCCTGAAAATTTGCATTTCCGACAAGTTCCCAGGTGATGCTAGTACTGCCGTTCCAGGGAGACCTTGGAGAACCACTGCCTTAGAATAAAGTGAAGGAATAACAGCCCTTTCCACCTGTATAGTGTTGTTTACTTTTGCCAGTCCCGTTCACATCCATTATCACATTGGAACCCCGTTGATGTCCCATTTGACAAAAAGTATTGTGGATGTCAATTGCTCGTGAGAAATAAGAGGTTAAACAGAAATGCACAAACTTTTGATTCTGCAGTATACTGTGATCCATATCTTGTAAACTGATATCCTGTCTGTGGGACAGTGATATTTTGTGTGTGGGGGAAGGCCCTGAGGGAAAGAAAACTCTAAAAAGGAGATGGGGAATGTGGGTCACCTATGCTTACTTCTCTCCACTGCATCTATGAGAACATTGCCAGCAGTCTTTTCCCGTTGGGCCCAAATTTGCTCTCAGAACCCTTCTGACCAAGGTGCTCCAGGCAGCCACTACCAGCCAATCAGAGTTGACACAAACTGCTATGTTCCATTCATTCTCCAAAGGGAAATGAAGATGAACTAAATTGAATGGAACTGACTGTGTGAATTACCAACTGCAGCTTAAACTGAAGATATAGTCACAAGACACAGTGATTCTAGTGACTTTCCGGGTATTTTAGCAGCCTGTGAAGTCCCTTAGAGGAAAACAAAGCTATTCTGGTAAACGAACTTCTCCAGCCCAGCAGATTCCAAGAACTGGCCAATATCAAGATATCATTCATTCATTTATTCAACTATTATTTATTGAAGCCCACTCTTGTGCTAAACACTGTGCTAGACACTTTAGGCTACACAAATGGGTCGAACGCAGATCCTGCCTGATCTAGGAGAGAAGATAAAAGATGTGCAAAACTATACCTTAGGGCTTCAAGAAGCAAAGATAAGGGGTATGAGATGTCACTTTCAGGTGTGAACTTAGATCTGCCTGTGTTGTACCCATTTCCATGCCTACGTCACAATGTCTCAGGGAACATTAGTTAACTCCCTAAAACCTCTGCTCTTTGGTAACTGTTTTTCAAGAGAGATTTAGCAATTGGCAGGTGACCATTAGCTCAGTTCCCTGTTTAACATTAGCCAAGATTGAGACTAAATGGGATGGTTCTTTGTTATGACTTTCATGATTTAGCTGCAACCATCTTGGGTTTTGGTGATGAGAAATCATAGGCGTATAACATTCCCACAACTCAAGTCTGAAACAGAATTTGGGTCTGGATGGGAGTCTTCTGCAAGAATGGAGGAAAATGAGACCTAGAAAGGAAAGAGGCTCTGGGGAAAAAATGGGCCACTCATTATTTTTGAAGGCCAAAGATTAAAAAATTCTTGTTAAGTACCTGGAAATGGGTTCCTGCAGTAATACTGTAGCAGCAGGGCCCATAAAACAAATGGTCCAGGCTTCAGAGGTATTGGCAATAGCCACTTATTGGTAAAGTCCAACTCAAAACCTCTCTCTCACTCTCTCTCTCTTTCACACACACACACATCACTGTTGTTTAAATATACGTACTCATATGATTATATCTCTTTTTGTGTTTTATAATAAGGAGAGAGACACTAACATTGCTTCTAGAATCATATCAAACAGCATGAGGAATCAAGAAGCCACGGAAACAGCATCTCTGGTTATGTGTAACTATAAAAAGCAATTGGATTTTTGAAAAACTAAACAGCAATTAAAAAACCAACTAAGGGTTTTCTTATGAACTGTCTCACAACTACAGTAATGAATTGTTCATTTGTACCTCATTCCATATATATATATATGTATACACACACATATATATATATAAAGAGAGAGAGACTGAGAGGGATATATATTTATATTAATATATATTAGAGTCATCCTGAAATAAGCCTTAGTAGCTTAGCTTTTCCCTTGATTCTGAGGTTTTGTTTTTCTGTAAAGTTTGTGCATTTTTACATGTTAATAATCTCTTACACATGTACAACAAAGCTCTTTCACATTTGCTACCTCGTCTTGTCCTAACACCTTTGTGAGGCAGATAAAGCCACCAAATTTCAGACAAGGAAATTGAGGCTCTGAAATGTAAAATGGCCTGTCCAAAGTCACATGGTCACTAAAAGTTGGAGTCTGGACAATGATCCCTATTCTCAGCCTCTCAAAGCAATGTTCTCCCTGCTCTACTACCTGGGAGTGTGTACTATGTGTATCTGTCCCATTGAATAAGTGGAACTCCCCCACTGGCCATTCAGATCCACTCTGTGGGACCTATGCTTTATTCCTCCCCTTGATGAAAACCAGGGCTAGTTCTGTGACTTTTCTGGTCACTCTTGGATAATGAAAAGTTCTCTCGTCACTTCTGGTCCCAAAATATATCCCATTTTCAGTAAAGAGTCCAGTCCGGTCCCACTTAAGATTAAAATCCCAACAATCTAAATGTCCATCAACAGATGAATGGATAAAGAAAATGTGAGATACACACACACACACACACACACACACAGAGGAATATTATTCAGCCATGAGAAAGACGGAAATCCTGTCATTTGCAACAACATGGACGGACCTTGAGGGTAGTATGCTAAGTATATTTTATTGTGGTAATCATTTCACAATACGTATGTCTGTCAAATCATCACATTGTACACCTTAAATGTACACAGTGCTATATGTCAAGTATATCTCAATAAAGCTGGAAACAAAATAAATTTTAAAATTAAAAAAAAGGTCAAAATCCCTATCTTCATTTAAAGCAAAACTGTCTCCATTCCCTCAACTACAGCCTGCAGTGGAAAGGGGGATAGTGGTCATCTTATTCTCAAGTTCCATGCCTTGCACTTCTACTCCCCACCCTTGCTTAGCTAACTATGGCTTCTGACTTCCTCAGATGTCAAAGCAGAGACAGAGAAGTAAGGGGGCAAGAAAGACCTTATTTAATCAGTGCTGCCATGATAATCCAGCATCAGCGCTCTCTGATGTATTATGTAGTGTTATATTATGATCTTCCCATGTCCCTGCTTTAAAAAAAAATGCTCCTCTACCCACAATCTCAACTCCTTCATTCTCAACAAACCAACTTACTTTCTTCCCTAACGAGTTGCTTGAGACTCTTTAAAGTACATTGGTTTAAGAACGGAGATTCTGAAATCACAGCAGCTTAACTTCAAGTCACAGTTCTATTCCTTACTAGCTGTGTGACTTTAGATAAGGCAGCCAACCTGTTTGAACCTCAATTTTCTCATCTGTAAAATGGGGACAATAATAGTGTTACCTTGCAGGTTTATAGTGAGGATTACAAGAGATAATGTATATAAAATACTTGGCATAAGTCCTGGAGCACAGTAAGTACTCAGTGAATGTTGCCTATTATTGCTTTTACTATTACTCATGCAACAATCATTCATTGACTACCTACCATGAGCTCCTCATTGTGATAGAACTTAGAGAGGTGAAAGGCAAAGACCCAGTTCCTGCACTCAAGGAGTTGACAGTCTACAGCAGAGGTCCTCAAACTTGCACATTAGATTCACCTGAAGGGCTTTTAAAACTGTCAATGCAATTAAATTAGAATTTCTGGGTGTGTGTGACCTGGGCGTCAGGATGTTTTCAGGTGATATGACTATGTGGCCAGGGTTGAGAACCACTGATCCAGAGTAGCAGTTGGCAAATGTTTTTTGGAAAGGACCAGAGAGTAAATACTTTTGACTTTGTGGGCCATGTACTCTCTATTGCAACTACTGAACTCTGTGGCTGAAGCACAAAAGTAGCTATAGACAGTACGTAAATGAATGGGCATGGCTGTGTTCCAATTAAACTTTATCTACAAAACAGAAGCCAGGGGCTTCCCTGGTGGCGCAGTGGTTGAGAGTCCGCCTGCCGATGCAGGGGACGCGGGTTCGTGCCCCGGTCCGGGAGGATCCCACATGCCGCGGAGCGGCTGGGCCCATGAGCCATGGCCGCTGAGCCTGTGCGTCCGGAGCCCGTGCTCCGCAACGGGAGAGGCCACAGCAGTGAGAGGCCCGCGTACAGCAAAAAAAAAAAACAAAAAAAAAAAACAGAAGCCAGACCCTAGTTTGCTGATTCCTGGTGTAGACTATTGAAGTAAATCAAAGATGACATTAAACCACGGTGGGTGCAATGATAGGTCAGGCAGCGCATTCTGGAAGCAGGGAAGTCTAAGCTGGATCTTGCAGAGTGTGTAGCAGCTAGCCAGGAGAGGCATGGGGTGGGGGGCACAGATGGAGGATAGATCTTCCAAGGAGAAAGAAAACGACAGCAATAGCTATTAGGTAAACCTGGAGAATTGGTGGACCTGAAAATAGTTGGTATAGCTTGAGTGTACAGTAGTTGCTAGGGGAGAGGTAGTAGATAAACCTGGAGAGATATGAACAAATATGCAGGAGCCAGACCACGATGAACTTTATTTGTTGAGTTAAGGAGTCTAAACTTTATCTTGTAGACCATGGGGAATAGTTGCGTTATGAGAGTCACATTTTTGAATGGGCACTCTGGCAGGTGAGGATGAGGGATGTGGGGATGTGTCACAGCAGACTGGTAGCAGTTAGGGAACAATTATAGTGATCTTGTAAGACATAATGAGTGTGAACAAAGTAATTGCTGTAGTGATGAGAAGTAGAGGAATTCAAAATACATGAAGAACTAGACTCGACAACAGGAGATGGATTGATTGAATTGAGAGAGGGCAGTTTAAGGAGAGGAGTGCATCAAGAATGGAGCCTAGGGCCTCCCTGGTGGCGCAGTGGTTGGGGGTCCGCCTGCCGATGCAGGGGACACGGGTTCGTGCCCCAGTCTGGGAAGATCCCACATGCCGCAGGGCAGCTGGGCCCATGAGCCATGGCCGCTGAGCCTGCGCGTCCGGAGCCTGTGCTCCGCAACGGGAGAGGCCACGACAGTGAGAGGCCTGCGTACCGCAAAAAAAAAAAAAAGAATGGAGCCTACCTTTCTGGCTTATGCAGAAAGCCATGAGAGCATTTGATGCTGTTTCCTGAGATGAGGAGCACTGATGAAAAGATGACAGGAAGACTATGAGTGTGATTTAAAACATGTGGAGTTTGCGATGCCAGTGGGACGTTCATGTGGCTATATCCAATAAACAGTCTTGAGCAGAGGAGTGAGGTTAGGATGGATAATAGAGTTGGGCAGTCGATAGCATATAGATGTAATTAATGCGGTGGTTTGGATGAGTTCACCCATGGACTGACTCCAGAGATGACTGTGGTCACCACTTCCATTGGGATGGGGAAGAAAGAGGAGGGGCTACATGAGGATTCAGGGAATAATTGCAGGTTTTGAGGGAACTCCTACCCAATGGTCTCTACTGTCTCTGAAATAGGAGATCTATGCCTCCAGATCCACACTCCACCCTTTTCCATCGTGCTCTGTAAGCAAGAGGCTGACCTCCATGACACTTCAGGTTGAGTTTGGTCAGTGGAAGTGACTAGCAGGAGACAGAAGAATGCGAGAAGAGTGAGTCCTGGGTATTTGTTCCCCTAGTTCCTCCCTTACTGGGTTGCTTCAGGCCAACTAATTCTCTCTGCAAAAGTCCATAGCACCCATCAGTTGCCCTCCCAAGTTCTGGTGACTGCTTGTTTTCCTAGCCCCTGAAAACACAGACATTTAACACTCCACACTGTTGCTAGCTCCAGAGTCTGTGCTCTGTCATATTGGTTTCCTGAAATTCTGCCCCCACCTTTCTAAATGATCCCTTCATTAAATTAATTTTCACTATCCAGTTTGCATATGACATCTGATGCCTGCAAGGACCCAGACTGATAGAGGAGGCAAAGTCATTTAGCGAGAAAGGGAAATGATGTGAGAAGTAGTTTAAGAAGACGGAATAAGGTTTGGAGTAACTTTCATGGAGAACGAAAGAAGGGGCTGGTAAGAGACATTGACAGGATTGCTGGGCAGTGTTGAGGGAAAGCCCCAGTGGAGGCCGGAAGCTGCTCTTATAGAAGAGCGGAGAAGCAGATGGTTGGCTTGATCCATGGGAGGAGTTATTTACCAGATGCCAAATGAGTTCAGAGTATTGGTAAAGAATAGTTGCAAAGCAAGCTAACTTAGAAACAAGACTGGAGAGAGAAGTCATAAAGCTATCTGGTTACTGATAGACTAGGGAAAATGGATAATATAATGACTACATTTCTCCCTACAAGTACACAATCCAATAGTCATTTGAAAAAGGGTTATTTAAAGAGTTGAAACCTTTACATCTCAGTCACCCTGGCAGGGCCCAGACTAGGATGAGGCAAGAAAAGTGTCTAGGGTCCAAACGTAAGATGCACTCACTGTCAGGTGCCAAAGCTGCACTTCCATGACCCTGAGAGTGAGTGCCTCCTTATATTTTGCACCCTTAGTGCTTCCGTTTCTCACCCGAGGAGCCCCTAGCACACAGAATCCTGATCCGGACATAACCATTAACATTTTGGTACATTTCCTTCCAGTCTGTTCTCCTAATCATTTATCTATTTCACTAAGTTGAGGTCATACTGCTCATGCAGTTTTGTATCCAGCTTCATTTATTTGACGTTATAATGAAATTGAATCTTCTTTAGAACTGCTTTTATGATGTTTCTGTTCATTTGGTAATGCATACTCGCTGCAGCAAAACCAGACAATACAGATAAGCAAAAAAGAAAAAAAAAAAGAATCATCTGTAATCTCACCATCCAGAGACAATGACTGTCGTCACTGTGCTGCATACTGAGATTGATTCATGAATCAAACAAGTATTTCTGTTGTAGAAATATACTGCCAGCTTGTGGAAGGCTGTGCAGAGAAAGTTTGCAGTTAATCAAGTGTAGGGAAGTTGGGAGAAGGATTTTGGGGAAGAAGGGAAGGCACAGAGCCACAACCTCGAGTGGAAAACAAACACACCCTGCCAAAGGACCCTACATTTTACTCCCAACATCAAAGAGTCTGTTCTCCCACTCAAAGTGAAGAGATTTCATCTGTGGTGAAATTATATAGTAAAAGAAAAAAAAACCACCTGCTGGTTTGAATACTTTGTAATAATGACACACTCTGTAAGCTAGTTTTTCTTTGGGGAGGGTGGGCAACTGTTTTCCTGTAGTCCTCCAAGTGAAAGATACATGATGTCACATTCCCTGGTGAGAGGCAGGATGTCTGGTCATGGCCATGATAAATGTGACTATGATCTTCCTTAGTAATATGTGATCACCATTTATAGAAGTATTTTAGATTCTAGCTTTCCATTAGAAAACTTTGGTAAGTCTTGATGGCTCCTCCATTACCTAGAGAATAATTTTTTAAGAACCCTCCTCATTATCTGGCCCTAGGCTAGCTTTTCAGCATTTTCTCTTTCTCCACTACCACCACCACCTTTGCCTCCATTGCTAACCACCTCTTCCCTTCCTCCTGTAATTCTAGCTAGTAGGGTTAGTCCCCCGCCCCAAATTTATCCCTATTTTCCAGCTTCCCTCTCTTGTTCTGCTCAGATTGCCTCTAAAGCCTCACCTTCCCCCAGCTTTACCTGTTGAACTCTGCCTTCCCCAAAGATCCAACCCAAATGATAAATCTAGTGTGAAGTCTTCCCAGATCCAGCCCATCAGAAGTATTATGAATTGGATTTCTGATACTGCTCAGGTTCTTATTGAAGTAAGGGATATAGTTTTGAGTAGAGTCAATAGGTATTTTCTTGTTAGGATATTTGATGTTAAGGCACAGAGATAAATAGGAAATTCTAATCAATAAGATGCAGTCTATAGATATTCTGATAAATGGCGACGTTTATATATGCAACCTAAGCAGGGTGTCACTTTGAAGGGTTGATAGGTGCTGAGGAAGCAAAAATCATATGTCTCATGAAGGTGGATGGTATAGGACTAGTTAAATAAAAGATGAGAATTGGGACCCATATGCGGGGATGTGGGTGGAGAGAGGAAGACTAAGAGATAAGAGAGAGGTAATATCCTCTCCCTTCACTAATGGTAGGTATAGTAGGAAACATCTGGAGTTTGGAGGGGAGGAATCTGAGAGCCAGGCCAGACCTTGCACTAAACATTTTATAAACCCTGTCTTCTCTAGTCTCAAAAGCACACTTTGCTGGAATTGGCCAACCTAGATGTGAGTCATGGGTCTATCACTCACTAGCTTTGTTCATTTGGGCAAATAACTTCATGTACTCCAAGTCTCACATTTCTCATCTGTAAAGTAGGACAAACAATGATGGCTTTCTAAAGGGTTCATGCAACAATCAAATGAGATAATGTATGTAAAGGAGCTGTGTATACTGTATATGCATCACCACAAAAATGCCTGACAAGGTACAAGTAAAAGAAAACATTTTTTATCATTACTTTATTCATTCTGTCAATAAATTTTGCCCTGTTTGCCAAGGATCAAGGATATAGAAGCTTTCTTCACCAAGTACAGTCTATGAATGCTAGGACCTAGCTGGGACTTGTCATTACAGGGGACCTGGGTGCTTGGGGCATTTTTTCTGGGTTACAGTTCATAACTTGGAAACCTACCTATGGGAATCTGATTCCTTGAGGGGCTGAAGGGACCAAAAAATCAGAAGAGAGTGCAGTTGTCCCAGCAACCAGGGCCAGAGCTTACCCGGTTGAGTCTTCAAAGAGCAGGACGAAATGGTCCAAAATCTGACTTGTCTCCCACCCACTGGATGAGTCTGGATACCAGACATGTATTGCATGGACATGCTGGTCTGCTTGTCATGTGACATGCACCCTGATCATTCTCACACCTACAATAATGCATCTGTACACCCAAGACTGATGCAGTTGTTCTTGAGGATGGACTTGGATGTGAGAAAGGTAACAGGCTCAGGGCTATTTTTCCCCAAGGAAGTTCCTTGCAAAAGGAGGCCCCTAATCCTCAGCAGTGTCAGTGAAAGTAAAAGTAAACACAGGTTGATAAAAGCCTAAACCTGGAATTTGCTCACAGACTGAGTAAGTGGGAAATTTATTCTGGTGCTAGATTTGGACCTCTGCTCTCAGGTGGAAGGGACATCCTGGCTCCAATTCCATGCTTTCTCTCTCTCTCTCTCTTTCTCTCTGCCTCTCTGTCTCTCCCCCCACCCTTCTCTCTCCAAAACAGCTTTATTGGCATTCAATGAAGGGAACATATTCAATATTGTACACTTTGATAACTATTGATGTATATATACACTCAGGAAACCATCACTACAATTAAGATAATGAACACATTAGCACCCCCAAAATTTCCTTCCCTTTCCTTCAGTACATGGCCTTTTTGTTTTGTTAAGGTTTCCTTTGCTGTGCAAAAGCTTTTTAGTTTGATGTAGACCCACTTGTTTATTTTTGCTTTTGTTTCCTTTGCCTGAAGAGACATATCCAAACAAATATTGCTAAGACCAATGTCAAAGAGAATACTGCCTATGTTTTCTTCTAGGAGTTTTATGGTTTCACATCTTACATATAATTATTTAATCCATTTTATTTTGGTATGTGTTGTGAGAAAGTAGTCCAGCTTGATTCTTTTGCAGTTGTCTAGTTTTTCCAACACCATTTATTGAAAAAGCTGTCTTTTCTCCCTTGTATATTCTTGACTCCTTTGTCATAGATTAATTGACCTTGCAAGTGTGGGTTCGTTTCTAGGCTCTCTATTATGTTCCATTGATATATGTGTCTGTTTTTGTGCCAGTAACATACTGTTTTGATTATTGTATCTTTGTAGTATAGTTTGAAATCAGGGAACATCACACCTCCAACTTTGTTCCTGCTTCTCAACATTGTTTTAGATATTTGAGGGTTTTTTGTGTTTCCAATCAAATTTTTGAATTATGTACTCTAGTTCTGTGAAAAATGCCATTGGTATTTTGATAGGGGTTGGATTATATCTGTAGATTGCCTTGGGTAATATGGTCATTTTAACAATATTAATTCTTCCAGTCCATGAACATGGTTTATCTGTTCACCTGTTTATGTCATCTTCAATTTCCTTTATCAATGGCTTATAGTTTTCCAAGTGCAAGTCTTTTACCTCCTTGGTTAGATTTATCCCTAGGTATTTTATTATTTTTGATGCAATTGTAAATGGGATTGTTTTCTTAATTTCTCTTTCTGATAGTCCGCTATTAGTGTATAGAAATGCAACATTTCTGTATATTAATTTTTAATATATTTTTATTGAAGTATAGTTGATTTGCAAAGTTGCTTTCTGACTTACTTCACTCTGTATGACAGACTCTAGGTCCATTCACCTCAGTACAGATAACTCAATTTCTTAATATTCCATTGTATATATGTGCCACATCTTCTTTATCCATTCATCTGTCGATGGACACTTAGGTTGCTTCCATGTCCTGGCTATTGTAAATAGAGCTGTAATGAACATTGTGGTACATGACTCTTTTTGAATTATGGTTTTCTCAGGGTATATGTCCAGTAGTGGGATTGCTGGGTCATATGGTAGTTCTATTTTTAGTTTTTTTAAGGAACCTCCATATTGTTTTCCATAGTGGTTATATCAATTTACATTCCCACCAACAGTGTAGGAGGGTTCCCTTTTCACCACACCCTTTCCAGCATTTATTGTTTCTAGCTTTTTTGATAATGGCCATTCTGACTGGCGTGAGGTGATACCTTATTGTAGTTTTCATTTGCATTTCTCTAATAATTAGTGATGTTGAGCAGCTTTTCATGTGCCTCTTGGCCATCTATATGTCTTCCTTGGTGAAATGTCTATTTAGGTCTTCCACCCATCTTTTAACTGGATTGTTTGTTTTTTTGATATTGAGCTCCATGAGCTGTTTATATATTTTGGAGATAAATCCTTTGTCTGTTGTTTCATTTGCAAATATTTTCTCCCATTCTGAGGGTTGTCTTTTTGTCTTGTTTATGGCTTCCTTTGCTGTGCAAAAGCGTTTAAGTTTAATTAAGTCCGATTTGTATATTTTTGTTTTTATTTCTGTTACTCTAGGAGGTGGGTCAAAAAAGATCTTGCTGTGGTTTATGTTAAAGAGTGTTTTTCCTATGTTTTCCTCTAAGAGTTTCAAAGTGTCTGGTCTTACATTTAAGTCTTTAAACTATTTGGAGTTTATTTTTGTGTATGGTGTTAGGAAGTGTTCTAATTTCATTCTTTTATATGTAGCTGTCCAGTTTTCCCAGCACCACTTATTGAAGAGGCTGTCTTTTCTGCATTGTATGTTCTTGCCTCCTTTGTCATAAATTAGGTGCCCATATGTGTGTGGGTTTATCTCTGGGCATTCTATCCTGTACCATTGATCTCTATTTCTGTTTTTGTGCCAGTACCATACTGTCTTGATTACTGTAGCTTTGTGGTATAGTTTGAAGTCGGGGAGCCTGACTCCTCCAACTCCGTTTTTCTTTCTCAAGATTGCTTTAGCTATTTGGGGTCTTTTGTGTTTCCATAAGAATTGTAAGATTTTTTGTTCTAATTCTGTGAAGAATGCCATTGGTAGTTTGATAGGGATTGCATTGAATCTGTAGAGTGCTTTGGATACTATAGTCATTTTCACAATGTTGATTCTTCCAATCCAAGAACATGGTATATTTCTCCATCTGTTTATGTCATCTTTGATTTCTTTCATCAATGTTTTATAGTTTTCTGAGTACAAGTCTTTTGCCTCCTTAGGTGCGTTTATTCCTAGGTATTTGATTCTTTTTGTTGCAATGGTAAATGGGAGTGTTTCCTTAATTTCTCTTTCTGATTTTTCATTGTTGGTGTACAGGAATACCAGAGATTTCTGTGCATTAATTTTGTATCCTGCAACCTTACCAAATTTATTGATTAGTTCTAGTAGTTTTCTGGTGGCATCTTTAGGATTTTCTCTGTATAGTATAATGTTATTGGCAAACAGTGACAATTTTACTTCTTATTTTCCAATTTGTATTTCTTTTGCTTCTCTGATTGCTGTGGCTAGGACTTCCAAAACTATGTTGAATAAAAGTGGTGAGAGTGGACATCCTTGTCTTGTTCCTGATCTTAGTGGAAATGGTTTCAGTTTTTCACCATTGAGTATGATGCTTGCTGTGGGTTTGTCATATATGGCCTTTGTTATGTTGAGGTAGGTTCCCTCTATGCCCATTTTCTGGAGAGTTTTTATCATAAATGGGTGTTGAATTTTGTCAAAAGCTTTTCCTGTATCTATTGAGATGATCATATGGTTTTTATTCCTTCATTTGTTAATGTGGTGTATCACATTGATTGATTTGTGTATATTGAAGAATCCTTGCATCCCTGGGATAAATCCCACTTGATCATGGAGTATGATCCTTTTAACGTGCTGT
Source organism: Phocoena phocoena (assembly GCF_963924675.1). NCBI lineage: Eukaryota > Metazoa > Chordata > Mammalia > Artiodactyla > Phocoenidae > Phocoena > Phocoena phocoena. The sequence goes on from NC_089240.1 coordinate 115,534,893, forward strand.
TGGATTCTGTTTGCTAGTATTTTGTTCAGGATTTTTACATGGATGTTCATCAGTGATATTGATCTATAAGTTTCTTTTTTTGTGACATCTTTTTCTGGTTTTGGCATCAGGGTGATGGTGGCTTTGTAGAATGAATTTGGGAGTGTTTCTCCCTCTGCACTTTTTTGGAAGAGTTTGAGAAGGATTGGTGTTAGCTCTTCTCTAAATGTTTGGTAGAATTCACCTGTGAAGCCATCTGGTCATGGACTTTTGTTTGTTGGAAGGTTTTTAATTATGGTTTCAATTTCATTACTTGTGATAGGTCTGTTTATATTTTCTAATTCTTCCTGGTTCAGTCTTGGAAAATTGTACCTTTCCAAGAATTTGTCCATTTCTTCGTGGTTGTCCATTTTATTGGCATATAGTTGTTTGTAGTACTGTCTTATAATCCTTTGTATTTCTGCAGTGTCAGTTGTGATTTCTCCTTTTTCATTTAAAATTTTATTGATTTGTGTCCTCCCCCTTTTTTTCTTGATGAGTCTGGCTAAGGGTTTATCAATTTTCTTTATCTTCTCAAAGAACCAGCTTTTAGTTTTTTTGATCTTTGCTATTGTTTTCCTCGTTTCTATTTCATTTATTTCTGCTCTGATCTTTATGATTTCTTTCCTTCACTGACTTTGGGTTTTCTTTGTTCTTTCTCTAGTTGTTTTAAGTGTAGGGTTAGATTGTTTATTTGAGGTTTTTCTTGTTTCTTGAGGTGAGATTGAATTGCTGTAAACTTCCCTCTTAGAACTGCTTTTGCTGCGTCCCATAGGTTTTGGGTCATCGTGTTTTCATTGTCATATTTTTCTATGTATTTTTAAATTTTTTCTTTGATTTCTTCAGTGATCTCTTGGTTATTTAGTAGTGTACTGCTTAGCCTCCATTTATTTGTGTTTTTTACAGTTTTTTTCTTGTCATTGATTTCCAATCTCATAGCACTGTGGTCAGAAAAGATGCTTGATACAATTTCAATTTTCTTAAATTTTCCGAGGCTTGATTTGTGCCCCAAGGTGTGATCTCTCCTGGAGAATGTTCTGTGTGCACTTGAGAAGAAAGTGTATTCTGCCACTTTTGGGTGGAATGTTCTATAAATATCAATTAGATCTCTCTTGTCTATTGTGTCATTTAAAGCTTGAGTTCCTTATTTATTTTCTGTTTGGATGATCTGTCCATTGGTGTAAGTGGGGTGATAAAGTCCCCTACTATTATTGTTTCACTGTTGATTTCTCCTTTCATGGTTGTTAGCATTTGCCTTATGTATTGAGGTGCTCCTATGTTGTGTGCATAAACATTTATAATTGTTATATCTTCTTCTTGGATTGATCCTTTGATCATTATGTAGTGTCCCGCATTATCTCTTGTAACAGTCTTTACTTTAAAGTCTATTTTATCTGATACAAGAATTGCTACTCCAGCTTTCTTTTGATTTCCATTTGCATGGAATATCTTTTTCCATCCCTTCACTTTCAGTCTGTATGTGTCCCTAGGTCTGAATTGGGTCTCTTGTAGAGAGCATATATATGGGTCTTGTTTTTGTATCCATTCAGCCAGTCTGTGTCTTTTGGTTGGCTCATTTAATCCATTTACATTCAAGGTTATTATCGATATGTATGTTCTTACTACCATTTTCTTAATAGTTTTGGGTTTGTTATTGTAGGTCTTTTCCTTCTCTTGTATTTCCTGCCTAGAGAAGTTCCTTTAGCATTGGTTGTAAAGCTGGTTTGGTGGTGGTGAATTATCTTAGCTTCTGCTTGTCTGAAAAGCTTTTGACTTCTCCATTGGATCTGAATGAGATCCTTGCTGGGTACAGTAGTCTTGGTTGTAGGTTTTTCTCTTTCATCACTTTAAGTATATCCTGCCACTCTCTTCTGGCCTGCAGAGTTTCCACTGAAAAACCAGCTGATAACCTTTTGGGGATTCCTTTGTATGTTATTTTTTGTTTTTCCCTTGCTGCTTGTAATATTTTTTCTTTGAATTTAACTTTTTTTATTTTGATTAATATGTGTCTTGGTGTGTTTTTCCTAGGGTTTATCCTGTATGGGACTATCTGTGCTTCCTGGACTTGGGTGACTATTTCCTTTCCCATGTTAGGGAAGTTTTCAACTATAATTTCTTGAAATATTTTCTCAGACCCTTTCTTTTTCTTTTCTTCTTTTGGGATCCCTATAGTTCGAATGTTGTTGCGTTTAGTGTTGTCCCAGATGTCTCTGAGATTGTCCTCAATTCTTTTCATTCTTTTTTCTTTATTCTACTCCTTGGCAGTTATTTCCACCATTGTGACTTCCAGCTCACTTATTTGTTCTTCTGCCTCAGTTATTCTGTTATTGATTCCTTCTAGTGTATTTTTCATTTCAGTTATTGTGTTGTTCATCTCTGTTTGTTTGTTCTTTAGTTATTCTAGATCTTTGTTAAACATTTCTTGTATTTTCTCAATTCGTGCTTCCATTCTATTTCCGAGATTCTGGATCATCTTTACTATCATTACTCTGAATTCTTTATCAGGTAGATTGCCTATTTCTTCTTCATTTATTTGATCTTGTAGATTTTTACCTTGCTCCTTCATCTGTGACGTATTTTTTTGCCATCTCATTTTTTTTATGAGTTTGTGCTCCTGTTTTACTGGTTGTTTGGCCTGAGGCTTCCAACACTGGAGTTTGTAGGCTATTGGGTAGATCTGGGTCTTGGTGCTGAGATGAGGACCTCTGTGAGACCTCTCTGTGAGACCTCACTCCTATGAATATTCCCTGGGGTCTGAGGTTCTCTGTTAGTCCAGTGGTTCGGACTTAGAGCTCCCACTGCAGGAGCTTCTGCCCAACCCCAGGCTCGCAAACCAGGATCCTGCAAGCCTCGTGGGGTGGCAAAAAAAAAAAAAAAGAGAACAATAACAAAGTTAAAAAAAGTAGACTAGGAAACTAACTAACAGATATGTTAGAAAGCATGTAAAAATAAAAATATAGATGAATCCACGGCCAGAAGTTACTTTAGTACCACAGTGTTAAAAACGAGGAGGAGGGAAAAGAAAAAAAAAGTGGGGGGAGAGGCCTTGGCTGTGGAGGGCAGGGCCTAAGCAAGGGTGAGGTTTGGGTGGTGGGTGGGGCCAATGCTCAGGACCCACAGGGCTGGAAAAGGCCCTGGGGACTGTGGGGGGGGGTGGGGCCTTGGCTCAAGGAACAGAAGGGGCCCAGGCGTGCCCCCCACCCCTGGTCTCAGAGGGCATGGGACTCCATCTGTGAGCCCAGCAGGCTTCCTGGGCTCGAGGGGGTGGGGCAAATGCCCTCGTCTCCTGTCCTGCTCCTCCATTCTGGGGTCTGGGAGGGCCCCTCCCACCTGCCTCTCCTGATCTCCCTGGTCTCCCTCCTATGTCCCCCAGACCAATGCGGCTGGCCAGGGGGACTTGGAGAGCAGGGGACCGGCCTGGGAGCTCAGCAGGTTCCCTGTGCCCAAGTGGGTGGGGCAAACGCCCTCTGCTCCTCTCCTGCTCCTCCTTCAGGGCCCCTCCTGCCTGCCTCTCCTGATCTCCCCGGCCTCCCTCCTATGCCCCCAGGACCCACGCAGCCTGGATGGGGCTTTGGAGTCGGGGGAACTGGCTGGGGAGCTCAGCAGGCTCCGCAGCCTGAGCCCTCTGCTCCTCTCTCGCTCTTCCTGGAGAGTCCATCCCACCTGCCTCTCCTGATCTCTCTGGCCTCAGGGACACCGATCCTGTCTGGCCTCCACTTCTCCTCCCCCCTCAGTCCCCCTATGTCCTACCAGTTCACTCTGGGGTTCCTCCTGTCTCCTTGGGCATTAGAGTCCCCCACCAGCAGTGGCAGGCACCCTAGTTGTGGGGAGATGCTAACTCAGCATCTTCCCACATGGCCATCTTAACTCCGCCTCCCGGGATTGTTTCTTAATTTCTCTTTCTGATAGTTCACTGTTAGTGTATATAAATGCAGCATTTCTATATGTTAATTTTGTATCCTGAAACATTACTGAATTCACTTATTAGTTCTAATACTTTTTTGGTGGCATCTTTAGGATTTTTGATGTATAGTATCATGATATTTGCAAACAGTGACACTTTTACTTCTTCCTTTCCAATCTGGATTCCTTTATTTATTTTTCTTGTCTGATTGCTGTGGCTAAGACTGCCAATAGTATGGGTGCTGGCCTGCTGGTATGCAGGGCTAGGTCCTGGGGTGAATGGCTGCAGGGTCCATGAGGTCCCAGGACTGATGCCAGACTGCCAGTGGACAGCACTGGGTCCCAGGATGGCTGGCTGTGGGGCCTGGGGTGGGGGGTCATGGGACTGGTGCTGACCTGTTGGTGGGTGGTAAGCCCTGGGTGCTAATAGGCTAGAGAGAGGGCTCCAAGATGGCACTTATTAGCACCAGTGTCCTCATGGTAGAATAAGCTCCCCAAAATGGCTGCCTGCAGCATCTGTGTCCCCAGTGGGAGTCCCAGTTGCCTCCTACCTCTCCAGGAGGCTCTCCAAGATCAGCAAGTGGGTCTGACCCAAGCTCCTTTCAAATTACTGCCTCTGTGCTGGATATGGAGCATGTGAAATTTTGTGCACACAATTTACAGTCCTCTAGCTCTTCTGTATGCAAGCCCTGCTGGCCTTCAAAGCCAGACATTCTGGGGGCTTGTTTTCCGGGTGCAGGACCCCTAGACTGAGGAGCCCAATGTGGGCCTTGAACCCCTCACTCCTTGGAGAAAACCTCTGCAGTTGTGATTATCCTCCCATTTGTGGGTTGCCTGCCTGGGGTATGGGTCTTGACCATACTGCATCTCCACTCCTCCTACCCATCTCATTGTAGTTCCTTCTTTATATCTTTAGTTGTGGGGAATCTTTTCTGCAAATCTTCAGCTCATTCTCATAGATAATTGCTCTGTAAACAGCTGTAATTTTTGTCTGTCCACAAGAAGAGGTAGGCTCAAGGTCTTCCTACTCCACCATTTTGGCCATATTCTGAACAGTTGCTTTCTTTTATCTTGGGTATATACCTAGGAATAAAAAGTTGGCCCATATGATAGGTATGTGATTAGATTTTTAAGAAACTGCCAAGTAGTTTTACAAAGTGATTGTGTCATTTTACATTCTTACCAGCAATATAAGAGGGTCCCAGTTCTTCTTCCTGGCCAACACTTGGAATGGTTAGTCTTTTAAAAGTTTTGCCATTCTAATAGGTATATAATTATATTTTTATTGTGCTTTTAATTTGTATTTCTGTAATGATTAATGATTTTGAGCACCTTCTCATGTACTTATTTCCCGTGTGTATATCTTCTCTGGTGAAACGTCTTTTCAAATATTTTATCCATTTTTAATGGATTATCTTTTCTTATTGTGTTTTGATAGTTATTTATTCTGGATACAAGTCCTTTATCCAATATGTGATTTACAAATATTTACTCCCTGACTGTAGCTGCCTTTTAATTTTCGTGTTAGTGTCTTTTGAAGAGCAGTAGTGTTTACTTTTGACGCAGTTCAGTTTATCAGTTATTTTCTTTGATAGATCATTCTTTTGGTGCCATGTCTAAGAAATCTTTGCTTAAACAAAAGTCACAAGGATTTTTCTCCTACATTTTCATCTATAAGTTTTATAGTTTTAGGTTTCACTCAGGTCTGTGATCCACTTTGAGTTAATTTTTTTTAATTAATTAATTAATTTATTTATTTTTGGCTGTGTTGGGTCTTTGTTTCTGTGAGAGGGCTTTCTCTAGTTGCGGCAAGCAGGGGCCACTCTTCATCACAGTGCGCGGGCCTCTCACTATCGCGGCCTCTCTTGTTGTGGAGCACAGGCTCCAGACGAGCAGGCTCAGTAGTTGTGGCTCACAGGCCCAGTTGCTCCACGGCATGTGGGATCTTCCCAGACCAGGGCTCGAACCCGTGTCCCCTGCATTGGCAGGCAGATTCTCAACCACTGCACCACCAGGGAAGCCCGAGTTAATTTTTTATATGGTACAATTTTTTTATATCGATTGACGTTTTATTTATTTATTTGCATGTAGAATTGTTCCAGAACCATTTGTTGAAAGGATTATCCTTTCTACATGAATTTCATTTGCACCTTTGTCAAACATCAGTTGTCCCTATTTAGGTGGGTCTATTTTTGGAGTCTCTATTCTGTTGATTTGTCTATTTTGATGCCAATACCACACGGACTTGATTACTGACATTTTATAGTAAGTCTTGAAATTCCCCAACTTTGTTATTTTTCAAAAGTGTTTTGTGTTGCTATTCTAGGTTTTTTTGTACTCCCGTATGAAATGTGAAATCTGATTGTTGGGTTCAACAAAAGCCTACTGGGATTTTGATTGGGAGTGTATTGAATCTATAGAGCATTTTGGGAGAATTTACATTTTAACAATATTATGTCTTTCAACTGATGAACAAGATAAATATCTCCATTTATTGAGATTTTGTTTAATTTCTCTCAGCAATGTTTTGTAGTTTTTAGTATGCAGGTCTTGCACTTCTTTTCTAAAATGTGTTCCTAAGTATTTTATTATTTTTGATGCTATTGAAAACTCAATTATTTTCTTAATTTCAGTTTTGGATTGTTCATTTGTTCAAATTGAAATTGTTCAATTTGGAACAATTCTACATGCAAATAAATAAATAAATAAAATGTCAATCGATATAAAACAAAGTGCACCATATAAAAAATTAACTCAGGGGCTTCCCTGGTGGTGCAGTGGTTGAGAGTCCGCCTGCCAATGCAGGGGACAGAGGTTTGTGCCCCAGTCTGGGAGGATCCTGTATGCCGCGGAGCAGCTGGGCCCGTGAGCCATGGCCGCTGGGCCTGCGCGTCCAGAGCCTGTGCTCCACAATGGGAGAGGCCACAACAGTAAGAGGCCCGCGTACCGCAAAAAAAAAAAAAAATTAACTCAAAGTGGATCACAGACCTGAGTAAAACCTAAAACTATAAAACTTATAGATGAAAATGTAGGAGAAAAATCTTTGTGACTTTTGGTTAAGCAAAGATTTCTTAGACATGGCACCAAAAGAATGATCTATCAAAGAAAATGTGTTCCTAAGTATTTTATTATTTTTGATGCTATTGAAAACTCAATTATTTTATTAATTTCAGTTTTGGATTGTTCATTGTAAATGCAATTGATTTTTGTATATTGACCTTATATCCTGAAACCTTGTTGAACTTGTTTATTAGTTCTCATAGTTTCTAATGGATTCTTTAGGAGTTTCTATACATAAAACAATGTCATCGGGCTTCCCTGGTGGCGCAGTGGTTGGGAGTCCACCTGCTGAGGCAGGGGACGCAGGTTCATGCTCTGGTCTGGGAGGATCCCACGTGCCGCGGAGCGGATGGGCCGGTGAGCCATGGCTGCTGGGCCTGCGCTTCTGGAGCCTGTGCTCTGCAATCGGAGAGGCCACAGCAGTGAGAGGCCCGCGTACCACAAAAAACAAACAAACAAACAAACAAAAACCAATGTCATCTATGAATAGAGATAGTTCTACTTCTTCCTTTCCAATCTAGATGCGCCCCCCCCCCCGCCTTTTTGTTACCTTATTGCACTGGCTAGAACCTCCAGTATAATGTTGAATAGAACTGATGAACGAGATATCCATGTATTTTTCCTGAACTTTGGGGAAAGCATACAGGCTTTCATCATTAAGTATGGGGGGTTAGCTGTGGGGTTTTTGTAGATAGCCTTTATCAGGTTGAGGAAGTTGCCTTCTAGTTCTAGTTCTAGTTTGCTAGGACTTTGACCCATGGATTATTTAGAAGTATGTTATTTAATTTCCAAATATTTGAGAGTTTTCCAAATATCTTTCTGTTATTGATTTCTAATTTAATTCCTTTGTGCTCAGAGGACATATTTTGTATAAATGTTTCATGTACTCTTGAAAAGAATGTGGATTCTTCTGCCATTGGGTAGTGTGTTCTGTAAATGCCAGTTAAATCATGTTGGTTGATGGGGTTGTTGAATTCTTCTATATCACTGTTGATTTTCTGTCTAGTTGTTCTACCAGTTGTTGAAAAAGAGGTATCAAAATCTCCAAATATTGTGGATTAATTTATTTCCCCCTGCAGTTCTGATTTTGCTTTGTGTATTTTGAAGCTCTGTTATTAGCTGCATAAGTTTTTAAGATTGATAATGTTCTTGGTGAGTTGACCACTTTATTACTAAGAAATAAATTATAGTTCTGGTAAGAGCTCTCTTCCTGACATGCGTTTGGCTACCTTCTCCCTATATGCTCACGTGGGCTTTCCTCTGTGTGTATGTATGGGGGGGGGTGTCTTTGTTTTCTCTTCTTGTTAGGATATCAGTCCTATCGGATTAATGCCCCAGCCTTATAACCTGATTTAACCTTAATTACTTCCCTAAAGGCCCTGTCTCCAAATAAAATTACATTGGGGATTAGAGCTTCAACATATGAATTTTGTAGGGGCACAAACATTCAGTCCATAAAAGGGTGACTTCTAAAAATACTGCTAAAAATATTGTGAAACTGTTGGGCAAAGAATTATGTTCATGATGGATAATGACAACTACAATCACTGTTAACATGGATCATTGTTATGTAGAAATCTTTTCTAGCTAGGGAGGGGTGTGATAAATAAAAATAATCTGTGTAGAAATTTAGGAAGTACTTTAGTGTAACTATCATCTTTCAGACCTGAACCCATGTTCCAGCTAGTGGAACATACTGCCCCCAGTGCACTATGAAGGAATGGTTTATGTTGGGGTGGGTGTGGTAAATAGTAAATAGTAAACGTAGTAAATAGTAAACGTAGTAGAATCCACTGGTTACCTTCCTTACTCATATTTTGTGTTTTTGAGATAAAAGAATTGTTCTTTATCAGTAATGTATCACTGATGTGTTTATGACTGCAGAAGTCGTCTGAATTGTTTTGGAAAGAAAGTTTTTTCACTGGTATGACTAATGCGGCAGGAATCAATTCATTGGAAATGGACATTATCTGATGATTGTCCTCTTTAACATATTAAATAGCTTTTACTTCACATTGAGATATCCTGGACTCTGACTTGAGCTATTATCCTATAATATCAGCTTCATTGAGAATTAGCAGTTAATTGTGAGACACTTGAGGCTAATACCACATTGTGATTAGCTGATGAATTATTGGGGAAAGGAGACCGATGTGCATAAACTTCATACATACTGCTCTCATCCTTTCATTAATCTTAGCCACCTCACTTTTCCTCTAGCACTTTAAGAATGCTGGTTCCCTGACTTTATCACAGAATCTGTCCTTGGCCTCACTAAGGTGCCCAAAATGCCCGCTCTGGCTACTTCTGGGATTATACAGAGTCAACTGAAGCCACTTCCTCTTGAGGACCCTGGGCCAGTGACTTCAAAGTCATTCCCATTTGTTCTGCTCATTAAGTTGCTTCTTGTCCTAAGAGCACACTGAATCCAGTTCTCTCTCCCACCCTAGGCCTCAGTGCCAAAGCTGACAAGATGTCACACAACTGAGGACTGGGAATTCAACTCCAGGCCCCAAGCCAGGTTGGTGCTTCCTGGATGAGTGTTTACAGGGACACTATGAGGCCTGGAGAAGGGGAAAGCCTGAAATAAGAGAAGAGTGGGAAGACAAGGCAGCTACTGCTGCTTAAAGGAGGGAGACAAGATTAGAAGCATGCTCAGTAGATAAAGAATGGCCACAGGGATTTGGTTATTTACTGCTGTCATCATCTCTGGCAGCCTTCCTAAGACAATGGCAGATCCTATAAAGACTGTTGGAGGGACAGGTGAAATCTAATGGCAAGGGCTTCAATCTCGAGGGCTCTTGTCTCTGCCTTTGATTTACTGAAATACCTTTGACTTTTCCTTCCTGCCCACCACACCCACCCCAACATAAACCATTCCTTCATAGTGCACTGGGGGCAGGATGTTCCGCTAGCTGGAACATGGGTTTCTGGGATCTGGAATCCCATCATCTACTGTGCATTTGGCCTCCACTCAAAGTAAGTACACTTAGAGGTCATAGAGCTTTGGGAAGGGGTTTCTATTAGTACAGTATATATATGAAAATTTACATGTGTGTTGGTGCTCTTAAAGTTGAATGAGATATTCTTCATCATAATTTTGATTGTTTATTGTTTGGGGTTTGGTTTTGTTTAAATTGAATGAGGAAACTGGGAAATTTCCAGACTTTGAATTTCTTGAGCATGTCTTCATTATATGCAGGTTGGCTTATGTTTCATGGTTAATGAATCAGGAAAATTGGAATACTGCTTCCAGATCAAGAAAGCAAGTAGAAAATAGAAGTGTCCTTGGAGACATTCAGCCGCAAGGAGAAGAAAACTAGCATCATTTTCAGCACTTATTATGTGCCTGGCAATCAACACACATTATCTCTTTTAGTCCTCTCACCAACTCTGGGAGGTAGAGGTGGATATTTCCCCCATTGTAAAGTGAGGAAACCGAAGCATGAGAGAGTTAAATAATATGCCCCAAATCATGCAGCTAGTGAGTGTCCAAGCGGGGACTAAGAGGTCTAGGAGAGTCTAAAACTATTACACCATGCAGCCTCCAAGAAACATGCTTTCTCTCTTACACAACCTGTTACATTCTTATGTGAACAATCTTGCTGCTCGAAGAAGCCATTTTGAAGTTTGAGCCCTATTCACACCTCTGATGTGACTGAGCTGAAGCCATCACAAGCTTAGAGCATCTGGCGAAATCTGCCAGGTCTGGGCCAATGGAGAACTTCTCAGAGGCCCAGGCCATGTGAAAGGGGCTGGGTTAGCAATTGTGAATGCCAAGGAGTGACTGGACCTGATAGGGAGAGTGGAAAAGAAGCCAAGCAGAGGAGCTGAGAGAGCGGGGCTTCAGACCCCAGGCTAACCAGGCCAGGCAAGAGATTCTGCAGGGTGAATGGCGGCCAAGATACAGAGGATCCAAGGATAGAAGTAGGCAGATGGGTGGGGTAGATACCACCCTCTACAGAGCTCCCTGGTGCTGAAATGCAGGGTGTGGGGTGACAGAGAGAGTGAAACTGAGGTGGAGAAAAGGAGAAAGACAGAGACAGAGAGATACATAGGCAGAGAGGAACAGAATGTATCCAGGTAGCACTTTGGCGGCCCAAGCAGGTCAGTGCGAATGTCACAGAGCACTTCAACAGTCCCAGAAATGCCATAATCCTCACTCTGAGGACAACTTCTCCATGCAGACACATCCATTAGAGAGTTCCCAGATCTTGAGAAGACTCTTCTGACTTTCCTTCTGCCATCCCTAACCAGAAAGCCTGAACAACAATGAGCTTCCAAATTACAGATGCTTAGATAAAACATGAAATTTTGTCTCACCACAAAAATGTCCTAGCTGAGCTCACTCGTGTTTACCCGACTACCTAGTTTTGCCACCTTCCAAAATATCATCACATAACCCCTGGTGGGGAAGCATCTGCATGTATGGGGTGGGGAGGAGGGTGGGAGACAAGAAGAAGGCAGAGAGATGCACATTTTATAGTTGAACCTCTCCCTCCTTTAATGATTTCCCTGCATTGTCTGTACAAAGCCCTTGCAGCCATTGTAGAGCAGAAGAACATGCAATTTACATGTTCACGTGTTTTTCTTCTCTGGTTCTCAGCAAGTCAGCAGGTATTCCTAGAGATGGCACTAGCAGGAGAAAGAATGTTGCCAAAGAAGGACCCAGGCACTGCTGAGCAGGAAAGGTGGTCACTGTCAGTACAAGGCAATTCTGCAGCTGGATCCCCACCCCTCAAAGAACAGGCAAAGCAGAGCCTGCCTCTCTCCCAAAGCTCCCGTCCACTTTCTGGACCCCTTGGCAAATTTAGAAAAAAAAAAAAAAAAAGACAGCTCCTGTTTGCTTTCTTTTTTTTTTTTTTTAACATCTTTATTGGAGTATAATTGCTTCACAATGGTGGGTTAGTTTCTGCTTTATAACAAAGTGAATCAGCTATACATATACATATGTTCCCATATCTCTTCCCTCTTGTGTCTCCCTCCCACCCTCCCTATCCCACCACTCTAGGTGGTCACAAAGCACCGAGCTGATCTCCCTGTGCTATGCAGCTACTTCCCACTAGCTATCTATTTTACCTTTGGTAGTGTATATATGTCCATGCCACTCTCTCACTTTGTCACAGCTTACCCTTCCCCCTCCCCATATCCTCAAGTCCATTCTCTAGTAGGTCTGTGTCTTTATTCCTGTCTAACCCCTAGGTTCTTCATGACATTGTTTTTTCCTTAAATTCCATATATATGTGTTAGCATACGGTATTTGTCTCTCTCTTTCTGACTTACTTCACTCTGTATGACAGACTCTAGGTCTATCCACCTCATTACAAATAGCTCAATTTTGTTTCTTTTTATGGCTGAGTAATATTCCATTGTATATATGTGCCACATCTTCTTTATCCATTCATCTGTTGATGGACACTTAGGTTGCTTCCATCTCCTGGCTATTGTAAATAGAGCTGCAATGAACATTTTGGTACATGACTCTTTTTGAATTATGGTTTTCTCAGGGTATATGCCAGGAGAGGGACTGCTGAGTTGAATGGTAGTTCTATATTTAGTTTTTTAAGGAACCTCCATACTGTTCTCCGTAGTGGCTGTATCAATTTACATTGCTACCAAAAATGCAAAAGGGTTCCCTTTTCTCCACACCCTCTCCAGAATTTATTGTTTGTAGATTTTTTGATGATGGCCATTCTAACTGGTGTGAGATGATATCTCATTGTAGTTTTGATTTGCATTTCTCTAATGATTAATGATGTTGAGCATTCTTTCATGTGTTCATTGGCAATCTGTATATCATCTTTGGAAAAATGTCTATTTAGGTCTTCTGCCCAGTTTTGGAATGGGTTGTTTGTTTTTTTGTTATTGAGCTGCATGAGCTGCTTGTAAATTTTGTAGATTAATCCTTTCTCAGTTGCTTCATTTGCAAATATATTCTCCCATTCTGGTGGTTGTCTTTTGGTCTTGTTTATGGTTTCCTTTGCTGTGCAAAGCTTTGAACTTTCATTAGGTCCCATTTGTTTATTTTTGTTTTTATTTTCATTTCTCTAGGAGGTAGGTCAAAAAGGATCTTGCTGTGCTTTATGTCATAGAGTGTTCTGCCTATGTTTTCGTCTAAGAGTTTGATAGTTTCTGGCCTTACGTTTAGGTGGTCTTTAATCCATTTTGAGCTTATTTTTGTGTATGGTGTTAGGGAGTGTTCTATTCTCATGCTTTTACATGTACTTGTCCAGTTTTCACAGCACCACTTCTTGAAGAGGCTGTCCTTTCTCCACTGTATATTCTTGCCTCCTTTATCAAAGATAAGGTGACCATATGTGCGTGGGTTTATCTCTGGGCTTTCTATCCTTTTCCATTGATCTATATTTCTGTTTTTTTGTGCCAGTACCATACTGTCTTGATTACTGTAGCTTTGTAGTATAGTCGGAAGTCAGGGAGCATGATTCCTCCAGCTCCATTTTTCGTTCTGAAGATTGCTTTGGCTATTTGGGGTCTTTTGTGTTTCCATACAAATTGTGAAATTTTTTGTTCTAGTTCTGTGAAAAATGCCAGTGGTAGTTTGATAGGGATTGCATTGAATCTGTAGACTGCTTTGGGTAGTAGAGTCATTTTCACAGTGTTGATTCTTCCAATCCAAGAACATGGTATATCTCTCCATCTATTTGTGTCGTCTTTAATTTCTTGCATCAGTGTCTTATAATGTTCTGCATACAGGTCTTTTGTTTCCTTAGGTAGGTTTATTCCTAGATATTTTTTTCTTTTTGTTGCAGTGGTAAATGGGAGTGTTTTCTTGATTTCACTTTCAGATTTTTCATGATTAGTGTATAGGAATGCCAGAGATTTCTGTGCATCAATTTTGTATCCTGCTACTTTACCAAATTCATTGATTAGCTCTAGCAGTTTTCTGGTAGCACCTTTAGGATTCTCTATGTATAGTATCATGTCATCTGCAAACAGTGACAGCTTTACTTCTTCTTTTCCGATTTGTATTCCTTTTATTTCCTTTTCTTCTCTGATTGCTGTGGCTAAAACTTCCAAAACTATGTTGAATAAGAGTGGTGAGAGTGGGCAACCTTGTCTTGTTCCTGATCTTAGTGGAAATGCTTTCAGTTTTTCCCCATTGAGGACGATGTTGGCTGTGGGTTTGTCATATATGGCCTTTATTATGTTGAGGAAAGTTACCTCTATGCCTACTTTCTGGAAGGTTTTTATCATAAATGGGTGTTGAATTTTGTCGAAAGCTTTCCCTGCATCTATTGAGATGACCATGTGGTTTTTCTCCTTCAGTTTGTTAATGGTGTATCACATTGATTGACTTGTGTATATTGAAGAATCCTTGCATTCCTGGAATAAACCCCCCTTGATCATGGTGTATGATCCTTTTAATGTGCAGTTGGATTCTGTTTGCTAGTATTTTGTTGAGGAGTTTTGCATCTATGTTCATCAGTGATATTGGCCTGTAGTTTTCTTTCTTTGTGACATCCTTGTCTGGTTTTGGTATCAGGGTGATGGTGGCCTCGTAGAATGAGTTTGGGAGTGTTCCTCCCTCTGCTATATTTTGGAAGATTTTGAGAAAGATAGGTGTTAGCTCTTCTCTAAATGTTTGATAGAATTCCCCTGTGAAGCCATCTGGTCCTGGGCTTTTGTTTGTTGGAAGATTTTTTTTGTTGTTCTTGGGTATGCGGGCCTCTCACTGTTGTGGCCTCTCCCGTTGAGGAGCACAGGCTCCAGACACGCAGGCTCAGTGGCCATGGCTCATGGGTCTCGCCGCTTCACGGCATGTGGGATCTTCCCGGACCAGGGCACGAACCCATGTCCCCTGCATCGGCAGGCAGACTCTCAACCACTGCGCCACCAGCGAAGACCTGTTGGAAGATTTTTACTCACAGTTTCAATTTCAGTGCTTGTGATTGGTCTGTTCATGTTTTCTTTTTCTTCCTGATTCAGTCTTTGCAGGCTGTGCATTTCTAAGAATTTTTCCATTTCTTCCAGGTTGTCCATTTTATTGGCATAGAGTTGCTTGTAGTAATCTCTCATGATCTTTTGTATTTCTGCAGTGTCAGTTGTTACTTCTCCTTTTTCATTTCTAATTCTATTGATTTGAGTCTTCCCCCTTTTCTTGTTGATGAGTCTGGCTAATGGTTTATTAATTTTTTTATCTTCTCAAAGAACCAGCTTTTAGTTTTATTGATCTTTGCTATCATTTCCTTCATTTCTTTTTCATTTATTCCTGATCTGATCTTTATGATTTCTTTCATTCTGCTAACTTTGGGGTTTTTTGTTCTTCTTTCTCTAATTGCTTTAGGTGCAAGTTTAGGTTGTTTATTCAAGATGCTTCCTGTTTCTTAAGGTAGCATTGTATTGCTATAAACTTCCCTCTTAGAACTGCTTTTGCTGCATCCCTTAGGTTTTGGGTCGTTGTGTCTCCATTGTCATTTGTTTCTAGGTACTTTTTGATTTCCTCTTTGATTTCTTCAGTGATCACTTCATTATTAAGTAGTGTATTGTTTAGCCTCCATGTGTTTATATTTTTTTACAGATCTTTTTCTGTAATTGATATCTAGTCTCATAGCATTGTGGTAGGAAAAGATACTTGATACAATTTCAGTTTTCTTAAATTTACCAAGGCTTGATTTGTGACCCAAAATATGATCTATCCTGGAGAATGTTCCATGAGCACTTGAGAAAAATGTGTATTCTGTTGTTTTTGGATGGAATGTCCTATAAATATCAGTTAAGTGCATCTTGTTTAGTGTGTCATTTAAAGCTTGTGTTTCCTTATTTATTTTCATTTTGGATGATCTGTTCACTGGTGAAAGTGGGGTGTTAAAGTCCCCTACTATGAATGTGTTACTGTTGATTTCCCCTTTTATGGCTGTTAGTATTTGCCTTAGGTATTGAGGTGCTCCTGTGTTGGGTGCATAAATATTTACAATTGTTACATCTTCTTCTTGGATCTATCCCTTGATCATTATAGAGTGTCCTTCTTTGTCTCTTCTAATAGTCTTTATTTTAAAGTCTGTTTTGTCTGATATGAAAATTGCTACTCCAGCTTTCTTTGGTTTCCATTTGCATGGAATATCTTTTTCTGTCCCCTCACTTTCAGTCTGTATGTGTGTCTAGGTCTGAAGTGCGTGTCTTGTAGACAGCGTATATATATGGGTCTTGTTTTTGTATCCATTCAGCCAATCTGTGTCTTTTGGTGGAAGCATTTAATGCATTTACATTTAAGGTAATTATCGATATGTATATTCCTATTCCCATTTTCTTAATTGTTTTGGGTTTCTTATTGTAGGTCTTTTCCTTCTCTTGTGTTTCTTGCCTAGAGAAGATCCTTAAGCATTTGTTGTAAAGCTGGTTTGGTGGTGCTGAACTCTCTCAGCTTTTGCTTGTCTGTAGAGGTTTTAATTTCTCCATCCAATCTGAATGAGATCCTTGCTGGGTAGAGTAATCTTGGTGGTAGGCTTTTCTCCTTCATCACTTTAAATATGTCCTGCCAGTCCCTTCTGGCTTGCAGAGTTTCTGCTGAAAGATCAGCTGTTAACCTTATGGGGATTCCCTTATGTGTTATTTTCCCCTTGCTGCTTTTAATATGTTTTCTTTGTATTTAATTTTTGACAGTTTGATTAATATGTGTCTTGGCGTGTTTCTCCTTGGGTTTATCCTGTATGGGACTCTCTGTGCTTCCTGGACTTGATTAACTATTTCCTTTCCCATATTAGGGAAGTTTTCAACTATAATCTCTTCAAATATTTTCTCAGTCCCTTTCTTTTTCTCTTCTTCTGGAGCCCCTGTAATTCGAATGTTGTTGTGTTTAATGTTTTCCCAGAGGTCTCTGAGACTGTTCTCAGTTCTTTTCATTCCTTTTTCTTTATTCTGCTCTGCAGTAGTTACTTCCACTATTTTATCTTCCAGGTCACTTATCCGTTCTTCTGCCTCAGTTATCCTGCTATTGATCCCTTCTAGAGTATTTTTAATTTCATTTATTGTGTTGTTCATCATTGCTTGTTTCATCTTTAGTTCTTCTAGGTCCTTGTTAAATGTTTCTTGCATTTTGTCTATTCTATCTCCAAGATTTTGGATCATCTTTACTATCATCATTCTGAATTCTTTTTCAGGTAGACTGCCTATTTCCTCCTCATTTGTTAGGTCTGGTGGGTTTTTATCTTGCTCCTTCATCTGCTGTGTGTTTTTCTGTCTTCTCATTTTGCTTATCTTACTGTTTTGGGGGTCTCCTTTTTGCAGGCTGCAGGTTCATAGTTCCCGTTGTTTTTGTGTCTGTCTCCAGTGGCTAAAGTTGGTTCAATGGGTTGTGTAGGCTTCCTGGTGGACGGGACTAGTGCCTGTGTTCTGGTGGATGAGGCTGGATCTTGTCTTTCTGGTGACAGGTCCATGTCTGGTGGTGTGTTCTGGGGTGTCTGTGGACTTATTATGATTTTAGGCAGCCTCTCTGCTAATGGGTGGGGTTGTGTTCCTGTCTTGCTAGTTGTTTGGCATAGGATGTTCAGCACTGTCGCTTGCTGGTCATTGAGTGAAGCTGGGTGCTGGTGTTGAGATGGAGATCTCTGGGAGATTGTCGCCATTTGATATTATGTGGAGCTGGGAAGTCTCTTGTGGACCAGTGTCCTGCAGTTGGCTCTCCCACCTCAGAGGCATAGCACTCAGTCCTTGCTGGAGCAACATGACTCAGAATAAAAGGGAGAGAGACTGGAGCAACATGACTCAGAATGAAAGGGAGACAGAGAGAGAGAGAGAGAGAGACAGAGACAGAGAGAGACAGAGAGAGAGAGAGAGAGAGAGAGAGAGAGAGAGAGAGAGAGAGAGAGAGAGAGAGAGAGAGAGAAAGGAAGAAAGGAAGAAAGAATAAAATAAAGTTATTAAAATAAAAAAATAATTATTAAGAAAAAATTAAAAGAAAAAAAAACGGCCGGATAGAACCCTAGGACAAATGGTGAAAGCAAAGCTATACAGACAGAAGCTCCCACAGAAGCATACACATACACACTCACAAAAAGAGGAAAAGGGGAAAAAATAATAAATCTTGCTCTCAAAGTCCACCTCCTCATTTGGGGATGAGTCGTTGTCTATTCAGGTATTCCACAGATGCAGGGTACATCATGTTGATTCTGGAGATTTAATCTGCTGCTCCTGAGGCTGCTGGGAGAGATTTCCCTTTCTCTGTTCGCACAGCTCCTGGGGTTCACCTTTGGATTTGGCCCCGCCTCTGCATGTAGGTCGCTGGAGGGCATCTGTTCTTCGCTCAGACAGGACAGGGTTAAAGGAGCGGCTCCTTCGGGGGCTCTGGCTCACTCAGGCCGGGGGGAGGAAGGGGTACGGAGTGCGGGGCAAACCCGTGACGGCAGAGGCCAGCGTGACGTTGCACCAGCTTGAGGCGCGCCGTGCGTTCTCCCGGGGAAGTTGTCCCTGCATCCCGGGACCCTGGCAGTGGCGGGCTGTACAGGCTCCCCAGAAGTGGGGTGTGGAGAGTGACCTGTGCTCGCACACAGGCTTCTTGGTGGCGGCAGCAGAAGCCTTAGCATCTCATGCTTGTCTCTGGGGTCCGCGCTGTTAGCCGCGGCTCGCACCCGTCTCTGGAGCTCCTTTAAGCGGCACTCTTAATCCCCTCTCCTCGCACCAGGAAACAAAGAGGGAAGAAAAAGTCTCTTGCCTCTTTGGCAGGTCCAGACCTTTCCCCGGACTCCCTCCCGGCTAGCCGTGGTGCACTAACCCCCTGCACGCTGTGTTCACGCCGCCAACCCCAGTCCTCTCCCTGCGCTCCAACCGAAGCCCGATCCTCAGCTCCCAGCCCCGCCTGCCCCGGCGGGTGAGCAGACAAGCCTCTCGGGCTGGTGAGTACCGGTCGGCCCTGACCCTCTCTTTGGGAATCTCTCCGCTTTGCCCTCCGCACCCCTGTGGCTGCGCTCTCTTCCGCAGCGCCGAAGCTGCCCTCTCCACCACCCGCAGTCTCTGCCCGCAAAGGGGCTTCTAGTGTGTAGAGAGCTTTCCTCCTTAGTGGCTACCTCCCAGTGGTGGAGGTCCCGTCCCTATTCTTTTGTCTCTGTTTATTCTTTTTTCTTTTGCCCTACCTAGGTACGTGGGGAGTTTCTTGCTTTTTGGGAGGTCTGAGGTCTCTGCCAGTGTTCAGTAGGTGTTCTGTAGGAGTTGTTCAATGTGTAGATATATTTCTGATGTATCTGTGGGGAGGAAGGTGATCTCCGCGTCTTACTTTTCCACCACCTTCCCCCCTGCTCCTGTTTGGTTTTAAGTGCCATTGTTTTTCAGGTCATATTTCACATTTTATCCTTTTAAAACAGGACTCCAGACATCAGTTGACAATGACATTAGAAGTGGTTGATTGGGTTTCCCAGATTTGGGAGCAAGGCCTTAAACTCCCTCCAAACCTGGGCCTTCAGGAACTACCATGCTTCCCCACCACCCAACCCACTCTTAACCCACCAATCATAGAGAATCTTAAACAGCTGTTGGATTTTCTTGGCAGTCATATTCAGTGTTATTTTGTAATCCGTGTGGAGAAAACTTCCTCTACTTGCTAGGAGTCAGGAGGTTGTACTTTGGCAACTCATAAATGAACACCCCCCCTCGACCTCCAATTTCAGAATCCCAGAACTCAGCAAGGTTCTCTCCTGTCAAAATGTATTCTGTTCTCTCTAAAAAAGGCGTGAGGGCCTCAACGGGCATTTTTGGATTCTTCTCATCTGCCTACAATTACCTTTAATAATAATGATGCATGAATGGAAACGTAATGAGTTAGCCTGGAACACTGGAGTGGGTGTTTAATTGGCCCTGCCATTCTCAAAATCTGAGATAAAAAAAAAAGACTGCTAAGGAAGGCCCTCTCCAGCTGGGCACTTTGAGAAGAATTTAGCTGTGCCACCAATTCCCGAGCAGCATTATATGTCCCTCTGCCAGTCCTTAAATTAGCCCATTCTGAGCCTGGGCAATCAGGCTGTTTAGCTTCCTGGACTGATTCAGTTCATGGAGGGCTATTCTTTTTTTTTTTTTTTTTTTTAAATCTTTATTGGAGTATAATTGCTTTACAGTGGTGTGTTAGTTTCTGCTTTATAACAAAGTGAGTCAGCTATACGTATACATATGTTTCCATATCCCCTCCCTCTTGCATCTCCCTCCCACCCTCCCTATCCCACCCCTCTAGGTGGTCACACAGCACCGAGCTGATCTCCCTGTGCTATGCGGCTGCTTCCCACTAGCTATCTATTTTACATTTGGTTGTGTATATATGTCAATGGAGCCAAGTCTATTTTTGTGGTGGTCTGGCAGTTCTGAAATGTTTTTCTTCCTGAAAAGGCCGGCACTCTTTTGTTTTTCTTTGGCATAGATGTGGCCCTAATATAATGTTTCCAGGTAACTAGGAGACTTTAGAAGAGCAAGTCTCAAAGTCTGGGTTCTCAAAGTGGGATTGGAGGAACCCTGGGGATCCCTGAGATGCTTTCCTCCTTTTCCCAACTACATACCTGTGTGTGATAGGTTTTTCAACATACATTGCATCCCAAACAACATAGCTGCAGACTGAATGTAGAAGCAGATATGAGAATCCAGCCATCTTCCGTTAAGCCAGACATTAAAGAGATTTGCAAACGTAAGTGAATACCACTCTTCTCACTAAATTTAGTGTGGTTTTGGAAAATATAATTATTTTCCATAAAAATATTTGTGATGGACTTCTGATCTTCTTCGTAAATGAAATAATAAATATTTTTCAATTTTTCAACTTTAATTTATAATCTGATACATAGCAATAAATACGACCCACAAAAACCAAAACACTTTGGAGGTTCTCAATAATTTTTAAGAGTGTAAAGGGATCCTGAGACAGAAACGTGTGAGAACCATGGTTATAGAGGGTTTAGAAGAAATTCTAGAAAAAGATCAAAACACCAGTGTGTTGAAGTTCTACCATTGAGGTGTGGTCCTTCAGCAGGGAGACAGGCGTACCTCTGTCCTTCCTTGGCTCCTGTGTCCAGACTTCTCTTGCTTCTGCCGGCTGTGGCTGGATCACAGGGACATTTGGAATAGGCATCAGAGAGACTGCCAAAAAGCAATAAGCACCCAAATTAAAGTAAGCACAGCATTTTTCAGCATGGTGGCTATAAGCTCAGGCTTTCGACTCAGACAGATTTTATTCAAAAGTCCTATCTTTGCAATTTATTAGCTAAATGACTTTGAACATGTTACTTAATCTTTCTGAACCTAGTTATTTATTTATGTATAAAATTGGGATGCCTGTTCCAAAGGGTTTTCATGAGAATTAAAGGAGATGACACATACACCAAGTACCAGGCACAGAGTAGGTGCTCAGCAAATGGTAGCTCTTATCATTATTATTCAGTGTAGCATCTTAGGAGGGCACAGTAGTTTATGGCGATGTGTAAATACTCTCGTAACCATCCAGCCCTTCCTCCAGGCTCTTCTTACCAGCTGCCATCCCCTACATGCATATGCACTGTGTATTTGCACATGTGTGTACAGACACAAATTCACTGGACCAGTATTTACTGAGCAATTTACTGAGCAGATATTCTTAGGAGTGAGAATAAAACAGCAAACACAACAGACCTGGTCCCTCCTCTCCAGGAGCTTCCCATCTAGCTGGAGAGCCAGAGAAGTAAACAGGCAATTGCAACCCGATGCTAGGACAGAGGGAAGCCAGGTGACTGTGGAAGCCAGAGGAGGACTACTCACTCTCAGATCTCAGCTCAAGCATCACCCTCCTCTGGCAGTCTTCCTTGTCTGTTCCCCTGTCATCAGCCAGATCTCATAAAGCTGTGTGTTCTTCCCCATTAGAGCAGCTATCTCAAGGTATTATTACATTAAGGGGATTGCTTGTCTGAAATTTGTCTTTCCCACAAGACTGTAAGCTCCCTGAAGGCTGAAAAGTGTGTGTTTTTGCTCACCACTGACTATTACAGTGCCTTAGACATAATAGCTGCTCAATAAGTGTGAGTTGAATGAGGGAGTGAGGACATGAATGCTCCTACTTACCAATTTATACTGTCTTTCAGCCAACCCACCTTCACTCTGCCCTAGAAAAACACAGGCTTATCATATCCACTTCTGCCTTTCCGCTACCTCATTCCCTGTCTGAAATGTCTCAGCCCAATAGCTTTATACTTGCACTACCTGGCTCAGAAAACACCTGCCCATTAAATGGATGGACTAACTCATCCCCAACCTGCCAGGCTCAAGCTCTCCCTGACTGGCCCTTCTCTCTCTCTCTCTCCATTAAATTTATGTGCTACTGTGTAATATGAGAGATCATATTTTCATAAACAGGTCTTGTTTCCCCTGAGAAAGGAAGGAGACCTATTCCATATGTACAGTGTAGTGGCTGAGCATCTGACTTTGAACTTGGCCTGACCTGGCCTCAAATACTGGGTGTGCCACTTACTAGCTGTGCACCCTTGGGAGGTCACTTCCCACCCTCTGGCCCTCAGTTTTCTCATTTGAAATGTTATGGAGTTGGATGACATGACCTCTTAGGTCATCTCCCACTCTGAGGATTCTAGACCTTCTATGAGATGTTAAAGAAATGGGTGCTCCTTTATTCCTGTGGAGTCTTGACGCACTGTCCCATGAAAAAGGGAGAAGTGAAAAAAGACAGATATGGTCCCATGGACCATCAAAATCAAGAGAAAAACAAAGACTATTCTAAAATGTGAAGAGTGGTAATTTCTGGATGGAGTTGCAGGTGACTATTCTCCATTTTCAGAGGTATTGGCTCCCCACTCCATGGTGTCTAGCCTCTCCTTCCCACACTTATTAAAACCAGCCCCCAAACCCAATGATATTGCCTATTTTCAGATTCTGTACACATCTTGGGTCTGCTCGCAGTCTAAGTAGGAGATATGTAAACAGCAATCCCGCGAGCTCCCACTGCAGGCCAGACCCTGTGCTGGGCTTGGAGCAGTGAAAATTCAGGGATGGCAGGCATGTGGGCACAGTGGGGATGAGAGAGCAGCATGGCTCCCTGGGGGCAGAAATGGTAGAACTCCTCCATTCAGGACCGCCGATCTACACTTGTCCTGATACAAGTGTCAGAGACAGAGGCATGATCGCTAGATGAACATTTCTCCACACAGAACCAAAGCATTTACCTTATTTTTCTTTATGGGGGTGGTTTTCCCCACTTCTGAATGTGGTATGCATTTCCCCTGATCTGCTTTGCTCTGTGGCAGGCTTGCTGCTGCTTCTTCTTTTTTTTTCTTGTTTTCCTTCTTTTATTTTTTAGTCACAACAAAGCAAAGATCAGCCAAAAGGAATGATTTTTTCATTGGCTTTACAAATCTGGCCTGGCCCCAATAACATCATTCCCTACCTCTGAGGAACTGGAAACCTGAAGTGAACTTGAACTCTTATGTTGTGCTACTCACTTTCCATTAAGTGTTATGAATAAAAAAAATAAGCTGCTATTGTTGAGATGAACCCACTTCCAGAATACTGTGGGTGCTCATTAAGTGTTAAATAATCATATGTTTGGTGACGCAGCAAGCTTGATTTATACTCATTATTATAATTTTTGCCCTCTTCCTAATCCGTGGAGTTGGATCATGTGAGTTGGGCCACCCCATCGTTAGGGGAAATTAGTGAGGGAAATTCGTGATGGGCTACACACATTTCTCTCCACCTAGCACACCATAATGACAATTTACCTGTCAGCCTTCCTGACACTAATCTTTGCCTGTGGCTCTTTCTGGTCTGACTTTCTAAATCCCCTTGTAGTTATTTAAATCTTTGAAGGCTGATTCTTTAGGGAGATAGAGAAATGATGATCATGGGCAATATATTATTTCTGGAGTGGAAGAAACAGCCTTTTCAAAGCTTTCTCTCACTTCCATCAGAGCTTGAACTATATTGTGCTTCTCCCAGGTATCAGCATATATGTGGGTGGTTGCATGGAGGCTGCTTTATAGAGTGTGGGGAATTGCTTGGTCACGCCTATCAATCAGCAAGGGCTGTACTTGAATTTCTCTGATTAGCTACAGACATTTTGGGGGAATATTTGACTTGTGACCAAGTTTCCAAGACCCACACTTTCTCTTGAGGCTCATCTCCACATCTTAAAAACATAACAATTAGCAAAGGACCTATTTGATGGTTTTAAGCATACGGACGATATGCTTAAATTGTCTGATTGTGTGGACTAGAAGGAGAAGGCAAAAATCCCTATACCCTTTATTTTTTAAAAAAATAAAAAGCTTTTAAACAGTCAAGTTGGATTTGGTGCCTTTCACTGCATGACCTTGGGCTGTCTCTGGGCCGCTGACTCTATAGTTCATCTGTTTCAAACTTCTTTCACTTTGCCCTGTTCCTGCAGACTCTTATGTACAGCTATCCAGTGGTGTTGGAGACAGGCTTCTACAATCAACCCATTGGGCTTTCACAGAATCCAGAAAAGACAGAACATGAATTTTCATGGGCAAAGACTGGGCCCTGTCTTCTTTCTCTTCTCTCCCCACACCACACCCCCCAGCTCATAAGGGAAGAAAAGCCTCAAGACTGGTGGACTGGATTTTCCAGATCCTAAATGAAGACACTTCAGTCAGAGGGGCACAAGCATGAGGGTGAGGACAAAAAAGGTAGATGGTGTAAAACGGGGATGAGCATTCAAATTCTAAGCCCTTGGGATCACCATATGCTCAGGCCAGTGACCTCCTAGTATTGTGATGCTCTGTTATCTCGAGAGCTGACATGAACCTATCAAGGCAACACTTATATATACACTTGTGGATTAGGAGGCAGAAGACCCTGCCATCTGAGCCTGGGGGGCCAGCCAGATCCACATTCACACCCTGGGTCTGCCCCTTACTAAGTGCATAACCCTGGACTGGTGACAACCTTGGTGCCTCTTAGCTGTAAAATTAGGGTCATAACAGTACGTACTTCAAAGAGTTATTGCGAGGATTAAATGGGATGATGTGAGCATGTAGAGCAAGCAGAACAGTGCCCAACATACAATAAGGGCTGAGTAAACATAAGCTATTGTACACATCATTGGATCTTCTTGTCTTTTTGCTTAAAAAAAAATCAAACAGTGTGTAACCACTCAAGTGTTTGCAGTGGGAGAGGTGAATAGAGCAGTAGAATAAGCATGGCCAAATCAGAAGCCTGCAGACTCACAGGAGTCAAGGTATCAGTTCAATGCACAAAAGGGGGTTCTGTTATGAGCCTGAAAGTACGCGAGTCTGTGTTTGGTCTCACCTCATTCTCTCTGGGTGTTCCAGACCATTCCTACCCAGACAAGACATTTGGGCTCTTCTGAGTTTAATCTTGATGTGTCAGGGTATACTGGTGCTGGCCCATGCTGACAATGATGTCATTCTTGTTGACACCGGTCAGGGAGATTAATTTTGAAACTGGTGGCTTAATGTCCTGATAATGCCTGCAAGTGAGGGGGATTTTCAGGGTATGATAATTATTAGGTTAGCCCCAGGACAAACTTGTGATTAAATGACAATTCATTTTACAATTACTAAAGGAGAATATTTAACAATAGTTAATCTAAATTGTCCTCACATTTAAATACACGACAAGGTTTTGTTAATGTCATCTTAAGGTCAACATAGAAAACACAGGAAATGCAAAGAAAGGAAGGTGCCTTTAACAAAGCTCATGCCCATCCCAGGCAATTTTGGATTATTAAGCTATCAATGTCTTCAATCCAAGAAAACTGACGTCCTCATCTTAATCTAAAATCAGGCTGTGATTCTGGGATGAGAACTTGCATTTCTATGTCCTGGGTGCTTTCTGACACCCACTTTCATCTTTCTCCTACCCTTGTTTAGCATTGCCCTTTCATGTCCAGCCTCCAGATTTCTCAAAGTCTGTGCTTCCCATTTCCAAGCTCAGGTGTCCTCCAGCATAAAATGAGGTCATGTGGCTGAGAGGGTCTCCAGGGCCTCCCCAGTGCTGGCACTCAGACATGACGCCTATCAAGACTCACTTAAAGCTGTGTTTGGTTTGCTCGGCCACCAGGGGCAAGAGAGAGAAGGGGAGAGGTCCAGTATCCAAGCATCCTAGGGTGATAGTTGGATGCTAAAGGCATCCTTGAGGGAACAATAAAACAAAATCAAAAGAAGTGTAAATGTCCGCGGGCTTTAGGTCCATCAGCTGCAGCATTTGAAATGCCATTACAGTTGTATTGGAGTGTGCTAACTTTTAAAATGAGCACCTAACCTTTTAGGGCTTTGTCATGAGAGCTTTTAATCCAAATTCACATTTAAGTTGCATAACCAAAGTCCATTGCTCAGACATTCCTGGCCTAAGTCAAACACTCACAGTACTATTTGAGAGTTTACGTTTGCCGGATGGCTGAATCGAAGGAAATCTTCATTAAAGTCAATGGAGAAGAAAATTAAGTCATTCAAATTGCTATTTCTGGAGTTGTAGAACTTGAAAGTGTCCAAACAAGAAATATTCCATTATTTATGGTGGTGACTCCATTTGTGACCGTTGAAGTGCTCAACTAGTCTCTTTCATCTTTCCCATAGAGTCTGCTGGCGGCAGCGCTGAGGAAGGAAAAGGTAGTAGGTAAAATAAATAGTGGCTCTGGGGCCCAATACTAATTCTTCTTAGTGCAAATTTTGGAGATATAAAGAGGTAAATGACAGATTGTGAGCTGAAATTCTGAAACCATCTCTCGCCCAACAGGGAAGATGACTTTTCTGGAGTTTCACTCTTCTTTTATGCCTCCTTATTAGAATGGCCTTTAGTACCCACGAGGCATTCACTAGAGATAGTATGGTTCCTTTGGTGGAAACTAGGGGTTGTTTGGTAATGAAATAGCACTGTTGCTTGGGACGGTTAGGCCCCAGGTACTGATGAGGAAGTTTAACTGGCTGCTTCCCATTTCATTCAATACTGAGCTAAACACTGGACAGCTATTTTGTTATCTCTTGAGATTTGGAACTCCCAGCACATCTTGTGATACCAATTCCACTCTAACCTATCTCCTTGGATAGCAGAGATTCTTAATCTGAGCTTAATGTGGTCCATAAACCCCTTGAAATTGCATGTAACATTTTGTGGGTAGGAGTACATCTGCTTCTTTCCTGGGAGAATACATAGCTTTCATTGGATTTCCAAAAGAATCTGTGGCCATGAAGAGACTAACAGGAACTTTGCCGTCTGAAGAAACTTGAACTAACCCCATCATGTTCTGTCTCTGTTCAGAAGGCATTGCATTAATCCAGAATGACCGCTGCATATGCCATTTTTTCTGGTCTTAATGGCCTCTTTGTTTCTAAGAGACCTGTGTGTGTTCCTCTCCTGAAAGAAGCCCTGATCAGTCAAGTCAGACTGCCTTGCTGCTTTGGATCCTTTTAAAAATTTCTTTTCTCCATGCCTAGACCCCTGTGGTCCTCTCCTGCCATTCTAGGCTTCTGGGGTTGGAGGTGACTGTTTTTTTGTTTGTTTGTTTGTTTGTTTGTTTTTACAGCTAGTACAGCTGAATTTCATAGTTAACAAGTACAAGAGCTGGGATTCAAACCCAATCTCCAAAGTCAGTGCTTATATTCTCTGCACACCTCGTATTGCCCTCCCAGTGAAACCAAAGGTAAAATGGCTGCTGCTCGTTGTTTGGCTAAAATCAGTATCTAAAGCTCCTCTGCTAATGGATTTGCTGCCATCAGCCCCCACTTTCTGAGCTGATGCGGAAGTCTTATCTGTGGTTACTTCGTTCATTTCCATTTAAATTCTTTTTCCGGAGTCAGTGCTGAGAGTCACAAAGCTTTCCTCAACTACTAGATCTCGAGCGAGTGACTCATCCAAACACAATGATTATGCCCTCCTATTTGCCCATCATAATTACCTATCCATTTTAAACCTCCAAAATGCCTGTTTCAGTGGTTAATAGCAATGGAAAAATAAATTAAAGCATATATGCCAGTGTGTATGTGTGGTCATTACCGCCTTGTTATGTGCATCAGTGCCATTGTCCGCCTCAGAGCTGTGATCGCAGACGAGCTGCCCCTTCTCCCCAGCGCACTCCAGCAGCCGCCTGCTCCTGCTGTTCAGCCAGTATGTGCTTAGTGAATGCAAATTAATATTAATATCAATCAGCCTAAGCCAAGTCAGCCTCTCCTAAGTAGGGAAGTGAATCTGCATAAAATCAAATGAGATAATGTATGTGAAAGTACTCTGAAAATTATAAAGCACTATACAAATCAAGGTATTTTTACAATAAAATCATAACATATTCCTAAACCAAATATGAATTATTTTTTAAATGGTTTGCTGTTTTAGATTAGCTGTACCATTTACAAATGTTCAATAAATATTAGTTCAATTGTATTGTTGAACTGAGGTAATCAAGAGTTGACTGTATGTGAAAACAAAGACGTCCATGAAAGATTTAACTAGTACAGTAGGTTAGAGAGTGTGTCATAAATGAAGTTTAAAAGAAGATGGGTGATTCAAATACAAAAGAATATAATTTATGTTTTCATTCGAGAATAGAAGACTCTCTTGAAATCTCTTCCTTTTCAAGATCAGGTGATTACAGCTTACCTTGTGAAAATCTTTTACAAGTTATATACAACAAGAGCTTCACTGGATTTCAATTTGAAGCAAACTGTGCGATCCTAATTAAACAATTTTTAATACTATTCAAGATGAAAAAGATGTCAGCTCACGTCAAAATACTTCGGTGGCGGGACTCAGGTTTGTGATGAAGCTTTTTGATGTTTTGTCACTTCTTTTCATCCCCCATCATTTACTAGTTTATAACTAATTTTGAAACATGCTGAAAGAGAATTCTGGTCTATCTCAAGACATACTGTTTGTAACAATGATCAATTTTATTTATTTAAAGACAACCGGTTACTTTCAGTTCTAAAATAGTGCCCAGGAGAAATAAAGTGTAAGCACATTAGTGATTAAGGCACAGATTTTCTTTGTCTCATGGTATATTTACCCACCTTTTAGAAGGAAAACAAAAGATACCTGGACAATTGACTGAAATTTGTCAGTGAGTAAACAGATCCTTGTGCCTGGCATTTGGAAAAGTTGAATAGCTTGGTCTCTGGGTGCGTCTTAAGAATTTGATTCCATATATGAATTCCGAAATTTTTGTAGATCTTATCACTTGGAAGCTGTAAATGAAAACTGCTAACATTTGGAACATTTAAGTTAGGCTTAAAGAAGCAAGCTAGGCAGCCTAGTGGAAAATGGTAACAGCAGAAATAGATGAAACTTGCAAAACCCTTCCTGTGGCTTTATTTGCTAAGTGGATAAACCAGTAGCTTGCTAAATTTATGAACAGAGGAAATCCCAAGTGCAATTTCATGAATTTCTGGAAATACATTTGCTAAGAGCATTTTTAAGAGAAATTTTGGGAATAATGATGATTGGGGAATTAATATTGTAGCTTTTTAAAAGATTGAGTGCATTTTCTTACCCATTTCTTTAATATCAATGTACAACTAGTGTCAAACAGAAAATCTGACACTGAGCTAAGATAAGGATCCTATTTTTTCCCAGTACAACTATTCACATTAATATATGAGTATAAAGAGTAATGATATGTCTCCAGTATAACATTGTCTTAAAGTAGTGATTTAAAATAAAACAGTTTTTAACATAACATTGTAAATCAAGTATACTTCAATTTAAAAAAATAAAAAATTGAAAATAAACAGTTTTTAAATCATAGTGCTAACTTGTTTTAGACCATTTTCATTTACTGTGGAATGTTGGGAGATTTAATGTAACTCAGCCATGGATTTTAGCAATATAATATAATATAATATGACTAAATATTATTTGAGTCCCATATTTATAAATTAATGTCAAATATAATATTGATTTCAAAATCAGTGTCATACCAAGTCACAATGAAAAGAAATATGAAAAGTTTAAAAGCTTATCACTTGGGCTTCCTTGGTGGTGCAGTGGTTAAGAATCCGCCTGCCAATGTAGGGGACATGAGATCGAGCCCTGGTCCGGGAAGATCCCGGACATGCCGCGGAGCAACTAAGCCCATGTGCCACAACTACTGAGCCTGTTCTCTAGACCCTCAAGCCACAACTACTGAGCCCACACACCACATCTACTGAAGCCTGCAAGTCTAGAGCCCGTGCTCTGCAACAAGAGAAGCCACTGCAATGAGAAGCCCGCGCACCACAACGAAGAGTAGCCCCCACTCACCGCAACTAGAGAAAGCCCGCGCATAGCAAGGAAGACCCAAAACAGCCAAAAATAAATAAATAAAATAAATAAATGAAAAAATAAAAACTTACCACTTATCTCCCCTCCCAGTTCCCCCAGGGTCTAATATTGCCTGGTATGAAGAAGACATTTTATTTGTCTTTCCTATGATAGTATATTTTGCTTCAACCACAGTAGGACTACCGGAACTATGATTTCAACCAGATGATTCTGTCGCCTAAAGAACACGACACTTGGTTTACACATGATAGACTGTGGCCTGATTGCCATATAAAAACCTGCCTGCAGAGGAGCAAGCAGGTCACAGGAAGGCTGCCATAAGCCCTTGCTTGCATCTCATGGTCTCTCTATGGCTCAAAAAACAGGTGGAGACCACTTTTCTACATTATACTTCCACAGGCTTTTGTTCATTCACACCTCTCTCCCTTAAAACACTCTCTTCTCCTGTTTTTGGGGACATACTCCTACTTCTCTATGTCTTTTTTCTCTTCTTTCCAACTTGTGGAGAGTCTTTGAGGTTCACACCTTGAACATCTGCTCACCTCTCTACTATCTGCTTCAAGGTTCTCACCCACTCTTATGGTTCCACCTATCACCCATTGAAAGGGGACTCTTCTAAACTTTGTCTAGCCCTGATGTCTGCTGTAAACTTCACTTTCCTGTCTTCAGATGCCTAGTACATGCTGCAACTCAAATGTCCAGCCATTACTTGCCTACAACTGGACACATCTTACTCTCTGACTACTCTTTTCCCCAAATCCCAGTTCAACTTCCCTGTGTCTGTCAAGGTTAGCACCGTTCTCCTGTTTACCATTCATCAACACTACTGATCTTGACGACAACTTTCACTCAAGCCCTTGAGAATGAACCCTATTATTTATTAAGAACTTGACTATGTGCACAAAAAAAAAAAATCAAACCAGACTCCTCTCTCATACCACATACAAAAATAAATTCAAAATGGATTCAATAGTTAAATGTAAGCTCTGAAACCATGAAACTTCTAGAAGAAAACGTAGGCAGTATGCTCTTAGCAATATTTTTTTGGATATGTCTCCTCAGGCAAAGGAACAAAAGCAAAAATAAACAAATGGGGTTACATCAAACTGAAAAGCTTTTGCACAGCGAAGGAAACTATCAACAAAATGAAAAGGCCGCCTACTGAATGGGAGAAGATATTTGCAGAAGATATAAAACATTTCCATCACCTCGGAAAGTTCCTTTGTGCTTCTTCCTAGTCAAATCTCTCCACCCAAGATAAGCACTGATCTGATTTTTTTCCACCATAGATTAATTTTCATGTTCTAGAATTTCATGTACATAGACTCATACAGTATATACTCTTTTGTACTCAGCATAATGCTATTGAGAGTTATTCGTGTTGTCAGGCAACCTATCACATTTTAAAAAATCTCTGTGTAGAACAAAAAGTAAAACCCACATTTGCAATCCATGAGATGTTAAGGTGCAAGCCCTGCACTGTGCTTGAATGTCTCTCCTCTCTCCTCATACCCAAGTGCCATCAACTTCATGTTCTTTTGAGAGATCTCATCTCTCTTCTTTCTCACTGCTACCCTCTGCCATCATTTGGTGATACTTTGGTTCCAGCAGGGCATTTGGACAAGGCTTCATATGACATCCTAGAGAACAAGATGGTGATATAAGGGCTAAATGGTGGTTTAGTTAGCTATATCTACAACTGCTTAGGTAGCTATGGCCAGAGTGTACAATATTCAATGGAGGACAACTTGGAGGAAGGCTCTCTATTAGAGTGCCATAGAGCTCTCTTCTTGATCTTGCACTGTTCAACTTGTTTTTTTAAGACTTGGATGAAAATAGTTGTGTTTGTCAAGCTTGTAAATAACACAAAGATAAGGGAGAGTGTAACATAATGGATGACAGAACTAAGTTTCAAAATCTTGACATGCTATAAGGATAGGTCAAAACCAAGAAGATGAAATTTAACAAGGATTAAGTGAAAGAACTGCATTTACGTTTTAAAAAGTCAATTGCCAAAGTCCATCATGAGGAATATTTGTCCTGACAGCACTCCAAGTGAAAAATATCTCAAGTATAGTGTGAGTCACCAGTATTTTGATAAGAACAAAAACAAATAGACCAAAGGAAAAACTAATAATGCAGTCACAGCTCACATTAATAGAGGTGTATGAGGAAATAGCTCTAATTTAATACAATGGTTAAAAGCCACGGGTCTTGGAGTAAGAAAATATTTTTTCTGCCAGGTTAAGTTAAAGATCCCTCTTGGACCTCCAACTGGAGATGTGGCATAGATAGTTGGCTATAAGAAATGGGTAGGCTAGTGATATAAATTTGGGGCTTGTCAGCAAATAGATGGCATTTAGAGCCATACGACTAGATGAAATCAGAAAGATGATGAATATAGACACTGAAAACAGAGAAGAGAAGATGTCTGTATCAGTTTGCTAGGGCTGCCATAACAAAATATGGCAGACTGGGTGGCTTAAATAACAGACATTTCTTTTCTCACAGTTCTGGGGGCTAGAAGCCCAAGATCAAAGTGTCGGCAGGGTTGGTTTTTCCTGAGGTCTTCCTCCTTGGCTTGTAGATGGCCACTTTCTTGCTGTGTCCTCACATGGCCTTTCCTCTGTGCATGTGTGCCCTTGGTGTTTCTATGTGTCCAAATTTCTTTTTCTAATAAAGACACCGGTCAGATTGGATTAAGGCCCACCCCAAAGGCCTCATTTTAATTTAATCACCTCTTTAAAGGTTCTATCTCCAAACACAGTCACATTCTGAGGTACTGGGGGTTAGAGCTTCAACATATGAATTTGAGAGGGCACAATTCAGAATAATAAGGGCCAAGAATTGAGCCTTCATACTACAACATTTAGAAGTCAGGCAAAGAAGAAAGGGGAGCCAGCAAAGAAGACTTAGAAGTAGCAGCCAAATAAAGGAAAAAGCATGAGAACATGAATTTTTAGAGCACTAAGGAAGAAAGAGGTTTCAGAAGGGAGGAGTAATCCGCCATGTCAAATACTGCTGAGACATGAATAAAGATAAGAACTGAGAAGGATCATTGAATTTGGCAAAGATAGAGGCCATTGTTGGCCTTGATAATTGCCATTTCAGCTGAGTGGTGGAATTGGGAGCCTGAGAAAAGAGGAAGGGAAGTGAGGAAATAAAGATAGCAATTAGAGACAACCATTCTGAAAAGTTTTTCTGTGATTGGGGAGAGAAATTGAGAAGAAGTGAGAAATAAGAAAGTTGCAGGCACAGAGCACTTAAAAAGGTGAGATGAGCTGGAATCTAGTGTTTGAACTTGGATAAAAGAGCATATTACCTATTACTACAAGAAGGAAGGCAGAGTGGGTGCATCTGGGTTGATGCAATTGGTGGTGAGAAGGTGAGGTAGTTCTGCTCTGATGGCAAACATTGCTACATCTGTATCTCTTTTCCTGCTGTACCTCCTGCCTCATATTCTCTTTCCCTAACCAAATCCTCTCTACCTATCCAGGCTTAGCCTCTTTGCTTTGAAAAAAGCACTGCACCTGGAACCAGAAAACCTGGATTCAAGTCCCAGTTCTTCTCACTATAAGCTGTGTGACTTCAGACAAGTCACTTACTTTCTCTGAGCTCATTTCCTCATCAGTACACTTAGAACAAAAATCTCTCTTCATACATTTTAAAAACGCAAAGATGAAAATGAGATATCATCTGTAAATCCTACCTCCTCTAAGAAGGTTACATGACCACGTTAGCCTTTTTGGAACCCCTTCGGATCTTTACTGTTCATCTGCTGTCTGACACTCTTATCTAATTGTTCTCCGGTGTATTATTGCTGATTTGATCACAAGATTATACATTTCTGAAGAGCAGGAACTGAGTTTTCTATGAATTATATTGGGGGAGTAGGT
Organism: Phocoena phocoena; assembly: GCF_963924675.1. Classification (NCBI taxonomy): domain Eukaryota; kingdom Metazoa; phylum Chordata; class Mammalia; order Artiodactyla; family Phocoenidae; genus Phocoena; species Phocoena phocoena. The sequence continues at coordinate 115,568,972 of NC_089240.1, forward strand.
AGGAAGAGGAAGAGACGAATTCATTAAGCATCTGCTACTGGCCAGGGTATTTAGGTACATTATCTGATTTAATTTTTACAACAATCTGAACATATGGACATTATTTTAAAGATGAGGAAACTGAGTCCTAGAGGGATTAAGCAGCTTCTCCAAAGTCACCCAGCTAGTAAGTGGCAGAGCCATAATTTGAACTCTGAACTCCAAACTCCAGCCCTATCTAGTCTTTCCACTACTCCAACCCACACTCTCTGATGCCAGGCAATTTTGGCTGCAGTTGGATTTTTTTGCCAAGGCTTTAATTACTGAGAGGAAATGACATTTTGATTAGCACATGTTTTTGCGGTTATAATGCCAAACAAACAGCCTCTGCTTTTCTCGTAGAAATTTTTGATAGTGCTGGTTCATATCCAACTCTCTGGAAATTGGTAATCTTGCTACAAATAAAACTATTTTTATTTCATTTGCTTTTCTTGTTCCATCATCGTAAGAAAGTCAGAAATGATGACGAATCATAAATTGTTGACCCTCAAAGGGACCTCAGAAAGCATCTATCCCAACCTCCTTCCTTTTATAGAAGAGAAAACTGGGGCCCAGAGAGGGCAGCTACCCTGTTGAAGAGTACATAGTAGAAAGTGGCAGAGCCAAGACTGACCCTTTTTTTTTTTTTTGCGGTACGCGGACCTCTCACCATTGTGGCCTCTCCCGCTGCGGAGCACAGGCTCCGGACGCGCAGGCTCAGCGGCCATGGCTCACGGGCCCAGCCACTCCGCGGCACGTGGGATCCTCCCGGACCGGGGCACGAACCCGTGTCCCCTGCATCGGCAGGCGGACTCTCAACCACTGCGCCACCAGGGAAGCCCAAGACTGACCCTTTTAAATCCCCAGTCTCACACACTTTCCTTCAGTCTACCAACCCCTCCTTATAAGCTGGCCCTTTGTCCCTAAATTGGTAGCCGGAAGAACCCAGAGATTTTCTTCATTTCTGTATAGAGTTTAAAGGGCAAAGCCTCAAATCATGCTTTGCTGGGTTAATGTCTAAAGAGGCTGGGAGAGGAGTGCCAGGAAAACCAGGGAAGTCTGTACTTCTGACATTTACTAGTTTTTTTTAAGCATCGTTTTATTGCTTCTGTGCAATAAAATTCAAGGAATTAATATATGAACTCTTTGGAAGCAAGGTGATATTTACTTGCTTTAAGGTTTCATCACTCACTGACCTTTTCTTCTCAAAACAGCCCTGAGAAATGGGCAGCTGCGGGTAGATTTTAAGGTTATTTTAAATCCAGCTCTCCTCCTTGGAATATTGGAACAACTCCTCTGATCAATAGCCTCCCTTTCAAGTTTATAAAAGATGTGCAGGAAATGTCTTTATGAAAGACTGAACCAAGGGGACATCTAGATGAAGAATGGATGGTGCCAAAGGCCTCAGTTGCTGTTTCCATCTATCTCAGGAGATGAGCTTCTCCCTGACCGCTTTCTGCCCTTGAGTGAAGACAGATTAACATTAGTTGGAAGAGGCTTCATTCCTTAATTAGGACTGCCTATGGCCCTGCTGGCTCTATAGCTAGGCAGTATGTGTATGTGTGTGTGTGTGTGCATGTGCGTGTGTGTGTGTGTGTGTATGTGTTGGGGGTGGGTGGCGAACACTTCTATATCATTGTGAACTTGGCAAAGGGCATGCTACAGTTTTCCCCAAACCATATTGTGACATAGGGTTAATTATCTCACACATTATAATTGAAATCTCAGGATTTCATATCTGGAGCCAAGGACAGAGTACTATACACAGATCTGTTTGGAGCTGCAGTTACCCAGTGTATGGAGGGAAAAAACAATGCAAAATAAAGCAAATAATACTTGCAAACTTTCTTCTGTTTCATTCAAAGAGCCTCACAGAAGAGCAGATATCTCCTTTATGTCCTGTTTTAGGTTTCTTAAGTCCTTCTAAAAAGCGGGGTCCAGCCTTTGAACCTTGGTAATTTGAGCCAAACCCACCCATCAGTCATTGAATCAGCAATTATCGAGCACCTACTATATGCTATGATCTGTGTTTGGTGCCGAGAGACTGCAAAGCATGAACCAGGAGATAAATGGGAGGACAAATCCAGCACAATATGAAACCATTAGATATTCAATCTGAAGCCCAATTCATTGATTTTCATTCGAGACCTGCACCAACCTTGGATAAACCCAGCAACAAAGTGTTGACTTCAGGCTTATGTGAAACACGTATTCGAATCCCTTCCAAAGAACCTCACTCTGCCTTACTTAAATATCGACCAGCATTCAAGCATGTAGAACAGCAGCCAAAATACATTTTCTTATTTTTAATAGATGATATTTTTTCTGGGTTTATTGAGAATGATTTTTGAAACTGCTCTTAGCTTTTCCCTAGTAATGGATGTACCATGTAACCAGTGCCTAAAGCAGCCAATGAACTCAAGTCTATTGAATCATTTTCTGCACAAAGACGGCTGTTCTGTGCCCCACTATCGACCTGCTTCCATTTGCCTGAGTATGCCCATTATGCAGCAGTGTACCCAGAAAGGACTATTTTAAGGGACAGAAGATTTTCCTTTTTTTCTTTTAATGAATAAGCTTTGCAAGACAAAAACAAGGTGCTTGGCTTTTGTTTTTAGTTTTTGTTGAACAAAGAATATTGATTTAACTGTCAGAAACATGTTCTATCTCCCTGAAGAGCTTAGAGGCTGGAAGCCATAGAAAGGGCACTAGATTAGGTGTCAGGAGGCTAGGCTTATAGCCCTGACTCTGCCACTGGGTAGCCATACGACCTGGAAAAACTAGCTGATCGTCTCTGGGCTTCAGTTTCTCTTTCTCTAGAATTAAGAAGACAGGACAGGACAGAAGTTAAGAGGCAGTTCTTCCACTTACCAGTTGTGTGGATTTGAAAAAGTCACTTAACCTCTCTAGGCCTTAGTTTCCTTGTCTGAGAAATGGGGATAATAACAATATCTACCTCACAGTGTTTCATGGGGATTAAATAAGAAAATACATGTAAATGATGAGTACAGTGCCTGGCACATAGTGATTGGGAAATATAAGCAATTGTTAGTGTTCCAGGTTAAATTAAATCGTGATAGCCCCTTCTGGCTCTAAGTTTCTGTAAACGCTTAAGATCAGTAAAATTTTTAGTATCATTTTAAGTGAACATTTTTCTTCATGTTTTGATTATTGCATTTATTAACTGGCCATAGCATGTTAAACAATTGCTACAAGTTGATTAATGTGGAATCTCATCAATAGTAACTCCTTTGCATTATTTCATAGAATTGTTTCTGAAAAAAATTCTTCTCCCTGAAACTGAAAGAATGAGAAAGCAGGTATTTAATACTTCATGTCTACAGAAGAAATACCAGCAGATAGAGGCCACTGATTCTCATATCAACTGATACTTTAACCCATAAGAAAGAAGAGAGTAAAGGATTTACTGTGTTTGTGAGGAATCCAAGACCTTTCTCTGTGATCTTTGTAAATGTAAGATTATAGAAGTTCGCCTTGAGCTATGGCTATGTTTTATCAGTATTCAGTGAGTGGTGTGTGGTTTGGGAGACATTCATCTTATATATGTGGGAGAATAGATTGACTGAGGCAAGCCTATGGAACTTCCTAGAATAAAAATCCTCAAAATCCTCAAGACAAACCCAATATTGTTTTAAAATGCTGAGCCCGTGTACACATGTCCGTGCGTACGTGTGTGTGTGTGAGATTACTGAATTCAGGCTAATGTTTCCTATGTAGACCTTTAATAGTCAATATGCATGGAATATAGAATAGGACTGTGAGAATTATTTTTTGACTCAGGTAACTAATTAAAAGTGCTTTATGAGAAGACAGGAGCCTGTGTCTTTCTCTGCATGGGACTTTCCTGTTTTTTCCTTGTCAATAAAGTTGAAGTCAAAGTGGCCATGTGAGATTGTGGAAGAGCTCGACATGAAAAGACGAGATCTAGGGTTGGTGCCAGGAGATCTCATTTTGCCCACCTAGGTGGGTATTATGTAATGTGTCTCCTAAAAGAAGAAGCTGTGTAGTAATTGTCTTTTAATCTGTTGCTGAAGAGCCTCTTGCTCATGTTAACATTTACAAGGACAGGATGGCCAGATCCAGTTGAGATCCAACTGTTTCTTAGCTTTCATCTGACCTTGGTAGCACTATCGCATCATTTACCAGTGCTCTCTGGCAAAGAGGACTGAAGCGATCATTTTGTATGTACACGTGTGGAGGTGCAAGGTGGAGTTGTCTCTTTAGACTGAATCTGCACATAACAACATTGCTAAAAGGTTTGCCCTTTACCCCATCCGCATCTTCTGTTATATATACTGAGCTAGTGACAGTTCAGAAAGTAATTGTCAGCTTGCCTGGAAGACCCAATTTGTGCATTAAGATAATGCTGTCCTGATCTCTTGCACCAGTTTGTTTATTGTTTCCTTTGTGAAATATTTTTATTCATCAGACCATAAACCCATACTTACCATATTGAACAGCTCACCCTCTAGATATGAAATAAAAAGTAGAATCTCCCTCTGAGGGCAGTGGGAACTCCAGAAATGTGAATTAGTGGTAGGAGTGATAGGGAAGACAGCTTCCTGTGACATTAGCTTCTCAAACTAATAGTGTACATGTGCAGTAAGTAATAACTCTTCAGGTTTAAGTGTAGATATTGTATCTTAGGAGTAACGTTAGTAGAATATACCTAGGAAAGTGACCAGGCTGAAGAGAGGTCTAGAAAACATAACGAACAAGAAAGGGCTGAAGTAACTATATGTTTAGCCTGGAGAGAAGACTAAACCAACCCATGCTGACTCTTACAGGATTTGACAATGGAAGAGACAGTGCACTTGTTTTGTGTAACTACAGAAGCAAAATCTAGAATATATAGATAGAAATTGCAAGAAAGCAAATTTCAGATAAACAGTACAGATAAACAAAACCTTATAAAAATGAAAACTATCCAAAAATAGAATACATTTACTCAGAAAGTAGCAGCTGCTTCCTAGAGATGTTGAAGTTAGTTGAGCCTTTGGTAGAGATGCTGTAGAAAGGATGCTTGCATGAGTGGGAGACTGGTTAAGTAATCTCTAAAGTTATCCCTTTCATACTCTAAATTACTTTTTTCTATGATGCTGATCAAGAACTAGGAAAATCAAATCATATACCTTCATTCATTCTTCCGTCCAAGTGTCCATTCTTTATTTAAAAAACACTTCTTGAGTGACTACTGTGTGCCAGGTACTATGTTAAACACAAGATATATGACACAGAAATGTATGATACAGAAATGTAAATATTGATAGGTCATTACAGTGTAGGATGATGCGTGCAAAGACAGATGTGTAAGTAACAGAAAGAGTCATGGAGATGTTATGGGGAAGTGGAATCTAGGAAGATCTGACAGAGGAGAAAGTCATGCCTGAGTAGAATCTGAAGGGATTCATTGGAATTTGCCCGGAAGGCATGGTGGTTAAGGTGGGAAGACCATTCTGTTTTTTTTTTGTTTTTTTTTTTTTTTGCGGTACGCAGGCCTCTCACTGTTGTGGCCTCTCCCATTGCGGAGCACAGGCTCCGGACGCGCAGGCCCAGTGGCCATGGCTCATGGGCCCAGCCTCTCCGCGGCACGTGGGATCTTCCCGGACCGGGTCACAAACCCGTGTCCCCTGCATCGGCAGGTGGACTCTCAACCACTGCGCCACCAGGGAAGCGGAAGACCATTCTAAATGAGGGGGAAAATATGTTCAAAGACATGGAGCAAGTTTGTAAAATTTTAGGTAACTCGTCATTGCTGGAGCATAACGTCTGTCAGGAGATAGGGGAAAGGAGATGGGATGAGGAAGAAAGTGTGAAACTGAGCTAGATCTTGAGTGGCCACTCCAAGGAGCCCGAACCTTTATGGATGCCAGGAAGCTGGGCACGAATGTGCCTTCCTTCTATTCCTGCCCTTGGCTTTGCCTACACAATCCTTGCATCTGAGTTGGAAGTCATTCATAGCAAAAACAAAATGAAAATAGAGATCAGTTATTTTCTGCTGCCACAAAGTCAGCTTAATTTCCAGAATCTCATTATCTGATTTCTCTATATCTGTTATCATTTTGATCCGAATGTAACAAAAAAAAAAATCGAACATAAGAGTTTTACCATTTACCACAAATTGAACAATATTATGTGTTTTCTAAGCTATTTCAAATGTCTGTGGACAGGAAATGAAATAATATCTGTAGCTGTTCCTTCATAGAAAGCCTGTCTCCCAGTTGATATGGTATGTTCTTTTTAAGTTATAAGCAAATGGAGTCATGTTAACAACAACAATATAAACCTTCCAGAGTTTAGCATTGTTATGGTTCTGATTTTTAAAGAAAAGCTCTTATCTCTTTAGTCATACAATTCAAATGAGCTTTAATTTTTGTAAAATCCCCATAATTGGCCTTATTAATTAGATGGTCAATCAGATTTGGGGAGAACGCAGACTTATGGACTTTTAAAAAATAACCTACAATGTTATTATTTTCAAGTATTGTACTTGAGACTCCTGTAAGTGCTTTAAAAAAAAGCGCACATTCTTGTTTGAATGCAAATGCTGCTGTAACTACAGTTCTTGAAAACAGTTGGTCTGTATTGGGTTTTTAATATTCATATTTATTAATTTTATTCTGAATGCACACAGGGAGTGTTCTGGATCAGAGACAGCTTATGGTTATTAAGTTAAAAAGCAAATAATGACCTCGATTCCCCATACCCTGATTTTTAGCCCTGGAGTAACACGATGAAAGCCACATCAAATCTCCTACACATGCAAGGTCTGTATCACAGGTGAGGAACGGGAAAATGGGTTTTCTCTTTTTTAAATACAGAAGAAAGAAGCAGCTACCTCCTGCTTCCCTCTTGAAAGGAGGGAGTGAAACCTTTCTCTTTGGAGAGAAAATGGAAAGGATTCTGGCTTCTTACTCCAACCTTTTGGACTGCATCTTTCCAAGGACTAGATGTGTCTCTAAGTCTTATGACCTAGAAATGTCTCCAAGGTCCCTGGCCTCGCTTTTCCTTGAAATGTAAACATTTACCTCCAGAGTTAGATAAATCCCCCTGGAGTTCTGTCACTATCTATACAGTTGTAAATTACCTTCCCAAGGCTTACTCTTAGCCCAAGATCCCAAGTTTTCAACAACATTTATTTATAAGTCCCCAGTCTCTGCAGATACACACAAATATTTTCTCTATACTCCATAGTCAGCCTACACTCTCAATGAGGCTAACATTTCTTTGTGTTAAGGATGCATGCTTGCTTAGCAAATCTTTTCCCCTATGCTCAGTAAAAATAAGCTTCAGCTCAGTATGTTCTCATCATAATAAATTTTAGTATAATTCATTCAACAAATTCAACAGATACTGGCAGAGTGCCTACTGTGTGCCAGGCCTTATTCTAAAGAGGTATTTAACTTAACTTGTAAGTAGATTTGTTCCAGAGTTGGCATTTTACTGTTGCCTGTGTACCTTCCCCTTCCATTAGAATGACTCTTCTCCAGTTAGATCAATTCTTGTTTCATTTGCTATTCCAACAGTTCTAAATGATCACAGTACCAAAACCATGCAATCTGAAAAAAAATTTTGAGCAAGATTTGGAACGTTGTTCTTTGGGGACTATTAAATTCAATCATTTTTCTTTGTACTTTGCCATCCTTCCTTATCACTTATAATCCTAACTGCTAATCTTCAAGACATTCACATATCTTTCTTCACTAAACTCAAGCACATTAATTTGCATGCTAGACTAACTCAAATGACTTCTCAGCTTTAAAGCAAGGAAAGGTTTTCTCCAAAATATTTCCGACTATCAAACAGTTTTGTTTGCCAGATTTTAAAGTCCACTTTTATCACTAAGTCCATGGTTGCTTAGAAGTATATGGTTTTTTCATAACCTGCTTATCCACTAAAAGAAAATCAAAGTATTTATACTGACAGCATCATAGGTAGTCAAAATCAAAGTGACCCTTCACTAACATGTCTCTGGGTCATTTCTTAAGATCATCTTAGAAAAGATAGTAGTTTAATGAGCAAAAAATAAAAATATAACCAAAAAGATAGTTTAGGGACTTCCCTGGTGGTGCAGTGGTTGAGAGTCCACCTGCTGATGCAGGGGACACGGGTTCGTGCCCTGGTCCAGGAGGATCCCACATGCCGCGGAGCGGCTGGGCCCGTGAGCCATGGCCGCTGAGCCTGTGCGTCCAGAGCCTGTGCTCCGCAACGGGAGAGGCCACAACGGTGAGAGGCCTGCGTACCGCAAAAAAAAAAAAAAAGATAGTTTAGTACACTTAAAGGACAAAACTTGGAATTCCAAGCATAGCAAACCATAATGAGTTATTTCTCCTAAAGCTTTGAATTTAGTGCAAAAATAGGTTGAAACAATAAGCAGTTAGTTATAGCATAGTTTTTGTTACTTTCCAGTCAATAAAACACCTGGGGAATTTAATATGATTTTTTAATGTTTATTTCATCCATTTATATCTTTCCATTATAGTTCAGAGCAAGTAAATAACTTGTGCTAGAAAATAATCAATAATAACATGTGTAGTGTATATTTTCCCAACCAAAGAGTGATTATGAGTTTGAGGCTAGGCCAGCCAGGTTAGCAACACATGGCCAAGTGTTGAAGACATGCTTCGACACACATATAGAGCCCTTTGACAAGGCTGGGAGACTTACTGCTTCCAGGAATTTAAGGTAAATCCTGTCCAATTATTAGCTGACCACTAAGCTAACCAAGCAGTGACTTCAGTGCCCACACACAATAAAGGATACAGAGTTTACATAATTTATTCAGAAACGTCTCTAAACAAACAGCAGCAACAACAACAATGACAAACAGCAACAAAAAGAAACCCTGAGGAGAGGGGAAAATCTGATTTTCAGACTTGCCACATTATATTATGTAAAATGTCCAGTTTAAAACAAACAATATGAGGTATACAAAAAAAAGAACAAGAAAATATATCCCCGGGGGCGGGGGGACGCAATCAATAAAAACTGTCCTTGAGGGAGCCAAGACTTTGGACTTATTAGACAAAGACTGTAGATCAGCTATTTTAAACTTGTTCAAAGAACCAAATAAAAGCAGCTCTAAAGAACCTAAGAAAGCATGAGAATGATGTCTCACCAAATAGAAAATACCAGTAAAGAGATAGACTTTATAAAAGGGAACCAAATAGAAATTCTGGAGTTGAAAAGCACAATAATTGAAATGAAGAATCTACTTGCAGAACCCAACAGCAGATTTGAGCAGTCAGCAGAAAGAATCAGTGGACTTGAAAATAGGTCGATTGAGATTATCCACTCCGAGGAACAGAAAGAAAAAAGAATGAAGAAAAATGAATAGAGCCTCAGAGACCTGTGGGACACCATCAAGCATATTATCATATGGAAATCCCAGAAGGAGAGAAAAGAGAGAAGAGACAGGAAGAATATTTGAAGAAATAATGCCTGAAAACTGTTGAAATTTGAAAAAATACATTAATTTACATATCCAAGAAGCTCAATAAACTCAGAAAGATTCTTATGTAGATACATGATAATCAAAATGTCAAAAGAAAGAGACAAAGAGAGAATCTTGAAAGCAGCAAGAGAGAAATGACTCATTGTGTAAAAGAGATACACAACAATTATAAGAGCTGATTTCTCATCAGAAAACATGGAGGTCAAAAGGGGATGGGATGACATAGTCAAAGTTATAAAAGTGCTAAAAGAATTCTATATCCAGAAAAGACTATCCTTCAAAGATAAAGGAGAAATTAAGACAGTCCTAGGTAAACAAAAACTGAGAGATTTCAATTCTAGCAAACCTGCCCTACAAGAAATCAGGCTGAAATGAAAGGGCATTAATTCAAATCCACAGGAAAAAATAAAGAGCAATGGTAAAGGTAACTACATAATTAAATATAAAATAGTATAAATCTATTTATGTAACTTTTTCTTGTATTTGATTTAAAATACGACGGTATAATACATAAATACATTGGTGTTAATGGATACACGATGCATAATATGCAATTTGTATGAGGATAACAGCACAAAAGAATGAGGAAGGAATGGAGTTATATAGGAGTAAATATTTTGTACACTATTGAAATTAACTTGGTGTCAATCTGAATGAGATTGTTATAAATTAAGATATTATCATTTTTAATGTTTTATTTTATTTTATTTTGGCCACGCCACATGGCTTGCAGGATCTTAATTCCCGACCAGGGATCGAACCCAAGCCCCCTGTAGTGGAAGCGTGGAGTCTAATCACTGGACCACCAGGGAACTCCCAAGATATTATTAATTGAAGTTCCCAAGTAATCCACTAAGAAATCCATTCAAAAACATATAGTGGAAATAAAATAAAATAAAAGATACCCAGATTGAAAGGAAGAAGTAAAACTATCTCTGTTTGCAGATGACATGATCTTGTATACAGAAAATCATAAATGATCTACTAAAAAACTGCTGTGTAATGAGTTCATCACAATTGCAGGATACAAAATCAATATACAAAAATCAGTTTCTATACACCTGCAATAAACAATCTAAAAACAAAATTAAAACAATTTTATTTACAATAGCATCAAAAATTTTTTAATATTTTGGAATATATTTAACAAAAGAATAATAAAACTAATACCCTGAAAACTATCAAAGATTGCTGAAAGAAATTAAACAATATCTAAACAACCGAAAAAATATCCCACGTTAATTGATTGGAAGACATTACTGTTAATATATCAATATTCCCCAAATTGATATACAGATTAAAAGCAATCCTTATGAGAATCCCAGTTGGTTTCTTTGTGGAAATTGATAAACGGATCCTAAAACTCATGTGGAGATTCAAGGGACCCAGAATAGCGAAAGCAATCTTGAAAAAGAACAAAGTTGGAGGACTCACACTTCCCAATTTTAACACTTGACTGTAAAGCAACAGTAATCAAGACAGTGTGGTACTGGCCTAAGGATAAACACATACAACAGTGGAATAGAATTGAGAATCTAGAAATAAACCCATGTATCCATGGTCAATTGATTTTTAACAAGGATGCCAAGGGCCTTTAGTGGAGAAAGAGTCTTTTCAAAAAATCATGTCAGGACAACTGGATAGCCAAATGCAAAGGAATGAAGCTGTGCCTTTACCTTCACATCATATGCAAAAATTAACTCAAAATGGATCAAAGGGTTAAGTACTCTTTTTTAAATATTTATTTATTTATTTGGCTGCATTGGGTCTTAGTTTCAGCACTCGGGATCTGTGTTGCAGCATGCAGGATCTAGTTCCCCGACCAGGGGTCGAACCCCGGCCCCGTGCATTGGGAGCACGGAGTCTTAGCCACTGGACCACCAAAGAAGTCCCAGGTTATGTACTCTTAACCTATATAAAACTCTTAGGAGAAAACCGAGGCAAATATTTGTGACCTTGGACTTGGCAATGAATTCTCAAAAATGACACCATAAGCAACAAAAGAAAAATGGAAAAAACTGGACTTCATCAAAATTAAAAAATTTTGTGCATTGAAAGGACACTATTGAGAAAGTGAAAAGTCAGTTAACATTTTGGTAGAAAATATTTGCAATCTATGTATTTGTTAAAGGACCCATAGCTAGAATATAAAGAACTCTTACAACTCAATAAGGAAAAAGACAGATAACCTGGCTAAAAAATAGGCAAAAAATCTGAATAGCTACTTCTACAAAGAAGATATACAAGTGGCACATAAAAAGATGTTGGAAATCATTAGCTATCAGGTAAATGCAGATCAAAACTACGATGAGGGGCTTCCCTGGTGGTGCAGTGGTTGAGAGTCCGCCTGCCGATGCAGGGGACACGGGTTCGTGCCCTGGTCCAGGAAGATCCCACATGCCGCGGAGCGGCTGGGCCCGTGAGCCATGGCCACTGAGCCTGTGCGTCCGGAGCCTGTGCTCCGCGACGGGAGAGGCCACAACAGTGAGAGGCCCGTGTACTACAAAAAACAAAACAAAACAAAACTACAATGAGGTATTACTTTGTACTCACTAGGATGGATAAATCAAAAGGTGAGGTAAATGTTGAAGAAATCAGAGCCCTCACACACTGCTGCTAGTAATGTAAAATGGAGCAGCCACTTTGGAAAACAGTCTGCAATTCCTCAGAAAGTTAAGCATAAAGAAATGAAAATACACGTACACATAAAAACTTGTACACAAATGTTCATAACAACATTATTCATAATAGCTAAGAACTGGAAACAACCCAAATGTCTAGCAGCTGATGAATGGATAAAGAAATATATAGTATGTTCATATAATGGAATATTATTTGGCTATAAAAATGAATGAAATATTGATACATGCTACAGCTTGTATGAACATTGAGAATCTTATGCTAAGTGAAATAAGCCAGATACAAAAGGCCACACAATTGTATGATTCCATTAATATGAAATGTCCAGGACAGGCAAATCCGTAGAGACAGAAAGTACATTAGTGGTTTCCAGGGCATGGAGTATGGGGGCGGGGGAATTGGGACTAACTGATGAAGAATACAGGGTTTCTTACAGGGGTTATGAAAATATTCTAGAATTAGAGGGTGGTGATGATTGCACAACCTTGTGAATATACTAAAAAACCAAAGAACTGTATACTTTTCAAAAGACGAATTTTATGACATGTGAATTATATCCAAATAAGAAATGAGTTAAAAGGAGAATAAGAAGAATGAAGTTTTGTTATATTACCATTTGTTGGACTCAAAAGTTTTACCAAAAAAGTTTTACCATTGGCCCAGTACAAGACAATATAAACTCTAGTTACATCACAGTATGACTTCTATTTCTAGAAGGAACAATATATTGCAGGTAGGTGGCACAAGTGGCGAGGAGATATGAAATAAAGCCTATCAAAAAATGAGTTTAGGGCTCCCCTGGTGGCGCAGTGGTTGAGAGTCCACCTGCCGATGCAGGGGACACGGGTTCGTGCCCTGGTCCGGGAAGATCCCACATGCTGCGGAGCGGCTGGGCTCTTGAGCCATGGCTGCTGGGCCTGCGGGTCCGGAGCCTGTGCTCCACAACGGGAGAGGCCACAACGGTGAGAGGCCCACGTACCGCAAAAAAAAAAAAAAAAAAAAAAAGAGTTTAACTACCACCTACATCACAGGTAAGATCAGTGACTTTGTATCAGAGTGTTCTGAGCGATCTGCCTAGGCAAGTAAGTGTCAGTGACAAATAGAGTGACCAACTGTCTTAGTTTGCCTGAGACAGGATTTTCCTGCGATCCAGTATTTTCGGTGCTAGACCTGGGATTATCTTGGACAAACCAGGATGGTAGGTCACCCAAGACAACAGTTGGGCCTATGCCATGAATCTAGACTGCTCATGTACTGGGCTATGCCTGAATCTGCCCAAGCCCCTGGGGATCTTCAAAGCATCAGAGAAGAATGGAGTATTCATGGGTTCCAGCTATCAATAACGCTCTTATGTCAGCCCCCTCCCTACACACAAGAAGAACGACAATAGGGAGGCCATAAAAGATTTCATAGGATGGACTATTACTCTAGGTGACACCCTGCCTTCTTGCAGTCATTTTCTTGCCTTCTAAATTCAAAAATGGCTGATGATAAGAGTGAAAGTTCAAGTGCTTGTACACAGAAATGTGCACACATCCCTTTTGAGGAAGATCTTCATCCCAAATGAAAAAAAAATGTAATAGCACACTTACCATGTGCCAAGCCCTCTTCTAAACAGTGCAAATATAAATTCATTGTATCCTCTTATAACTCTGTGAAGTACATACTATTATTGTCATCATTTTTCATTATCCCCATTTTATGTATGAGGAAACTAATATGCAGACAGGTTAAGTAGCTTACTGAAGGTCACACAGCTAATAAATATTAAGCTCAAGGATTTGAACCCTGGAAACCTGACTCCAGAGTCCAAAGTCTTAGCCACTATGCTAAACTGCATCCTGAAATAAGACATATTATGAGTGGACAAAGAAGTGCAGACCCACAAAGAAAAGGCAAGTGAGGAAGGGCTTGAGCCTGAAGGAATAATTCAAATAAATCAGGAAAATTACCTTCTCAGTCCTCTAATGCTAATTGACTCATAACCTATAATTACACCCTGCCAGAGGCAGGGCTTAGAAGAATTTTGTGTGGGTCATCTTCTCCCCACATCTCTAACTCAAGATGCCTACATTTGGGGCTTCTATTAAAAAGGGCAATGTGTAATTTCCAAAGAGATGAATTTGAATACTTGAGTATAAAATATTCAGTGTTTTTCAAAGTGATTGACATCTTTAATTCATAGTTTGTCTTGACTGTTGTCAGTCAAAGCATAAAAGTTCAGAAAATGGGGCTTCCCTGGTGGCGCAGTGGTTGAGAGTCCGCCTGCCGATGCAGGGGACACGGGTTCATGCCCCGGCCCGGGAGGATCCCACGTGCTGTGGAGCGGCTGGGCCCGTGAGCCATGGCCACTGAGCCTGCGTGTCTGGAGCCCGTGCTCCGCAACGGGAGAGGCCACAACAGTGAGAGGCCTGTGTACCGCAAAAAAAAAAAAAAAAAAAAATTCAGAAAATGGCATGGACAGGGGTGACAGTGGTGGGGCTTGGACAGTGGAGTGAAGTGGGGATCAACCAGGAAGCACATTAAAGGAAAACATTAAAGCCTATTTCCAGCAGGCATTCTCAGAAACACTACAGGAAATTAATACAAATGACTGGCATAATCGCACTCAATAAAACCGGGAGCAGGTGTCTGGTAGTCCTACAGTCAAAACAACTTAATAAGATTATAGTGCATAGAGGGCTTAAGGAGTTCATGGCTTAGGATAAGTAGGATTCAGTTTTCATTAGAGATACGTAAATAGGAGACATTCTGCTACAGCTAAAAGTCCCTCATTCAACAAGCATTTACATTGAGTGCCTACTATGTGCCAGGGTCTGTAGTGGTGTTAAAGATACAGTAATGAAAGAGACAAACACAGTCCCTGCCCTCATGGTCTTAATAAGTAAAATAGATATTTTAAAAAGCATCACAGATAAATATATAAATTACAAATTCTGCTAGGTCCTTGAAGGAAAAGAATAGGATTTTATGGAAAAGACTAACTACAGAGGCTGATTTGATAGAAGCCTCAGAGTCAGCTCCTCTGAGTCAGTGAAACTTAAGCCAAAACCTAAAGAATGAGTAGGAATTGGACACAGATTTGGAGGTAGAGTTGAAAGTGGACTTCTAGGTAAACAGTCTTGAGGTGGGAGAGAGCTTGGCAACATTCTAGGAATTGAGAAGGCCAGTATGGCTGCAGAGAAATGAGCAATGATCAGAGTGGTGCAAGATGAGAATGGACAGGTGGGAACAGGCTAGATCATATAGATCCTTGTAGACCAAGGAAGGGAGTCTAGATTTTATTTTAAGTACAATGGGAAGTCACTCACACCATGCCTAACCCACCCCTCTAGGTGGTCAGAAAGCACCGAGCTGATCTCCCTGTGCTGTGCGGCTGCTTCCCACTAGCTATCTATTTTACATTTGGTAGTGTATGTATGTCCATGCCACTCTCTCACTTTGTCCCAGCTTACCCTTCCCCTCCCCATGTCCTCAAATCCATTCTCTACATCTGCATGTT
The DNA here is from genome assembly GCF_963924675.1 of Phocoena phocoena. Taxonomy (NCBI): domain Eukaryota; kingdom Metazoa; phylum Chordata; class Mammalia; order Artiodactyla; family Phocoenidae; genus Phocoena; species Phocoena phocoena. The sequence goes on from NC_089240.1 coordinate 115,584,607, forward strand.
TATTCCTATCCTGCCCCTAGGTTCATCAGAACCTTTTAGTTTTAGATTCCATATATATGTGCTAGCATATGGTATTTGTTTTTCTCTTTCTGACTTACTTCACTCTGTATGACAGGCTCTAGGTCCATCCACCTCACTACAAAAAACTCAATTTCATTTCTTTTTATGGCTGAGTAATATTCTGTTGTACATATGGGCCACATCTTCTTTATCCATTCATCTGTCGATGGACACTTAGGTTGTTTCCACGACCTGGCTATTGTAAATAGTGCTGCAGTGAACAGTGTGGTACATGACTCTTTTTGAATTATGGTTTTCTCAGGGTATATGCCCAGTAGTGGGATTGCTGGGTCATATGGTAGTTCTATTTTTAGTTTTTTAAGGAACCTCCATACCGTTCTCCATAGTGGCTGTATCAATTTACATTCCCACCAACAGTGCAGGAGGGTTCCCTTTTCTCCACACCCTCTCCAGCATTTATTGTTTGTAGAGTTTTTGATGATGGCCATTCTGACTGGTGTGAGGAGATACCTCATTGTCATTTTGATTTGCATTTCTCTAATGATTAGTGATGTTGAGGATCCTTTCATGTGCTAGTTGGCAATCTGTATATCTTCTTTGAGGAAATGACTATTCAGGTCTTCTGCCCATTTTTGGATTGGGTTGGTTGTTTTTCTGATATTGAGCTGCATGAGCTGCTTGTATATTTTGAAGACTAATCCTTTGTCAGTTGCTTGGTTTGCAACTATTTTCTCCCATTCTGAGGGCTGTGTTTCCATCTTGTTTACAGTTTCCTTTGCTGTACAAAAGCTTTTAAGTTTCATTAGGTCCCACTTGTTTATTTTTGTTTTTATTTCCATTTCTCTAGGAGGTGGATCAAAAGGGATCTTGCTGTGATTTATGTCATAGAGTGTTCTGCCTATGTTTTCCTCTAAGAGTTTTATACTGTCTGGCCTTACATTTGGTCTTTAAACCATTTTGAGTATATTTTTGTGTATGGCGCTTGGGAGTGTTCTGATTTCATTCTGTTACTTGTAGCTGTCCAGTTTTCCCAGCACCACTTACTGAAGAGGCTGTCTTTTCTCCATTTTATATTCTTGCCCCCATTATCAAAGATAAGGGGACCATATATGAGTGGGTTTATCTCTGGGCCTTCTATCCTGTTCCATTGATCGATATTTCTGTGTTTGTGATTGATGCCTTGATCATTATGTAGTGTCCTTCTTTGTCTCTTGTAATAGTCTTTATTTTAAAGTCTATTTTTTCTGATATGAGAATTGCTACTCCAGCTTTCTTTTGATTTCCATTTGCATGGAATATCTTTTTCCATCCCCTCAATTTCAGTCTGCACGTGTCCCTAGGTCTGAAGTGGGACTCTTGTAGATAGCATATATGTGGGTCTTGTTTCTGTATCCATTCAGCCAGTTGATGTCTTTTTGTTGGAGCATTTAATCCATTTACATTTAATGTAATTATCAATATGTATGTTCCTATTACCAATTTCTTAATTTTTTGGGGTTTGTTTTTGTAGGTCTTTTCCTTCTCTTGTGTTTCTTGCCCAGAGAAGTTCCTTTAGCATTTATTGTAAAGCTGGTTTGGTGGTGCTGAGTTCTCTTAATTTTGCTTGTCTGTAAAAGTTTTAATTTCTCTGTCGAATCTGAATGAGATCCTTGCTGGGTAGAGTAATCTTGGTTGTCGGTTTTCCCCTTTCATCACTTTAAATATGTCCTGCCACTCCTGTCTGGCTTGCAGAGTTTCTGCTGAAAGATCAGCTGTTAACCTTTTGGGGATTCCCTTGTATGTTATTTGTTGCTTTTCCCTTGCTGCTTTTAATACTTTTTATTTGTATTTAATTTTTGGTAGTTTGATTAGTATGTGTCTTGGCATGTTTCTCCTTCGCTTTATCCTGTATGGGACTCTCTGCACTTCTTGGACTTGATTGACTATTTCCTTTCCCATGTCAGTGGAGTTTTCAACTATAATCTCTTCCAATATTTTCTCAGACCATTTCTTTTTCTCTTCTTCTTCTGGGACCCCTATAATTCAAACTGTTGCTGCGTTTAATGTTGTCCCAGAGGTCTCTGAGACTGTCCTCAATTCTTTTCATTCTCTTTTCTTTATTCTTCTCTGCAGTAGTTATTTCCAGTAGTTTATCTTCCAGGTCACTTATCCATTCTTCTGCCTCAGTTATTCTGCTATTGATTCCTTCTAGAGAATTTTAAATTTCATTTATTGTGTTGTTCCTCATTGTTTGTTTGCTCTTTAGTTCTTCTAGGTCCTTGTTAAACGTTTCTTGTATTTTCTCCGTTCTATTTCCAAGATTTCGGATCATCTTTACTATCATTGCTCTGAATTCTTTTTCAGGTAGACTGCCTATTTCCTCTTCATTTGTTTGGCCTGGTGGGCTTTTACCTTTCTCCTTCATCTGCTGCATATTTCTCTGTCTTCTCATTTTGGTTATCTTACTGTGTTTGGGGTCTCCTTTTCGCAGGTTCATAGTCCCCTTTGATTTTTATGTCTGCCCCCAGTGGGTAAGGTTGGTTTAGTGGCTTGTGTAGGCTTCCTGGTGGAGGGGACTGGTGCCTGTGTTCTGGTGGGTGGAGCTGGATCTTGTCTTTCTGGTGAGCAGCGTCACGTCCGGTGGTGTGTTTTGGGGTTTCTGTGAACTTAGTATGATTTTGGGCAGCCTCTCTGCTAATGGGTGGGGCTGTGTTCCTATCCTGATAGTTGTTTGGCATGGGGCGTTTGGCACTGGAGCTTGCTGGCCACTGGGTTGAGCTGGGTCTTAGCGTTGAGTCGGAGATCTCTGGGAGAGCTCTCACTGATTGATTTTACGGGGGCTGTGAGGTCTCTGGTGGTCCAATGTCCTATACTCAGCTCTCCCACCTCAGAGGTTCAGGCCTGACACCAGGCCAGAGTACCAAGACCCTGTCAGCCACACGGCTTTTGGGAAGTCTGAGGTCTTCTGCCAGTGTTCAGTAGGTGTTCTGTAGGAGTTGTTTCACATGTAGATGTATTTTTGATGTATTCGTGGGGAGGAAGGTGATTTCCACGTCTTATTCCTCTGCCGTCTTGAAGGTCCCCCCCAGTGTAGGATTATTAATTGTCCTAATTTCACTATTAATGTGTCTCAGGGAATAGGGAGGCCCGAGGGGAGGGAGAGAGATGGGGGAATGGCTGGTCAGTGGAGCAGTCAGAACACACACAACATTTACTGATTAAGTTTGCTGTCTCATATGGGTGGGTTTCGTGGTGCCCTGAAACAATTACAATAGTAACATCAGAGATCACTGATCACAGATAACCATAACAAATATAATAATACTGAAAATGTTTGGACTATTGTGATAATTACTAAAATGTGACACAGAGACATGAAGTGAGCAAATCCCATTGGAAAAGTGATGCCAATAGACTTTCTTGCTGCAAGTTTGCCACAAACTTTCAATATGTAAAAAGATTAATTAATTAATTTAAAAACACAAAAAAACCTGTATCTGCGAAGTGCAATAAAATGAGTTATGCCTGTATTAGACATCTTAGTCATTGCAAAGCAAGAAAAGGAAATAGAAGGTATACAGATTGAAAAAGAAGTAAAACTGTCTTTGTTATATTAGCACATGACATGGTTGTGTACATTTTAAGGAATTCTAAAATATCTCCAAAAATGCTACTAGAGCTAATAAGTGAATTTATAGATAAAAAGATATGCAGACAATATAAAAAGCAATTGTATTTCTATGTACTAACAGTAAAAATTTGAAAATTTAAATTTAAAAAATAGAATTTACAATAGCATCCAAAAACATGGCATGCTTAGGAGTAAATTTAACAAAATATGAGCAAGACCTGTAAACTGAAAACTATAAAATATTGTCAAAAGAAATTAAAGAAAATATGTAAATTGAGAGATATACCATGATCATGGACTAGAAGGCCAAATATTGGTATCAATTCTCCCAAAAATGATTTATAAATGCAATACAATCCCAGTGAAAATGCCAGCGTGCTTTTTGTAGAAATTGACAAACTAAATCTATGATATATATGGAAATGGAAAAATCTAGAAGGGCCAAAACAATTTAACAACTAAGCAAATAAACAAAATAGAACAAAGTTGAAGACAAACTATCTGATTTCAAGGCTTTCTATTGGGTTGGCCAAAAAGTTCGTTTGGGTTTTTCCATAAGACATTATAGAAAGAACATTTTGGCCAACCCAATATAATGCTACATTAATCAAGTATAGGCATATAGATCAGTGGATTAGGATAGAGAGTCAAGAAATAAACCCTCACATATAGAGTCAGTTGATTTGGGGAATGGGTACTCTTCAACAAGTGATGCTGAACTACTGGATATCCATATGGGGAAAGAATAAACATCAACCATTGTCTCACACCATACACAAAAATTAACTTAAATGAATTATATATCTACATAAAAAACCTACAACTCCAAAACTTCTAGAAGAAAACATAGGGAAAAATTTTGACCTTGAATTAAGCAAAGATTTCCTATATAGTATGCAAAAGGCATATACCATAAAAGAAAAAAATTGATAAAATAGACTTTATGCAATATTAAAGTTTCTGCTCTTTGAAAGACACAAATAAGAAAATGAAAAGGCAAACCATAGACTAGGAGAAAATATTTGTAATGCATATATCTGATATAGGACTTGTATCAAGAATATATAAAGACCTCTTACAGCTCAATAAGAAGAAGACAGACAACCCCCCCTAAATTGTCAAGATGCATGAATAAAAGACCAAAAAAGAAGATATAAGAATAGCAGGGACAAAAAGAAAAAAAAAAGAAAGAATAGCAGGGACTTCCCTGGTGGTCCAGTGGTAAAGAATCTGGTTTACAATGCAGGGGACGTGGGTTCGATCCCTGGTCAGGGAACTAAGATCCCACATGCCGCAGGCCAACTAAGCCCACACGCCACAGCTACTGAGCTCAGGCGCCTCAACTAGAGCCTGTGTGCTGCAAACTACAGAGCCCACGCACCCTGGAGCCTGCGTGCCACAACTCGAGAAGAGAAAACCCACACGCCACAACTAGAGAGAAGCCTGTGCACCACAACAAAGATCCCACGTACCGCAGTGAAAGATCCTGCATGCCTCAACAAAGATCCTGTGTGCCACAACTAAGACCCAACACAGCCAGAATAAATTAAATAAATAATAAATAAGTTTTTAAAAAAAGAATAGCAAATAAGCCTCTGAAAAAATGCTCTACATTACTTGTCTTCATAGAAAGTCAAGTTAAAACCACATGAGGTACCACTACACAACCATTAGAATGGCTAAAATCAAAGACTGACCATACCAAGTACTGGTGAGGATGTGGAACAAATGGAACTTTCACACATCGCTTGTGGGAATGGTAAAGTGGTACAACCACTTTGGAAAACTCCTTGGCAGTTTTTTATAAAATTAAACATTCAGTAACCATACAATTCAGAAATCATACTGTTAGGTACTTACCCACTAGAAATAAAAACTTATGTCTACACAGAAACTTCTACACAGATGTTTATTGCATCTTTATTCATAATAGCCAGTGCAGTCCTGGTAAAACTGGCTCACTGGGAGAAAAGAATTTCTGATTTGTCAATTTCCTTTGTGGAAATACTCCCGCCATGGTTGATTTCAAGCTACCAGCCTGTCATCACCAAACAGGGAGTTGAGAAGAGATGTGTACCATCAGCTCCTACAAGACAGTATGAGCCAGCTTCAGCACACCAGTAATTTTTAGCTCAAAATTGGAAACGACCCAAATGTCTATCAGTGGTTGAGTGGATAAATGAGTTGTGGTATATACAGTGTAATGGAATGCCATTCAGCAATGAAAAGGAATAAACTACTAATGCATGGTACAACATGGACGAATCTCAAAGACATGCAGAATGAAAGAAGCCAGACACAAAAGAGTATGTACAGTATAATTCCATTTATATGAAATTCTAGAAAATGCAAACCAAAACTTAGGTGACAGAAAGATCGATGGTTCTCCAAGTCTGTCAGTAGGGTGGGAGGTGGGGTGAAGGTGAATATATTTATCAAAACTCATCAAACTGTATCCTTTAAATGGGTGTAATTTATTGTATGTAAATTATACCTCAATAAAGTTCATTAAAAAGCTTATTTTCTAGTTTTTGCCCACTAACTAGTAAAATCTTCCTCTAGTTTATGTCCATTAATTTGACTTTTCACTACTGGAAAAACGTAATGTTATTTGCAGAAACAGACATTTATATATGTACTCTTACTGTCAGAGCATTCATAAAAACATTAAACAGGAGTAGTTCTGGCACTCAGAGAGAGCCCATTGTTAATACCTCTCTAACTAAAAAAGTATCCTTTAATCCTTACCTTTTCTACAGTGTCTCTAAGTTGGTTTCCTATTTGTCTCTCCTCCCCTGCCTCTCATTCTCCATATCCTGGCTGTCTTCATGTGGTATGTACAGAGTAGACATGATGTTCTTCATGAACAGCCTGAGAAGGTGGTATTACTCTCACACAGTAATAGTATCACTAACCTAAAAGAAAAATTCTCCAAGATTTGGATACCCTAGCAGCAAACTAATTATTTAACCCCCAGAAAGCTAGTAAAATAATTCATATAGCAAACATTTACATAGCATTTACTATGTGTCAGGCATTGTTCTGTGAGCTTCATATTAAATTAATATGTTTGATCCTCTCAGCTCTCTGAAATAGGTACACCATCATTATCCCAATTTTACTAATGAGGAGACTGACGCACAGAGTGATTAAGTATCTTATCCAAGGTCACACAACTAGTAATGTAAGAGTTGGGATTCAATTACCTTTCTTTACAAGGAACTTTGTGCTTCAAAGTATAGAACTTCTATAATAAATACAATTGTCAGTCAGTTCTGTGGCAAAGAAAATGGAACAAAACATCATTCTTTTTATTGCAGCCATGAAAAAGAAGAATTTGAACAGTATGTATAATACAACTCCAATTTTGTTACTGCATAGCACACACGCAAATGGATGGATTGATAAAAATCCATTGACAGGTCTTGAAAGATAAAAACCAAAATGATAAAGACTATCTCTGGGTGGCAAAATTATATATGATATTTTTTCCTTCCTCATGATTTTCTGTATTTTCCAAATATGCATTACATTTATAATTTGAAAAAAAAAGTCAATGTGTTTCAACTATGTGTGGGTTTTAAATATTTCCTGGCATTCTATGATATTGAAGAATCTATGCAGTCAGTCAAAAGTTCTCTTCCCACAAACTATACATCACAGTAAAGAGCAAGGAACATTCAAGTTTTACCTGATGTAATACCTGTTTTTTATATAGATTAATTTCATATACTATTTTATACTACTCATAATAGTTTGGCCTTGTGAATTTTAACTAGGATGGCTTTTGAGCAAATGCTGCCAACAACAGTATGACAATCAACTTGTTTTGCCGTACATTTTGGAAGAGATGGATTAATTGAAAATTTATATGCAATAGCATGGGAGGAATTATATGTCCTAAGCCAAATTTACTTATGATAATAGACTTAATTGGAAAATTCTTTAATGTACAGTTTTAATAAGGGCATTAAAGAAACTGGGAAATTTGAAGAACATCTAATCATTTCTGAATTATAATTGTAAATGAGTGCAGATGACCTAATCTGCTTACGTAAATGATAATTATTAATTTAGCAATTGTACAAATGAGCTCAAAACATGAACTATAATAATTACAATACAAATCAATAACTTCCTTGTCTGCCATTTACACAAATGATTAAATTATATGAGGAATGTTTTCTCTATACTTTAAAAGCTAATGTAAATTTAAGAACCCAGGGAAAGTATTAGTGTAATTAAAACTAATAGGTATGCACAAATATGGAAAACAAACAGCTCGATTTGTAAAGCTTGAAGAAAGAACATTTCATTCTACTTTAAATCCTAATATCATGCATCTTTCATTATAACTGTAATGAGTAATGAATCACTGGAAAAATATCACTTCCTGTAGTGGGTTACCATCCATAGTACTGGTTTTAAAAAAGCATTTTGCACTTATGGCTTTCCCCAAGAACGATGTCTTCTCATTTCCATCTCACCGCAAATAATTTTACGCTTTGCAAATAATACTCTGTATTGTCAGTTAACCAAGAGCCTCAAGTGGAAACCCAAGGTAAATTTCAAAGCGTCTTTAAATGCCAGATGCCTTTCGTTATATTATGATTCTGGTTCAAAGAGTTTGTGCAGAAGAAAAAAAAAACTGGAGGAGTGAAATATCAGAAAAGTACAGTGTTTAAATCTATTTATTGTTGAGGGGTGGCGATAAAGCACAAATCTCAATGAAGGAGTAGCAGGACTGGGAACAGCGAGCCCAGACGGGGTGCGCAAGGCCCAGGCTCTGGGACCTCTGTTGGGCCGAGAGCCCCCAGCGGCTCCTGGGCCGCGCCTTGGACCTCGCGCTCCAGCGGCCCTTGGCGAGCCTAGCCTTTGTTTCCTTCTCCAAATCGTCCCAGTGCGGCCACGGAGAGACCCGCCCGTCCCTGGGTAACTGCGCGCTGCGAAGGGCTCCGGAATTCCCGTGGCACCGACGCAGGAGAGTCCAGGACCTTGATCGCCTTCTCGGGAGTGTGTCCTTCTAACCCAGGAGCGGTGTGGAGTAGGGATGGCTCAACGGCAGGCCAGGCCCTGTAACCACCAACTACCCCACCACCACTATCACCACCGCCACGCGCCTGGAAGCCACATGAGAGCGGTAGGCCCAGTTTACAGAGGGGAAGGGCAACCGATGGCGTGGCCTTGAGGACCGGTCCAAGGGCCGTTTCCCCGGGAACGACTGCTCCGGCCACTACTGCTCCGGCGGCCTGCGCCTTCCGTGTTCAGGGCAGCTGCCCAGAGTCTTCCTTCCTACTATTGCAGAAACCCGGGGATTCACTAATCTTCATGCGAAGCTTTGGAATGCGGGTTTTGGAGATTAACAGAAGCTTTTCGAATCCCGATATACCACCTGACTTCTCTGCATCTCAGTCTCCTTGTTTGTAAAAAGAGGACAATTATAACACACCATTGTAAAGCAATTATACCCCAATAAAGATGTTTTAAAAAAAAAAAAAGAGGACAATTATAGAATCTACTTTGAGGTTGCTTTAAGATTCAGTGAAGTAATACATGTATGGTGTCTGGCATAGAAATGCTCATTATTAGCATTTTTATTATTATTATTATATATGATATGTACATGTGACTGGAGTTAGATCAGAGATGGACAACTGTTCTCTTGATAGCCTGATGGAATCTGAATCAAACTAGGACCATATGTTTAAATCATGAGGTATATCACACCCTTAGAAAAAGTGCACAAAACGTGTAAAGTTCACAACAGAGCTTCTCAAACTTTAACATGCACAGAAATCACATGGGGAATCTGTTAAAATGCATGTTTGGGGTAAAGTCTGATATTCTCCACTTGCCACAAGGGTTGAAACAGTAAATATAAATCAAACATCTATGTAGTTACCATCCACATCAAGAAAAAGAACATTGCCAGCATGGCATAATGGCATCAATCCATTCCACTTTACTTTCAGAGTTAACCATTCTCCTGACTGCTGTGGTAATCACTACCTTGCTTTTCTTTATAGTTTTGAATCTATGTATGTGTCCCTAAACAATGTGGTTTATTATGCTTGACTGTGATTGAAGTTTATGCAAACAAAATTGTAATATGCGTGTTCCTTTGTAATTTGCCTGTCTCTCATACTTGTGAGATTCATCCATGTTGATGAGTATAGCCGCCATTCATCCTTTTTTACTATTGTATGGTATTCTTTTGCAAAATTATTCCACATTTTAAGTTTTATTATATAGATCATAAAATTTGCTATTTTAACCATTTTTAAGTATACAGTTCAGTGGCATTGACTACATTCACAATGTTGTACAACCATCACCACTATCAATTTCCAGAACTTTCTTATAACCCCAAACAAAAATTCTGTAACCATTAAGTGATAGCTCCCATTCACCTCTTCCTCCAGCCACTAGTAACCTCTAATCTACTTACCATTTCTATGAATTTACCTATTCTCGATATTTCATAGAGGTGGAATCATACAATATTTGTCCTATTGTGTCTAGCTTATTTCAATTAGCATAATGTTTTCAAGGTTCATCCATGTTGTAGCATGTATCACAACTTCATTTCTTTTTATGGCTGAATAATTGTCCATTGTGTATATATACCACGTTTTGTTTATCCAATCATCTGTTGATGGATTCTTCCTATCTTTTGGCTACTGTGAATAGTGCTGCAATGAATATTGGTGTACAGTATCTGTTTGAGTTCCTATTTTCAATTCTTTCGGGTTTATATACCTAGGCATGGAATTACTAGGTCATATGGTAATTCTATGTTTAGCTTTTTGAGCAACACTTCTTATTTTCTGATTTTTTAAAATTATAGCCATCTTAATAGGTGTGACGTAGTACCTCATTGTGGTTTTTATTTGCATTTCTCTAACAACTAGTGATATTGAGCATGTTTTCATGTGCTTATTGGCCATTTGTATTTCTTTGAAAAATTCTGTTCTTGTCCTTTGCCCATTTTTTATTTGAGTTCTTTGTCTTTTTGGTTAAGTTTTAGGAGTTCTTTATATATTCTTTTTTCCCCAGGTTTATTGAAATAAAACGGATAAATAGGAATTGTATATGTTTAAGGTGTACAAGTTGATGTTTGATATATGTTGTGAAAAAATTAAAAACAGAACTACCATGTGATCTTTATATATTCTTGATGCTAGACATTTATCAGATATATGATTTGAAAATACTTTCTCCCATTCTGTAGATTTTCTTTTACTTTCTTGATAATGTCCTTTGAGGGACAGAAGCTTTAAATTTTGATGAAGTTCAATTTATCTGTTTTTCCTTTGTTGTTCAAGCTTTTGTTGTTATATCTAAGAATCCTTTGCCAAATTCAAGGCCATGAATATTTTTACCCTTATGTTTTCTTCTAATAGTTTAGGTCTTATCTTTAGGTCACTGATTCATTTTGAGTTAATTTTATATGTATTGTGAGGTAGGGATCAAACTTCATTCTTTTGCTTGTGGAAATCCAGTTGTCTCAGAACCATTTGCTGAAGAGGTTGCTCTTTGCCCATGGAATGAATTTGGCACCCTTGTCAAAAATCAATTGGCCATAGGTGTATGGATTTATTTTTGTACTCTCAATTCTGCTACATTGGTCTATATGTCTATCCTTATGCCAGTACCATGCTTTAAAAAAATTTCTTTAGCTTTGCAGTAAGTTTTGAAATAAGAAGTGTGAGACCTCCAACTTTTTTCTTTTTTAACAAAATTGTCTTGGCTATTTGGAGTCCCATGCAATGCCATTTGAATTTGAGGATTGGCTTTTCCATCTCTGAAAAAAAATGCTGTTGGAATTTTGACAGGGATTGCATTGAATCTGTAGCCTACTTTGGGTAGTATTAACATCTTAACAATGTAGTCTTCCTACTCATGAACAACAAATGTCTTTCTATTTTTTTAGGTCTTCTTTAAATACTTTCAGCAATGTTTTGCATTTTTCAGTGTACAAGTATTTCACCTCTTTGACTAAATTTATTCATAGGTATTTTATTCATTTATATGCTATTGTAAATGGAATTGCTTTCTTAATTTCCTTCTCTGATTGTCCACTGCAGGTGTATAGAAACATAACTGATTTTTGTGTTAATCTTGTACTCTGAAATTTTGCTGAATTCATTTATTAGCTTTAGTATCTTTCTTGTGGATTCTCTGGAGTTTTCTATGTATAGGATCACATTATCCTCAAATAGAAATAGTTTTATTTATTTCTTTTCAATTTGGATGCCTTTTATTATTTATTTGTCTTGTTTAGTTGCTTTGGCTAGAACTTTAAGTACAGTGTAGAATAGCCATGGTGAAAATGGGCATTCTTGTAATGTTCCTGATTTTAGAGGGAAAGTTTTCAGTTTTTCACCATTGAGTATGATGTTACCTGTGGGTTTTTTTTTTTTTTTAATAAATTCCCCTAACCATGTTGAAGAAGTTCCCTTATATGCATAGTTTTCAGTGTTTTTATCATGAAAGGGTGTGGGATTTTTGTCAAATGCCTTTTCTGCATCAATTGAGATAATCATGTGGGGGGTTTTTTCTGCATTATATTAGTGTGGTGTATTAAATTGATTGGTTTTCTTATGTTGAACCACCTCTTTTAATATGTTGTTGGATTCGTTTTGCTAGTATTGTGTTGACGATTTTTGTACCTCTATTCATAAGGGATTAGCCTATAATTCTTTCTTAAGATATCTCTATCTGGCTTCAGTATTAGGGCAATGCTGAGTTAGGAAGTGTTCCCTCCTCTTCTGTTTCTTGGAAGAATTTGATAAGAATTGGTGTTTACTTTTTAAATGTTTGGTAGAAGTCATCATTGAAGGCATTTTTTTTTCTTTTTCTTTTTTGGAAGGATTTTGATTACCGATTAAATCTCTTTACTTGTTACAGGTCTGTTGAGATTTTCATTTCTTCTTGTGTCAGTTTAAGTAATATGTGTGTTCCTAGGAACGTGTCCATTTCACTTAGGTTATCTAATTTATTGGTGTACAACAACTTGTTCATAGCATTCTCTTTAATCCTTTAATGCCCCACTTTCATTTCTGATTTTAGTTATTTGTATATTCTTTTATTTCCCTTTGTCTAAACGCTTATCTAAAGGTTTGCCAATTGTGTTGGTCTTTTCATTGAACCAGCTTTTGTTTTTGTTGATTATCTCTATTATTTTTCTATTCTCTTATTTATATCCATTGTAATCTTTATTATTCCTTTCCTTCTGCCAGCTTTGGGTTTACGTTACTCTCTTTCTGTATCCTCAAGGACTAAAGTTAGGTTATTGATTTAAGATCTTTCTTTTTAAAATGTAGGTACTTGTTGCTATAACTTTCCAAGTACTGCCTTCACTGAATCCCATAAGTTCGGGTATGTTGTGTTTTTATTTTCATTTGTCTCTATTTTCTAATTTCCTTTGTGATTTCTTCTTTGACAATTTGGATTTTTAAAGAGTGTGTTGTTTAATTTCCACATATTTGTGAATGTTCTAGTTTTCCTTCTGTTATTGATTTACAGCTTCATTCCACTGTAGTTGGAAAAGGTACTTTGCATGATTTCAATATTTTAAAATTTATTGGGACTTGTTTTGTGGTCTATCCTGGATAATATTCCATGTGCACTTGAGAAGAATGTTTATTCTGCTGTTGTTGAGTGGATTCTTCTATATATGTCTGATAGATCTCATTGGTTTTTAGTGTTATTCAAGTCCTCTGATTTACTATACCACATTTTATTTACCCATTCTACTACTGCTGGGCAATTGCATTGGTTATAGTTTCTTGCTATTATAAACAAAGAAGTAGAAAAATATCTCCTGGTGCACAAGTTTCTCATAACATATACCAAGGAGTGGTATTGCTATGTGTAGATTTTGCACATGTTCAAATTCACTAGCCAGTGCTTATTTCCCAAAATGACTGTACCAATTTACACTCCCATCCCAGTGTATAAGAATTCCCAGGGCTTCCCTGGTGGCACAGTGGTTGTGAGTCTGCCTGCCGATGCAGGGGACACGAGTTCGTGCCCCAGTCCGGGAAGATCCCACATGCTGTGGAGCGCCTGGGCCCGTGAGCCATGGCCACTGAGCCTGCGTGTCCGGAGCCTGTGCTCCGCAACGGGACAGGCCACAACAGTGAGAGGCCCGTGTACCGCAATAAATAAATAAATAAATAATAAAGAGTTTCCAGTACTCCACAACCTGACTACAGTTAGTATGGTCAGACTTGTTAGTTTTGTCAATCTGGTGGGTGGGTTATGGCATCTCGTTGTGGACTTAATTTTTATTTTCCTGACTACAATAAATTAAATTTGTCACTTTGTCCTTTTCTCTCTTTAAGTTTCTCTCATATCCAATTCTTTTCCTCCATTCATGCCGTGTTCCTCCCCCTCCCATATGATTCAGAGAGTCAGCACAGTGGTTAAACATGCATGTTTGGAGTCAGAGTTGGGTTGTAGTCCTGCGCTATCACTTTCTAACTGTGTGATGTCTGGCAAGTTACTTAACAGAACTTGGCCTAAACACTTAACAATTGCTCACTATTATTTTACAGCTTAACTTTAAAATCAGAAAAATTGACATTAAAATTCCAGCTTTGTTCCCAATGTTTTAACAAACTTTTAAAAAACTTTTTATTTTGCAATAATTGTAGTTGCAAAAAATGTACATGGAGGTCCTATACACCTTTCATCCAGTTTCCCCCAAGGGTTTTTTCTTACATAATTATAGTGCAATATCAAAACCAGAAGTTTGACATTGTACAATGTATATGTATGTCATTTTATGATGTGTAGATTCATATAGCTACCACTGCAATTAAAGTATACAACTATTCTCTTACCACAAGAATCTCCTTCATGCCTTTATAACCACACACACAGCACTCCTCCCACCATCCCTAGCCTCTGGCAAGTACTGTAATCTGTTCCACATCTCTATAATTTTGTTATTTCAGGAATGTTATATGAGCTGAATCATACAGTATGCACCCTTTTGAGACTGGCTTTTTTCACTCAGCATAATTCCCTGGAAATACATCCAAGTTGTTGCTTGTATAAATAGTTCATTCCTTTTTACTGCTGAGTAGTAGTCCATGCTAAATGTACCACAGTTTGTTTAGCTATATACCCATTGGAGGATATCTTGGCTACCTCCAATTTGGGCTATTATGAATAAAGCTGCTATGAACTTTTGTATAGAGGGTTTTTTGGTGAACATAAGTTTTCATTAGATGAAATTGAGCACATTCAGAGTGGTATGGACATAGACCATAAATTTTCATTAGGAATAAATGCCTGATAGTACAATATCTGGATAATGTAGTGAGCTTATTTTTAGTTTTGACCAGAACTGCCAAACTATTATCCAAAGAGGCTGTACCATTTTACTTTCCCAACAATAATGTATGAATGATTCACTTTCTCCGCATGCTCATCAGCATTTGATTTTGCCACTATTTACATTTTAGCACTCTGATTGTTGTGTAGTGATATCTCATTGTGGTTTTAATTTCCCTAATGGCTAATGATGTTGAACAGCTTTCTATATGCCTGTTTTCCATCTGCATACCTTCTTTAGTAAGGTGTCTCTTCAGCTCCTTAGCACATTTTTAAATTGAGTTGTTTGTTTTCTTACTGTAGAATGTTGAGTTCTTTGTATGTTCTAGATACTAATTCTTTGCCAATAGAGGCTTGCAAATATGTTCTCCCATTCAGTAGCTTGACTTATTTTTGTTTGTTTGAAGTATAGTTGATTTACAATATTATATTAGTTTCAGGTGTACAACATAGTGGTTCAGTATTTTTCTAGATCAGTCTCCATTTAAAGTTATTACAAAACAATGGCTGTATTTCCTTGTGCTGAACGATATATCTTTGTTGCTTATTTATTTTATACAAGTACTTTGTATCTCTTAATCCCTTACCCCTGTTTTGCCTCTCCCCACTTCCCTCTCCCTACTGGTAGCCACTAGTGTGCTCTCTATATCTGTGAGTCTGTTTCTGTTTTGTTATATACATTAGTTTGTTTTATTTTTTAGATTCCATGTTTAAGTGATAACATAGAGTATTTGTATTTTTCTGTCTGACTTATTTCACTAAGTTCTAAGTCCATCCAATGTTGTTGCAAATAGCAGAATTTCATTCTTTTTCATGGCTATTGTTAAAATGTCCAGATTTAATGCAATCCCTATCAAAATACCCACAACATTTTTCACAGAACTAGAACAAATAATCCTAAAATTTAAATGGAACTACAAAAGACCCAGAATTGCCAAAGCAATCTTGAGAAAAAAGAATAAAGCTGGAGGTATCACACTCCCTGACTTCAGACTGTACTACAAAGTTACAGTAATCAAAACTGCATGGTACTGGCACAAAAACAGACACAGATAATGGAATATAATAGAGAGCCCAGAAATAAACCCATGCACTTATGGTCAATTAATCGACAACAAAGAAGGCAAGAATATACAGTGGAGAAAAGACAATCTCTTCAATAAGAGATTGTCTGGGAAAACTGGACAGTTACATGTAAAAGAATGAGATTAGAACATTTCCTCACACCATATACAAAAGTGAATTCAAAATAGATTAAAGACCTAAATGTAAGACCTGAACCATAAAATCCCTAGAAGAGAACATAGGCAGAGCACCCTTTGACATAAATCATAGCAATATTTTGGGGGATCTGTCTCCTAATGCAAAAGAAATGAAAGCAAAAATAAACAAATGGGACCTAATTAAACTTAAAAGCTTTTGCACAGCAAAAGAAACCATTGACAAAATGAAAATACAACCTGGTGAATGGGAGAAAGTACTTGCAAATGATATGACCAATAAGTGGTTAATATCCAAAATATATAAATGATAACTTGTCTTTTTAATAGAGTATTTCATATAGCAATAGTTTTTTATTTTTATGAGGTCAAAACTATCAATTTTTCCTTTTGTGGACCATACTTTTGGTGTCAAGTCTAAAAATTCTTCACTTAACTCTAGGTCCTAATGACTTTCTTCTATTTTTTCTTTAAGTTTTTATAGTTTTATGTTTTACATTTACGTCTATAATCCATTTCAAGTTGATTTTTCAATTATAGTAGAAGGATCATTGTTCTTTTTGCCTATGGATATCGAGTTGCTTAGGCAGCGATTGTTGAAAAGGCTGTCTTGACTTCATTGAGTTGATTTTGTACCTTTGTCAAAAATAAGCTGGGTATATTTGTGTGGGTCTATTACTGGGTTACCTATTCTGTCCCATTAATCTATATGTCTGTCTCTCAGTGCCACTCAGTCTTGATTACTGTAGCTATACAACAAATCTTAATATTGCCTAGAATGATTCTCCCACTTTTTATTTTTCAAAATTGTTTTAGCTCTTCCATATGAATTTGCCTTTCCATATAAATTGTATTTTTATTTTTTAGCTTTATAGAGATATAATTGACATAAAATCTTGGGTAAGTTTAAGGTGTACAACTTGTTGATTTGGTGCACTTATATATTACAAAATTCTTACCACCATAGCATTAGCTAACATCTGTATCATGTCACATAATTACCATTTTTTGTGTGTGTGGTGAGAACAGTTAAGATTGCCTCTCCTAGCCACTTTCAAGTATATAATACAGTATTATTAATTATGACCACTATGCTGTACATTATCCTCAGAATTCATTCATCTTACAAGTGGAAGTTTGTACCCTTTGACCAGCATCTTTCCACCAACCCAGCCCCTGGTAACCACCATTCTCCTCTGTTTCTATGGCTTTGGCTTTTTTAGATTCCACATATAAGTGATATCATACAGTATTTGTCTTTCTCTGAGTTATTTCACTTAGCATAATGCCCACAATGTCCATCCATGTTGTCACATATATATATATATATCACATCTTCTTTATCCATTCATCCATTGACAGACACTTTGGTCATTTCTATAACTTGGCTTTTGTGAATAATGCTTCAATAAGCATGGATGTCCAGATATCTCTTTGAGATCCTGATTTTATTTCCTTTTGATATACACCCAGAAGTGGGATTGCTGGATCATATGGTAATTCTATTTTTAATTTTTTGAGGAACCTCCATACTGTTTTCCACAGTGGCTGCACCAATTTACATTCCCATCAACAGTGTACAAGGGTTCCCTTTTCTCCACATCCTCACCAATATTCATGTCTTTTGTCTTTTCTATAATAGCCATTCTAACAGGTGTGCGGTGATATCACATTGTGGTTTGGGTTTGCATTTCCATGATGATAAGTGATGTTGAGCACCTTTTCATGTACTTGTTGGCCATTTGTATATTTTCTTTGGAAAAATGTCTATTCAGTTTCTCTGCCCATTTTTTTTTAATTTATTTATCTTATTTTATTTTTGGCTGCATTGGGTCTTCGTTGCTACACACGGGGCTTTCTCTAGTTGCAGTGAGAGGGGGCTACTCTTCCTTGCCATGCCCGGGTGGCTTCTCTTGTTGCGGAGCACAGACTCTAGGTGCACAGTCTTCAGTAGTTGTGGCTCGCAGGCTCTAGAGTGCAGACTCAGTAGTTGTGGCACGCGGGCTCAGTAGTTGTGGCTCACGGGCTCTAGAGCGCAGGCTCAGTAGTCGTGGCACATGGGCTTAGTTGCTCCGCAGCATGTGGGATCTTCCCGGACCAGGGTTCGAACCCGTGTCCCCTGCATCGGCAGGCGGATTCTCAACCACTGCGCCACCAGGGAAGCCCTCTCTGCCCATTTTAAATCCAGATTATTTGTTATTGTTGTTTTGTATGAGTTGTATGTTATATATTTTGGATATTAACTCCTTATCAGATACATGATTTGCAAATATTTTCTTCCATTCCTTAGGTTACCTTTTCATTTTGTTGATTGTTGTTATAAATTTTAGAACTTTAATAGTCTATTTACACAAAACGCTCACTGGGAGTTTGATAGAAATTGCATTCGACCTGTAGATAAATTTGGAAGAGAAATGACATCTTTACTCTTTTGAATCTTCCAATTCATGAAAATAGTATGCCTTACCATTTATTTAGATCTTCTTTGATTTATTTCATCAGCATTATGTTGTTTTCATTACATAAATCCTGTATGTGTTTTGTTAGATCTACATTTAAGCGTTTTACTTTTTTAGTGATTATGAATTGTATTGCATTTAAAATTTCCATGTCCACATGTTCATTGCTAGTATACAGACATTCAATTGATTTTTGTATGTTAATCTTGTATCCTACAACCTTGTTAGACTCACTTATTAGTTCTAGGAGTTTTTGTGTGTTCTTAGGGGTTTCCTATATAGACAATCATGTCATCTGCAAATAGGGACAATTTTATTTGTTCCTTTCTGATTTGCATACTTTTTAATTTACTTTGCTTGTTTTATTGCAGTGGTTAGGACTTCCAGTACTATGGTGAAAAAGAGTGATGAGAGCAGACATCCTTGCCTTTTTCCCATTCTTAGAGGGAAAGAATTCAGTCTTTCACTGAATTAAATATGTTAGATGTAGGTTTTTTGTAGATATTCTTTATCAAGTTGGAGGATTCCCTCTCCAGTCCTACTTTGCTGAGAGTTTGAATTGGCATTGAATTAGGAAACATTTTTATGATAATTACTATGTGCTATACAAAGTTCACAATTAATTCTTTTGATTAGCTCATTTAATTATCATAAAAATCTTAAGAGTTAGGTACTATCAATAGCATCTTCTTTTCAAAGATAAGAAAACTGAGGCACGGGAAGGGCAAATAAATTAAACAAGTTAAAACAGCTAGGAAGTAGCAAAGTCAGAATTAAAACCAAGCTGTCTAATTTCAGAATCTATGTACTCAATCAATGCCATATGCCAACTTTGAACAATTTACATTAGCTTTGGGGACTTAGGTTTCTTCATTTGTAAAATGGAGATGATGGGGCTTCCCTGGTGGCGCAGTGGTTGAGAGACCGCCTGCCGATGCAGGGGACACGGGTTCGTGCCCCGGTCCGGGAAGATCCCACATGCCGCAGAGCGGCTGGGCCCGTGAGCCATGGCCGCTGAGCCTGCGCATCCGGAGCCTGTGCTCCGCAATGGGAGAGGCCGCAACAGTGAGAGGCCCGCGTACTGCCAAAAAAAAAAAAAAAAAAAAAAAAAAAAAAAAAAAAAATGGAGATGATGAATCCTAACTCATTGGGAAGATTAAGTGAAATAATGTATGTGCTTGGCATATGGTAAAAGTACTCAATGGATGTCAGCTATGTCAGTTACTGTAGCCTTACTATCAACTCTCTGGGCTGGAGAGATCGGTAGAGTCTGTGACATATGAATCTGGTCTATAGAAATAGAGACATCCTTTCCAGCTAAGCTGGAAAATGAGTCAACTCATTCTAATTTAAGACTGTAGAACATACAGGATTAGAGACAGAGGAACTTGAGATCCCCCCTCCCACTCCCATGGTGAAGCTTTATATTATATTTATACCCAGTGTAGAATCTCCAGGACTGGAAGCCACCTAAAAATTCCCAGGATATACAAAGAAAAGATATAGAAAGTACTTAATGAGAAGTATAATATCATAGGCATTTATTGAGCTCTCTTTTGTGCAGGGCAGGGTCAGTAAGAAAAAATATTCAGACCTTTCCTTTCTCAGTCTTCACACAAGTAGTTGTTATTTTGGTAGAAATTGGACATTGTACTGAACAGGCTGCATTTGTCTGTAGTTACATTTTTTCCCCAATTTATTTTCAGGTGTGTATCAAGTATTGCCTTTTTTTTTTAACTCAGGAAGAAAGTGACTGAGGAAAAAACTTTGAATGCTTTTAGCAAATCACAGGTGTGTGTTCAGTGTTCCTGGATGGGATTAACAGGCATGCTGAGTGAGCAGAGTATTTCAATCAAAATATACACTGAGCACTCAGAGTATAGCAGGAAAAGAGGGAAAAGCATAATGTGAATAGAAATCCTTTTATTCCAAGGGTAGTGGCAACTCAGACAGCAGCTAATACACCTGGGTTCCTGTGATGCTCTTTCCATCACAGCCGTAAACAGCTTTTTGGACCTTTTGGCTGCTGTTCTTTTCCAGCCGAGAAGCTTTTCTTCTGTTTTATGCTACCACCACCTGCTGTCCTGTTCCTACCACACAGAAACTCTTCTCCCCTTTTCCAGACAAGAACTAATCTGACTGCAAGCCCATGATAGGGGCATCTTTAACTGAGTATAAGCAATGACACAACTTTTTAAGACTTAATTTTAAAAGCACAGACTTCTAAAATAGAAATGTCTTGTTTCAAATGCCTGTAAATAAAGTACTTTTCTTTGTCATGTGATGATGAAGGGCTGAATATATGATTTTCACCATGGCAAGAGGAAACAATTGCATGGGTGAACCATTTATTTATTTTTATTTAACAAGCATATAGTGTTTAGTATGTGTCAATCACTGTCTTAAGTGCTCTACCAGAATAAGTCTTGTAGTCCTTATAACAAGGTACTATTATTACTGTGAGGTAGTTTCTATTACTCCCATTTTAAAAATGAGAGAACCAGGGCACAGAGGTCAAATAACATGCTCAAGGTCACTGTAGTGGATTATATTAGTGTTTAAAATATTAGGTGCTCCTCCCTGTTAGCATCAGTCTTAGCTATGTTACTGTGTTGCTTTCCTTTCTCCATTTATGTTCAGCTTGGCCATGTAACTTGCATTGTCCTATGACATATGAACAGAAGTAAAATGTTCTGAACAAAAGCCGTAAAGTCAGCTCAGAGTTCACCGTGTTCTTTTCCTCTTTATCCATGAGACCAACAGTGTGAGAGAGGGGACATTCTTTCATATTGGATTCGAGAATGAATACAAATGGAGCAGATGGAGCTGACCCACATAGTACATATAACATGACCAAGAACTAAACCTTTGTGACTGTGAACCACCCAAATCCTTGGATTATTTGTTCAGATGTTTGTAATCTTTGGCAGTGTAACATACAACCACCAGATCTCATTGGCATTTATTTATTATATTTATATTTACATTTATTTATATTTATTTCTTGATTTCAAGTTGGCAGGTCAGTGGGACACCCTGATCCATGTATCTCATTCAAGGGCCCAAGGTGGAGGGCCATCAGCTATCAGTGGCTTTTCATGCAGTGGCAGAATCACAAGAGAGCAAGTCCAACTCATATTTTAAACTGTTCAAGTGGCATCATGTCCTCTAAAATCTTATTGGATAAAGCAAGTCACATGGCCAAGACCAAAGTCAAGCGTTAGGGAAGAATAATCTGCTCTCCATAATGCAATGACAAGGGCATGGATGTAGTGAAGAATTGGGACCAATTATTAAATCTAACATGGTTACTAATTCATAATTTAGCTAAGGTGAATGAGAGTGTCAACAGCTGAAATTCAAATCCAGGCAGGCTGGCTTTATACATTTGTATTTAAAAGTTTTTTGAGATATAATTCAAATTCCATAAAATTCACTCTTTCAAAGTGTACAATTCAGTGCTTTTTCATGTATTCACAAAAAATCACCACTATTTAATTCCAGAACATTTTAATCACCCCAAGGAAACAGCATATCTTTAGCAGTCACTTTCCATTTCCTCCTACTTCTAGCCCCTTGAAAACACTAGTCTTTTTTCTCTCTATGGATTTGCCTTTTCTAAGGAGTTCATCTAAATAAAATCATACAATATGTGGCCTTTTGTGTCTGGCTTCTTTCACTTAGCATAGTATTTTTAATGTATTTCCATGCTGTAGAATGTATCAGTATTTTATTCCTTTTTATGGTTAAATAATATTCTATTATATGTATATATCACATTCTGTTTATCCCGTCATCAGTTAGATGGACTTTTGGGTTGTTTCCATTTCTGTTTCAGTTCGCTTCACTATATAACTAGGAGAAAATTGCTAGGTCATATGGTAGGTTATCTAATGTGTTGGCATACAAATATTCATAATATTCCCTTATAAACCTTTTTCTTTTGTAAACTCAGTAGTAATATATCCTCTTTTATTCCTGATTTTAGGAATTTGAGCTTTCTCACTTTTTTTCTTGGCCAATATGGCTAAAGATTTGTCAATTTTGTTGATCTTTTCAAAGAACCAATTTTCAGTTTTGTTGTCTTTCTCTATTGTTTTTCAGTTCTCTAATATTTTATTTACTCTAATCTTTATTATTGTCTTCCTTCTGCTTACTTTGAGTTTACTTTGATCTTCTTTTTCATAGTTTCTTAAGGTGGAAGTTTGTTAGTGATTTTGAGGTTTTATAATATAGGTATTACAGCTGTAAATTTCTTTCTTAGCACTATTATTGTTGCATTCCATAAATTTTGGTATGTTGTGTTTCATTTTTGCTCATCTCAAAGTATTTTGTAATATCCCTTGCAATTTCTTCTCTGACCTGTTGCTTATTTCAAACTGTGTTCTTTAATTTCTACATATTTGTTATTGAATTTTAATTTTATCCCATTGTGGTCAGAGTACACTTTATGATTTAAATCCTTTTACATTTATTGTTTTATGGCCTAACCTGTGGTCTATCCTAGAAAATCTTACATGTGCTCTTGAAAAGGATTTGTGTTCTGCCACTGTTGCATGAACTGTTCTATAGATAAATGTTAATTCTAGTTTGTGTATAGTGTTGCTCAAGTCTTCTATTTCTTTTTTGATCTCCTGTCTGGTTGTTCTATTCATTATTGAATATGGGTATTGAAGTCTCCAAGTATTATTATTGAATTGTATTTTTTGTTGGTTAACACTTTTTTCTCCTATCTGACAGCTGCATAAAATAATAAATTATAAGTGTATATTGGTGGACACACAGTAGATAAAGTTGTAATTTGTATGACAGTAACATCACAAAAAAAAGGAGGGAAGGAGGGAGGGAAAGAAGATATATAGGATCTAAGTTTTTATGTATTATTGAAATTTAGTTGGTATTAATCTAAACTAGATTGTTACAATAAAATGTTAATTGCAATTCCAAGGTAACCACTAAGAAAATAACTCAAAAAATGCCATAAGGTAAATGACACAGGTGTTAAAATAGTAGATGAGAAAATATCTATTTAACATAGAAGAAAGCACTAATGGGGGAATAAATGAACAAAATAAAAGTAAAACATATAGAAAACAAATAGCAAAATGGCAGATGAATACCCTACCTTATCACTAATTGCACTAAATGTAAATCAATTAAGCACTCCAATTATAGGCAACGGTTTGGGCTTCCCTGGTGTGCAGTGGTTAAGAGTCCGCCTGCCAATGCAGGGGACACGTGTTCAAGCCCTAGTCTGGGAAGATCCCACATGCCTCAGAGCAACTAAGCTAGTGCGCCACAGCTACTGAGCCTGCACTCTAGAGCCCGCGAGCCACAACTACTGAAGCCCGCGTGCTTAAAGTCCATGCTCCACAACAAGAGAAGCCACCGCAATGAGAAGCCCGCACACTGCAACAAAGAGTAGCCCCTGCTTGCCACAACTAGAGAAAGCCCGAGCACAGCAACAAAGACCCAACTCAACCAAAAATAAATAAATTAATTAATTTTTTAAAAAGGCAATGGTTTGCAGAATTGATACAAAATACATGATATAACTATATGCTGTTTACAAGAGACATACTTTAGATTCAAAGACACAGGTAGGTTGAAAGTAAAAGAATAGAAAAAAGATATACCATGAAATAGAGCTGGAACCAGAATAGAGCTGGAATGGCTACTAATATGAGACAAAATAGACTTTAAGACAAAAGTTGTTACTGGAGACAAAAGGGACATTTCATAATGCTAAAAGTGTCAATCATTCGAAAAAACCTATAAACATATATACACTTAACAAGAGAGATCCAAAACACCAATTTTATTTTATGTTTTTAATACGCTATTTTCAAAGCAGTTTTAGGTTCACAGCAAAATTAAGCAGAAAATACAGAGTTCCCACATACCACCTGAACAACTTCTCCCACTATCAACATCCCACACCGGAGTGGTACATTTTGTTACAATTGATAAACTTACATTGACGCATCATTATCATCCAAAGTCCATAGTTTATGTCAGGGCTCACTCTTGTATATTCTATGGGTTTTGAGGAACGTATTATGATATGTATCCACCATTATAATATTGTACGGAATATTTTCACTGCCCTAAAATAATTCCCTGTGCTTTACGTAAACCATTTATCTCTCCCTCCCTCCCACCGAACCCCTGGCAACCATTGATCTTTTTGCTGTCTCCATAGTTTTGCCTTTTCAGGATGTCATATAGTTGAAATCATACAGCATGTAGCCTTTTCAGATTGATTTCTTTCACTTAGTAATATGCATTTAAAGTTGTTGCATATCCTTTCATGGCTTGATAGCTCATTTCTTTTTAGCACTGAATAATATTCCATTGCACTGTTTAATTATTCACCTACTGAAGGACACCTTCGTTACTTCCAAGTTTTGGCAATGATGAATAAAGCTGCCATAAACATCCATGTGCAGGTTTTTGGTGTGGACATGAGTTTTCAACTTCTTTGGGTAAATACCAAGGAGGGTGATTGCTATATCATGTTGTAAAAGACTGTTTTATAAGAAACAACCAAACTGTCTTCCAAAGTCGTCTCATTTTACATTCCCAACAGCAATGAATGAATGTTTCTGTTGCTCCGCATCTTTTGCAGCACTTGGTGTTTCAGTGTTCTGGATTTTGGCTATTCTAATAAGTATATAATGGTATCTCGTTGTTTTAATTTGCAATTCCCCAATGACCCAATTCTCTAGTGTTGAGAATGTTTCCAGATGCTTATTTGCCATCTGTATATCTTCTTTGGTGTGGTGTCTATTCAGATCTTTTACCCATTTTTCAGTTGGGTTGTTCATTTTCTTATTGCTGAATTTTTAAGAGTTCTTTGTAGCTCTGTTCATTTTTTCTTCATTCTTTTCTCTTTCTGTTCCTCAGACTGAATAATTTCAATTTACTTATGTTCCCTGGTTCTTCTGCTTAATCAGATTTGCTGATGAGTTCCTGTAGTGAATTTTTTCATTGCAGTTATTCTGCTTTTCATCTCTAGAATTTCCATTTGATTCGTTTTTTATAATATATATCCCTTTAGTGAGGCATCTTTCTCATGCCATTTTTTAGTTCTCTAGATATGGTTGCCTTTAGTTATTAAATATATATAAAATGGCTGATGTTTAGTCATTGTCTAGTAAATACTACATCCAAACTTCCTCAAACACAGTTTTTCTTCATTACATTTTCCCTGTGTATAGACCATAATTTCTTGGGTTTTTTGCATGCCTCATAATTTTTTGTTGCAAAATGAGCATTCTAAATAATACAATGTGGCAGCTCTGGAAATCATATTCTTTCCTTTCCCAGAGTTTGTTGTTGTAATATGTTTGCTTAGTGACTTTTCTGAATGAATTTTCTAAAGTCTATGTTCTTTTTTGTGTGTGGTCTCTGAAGTATCTGCATCACTTGAGAGGGGTCTTATTAAAATGCTCCTTCCCTACCCTCAAATTCTACCATACAGTTCATACAGTTTTACCCATACAATTCAGCCACACTGATCTGTGCTTAAGGGGGGAGATTAGTAATGTATAGTGGTTAAGAAAAAGGGCTTGAGATCCAGGCTGCCTGGGTTTAAAGTCTTGTTCTGGCACTTACTAGCTGGTATCTGCTTCATTAATGATTAATAATGATATAATGAAAGGTGCTTAAAATAGTGCCTGGCACAGTACAAGTGACATAGTCAACAAACATTAGCTATTATTTTTAAGAGTACTGACATTATTATATTCCCTCAGTAGGTCCTTTGTGCTTGATGTACTCTCTGCCAGCACTCTTCTAGGACTTCTTATGGCTGGCCTCTTCTTGTCATTTGAGTCTGTTCATATGTTACCTCTTCAGAGAGACTCTCCTGACTACTCAATATGTGAAACCTCCTTCCATCATTCTCTGTTACATTACTCTGTTTTATTGTCTTCAGAACATGTGTCACTCTGCAATTATTCTATTTATTTATTACTTCTTCACTGTGTGCCTGTTCACTGCACCCCCCAAATACAATGCTGCATGAGGACAGGGGCCATGTCTACTTTTGGTTACTTGTCAGTGGATCCTCAGGACCTAGAGCAGTTCCTGATGCATAATGGGGACTCAATACATATTTGATTAATGTACTTCCTTTGCACAGCCTTTACAGAAAAAAAATAATAAAAGTTATAGAAAAGCAAGTGGAAGACCCAAGTAAACAGAGCAACATACTGTATTCATAGATAAGAAGGCATGGTATCATAAAGATAAGAATTCCTTCTCCCCAAAAATCTAGAATTTAAATGGATTCCAAACATGGGTTTTTCATAGAGCTCAATAAGCTAATCTACAATCCATATATAAGAATAACTGATCAAGCATAGTCATGACAGTTTTGAAAAAGAATGTGGAGGAGAAAGTTGGAGAAGGATAGAACTGCAGGGAGAAAAAGAGAAACCCACAATTATGGTCAGAAATTTCAATAACCTTCTCTCAGTAACTGATATAAAAAGTAAACAGAAAATCAGCAAGGATACAATAGTTTGGAAAAACACTATCAACTACCTTGACCTAAATGACATTATTATACTCTACCCAACAACAGCAGAATGCACATTCTTTTCTTGTGCACATGGAGCATTTACCAACATACACTACACTCTAGGCCATAAAACAAGTGTCAATAATTTTTCTTTTTATTGAATGATTCTTTAAATTCTATAGTGCTTTATAATTTTTGAAAGTTTCACACACATGATTTCATATAATCCCATAATAACATTTAATTGTATTTCTGGGGTTTTTTTATACAGTTTTGAAAGGTTACTTTCCATCTACAGTTATTACAAAATATTGGCTATATTCCCCGTGTTGTACAATATATCCTTGAGCCTATCTTACACCTACTTGTACCTCCTACTTTCTCATCCCTATATTGCCCCCTCCCCTTCCTACTCCCCACTGGTACCCACTAGTTTGTTCTCTATATCTGTGAGTCTGCTTCTTTTTTGTTTTATTCACTAGTTTGTTGTACTTTTTAGATTCCATATATAAGTGACATTTGTCTTCCTCTGTCTGAATTATTTCACTTAGCACAATGCCTTCCTAGTCCATCCATGTTGCTGCAAATGGCAAAACTTCATTCTTTCTTATGGCTGAGTAGTATTCCATTGTATATACATACCACATCTTCGTTATCCATTCATCTGTTGATGGACACTTATGTTGCTTCCATACCTTGGCAACTATAAATAATGCTGCTATGAACATTGGAGTGCATGTATCTTTTCAAATTAGTGTTTTTGGTTTTTTCAGATATATACCCAGGAGGGGAATTGCTGAGTCATATGGTAGTTCTATTTTTAGTTTTTTGAGAAACCTCCATACTGTTTTCCACAGTGGCTGCACCAATCTACATTCCCACCAACAGTGTACGAGGGTTCCCTTCTCTCCACATTGTCGTCAACATTTGTTTTTTGTGTTCTTTTTGATGATAGCCATTCCGACCAGTGTGAAGTGGTAACTCATTGTGGTTTTGATTTTCAATCTGTTCTCTTACTTAATGGAATTAAAATGGAAAATATGTCACAGAAAGTTAACTGGAAAATTCCCAAATATTTGGAAAGTAAAACAACAAAACAAAAACCCCACCCTTCTGGATATCCCATGGGTCAAAGAAAATAATCAAAAGAAAAAGTAGAATTTTTTACACTGACTAATAATGAAAAGAATTTATGGGATGTCACTTAAAGCAGTACTTGCAGTGAAATGTATGGTACTGAACACTTCTATTAGAAAAGGAAGAATGGTCTGAAATGAATGACCTCAATTTGCACCTTAAGAAGCTAAAAAAAAGAAGTACAAACAAAACCCAAAGTAAGTAGAAGAAAGCATAAGTCAATGAAATAGGGAGTATAAAAACAATAGAGAAAATCAAAGAAACCGAAAGCTGGTTCACTGGTGAGACCAATAACATTGATAAACCTCTATATAGACTGATCAGGAAGAAAGAAAAAAACACCGTAAATTACCAATGTTAAGAGTGAGAGAGGGGACATGATACAAGTGGTATCCTGGAAGGCAAGGAGGAAGTGTGTCAAGGTAGGAGGAAGTAATCAACTGTACCAAATGCTGCTGCTAGGTCAAGAAATAATGAGGATGCAAAACCAGCGTTGGTTGAATTCCCTTGCGACCTTGATAAAAGTTTTGGCAGAGTAGTGGGGAGTAGTGGGCCTCAGTGAATCAGGTTCAAAAGAGAAAGAAACGAATCCTTTGTCAGTTGCTTCATTTGCAAATATTTTCTCCCATTCTGAGGGTTGTCTTTTCGTCTTATTTATGGTTTCCTCTGCTATGCAAAAGCTTTTAAGTTTCATTAGGTCCCACTTGTTTATTTCTGTTTTCATTTCCATTTCTCTAGGAGGTGGGTCCAAAAGGATCTTCCTGTGATATATGTCATAGAGTGTTCTGCCTATGTTTTCCTCTAAGAGTTTTATAGTGTCTGGCCTTACATTTAGGTCTTTAATCCATTTTGAGTTTATTTTTGTGTATGGTGTTAGGGAGTGTTCTAATTTCATTCTTTTACATGTAGCTGTCCAGTTTTCCCAGCACCACTTATTGAAGAGGCTGTCTTTTCTCCATTGTATTTGCAAATGAAGCAACTGACAAAGGATGAATCTCCAAAATATACAAGCAGCTCATGCAGCTCAATATCAAAAAAACAAACAACCCAATCCAAAAATGGGCAGAAGACCTAAATAGACATTTCTCCAAAGAAGACATACAGATGGGCAACAAACACATGAAAGGATGCTCAACATCACTAATCATAAGAGAAATGCAAATCAAAACCACAGTGAGGTATCACCTCACAACGGTCAGAATGGCCATCATCAAAAAATCTACAAACAATAAATGCTGGAGAGGGTGTGGAGAAAAGGGAACCTTCCTACACTGTTGGTGGGAATGTAAATTGATACAGCCACTATGGAGAACGGTATGGAGGTTCCTTAAAAAACTAAAAATAGAACTACCATATGACCCAGCAATCCCACTACTGGGCGTATACAGACCCCCATAATTCACAGACCCCCTGTGAATTATGTTCACAGACCCCCATAATTCAAAAAGAGACATGGACCACAATGTTCATTGCAGCACTATTTACAATAGCCAGGACATGGAAGCAACCTAAGTGTCCATCGACAGATGAATGGATAAAGAAGATGTGACACATATATACAATGGAATATTACTCAGCCATAAAAAGAAACGAAATTGACTTATTTGTAGTGAGGTGGATGGACCGAGAGTCTGTCACACAGAGTGAAGTAAGTGAGAAAGAGAAAAACAAATACCGTATGCTGATGCATATATATGGAATCTAAAAAAAGAATATGGCAGTGAAGAACCTAGGGGCAGGACAGGAATCAAGACGTAGACTAGAGAATGGACTTGAGGACACGGGGAGGGGAAAGGGTAAGTTGGGACGAAGTGAGAGAGTAGCACTGACATATATACACTACCAAATGTAAAATAGATAGCTAGTGGGAAGCAGCTGCATAGCACAGAGAGATCAGCTCGGTGCTTTGTGACCACCTAGAGGGGTGGGATAGGGAGCGTGGGAGGGAGATGCAAGAGGGAGGGGATATGGGGATATATGTATACATATAGCTGATTCATTTTGTTATACAGAAGAAAGTAACACAACATTGTACAGCAATTATACTCCAATAAAGATGTTAAAAAATATAATGAAAGAAGAAGAATTTAAATCCATGAGTATAGACAACTCTTGAATTTTGCTGCAGAATGGAGCAGAGAAGTGGGTCGGTATCTAGGAGAGGAAGTAGGGTCAAGAAAGAGTATACTTTTTAAGATAGGAGAAATAACAACATGATTGTATGGTAACAGGAATGATCCATTAGAGAGAGAAAATTAAATGATGCAGAAGGGAGAAAGAAGAATTGTTAAGCTCGTGTCTTTGAGTATGCAAAAAGAGTAGACTCTATTGTGTACACAAGAAGACGAGACGCTATCCTTAGCCAGTAGCACAGTGGCTCATTCATAATAACTGGAGAGAAGGACAAGGCCAGGGGTACAGAATCTCTAGGTAGGTGTGAACACATGGTACTGGGAACTTGTGGATGATGTCTTCTGATTACTTCTATTTTCTGGAGGAAGTGGGAAACAAGGTCATTAGCTGAGAATGGGGATGGGAGAGGAGGTAGTAGAGGCTTGAGTAGAGAGACGAAGATGTCTAAAGCCCCTTTCAGTTCTGACAGTCTGTGATCTTGAAGCACAGGATAAAAAACAGAAGAGCCTTCACTTTTTTCCCCTTGGAGGGAGAAGTAAGTTCTTTCTATATAAGAACCACAGAAAAAAAAAAAAAAAAAAACCGCATGAGATTGCATGTGATATCAAGAAAAATTGGAAATAACCTAAATATCCATTAGCTGCTGGAAAGGTTAACTAAATTATGACCCACCCACATTATGGAATAGTATGCAGTGGATTAATAAAATAAAGTAGTTCTATACTAGTCCACATGGAAAGATGCTCTCGGCTTGTAAGGAGATGGAGTAGATGTTGTTTTTCTTCTCATTGCTATTCTCTTCCTTCCTCCCTTAAAAAGTCCTCAGCTTTGAATCTTGTAATCAGACTAAACCCCTCATCACCCCCTCTTGTTGCTGTTGTTCACAGACCCCCATGTTTTGCTGAGACAAAGTGAACATCCCTCTATAGTTAAATGCAAACTCTAGCAAGCAGGTATTAGATCATTTTGTTTCCCTTGCCATCAAAAAGGCCCCAGAGCAGTGAAAAGAGGCAGGCCAAAGAAAGAAGTCTTATCCTGTGGTAATTGTTGCTAATACACAATGTCACACCTCTCAACCCACATTTCTGAGGATTTTAAAGTACAGAAGACAGAGTTAAGGCAGGGACCGAGGAGAGCAGGTGATGGAGACCATAAAGGAAGCATTCTTTTCAAGCAAAAGTTCTCTATTATGAGATTTTTTAAGATGTCTTATTGGATCAATTTACCTAAAGTAATAAACACTATTTAATGGAAAAAGCACTGATCATGTGAAGCTAATGTTTTTATTGAAAAAATTTTCTAATATTCCTAGGTCAATTATAGTTTATGCTTCTGTCCTTCCTACCATTTAAAAGCATAAAAACAATAACTAACTTTAAGGATCAAAAATTGTTTGCAAGCACTGAAAAAGTATGAATGAAGATGATGTGAACAACGAAGAAAAAGGAAGAAAAAAACGGAGGTGAAGGAAGAGGAAGAAGAGAAAGAGAAGGACAAAGGATGAAGAGACAATGATAGGAACCATCTCTGCCTTAGAGAAAGACGTCAACTTCAGAATCAGGGTAGTGATATTACAAAATGGACTTCTGGAGTAGATTTGCTTGCTTTCTTTTATAAGCTTATAGTTTCTGTTTACACTGTCAAAGCTTTTTGAAGAATATGATACTACTTCTAGCTTGTAAATTCCTTGAGGGCACAGGCCGTGTCTTATAGATCTTTGTATCTCACATAACATCTAGACAATTACTAGCCACAGTGGAGGTGCTCAATAAATATCTGTGGAAGGAATGACTGCAGAAGCCGAGGGATATTCTTTTTAAAAGGAGTAAGAAATGAAGTTTAATAAAATTTAAAATGCATTTTCCAAATATTAGGTTAATTGTAAATCCATACATTTCAAAGTAAATCTACTCTATATTTTGCCAAATAATTTCTATTTTATCTATATATTAGCTTTTTAATTATTTTAACATGCAATGAACTCTTTATGGCTCATGAAAACTTTTTTTTTAATATGTTTTCTTAACTTTTCATTTTGGAAATTTCCAAACTACAAACAAATTTAAAGAATATAACCTTCACCTAAATTCATCAGTTGTTAATACTTTGCCAAATTTATTTTATAGCAAAAAAAATTCCTTTTGGAGCCACTTCAATAATACAAAGAATGTTGAAGCGTTTTTGTAGAAAGCAGAAAGGGTATTTCATCAACTCTGATGATGAAGTAAAACCTCAAACATTTCTAAGACTTTAAGACCTTGATGAAAGAGACTGCCAGGCCTATTTTAGTTCACAATTTTAAATCAACCTGAGACAAGTGTAATTAAAACAGTTCTTTTTTGACATTCACTTAAAGCATGGATATATTTTTAAATTAAAACATGAAGTTTTTTGGTTATAAATCTGTGAATAATTTTGACCAATAAGTGTAACATCTATATTAGTCTTTTGATTGGTGATATATATTTACTTTGCTTTTTAGAAGATAAATATATGATTTAGCACAGAACCTGGCACAAAAGCACTCCATGTTCTTTTTATTTTACCTGTGTTATAGAGGAGAGTTAAATTTGTAAATCTAGAATTAAGTATGATATTTGTACACTGCATGTCAAGGTTGAATTGTAGGCTAGATAATAAACATTTAAAACCACAGCATATATATCCTGGGAATTAACCATACATTTGAACTCGTTTCCTGCAATGCAGTTATCTTTGCTCACAATGGATTTCCAGGTTTCTTTTTTTAATAACATTAGATAAAAATTTAGAAATTCGCAGTTTGTCTCAGTTGAATTTTGGTGCCTTGATTTTTCATATGCAAATTAGGATAGCTTATATATATATGTTTTAAGGAATAAAAGTATTTATTTAGCTCTTCCACAATTCACAAAGTCTTTTCACTAACATTACCTCGTTCATTCTTCACAATATTCCTATGAACAAGCTAAGGCTGTAGAGAGATCTGGAAATGTTTCACCCCATGAACAATTCAAAGACAGGCATTTTTTGAAGGGTAGATTCGGTTAGGTGGAAATTCTTCACATATGCTAAATTCTGCCTTGAGGAAGAGGAATCGTATTTATTATATTGCTTTCCAGGGCAGAACTAAGACTAGTAGGTAAAAATTAATAGTAGTGATATAAAAAATAAGAAATATAAATAAAGCAATAATAAAGATCAATTTTACCATACATGATGTGGCAGGTACTTATAATTAGCACTTTACATACGTTCTTTCATTTAATAATGGAAAATATATTATTATACCCATCTTACACATGAGGACACTGAAGCTTTGAAAGATTAGGTAACTTGCCTAAGGTCACACAGATAATCAGTGGTGGTGCAGGAATTTGAATATGTATCTGACTCCAGAGCCAGTGACCTCATCTTCCATGTTATACTATCTTTTCTTTATGCCATACTGCCCATACATGGGAAATGGAGTTACCTGAAGGGTTCATTCCAGAATGTATAAGGGGTGAACTGAGAACTCTCAATGGTGTTAAACACTGATATTTGCCATGCAAACTGGCTCTGAACTACCGTTGGTTCATACTGAACACTAGGACTGAGTGGGGAGAACCTGGGGCATTCTGAGTGTTCTGGAAATAAAGCATTGACATTTGTCCCAGAAAAGAATAAGAGGTAGTGGCTGAATAGTTCCTAGAGGTCAGGAAGGAAAGATGGCATCCAGAATCCACATGGGTAAAGAGCAGGAAAGAAGCTAAGTACCACCATCCATCTAGTTGCTCAAACACAAACCTATCAATCATCTCCGATTTGTTCCTGTCTTTCCACTTAACCTTTCCCAATCTGGCTCACCAGGAGGTCCCATCAACACTATCTCCAACATATTTACTAAATCCCTCCATTTCTCTCCATCACCACCATCCTAGTTGAGATTCTCCTCATCTCCCACCTGAATAACTGCCATAGCCTCTAGCTGGTCTTGCTGACACTCCAACTCTTACAGTCTATCCTCACAAGAAGCCGGAGTGATCTTGTGAAAATGTAAACGAGATCACGTCACTCCTCTGCTCAGAATACTTCAGGGGCTCCTCTCCGGTCATAGGATAAAGACAAATTCCTTCCTGAGACCTACAGAGTCCTCACATGGACTGGCCCCCACTTGCCTCCCCAGCCCCCTCACACCCCACGCTCACCCTTGCTCTCTCCATGCCCCGGGCAAGGTAGTGGAGTGGTTAAGAGTCTGGGCTCTGGAGTCAGACTGCCTGGACTTGAATTCTGGCTCAACCGTTTAGTAACTCTGTGACCTTGGGCAATTTACTTAAGGTTTCTGTACCTCAATTTCTCCTCTCTGTAAAATGGAAATAATACCAGTACCTAGCTCATAGACACCAAACTCACTATGCAGTCCAAAATGTCGATAGCGCTAGGTCGAAAAACCCTGTTGCAGGAAGAATGTTTAAGGCAAGAAAGGAAACAGGTTTCACTGGAAGAATGTATTAGGAGGAATGGAATTGTTTTAAGCGCCACGTTTTGTTTTCCCCTCATGACAGACTAATCTGAGGATTAAATGTAAAATATGCCTTTCGCTGTTTATCAATACAGGTCAAAATTAGCTAGCTCTTCTGAAAGTTATCATTCTTCGAATAGAATAAAGCACAATGTTGAACTACAGAACTGACCACCCATGATTTTGTCCACCAACACATTCTTCGCTCCTTTAATTCCCGTTAATCCACGGTGGTGGATAGGGTTCAAAAATCTTTCTGAGCACACAACTCTGGGCCAGTCCTGACCTCTTGCTGCCATCTTACGGAAATAGCTTCTCCAAATGGCCTCGGACCCTGTGGTCCTAGCTACATGAATGGTAGCTTCCATTTTGATTAAAATTCTTTAGCCACGGTCATATTTCCTTTCGTCTTTGCGGCAAACCGTGTGAAATAGATGAATGTGTCAGCACACACAAGAGCAAGGAGATGGGACTCTGACAATTGTAAGCTATTCACAAAGTTTTTCCATAATTGTGAATTCAGGGCACAGTTTTTATGCCCAGAAACAGATGGTTTGCAAAAAAACCCATCTTAGCACTCTTTTTTCCCAAAAGGTTGATGATAACTATTGCTTTGTTAAACTTTATGAATTACATTTCAAAAGAGAAAATACCACTCTAATCCACTTTCTATTGATGACAGCAAGATTAACTGTTGCCTCAAACTCATGTCCCTCCCACAATGACTAACAAAGTATTTGTATGTGTTGCCCAGGGATCTACCCGCTCATTAAAAAGACCCATGTTGCAAATACCAATCTAGAAACCTTCTATTGGCTTCTAGAGCAAATACAAATAAGCAGATTATGCCGTTTATCCCCTCTCTCTTTGTATCTGTAGTTAGATGTATGGAATAGAATGTGCTAAAACAGATTTTAAGGAAATAGTAGCAGACAGAAATTTTGCTGCTGAGGAAAATACTTGTTTTAAGAAATACAAAAGCACCAATAAAAAGATCTGCCAGGGGATTGGTGTTGGGGAGAATGGGGAGTAATGATTTACTGGGTACAGGGTTTTATTTTGGGTGGATGAATATTTTTTTTGTTGGTTTGGTTTGGGTTGTTGTTTTTTTTTAAGTGGGTGTTTTCATATGATTGGATTAAGAGTGAGTTTAGTAATGAAAGTGAGTTAATATTTTTTTTAATTACCATCTTAACCATTTTAAAGTGTACAGTTCAGAGGTATTAAGTACATTCACGTTATGGTTGTGCAACCATCATCACCGTCCTTGATGAACACGTTTTGTAACTACAGAGCGGGGGTGGTTGCGCGACATTGTGAATGTACTAAACATCGCTGCATTGTTCACCTTAAAATGGTTAATTTTGTTACGTAAATTGTACCTCTGTTCTGAAAAATGTATGCATGTGGCTATTGAAATATAGTGGTTATATAACGCACATTCAACTTGACATTCAGAGGGTTAACCTGCATCTCCAACATCATAAAACGCCTCCTGCATGTTTGCATACTTACGGTATTTGTACATATTATAATTTTCTCCTCCTTTTTGATAAAACAGGATTTCAGCTCATAAAGGTAACCAAATTACCAGGAAATATAATCCAAGAATATTAAAAATATGTCATTGAATTTTATATTATTGGTGAACCTAACGACTGAGAATGGAAGCTGTGTCCTGAATGTTTGTCAATTCCAGTTCTTCAGCTCTATAATGAACAGCAGTAGGTCTTTCACTCACTGAGACCAATATGATTTTTTTTCCTACCTTGCATCTCTATTTCAGCTGAAAGAAAAGGAGAAAAACATCTTCTGTGAAATAGTGGGCTTTCTATTTATTGTAGATCACTTCCGAGTTGCTTCAGACAACTGGCTTTTTTGTCCAGGTGTCTTGTTTATCTCTCCCTGTGTTATGGCAATAACCCAACCATTCTGAATTCCCCATCTGCAAAACCAGGTGGGAAACTAACACACCATTACTCCGTGCCTCCAGAGCCCCTTTTGAAAAAGGCTTCAACAGAAATAGATAAATTCCCCCCTCCTTCCAAGGCCAACATAACTCAAGGCAGCGAGATCAGACAAAAAATTCATTTATGGTTGGTTGGCCGAATCCCCTCCCCCTCCCCCAAAGGCCAATATATCTCCTGGGGTGTTTGGTATTTCCAGAGAGATCCCTAAGTTGAGAGACAGAAGTAAATTGTTTTATATACACATAACACACACAGAGTCAGAAAAGTAGAAAGAAGTAACTCAGCGGGCCAGTGCTAAAATCTTGCGAGAGAGACACGTGCGCGCGCGCAGCCAATCTATAAAGCCTGGTGCCTTCCCTCAGACTGGTTTTCTATTCCCTCTTTTCTGCCCGGATACACGTGTTGGGGGAAGGGACCAGAGGCAAATTTCGCAGGGCTTTCTTTCCGCAGCAACCCGGGCAAGGAGCTCCAGACTTCCTCTCCCCTCCCTCTCCCTTCATCCCAGAATGGCCCCCTGCATCTCCCCCCAGCCAAATCCTCCGCCCTCCCCCAAATCAGATTGACGCCACCGTCGAGTTAGTTCCTAGGAAGAAGTCATCTTGCTATGGAGTGTGAGCCCGTCCACACGGGGGCATGGGCAGGGGCAGCGGGGGCGGTAACAACACCTCACACCAAACAAAAACGACGATTATCAGATTGTATTTAATTTCTAATGAATCATTAAGACAAATAGGACCATTTTCGTTTCCATTGGACCCCTTTCCTTTCCGTGGGCCTCTCTTGCCCGCGCGGACCGTCCCCACATCCCCGGAGCCTCACCGCTCTAAGGCGAGCAAGGAGTCCCCAGATAACTATTTAGTATAAACAAACCGTGAGGCTTTAATGGAATTACCTCAGCCTGCTAGTAAATAATTTATAGTAGGCAGTAAATAAAATATGGTTCTATGTCTTTAAAAGAGTTGTCAAGTGGAAAACACCCACCAGAGGGATGTAAACCCCGAAGATTGCCACGCTTAAAGACGCCGGTTGGGATGGAGAGCCGGGGAAAAGACAACATGTTTTTATACCCTGAGGGAAGACGTTGGTGCTGCCAGAGCCGGAGCCGGCTGCTTTCAGGGAAGGTTTCCGCGGGCAGGAGGGAAGAGACCCGACGTCTCTTTCACTGAGCTGAGGGGCAAGTGATTAAAATGCAAAGGAAGGAGGCTGCACTTTCAGAATAATACCTTCCATTTGAAAGCCTAGACGCTTTCAAATTCGTTATCACACTTAATCCTCGCCACCACCCTTCCAGAAAGATCAGGCCAGGACCATGATTCCCATTTTGCGGATGGGTTAAAAAAAAAACAACCAAAAAAAACGCTCTGAAGCTAAGGGCCAGCCTTCAGGTTAAGTGGATGACGGAAGTGTCCAGGTCTTTGCAGCTCCGGCCCGAGCAGTCGTTCTTCCCCGTGGCGCCCCCAGGCTAGTGCCCCCCACCAGACAACTCACGCTGCCCGCCCAGCACACTAGCCCAGTTTTACAACACTCCGGCATCTCTTCTGTTTTCGGTGACCTGAGGGCCCTCTAAATAAATTTTCTGCCCCCCCTTCTCCGTATCACCCACCCCCCGAAGGCGCATCCCCAGTTCGGAGAGGAGGACAGATTTATGAGCGTCTCCTCAAGGTTACCCTCAAGACAACCTTGACCATGAAACCAGAATCTTGAACACTTGACCTAAATTTCCAAGGGCATCTGTTTCCGTCTGTAATTGTCACCAGGCTTCATTTGAAATTCGATCCTGTGTCACTAATGGTATTAACAGGAGCTAAGGTCCAACCTTCCAACGGGAGACTGTTGCATATGATTTTACTTCCAAACGAAAGTAAATCAGTTTCTATAAACCTGCAGCAATCCCCTCCCCGAGTACAATAAAACTGTTGTCGCAATCAATAAATCTCTGGTTTGGGGCAATGAAAATTAGATAACTGTTCTCTCTCTCTTTCTGTCTCTTCTCCCCCACCCCCCACCCCCATAAGACAAAGCCACTATTCAAAGAACGGGGCATCTTGTTAACCATTTCTGAAGTCCCTCGCTGTACCCGGCGCCTTTCAGACACGCACCTCTCAGTCATCGGAGAAAACCAGACGTTTAATTATGGTGACTTTTGTTCGATCATTACGGATAATAAAGGCAACCTTTTCGCTAGATACAATTATAACGCAAGCTGCTCCAACACCTGCACGGATCGCATTTGTCTCCAGCGTGGTTTCTCTCTCCTCCTCTAAACTGCCTTTGAATTTCTCCTTCTCTTCTGACCAGAAGATTTAATATGTTGCAAGAGATAGATTTCACGAAAACGCCTTGTCCCTTCTGTAGCTACATCTGCTCCAACCTATTAAGAAAAGTAAGACATTTTGATACTAATTGCAAATAAATTGTGATGTGTTCACCGAGTAATTGATTTAATGAAGTTCATATGAAACTCCTGAGATTGGCCAAGTGAAAGGCCCCCTGGTGCGTCTATTGTGCAGGGAAAGGAAGGTTGGTTTTTCGTTTTCTTTCTTTCTTAAAACACACACACACACACACACACACACACACACACAAGTGGCGTGGCGGGTGGAGGGGGGATGAGGAGGGGGGTCGGCACAGATGTTACCTCCGCAGTCGACGCGGTGGCGGGAAGGAGCCTCCGGGATCGCGCCTCCCGCCCGCCCGCCCGCCGCGAGCTCCGAGTCCCGCCAAACGAAGCGCAGGCGGCCGCGCCCCGACTGGGCCCCGGCAGCCCGGTACGCGCGGTTCAGCGGCAGACACGGTCGCTAGCGTCCTCGGAGTTGCTGAGGTCGCATCGGGTGTTGCCTCTAGGTTCTGCTCCTCCGCTTCCCGAAGTCTCGACGCCGGCCTCTAAGCCACTTTCCCGGCCCAAAGGCCGGAGGCCAGGAGGCTGAGCGAGAAGGAGGGGGCACCAGGTGGCTCCTCGCCTGGTCCCGGCCCCCAGGCCGCAGCCGGGGAGAAAGCTGCCGTAGCTCGTACACGCCACCCCATGCGGCCCGGGGGTTCCGGGGTGCTGGGGGCCCAAGCCCACCCCGCAGCCGAGAATCTGAACAACGAGGCCGCCTTCGGCGCTCACGCCGATTTTCCTTTTCAACCTTTCTGACCAAATTGGCAAGTTAAGGGGCTGGGGCTTGCGGGCTGCAGAAACGGAGTAAGAATTTTCTGAACACCTGCTGAGCCACAATTAGCTCCCTCTTTCCCAGCAGAGGGTATTATTACTCCCCTTTAACAGATGCAGACACTGAGGCCGGAAGGACCCCTGGAGGTTCTCGAAAAACGTTCCCCAGTTTTCCCCCAGAGCCCTCCCAACATTCTCTTGGGTAACTTAGTCTGGAGGGCGTGGGGGCCAGGGCAGAACCGGCCACAGGGCCCGGCCCATGTCTCCGGGTTGTCTGCGCACAGCCGGCGGCTCGAGTTTGGAATTTTTGTTTCGTTTTGTTTTAAAGACAGAGGAGCTCGTTTGAATAATCAGAGCCTGAGCTGAGCTAGCGGCTGACTCAAGTTCCTCGGAGTTGCCCTGCTGATGAACTTTCCCCGAGCTGCTTCCTCCCGGGTCCGGGAGCCGCTAATCTGGGTCCCAGAGCGCTCGCAGGCCCCAGCGGGGCTGGGGGAGGTGCTGACTCTGCACCGCGGGCGTTCGCTGCCCGGACCCGCGAGCCCGGGTGGAGGGACGAAAGGGGGCCCTCCCAGCCGCCTCCACCCACTTCGGGGCAGCCGCGCCCACTGTGCACGGGGACTGGACCGCCCGCAGCGTGCAGGCCGGTTCTCCTTGGAGGTGGCAAAGAGTTTAAAACTCAGGCGAACGCAAACGGTCACCGCTGGGGTCCGACAGCGTCTACGTTCTCTCCCCGAGGGGCCAGCCCTGGCGCGAAACCAGGCGAAGGAATCAGCCCCTTGCTTTCCCCTTCGACATTTCCCACTGGCTGGTGTCCCAACGCCCGGCCCCGAGCGCCCAAGAAGCGAGTGGGACCCGCCTGGGCCAGGCCGCCATAAGTGCCAGCTTGTCCCGGGGCGGAACTGGGCACCAAGTGCTCAGCCTGCTCCTTCCCGGGAAGCTCTGCTCCCCACGCTTCTGTCGGGGTTCGCCCGGCGCGGGCCCACCCTTTCGGGGGCTCTCGGCCGGCCCCATTCGTTGTTGGGACCGAAGCACCTCTCCTTTTGTCTCGGTGGAGCCCTTTCCTCCTTATTTTTCCGGGACGCAAAAGGAATGGCGGGGCTAGGCCACCTCGCCCCGGCACGGGGGACCCCAGCTAGCCGCCCCTGCCCCAGGCTCAGCATTTCCGCGACCCAAGAGGGAGTCTGGACGTCTGGAGCCCCCTGCCCCACCTGTGGGCCTCGGAGTAGGTGAAGTGGGAGCAACCTTCTCCAGCCCAAGGTCACAAGCACACTTTCTGGGGCCGCGAATCCCTGGCTGCCCCTTTCCCCCATCCGCTTCAGCACTGACGCCGGCCCGGAGGCCAGGGTGTCAGGACGCGGGTCGGCTGTAGCGTCGCGGGGCCGGGAAGTCGGGGGGCCTGGGCCGCAAGGGTCTTCGGGATTGCGGAGGGAGGCGCCGGTTGGGGGAGAAAAGTTAGATTTGAGAGGCTTGGCGGGCCAGGATTGTTTCGGATGACCTTTTCTCCCCAGGAAGTGGGCACCAGCAGCTGATAATCACGGGCGAGGGGCGTGCAGTCTTTGTGAACATTTTTCACATTCCTGGGACCTGGGCAAGATTGACAGGGGCCTTGGAAGGTATGGGACTCGCGGTATCCCGCCTAGTTTGAAGTTGCAGCCTGTGCGCCCCAGGGCCCTGCCCCTCCCGGGCTCAGTGGACCCCAGGACGTGGTTCCCCCCCTGGTCCGGGCGCCCCGCTGCGGCGCCCCCTAAGGCCGGGAGGTGGGACCCGGCGGGGGCGGGGAGCCCCGGGGCGGGGGCTGGGTCCGGATGGGGGGCGGGAAGCTGGGTGTGCTCGGGCCCCGCCTGGGAAGGGTCACCCGCGGGGGCTTGGCATCTGAAAGTGCGATACGGGTAGCTGGGAGTGGAGATTTACGATCCTAGAGGACAGAGCGTGAAAGGGGTATCATCATCAGTTTTGACTGAAAGAAAGAAAACATATTTTTAACAAAAAGAAGGGCCCTTGCCATTCACCCGCGTTGTTAGGACAACGTGAACTATCCTTGAAATGATTAGTTCCACTTCAAAGGAATTTACATTCAACAGTGAAAACTCAGCCTCTTTTTAATTTACTCGAAAAGACTTTTCACTACGGAGAGTCGTATGTTCGGTCCTTCTATTTATTTTTCCGCATTCACGGTGCACTTGTATTAAATCAACAGAAAGAGCTGCACAACGCACTCATTATGCGGACCAGCCCGGGGTTCCGGGGACCCAGAGCTGCAGGTAGACGGGGCGGGGGAGAGGGTGCTGGGCTTGAGGTCTGGGACCACGCAGGCGACCGCCAGGCAGAGGGGATGCGGTGGAGAGTTAGGGGAGCAGGTCTGCGGAGGGGGAAGCATGGCACCGAAAAAAACCTGACCTAAGCCCCACCCAAATGCGGTAACCGGAGCTCTCCAGCGCTGGGTACAGCGCCTGGCACGCTTCACTGTTTCTCGTGAAGAAAGTGGACCCGAAGTTTCCAGCGACACCCCAGAAAGCTGTTAAAAACTGATCGGGTTGACACAACTTCGCCGGTCACGATTCAATCCCATCTCCACAAATTGAGAAGACACACGCTCATGTCTTAGTAGCTTGGGATGTTTGCTCTCACACATATTCCCAGGGCCCACGAGTACACGCCCCAACGGCACCCCCGGGTCGCCACTTGTCACCAAATCCAGGAAACCACTAATCAAAGGAACAAAAGTAAAAAGTTTAGGCGTGCCGCGTCTTGGGAGCGGGGTGGAGTGGGGTGCTACTTCTCTGACAGCCTCCGAGCATCTCTGGCTGGGATAAGGTTCCACCGCCTCCGGCGACTGGGCAGCAGCCACCAATTCTCAGCTTCACCTCACACCCACCTCCAGCCCATGAACCCCATACTCCCTACCCCACTCCAAACTTGCTCTTTTCTTCAGCCCAGGGCTAAGTTTTTCTCAGCAGTAACGGTGATGCTAAACTTTTTCTTGATGACCTTTTCCAGCTTCTAATTAAAGGGGAAGGAGAATCTGTGTTAGCCATTGTATTCAAGAGTTTGTCCACCATCTCCTAATGTATCTTGATTCACGCACACCCCCATCACACACACACACAAACTGAGCCTATACCTTGAATTATTGTCAACATGAATTCTAGCAGTTGCCCTTTCTAACCAGGTTTCTGGGTCTCCCTCACTTAGATTCAGAAGCAGTGGCCACAGGCTGCTTAGCCAGGAATTAAAGGTGGCCGACATTTGCCACCTGTAGCAAAGGTGTGAGCTGGGGTAGTGACTGGCGAAGGCCCTCATTTTCGTGTCTCTGCACAAGACCTTTCAGGGTTGAATGAGAAGTCGGGTTTTGTTCAGCATCCTTCTTCCCCATGGATCCTCTCGGATTTATTTCACCCTCTTGCTCTGATGGTTTCCTTTTGCTTCTTCTCCTGCCCAAACCTGAAGTTTATCCTGAGACATCCCTTGACCTCTCCCTCTCCTTCTAAAAGCTCTCTGGAACAGCTTTCCTGTCCTCTCGTCCCTGACCCTTCACAGAGAATCAAACTACAGTAAGTCAGAACCCCGAGCAGAACTCTGGATGTGCCAGTCCCCCAGGAGGTTTGAGAGAATGTGCAGGCAATCATGAGATTCAGACCCCCACCCCTAACTAGATCTGTGCCTTAGTGAACTCTTGGAGACTTCCACATGGGTTGGTGTTTGTTCCTCAGTGGTATCTACACTTCGCTGCAGGTAGCAAATGCATTCCGGTGTCCAACCCTGTACGGTTGCCTTGGAGGTGCCTCTCTTGATCTCATGAAGGAAGGAAGGAAGGAAGGAAGGAAGGAAGGAAGGAAGGAAAAAGAAAGAAGGAAAAAAGAAGAAGGAAGGAAGGAAGGGAGGGAGAGAGGGAAAGGAGAGGCCCCAGTTGAAAGCAATACTGGGAGAGCTCTGGGAGGCCTCCAGCTGAAAAGGCTTGAGAATGAGAGGCTCCCGGCTCCCAAGGCAACTCTGGTGGGGGGAGGGCAGGAGGAGACGTGTGAGAAAAGTGACACATCCTAAAGCACACCCCAGGAGAGCTGGGGATCTAGGAAGGACTCAAAATGTATTTCTAATTACTTTTCATGCTCCCAAGAAAGAGGCTCCTTTTAAGTTCTATTTTAAAAGCTGGTTATTGTTCTGAGTCATAGTCTACACTCTGAAAGCGCCGTTTATACATTTTAACTTTCTGTATAGGGTAGAAGGATGGTAAATGCTATCAGTGTACTTTTCTGGCAAAATCTGTAGAAAATC
Organism: Phocoena phocoena; assembly: GCF_963924675.1. NCBI lineage: Eukaryota > Metazoa > Chordata > Mammalia > Artiodactyla > Phocoenidae > Phocoena > Phocoena phocoena. Next base: position 115,628,936 of record NC_089240.1, read on the forward strand.
AAAACTTGACAACTTCTTCAATAATAGTATTTTCATTATAAGAACTGATTAGGAGTAGCAAAGACATTGATTTGTGAAAAAATTTATGGATTCTTTCTTTACAAGAAATGAGGAAACTCTCATTCATGTCTTGTTTCTGTTTAATGTATATCTCAGGTACCTGAGGCTCCAAATGTGCAAATGTGAATTATGCAGACACGACTGCAGAGCAGACATCCAGTCAGCAGAGGGCAGACTCGTCACTGTCAAACCCTATTTCCAGATTCGGAGGTGACAATGGTAGGTAGGGGTCAGAATGGTGGATATAATCCGGTTGGAATGGGGCTCCAGTGGAGATCTAGAAAATGAGAATAAATGTCTATTTCTTGAAAGTAAAAACAAAGAGAGCAAGAGAGGACATGTCGGTAAGTTTTATACCCAAAGAGGGTTCAAAAAGTAAAAGTATCTCAGGACTGGAAAAACAGACCTTGAAAATCTTGATTTGACTGCTCTGAGGTTGAGTTCCGAGTATCCACCGAATAAAGACCTGATGTTTGCTGTATGCCCATGATACCTGGAAACACTTAGGCCTTCTCAAAACCACGAAGCAGCTGGAAATGCTGTAAAGATCACTGAATATGGCAGTGAAAGCCCTTGGTCCTTGTACCTTCCAGTGAGTTCTTAGTCAAGTCACTTTCCCTCTCTGCATTTCAGTTTCTTCATCTGTAATAGGAGTAGATCACCTCTAAGGTCCCTTCTTGCTCTAACAGGATGGGGTCCTGGGAACAAAATGAGATCTGAGCCCACTTAGAATTTAATCCTCATATTCTAGGATCCTCAAACCCTGGTTTCGAAAAGATGGTAGTACGCAGGCAGGGATGAAGGTAGCAAGCAATACTGACCACTTTGTGATGCTAACTTTTTGCATTATCCAGCTTGAGAGCTGTTCTGAGAACAACACTTTAGCTTGTGTGCTAGAAACAGTAGAAACAAAGATGCTCTCAGGCTGATGGACCCAGACAGCAAATGAGTTGTAAGTAGAAATTCTTGAGGGAAAAAAAAAAAAAAGCCCTGAGACTGGGGCACTGTCCACCAGGGGAAGGCTGAGGTTTCGGGGTCAGGCCAGAATGCTAAAGTTTGAGTGGACCCTTAACATTCTCCTGGCCTCGGTCTAGTGACCTTGGGGAACCATCAGATTCAAGAAGGCCACTGTTATGTCCGTTGACAGATTTGTGTTCCTCAGGCCTTTTCAACCCACAGTGAAGTTTTGGTTTTCCTCTGGTGAGCAATTTTTACACTGATGGGAATACCTGAAGCAGTTGCTTGAATTGGACTTTCTTGTTTCTGTCTAGAGTGTATAGTAGATTGGTTAACACAAAGAGCAGGGCCACCGCTGATTTTGTTATTCCACTCTTAATTGGCATGAAGCTTCTAAAACTGACAACAACAAAGCCATTGCAGCTGTGGATGTGCACTTGTTCACTGGCTGAGTAGCTCAGAACGTGTCGTGAATAGGAAAAATCATGACATCCTTGAAGGCCTAAAGTCGACTGTGTTCTGGAATCTGCCTTCCTCTGTCGCCTCCACCTCACTTCCCAGCTTTATGTGGCCGAGCTGTGGGCTCATAGACTCTGAAGCTCCAGATAGACTAGTCTGGCATTCAGCAAAGTTAAGTGTTTGGGAGAAAGTGCTGACACTCGCCTTAGGCCTGCCCAGTCCAGTACTGTGGTCACTAGCCACATGGGCACTTGAAATGTGGCTAGGCCAAACTGAGGTGTGCTGTAAGTGGAAAATGCACACTAGAGTTTAAAGACTTGGTACAAAAAAATGCTAAACATCTCAGTAATAATTTTCATATTTTACATGTGGAAATAATACTGGATTAAATATAATATACTATTAAAACAATTTCAACTGTTTTTCTTTTCACTTTTTAAATAGGACTACCAGAAAATAAAAATTACACATATGGTTCACAATTGTGCCTCAGATTCTGACTCTGTTGGGTAGCACCCCCTAGGCAGTTGGGAAAGGGCTCCTAAACACCTACTCGGTGCCCAGCACTAGAACAGACCATATTTTCTTTGCTGATGTATCTCCAGAGTCAAGTACAGTGCCTGACAGGTAGTAGGGGCTTACACTTAAATGAATGCCCCCTCCAATACTCCAGACCTAGGAAACACTGACTTTGGAAGAGACAGCCAGGAAGGAGATGTTTTCCCCCAGGCAGCTCCACCCTGCTGTTGCACGGTTGCGAGTAAAAAGAGCTTGGGAAATTGCAGACCTTAGTTTAAGATTCAGCTCAGCAAGTCACTCACTCACTGTGTGACCTTGAGCAAGTCACTTGTCTCCTAACCTCCTTCCCTTCCTCGGTGTAGTAAGAAGGTTGTGCCACATAGATATCCTAGGTGCCTTCCAGGGCTGATATTCCGGCTCTTTGAACAGGGAGGGGGAGAGAAACCTTTACCCACTCACAATCACCATGCCTCTCTCAAGTTCTCTTTGGGCTCCCTCTTGCTTGCTTTGCTTTTCCTCGTTTCCTCTTCACCTTTGTCCATTACACTCTGTGCTCTTGATTCTCTCTCTCCCCCCATCCTCCCAAGCAATGCTAGTACTGTCTTTCTCCTGCTTTTGTATTGTTCTGCGTCGCCAGTTGCTGGGGATGGAAAATGAGGAAGGAAAAGAAAACCTTTCCCATCCCGGAAGTGACGACAGCAGGTTTTGGAGGGAGTGGAGCTCCTCGCGTACCTTTGCTTTCAGTACTCTGGCGGCGGCGGTAAGGGACAGTACTGGCCAACAAGAGGCCCAGCGTTTAGAGCAGTCAGGAGCTAGAGCAAGACTGCAGCCGAGACTTTTCAAGGAGGCCGTCACGATCTCAGCTGACACTTGCTTCCCTGCTGGCGCTCTTAAAGTTTCCCCTAAAGTTAGGGGTCCTACAGTGCCAGTTTGAAGCATTTGCTCATCTAGCTGTTGAATGGGAACAAAAATCCTCTAGGTCATAAGCCCAAATGCCTTCTCAGGGGTCAGGTAGGGAGCATCAGTGGGTAGGGTGGGTGAGTGTGAGACAGTAAGGAATGGTGGGAGCCATGGCAAACGTGAGAGGGCTTGTTCTGGCTAAAGGCATTCAAAGTCTTCTTCCTTTTTTTTACATCTTTATTGGAGTAGAATTGCTTTACAATGGTGTGTTAGTTTCTGCTTTATAACAAAGTGAATCAGTTATACATATACATATGTTCCCATATCCCCTCCCTCTTGCATCTCCCTCCCACCCTCCCTATCCCACCCCTCTAGGTGGTCACAAAGCACCGAGCTGATCTCCCTGTGCTATGCGGCTGCTCCCCACTAGCTATCTACCTTACGTTTGGTAGTGTATATATGTCCATGCCTCTCTCTCACTTTGTCACAGCTTACCCTTCCCCCTCCCCATATCCTCAAGTCCATTCTCTAGTAGGTCTGTCTTTATTCCTGTCTTACCCCTAGGCTCTTCATGACATTTTTTCCCCCCTTGAATTCCATATATATGTGTTAGCATACGGTATTTGTCTTTCTCTTTCTGACTTACTTCACTCTGTATGACAGACTCTAGGTCCATCCACCTCACTACAAATAACTCAATTTCGTTTCTTTTTATGGCTGAGTTCCTTTTGATTTTTAAGTGCTGTGGTGACGAAGCAAAACACAACTCTAGCCTGAATTTGGTTCACATCCAATGTACTTCAAAGTTTGCCATCCTGCCTAGCTTATCTGTTGTCTAGGTTTTGGCTAGATTCTTTCCAGATTTGTTTTTGGATGGTGGATGACATACTAAGACAAATAACTTTAGAATTCGTAGTCTATATTTAAAGTGTAATTTCCAATGAACATATGCAAACCTTCCCTTCCTTCCCGTACTCTTCCGTCCAAGAAACATACTCATCTCCACCCTGGGGTCCTCTGTTGCTTTCAAGCGTGGCTTGAACATTAGTTATGTTTCAACTTCAAAGCAAAGCAAAGTGTCTTTTTGAGATTTGCATTCTTTGAGATATGATTATATATTTTCAGCAGATTTCTCCAAATACTTAAAATACTAGTACTTATATACACATAAGCTGAAGTTCTTGATAACTTGGCATTTCTTCTAATGGGAAAAGTTACTCTGAAACTGTCCAGGCTGTCATGGAATTGGAAGGTCTCAGAGCACATCTTGCCAAGGCCACATCTGCCTCGCTAATGCATCTTTCTACCTACTGAGGGGAAAAGATGCCTTCACACCCAAATGACCTAAATACACAAACATCACTCCTCTGTCATCCTGCATCGAGCACTCTAAAGACAGGGCCTGTGTCTAAGCCATCCTGTAGCCCCAGCACCCAAGTCTGGCACTCAAAGTTTATTGAACTGAACTGTCCTTCTGGACTGTTATGGAGCTGAACTGGCTCCTTCCCTAAATATGCTTTTTCCCTGTTCATTTATTTATTTAGCACACATCCATTGCAAATATGTTTTCTGCTATGAAAATGGAAGGAGAAAATGTTTAAGCAGATTCTTTCCCTTGTAACCTTTTCAAAGAAAGGCATACATCCTGAGTATCATTTGTTGAGTGCCAGCCACTCTTCTAGGTACTGAGGACGCACTGGTGAAATGACAGTCCTCACTCTCACAGAGCTCAGGATGGACGATGGCAGAGGCTGGGCCTTAGTGGAGCTCAGGCGTTGCTTCTTGGAGGAAGAGCCTCCACGCTCCCCATCTTCCTCCCTTGTGCCCCTTTAGTAATTTGTGTGCCCCTCGCCACAGACCTTGTTGTTCCATGTTTTAGTTGGCTGTCTGCTTCTCCCAATCTGGACTCTCGGCTGCTCACATCTGGAGACTTGGGTTCTATCACTGCTGCATCCCCAGGGCATAACTTGGCTCCTGCCATAGAAGTGGCACACAATCAAAGTGTGCTGACTTAGTGGATGAAGAATTGACAATTTTATACAGAGTTTGAAAATGACCAATGAGACTTAAGGATATTGGAGTCAGAACAATTTGTAGTTGAGGTCGAACACAAAGTAGTGAGTGGGTTACTAGAAGACAAAAGAAAGAGCATCTTGGCTCTGGGATGATGGAAGTTCCACGCTGGAATCTGCTCTCACTGCATTCATCTGAGCATTCCGTTTCAGAGTGACATGAAACGCTGTAACATTGTAGTTCAGTGGAAGACCACTGGATTTTGGAGGAGATGTTAATTTGAAGCAGAAGTTTAAGAATATCCTTGGAGTCTATTTCTTTCACCCTTCCTGCTACATATATAGAGAAAGACACTAAGTCTATAATCCATATCCAGATCGATATCTCTATCTTTCTATCTTCAATTTTCTTTTGCTCTTCGGATTTTAAAATGCTTTTGAAGCTGAAGAAGAATAATGTGGGGAAACTAAACCATATGAGGTTAGCATGTGGGAAGTGGGAGTGAGTGCCTTCAAAACATGTATTTTGCTTCCTGGATTTGAATTTTTTCTTTTCTTTTTCATTCTTTCTTTCAAAATTGTGTGAAGCTTTTTTACTTAAAGGTAATTGTTGGGGAATTGAGCATTATGTTTCCAGTTGTACTGATATAAAAAATCCAGCCATTTAGGTTCCTGTGTTGCAATTCCTTTTCCTATAGCTTTTCTGAATTATTTTCTATCCCTTTCTCTGCCCATTGCACCTCTGTATTTTCTAGAGTAGCACCCTCTTAACCTCAAATACAAAACACCATCAAAGACACTTTGGAAAGTCCCTTACACTGGGACGGTGTTTGAAGCGTGTCCTTTTTCCCCCTAACATTTCCTGGGGAATTGTTTTAAACTAAATGCACCCTCATCTTCTAGCCTTTCATACGTCAGCTCTTGCCTTGTTATCATTCACTTAATAAGCTTCCAAAGACTGATGATTTCACCTGGGTGATGCCAAATGTCCTGTAAAATACTTCCTGTTTTCTTTCCTACATATATCCCTTTAATTCTGTGTTTTTCCGTCGCCCTTAACTTTGGGCTTAGGCAGATTGCAGTCACGATACCCACCGTCCCCACCTGTCTCCCCTGCATGTCTCTCGCACACAGGCATAGAGCCCTCACTGGCTTCCAGTCAGAGCACTGTATGGAAAAAGGAGCCCTTTGAGTTGAGGGTCGGGGCCTCAGTGGGGAAGCTTCAGTGATCAGAACGCACCTCAGTAAGCATTCTTTGCTGCCCCATTTTCTCCAGAGAGGAGGCTTGGGGCCCATCATGTTGGAGGGCTGCTGAGAATGGTAGAGCTTCCTTCTGGGCCTGCCCCATGATTCTCCTAGACATTTCAACCCAGCCATGTGTTTGTTCCCAGTGGACTGAGTTCCTGTCATCTGAGGAGTACGTTTAAAGTGGTTCAAGTCTGAAGTGTAGTGGTTGGCTTGACCCCGGCTGACAGGGCTGCTCCTGTTATCAGCAATTAGAAGTGCTTCCAGCCATTCATCTGTCTCCTTGTCTCTTTTCCTTTCCCTATAACCTTCTCGGCTAGGGGAAAGAGACAGCATAATCACTTTTCCTGTCTGACCTCGGCCAAGGAAAAGCTAAAAGAGAATCAGTTAGTTCTAGGAGATGAGAGGGGTGTGTGTGTGTGTGTGTGTGTGTGTGTGTGTGTGTGTGTGTGGTGGGCAGGGAGGAGGGAATACAAATCAATCTAAGATTTTCTGGCCCCATATTTTCATTTAAATATTTGAAAGGAAAAACTCTGAAGAATTAGTCATCCAGTTGCCAGTCGGAGATGTACAGCCAAGGCGAAAACACCTACTCTGTCCGACTCTGTTCCTGGTAGAGAAGAGACCTGGAGGACAAAGTCCTTGCCCTCAGGTTATGGCCCATCTTTCTTTGGCTCTTTGAGGACTTGGAAGAGCGGTCTATACTTGAAGCCTCTGCTTCTTTCCTTCAACCCATGTCTCAGGTTGGGTTCTCTGGGAAGCAGAGTCTGAGACAGAGTTAGAATGCAGGATATTTATGAGTGAGTTCCCTTGGGATTAACATCTGTGGAAGGGAAGGAGAGGAGGCGGGCTTAGGCCGAGGGAAAAGATGGGCCGTAATTCAGGCCCAGTGATTGCTCAGCCAACCTCACAGGGCTCTCCAGATGGAGGTGGTCCTTCAGAGTTGCCCCGAGCTAGACTGAGATGGCTGGGGCTTTATGCTCCCACGTAAATCAGTCATTAGATGTGTGCCACCCTGAAAAGAAGTGTGACCTTTAGGTGAGGGGTGTCTCTGAAGCTGAGGCCATCTCTGAAGGGGCTGGCTGCTGAAGACCCTGTGCAGATAGTACTCCCAGCAGCTGAGCAACAGATTTTGCATTGAAGGGACAACTGGGTGGTACATCACAGTGGCTACCACAACCCACTGTAAGGTGGCTTTTCGGAAGCCAACTAGATCCCTCTTGCCAAGGTTAGCAATGAACCCCTCATTAGAAAGCTTAACAGCCTTGTCTTGATCCTCTTCTTACATGAATTTTCCTAGCACTTGGCATCGTTGATCAACTTCTCTGGCTTCGAAACCTCCCTTCACTTCTGCTGTAGTTCACTTTTACTTTTCTGAAACTCCTTCAAAGTCATCACTCTATTTTCCTCAGTGAACCATTCAATTATAGGTGCTGTCCCCACCCCCTTGTTGCATCCTAGCTCTCTCTCCCTCTCTCTCTCTCTCTCTCTCTCTCTTTTGGCTACCCCGCACGGCTTCTGGGATCTTAGTTCCCTGATTCCCTGACCAGGGGTCGAAGCCGCACCCTTGGCAGTGAAAGCTCAGAGTCTTAACCACTGGACCGCCAGGGAATTTCCTCTCCTTCTCTTTCTTTTCTGTGTTCTTTTTCCCTCTGGATGATCTATCCCATCCACCTCCAAATGCCAAGCTACATCTCTTTTCTGAGCTCCAGGTGTATTTCCAACTGACCACCAGATATCCACAACATAAGTGTCCTGCTGTCGCAAATTCAGCCTGTGTGTATTAGTCAGCTTGTGCTACCATAACAGAATCCCACAGGCTGGGTGGCTCAAGCAACAGAAATTTATTTCCTCACAGCTCTGGAGACTGGAATTATAAGATCAAGGTGCCAGTAGGGTTGGTATCTGCTGAGAGCTCTCTCACTTTGAGTTGAAGATTCCCACCTTCTTGCTGTGTCCTCACATGGCCTCTTCTCTGTGCACAGATGAAGAGAGAGAGAGAGATCTCTAGTATCTCTTCCTCTTCTAATAAGGACACCAGCCCTATCTGAATAGGGTCCCACCCATATGACCTCATTTAACCTTAATTACCTCCCTAAAGGCCCTATCTCCAAATATGGTCACATTGGGGAATAGGGCTTCAACATATAAATTTTGTTTTGCAGGAGGCGGGGGACACAATTCAGTCCAAAAACTGTCCTAAAATGAACTCTTTAATTCTATTTCTCCTATCACTGTCCCTCATACTTGCCCTTACCCTCTCTTCCCTTCTCAGTAAATCATACCACCGAGTGGCTTAAGCCAGAAACTTGAGAATCGTCATTGCCTTTTCTTTTCCCTCACCTTCTACATCTAAGCTGTAGTATTTATGTATTGCTGTGTAACAAATTATCCCTAAACTTAGCATCTTAATACAATAAACACTTGTTATCTCACTCAGTTTCTTTGGGTGATAAATCTAAGAACAGCTTAACTGGGTGATTCTGGCTCAGAGTCTCTCATGAGGTCACAGTCAAAATGTTGGCTGAGGATGTAGTCATCTGAAGGCTTGATTAGAGCTGCAGGATCAGTATTAAAAATTGCTCACTTACGTGGCCATTGGCAGGAGACCTCACTTCCTCATTGGCTACTGGCAAAAAGTACTCATTCCTCAATAGATGGGCTTCTCCACTGGGCTGCTTGAGTGACCTCATGACATGACAGCTAGCTTCCCCAGAGTGAGTGATCCAAGAGATCAAGGAGGAGACCAAATGTCTTTTATAACCTAGTCTCAGAAACTACACACCCTCACTTCTACCATATTCTATTCAATAGAGACAAGTTACTGAATACACACTAAAAGAGAGGACAACTAAAGTCCTTTGGAAAGGAGGCGTATCAGATAATTTATGGACATATCTTAAAATCTCCTAAACATCTCATATCCACCCAACTTCCATGCATTCTTAGACTGTTATACTGGCCTCCTGAATTGCCTCCTTGCTTTTAATTTTTCTAAAACCCAGATATAATCATGTGAACCCCAGTGGCTCCCTGGAACCTGCAGAATAAAGCCCACATTCATTAGCATGACATTCAAGGCTCTCCATAATTTTGCTAGAAACTTTTTAAAATTTAACTTCATTCTTTTTTTTAACTTCATTCTTTTTCTTTAACTTCATTCTTTATTCTTAGTACCTCCGTCTGAACAATCCATACACATTCATACCTCCATGCTTTTGATCATCTTTTTACTCTCTCTCTCTGCCTGGAATTTCTGTGGTTGTTCTAAATTGTTCATCTGCCCTGTATCTACACCCTCTGCCATGTAACTCTGCAGTTCCTCTAGAGGCAGAATATACTTCTCACCCTTCAGCTCTGGACTCAGCTATGTGACTTACTTTGACCAATAGTTATGTTAGTAGCTGTGATGTAAGCAAGGGCTTGAATGTGCTTGAGTAGTTGGACTTGCTCTCTTGCACTTCTGCCATGGCCATGAGAAGAGCTTTCTTTGGGTAGCTACTGCCCTTTCAGCCTGGGCTCCAGAAGGAACACACACACACACACACACACACACACACACACACACACACCCTGCATATTGGAGCCAAGCCCCAGTGGAGCCCAGCCTAGAGCAGCTGATCTCCAGGCAACCTATGGTTGTATGAGTAAGAATAAATGATTGCTGTTTAAAGCCACTTAGCTTTGGGGTGGTTTGCTACACAGCATATGATCATGGCAATAGTTGACTAATCTACTCTTCCTTATTTTCTTTCCTTGCCAAAATCCTACTCAACCTTCAAACTCTAGCTCAGATGACACCTCCTCTATGAAGCCTTCCCAAGTTTTCACAATGAAAATGAATTACTCCCTTCTCTGAAATCTCATGTTTTATGTGCATTTTATTATAGTAACTTTTTTTGCTTTGTATTTTCAATTTCCTAATGGATTTGTAAGCTTGCTGAAAGCAGAGTTCATATTTTGTCCTTATGTGATCCTCTGAACACTGGGCACATAGTAGGCACCCAATAAATGTTCAATGACTAGATAAATGAATGAAATCAGCAGATAGCTTACTACTGGATTGGGTGTTACAAAACGTAAGCATCATAAGTTTTCAGAGAGTCAATCACAATGGACCAGGATACTCCAGAGTTAGTAAGGTCTAGTAGCTTCTATTGTCTAGTAGCTGCTCAATAAAGGTTTTATTTGTCATTAGTCATTGGTTACAAGGAACAGATACTCACCCAACCTAGTTCCCAAACAAAGGAGAGTTTATTGAAAATAAATGACACAGGGGATTGTCACAGAACTCAGGGTCAGTAAACAAAGTAAGCCAGGCCTCATAGGGGATGATCAGGATGCTCCATATGCAGCAGTTGAGTGAATTGATTTGAATCTGTAGGCTCCTAGATGTGAAGATCTTCCTACAGAATCTTCGGTCCCTAAGAACTCAGGATGGAACAGGAGACTGAAAGGAAACATCAACCTCTAAGGGCCCTTTGTGAAGTGACTGCTTGTAGTTATCATTGTTCAAACAGCTAACCTTATTTACCAACTATTTGGAAGAAAGGGCAGTCTCAGATACCACTAGTTAAGCATAGATGAAAAACACAGGGATCAAGTATGTAAATGAGGTTGTATATAGTACATATTACTTCTTAAGAGATACTTGGGGCAAACAGCCCTTCCCTGGGGTGAGCACAGTGATCTCAGCTCTCAGCCAGCTGAGTGAAACCAGAGAGATGGGAATGCAACTGCTCAGGAGTCATGCTGTTGAGTCATGAGGATGTTTTAAAGGAGAGGAAGTGTTTCAATAAGTGGTGTTGGGAAAACTGGAGAGCTGCATGCAAAAGAATCAATTTGGACTACTTTCTCACACTATATACAAAAATAAACTCAAAATGGATTAAAGACATAAGTGTAAGACCTGAAACCATAAAACTCCTAGAAGAAAACATAGGCAAGATGCTCTCTGACATCAGTCTTAGCAATATTTTTTGGATCTGTTTCCTGAGGCAAAGGATACAAAGGTAAAAATAAACAAATGAGACTTAATCAAACTAAAAACTTTTGCTCGGCAAAGGAAACCATTGACTAAACAAAAAGGGAGCCTACTGAATGGGAGAAGATATTTGCAAGCAATATATCCGATAACAGGCTAATATCCAAAATATACAAAGAATCCATACAACTCAACATCAAACAACCCAGTTCAAAAACAGGCAGAGGAAACTGAATAGACAGTTTTCCAAAGAAGACATACGGGTGGCCAACAGACACATGAAAAGATGCTCGACATCTAATTATTAGAGAAATGCAAGTTAAAACCACAATGAGATATAATCCCACACCTGTCAGAATGGCTATCATCAAAAAGACAACACATAAAAAGTGTTGGCAAGGATGTGGAGAAGAGGGAACCGTCGTGCACTGTTGGTGGATTTTAAATTGTTGCAGCCACTATGAAAAACAGTATGGAGGTTCCTTTAAAAATTAAAAATGGAACTGCTGTATGATCCAGCAATTTCACTTCTGGATATTTGCCCAAAGGAAACAAAAACACTAATTTGAAAAGATATATGCAGCTGTGTGTTCATTAAATCATTATTTATAACAGCCAAGATATGGAAGCAACCAAAGTGTCCATCAATAGACAAATGGATAAAGAAGATGTGGGATAGATATATGATGTGATATATAGATATAGAAATAGATGCAGTGGAATATTACTCAGCCATAAAAAATGAAATCTTGCCATTTGCAACAACATGGATGGATCTAGAGGGTATTAAGCTAAGTGAAATAAGTCAGACAGAGAAAGACAAATACTGTATGATTTCACTTATATGTGGAATGTATAAAAACAAAACAAACAAAACAAAATGGAAACAAACTTACAGATACACAGAATGAATGGGTGGTTGCCCATGGGGAGGGGGATGGGAGAGCAAAATAGGTAAAGAGGGTTAAGAAGTACAAACCTCCAGTTATATAATAAGTAAACCACAGAGATGTAATATACAGCCTAAGGAATGTGGTCAATAATATATTAATAAATATAAAAATAGTTATTGTTTATGTCCCCCCTTTGTATGGGGACAGATGGTTACTAGACTCTTGCGGTGATCATTTCATAACATTTGCAAATGTCAAATCATTATGTAGAACACCTGAAACTAACGTAATATTGTACAACTGTATTTCAGTTAAAAAAAAAAAAGAGGAAGTGATGAGAGCTTTCAGGTGACTATCTGAGGAAAGGTGACTCAAAATGAGACATGGAAACCCCTAACCCAAGTAAAGAAAAAGTTGAGGGCTTTTAGAGCACTCCAAAGGCAAGAGAAATGTCAGTCTGGATAGAGGGGGAGACTTTGCTATTTGAGCAAGGTGCTCTCGGCTTAGAAAAGACATTGTGTTGGGCTGGCACTTCTAAGCTCCATGCAAGCTGGCCTTGGGTCTGTCACATTCACCAGTATGTTCTGAGAGCCTAGCACAGTACCTGCCACACAGTACTGATTCAAGACTTAATTTGAGCTAGCTAGAATTCATTCATTCATTCGTTTATTCATTTCTTTTCTCATTCATTCATTCTTTTGTCCATTCATTCAGGAATGCATCCCTTATAGGTTTTCTCAACCTCAGCACCATTGTTATTTTGAGCCAGATCATTCTTTGTTGTGGGAGGCTGTCCTGTGAATTGTAGGAAGTTTAGGGGATCCCTGACCTCTACACACTAGATACAAGTAGCTGATCTCTCCCAGTTGTGACACCAAATGTGTCTCCAGATGTTGCCAAATGTCCCCCGGGTGGGGGTGGGGGGCAAAGTCGTCTCTGGTTGAGAACACTTGTACCAGAATCCAAGAGTTTCACTATGATTCCCCAAGAATGGTGGTTTCAATCTGAAATCAAGAAGTGCACCTCTAGCCATGGAAGAGTTTAGCTTTTCCATGGCTAGAGGGAGCCGAGAAAAGTAATTCAGTCTTGGACTGGGAGTGTGCACAGTGTGCAAGTGAGGTCTCAAAGCAAGGATGTTCAAGCTTTTTTGCCCCTGTGCCTTTCTAAAACTATTTTGAAAAAATAAGAATCCCTCACACACATTTTGTTTTTATTTATTTATTCTTTAGGTTATTGGGGTATGGAGCACAATATCCTTTTTTTTCCCCACATTTTCCCAGCTTTATTGTGCCATTACTGACATATAACCTATTAAGTTTAAAGTGTACAATGTGATGATTTGAAACATGAATATACTGGAAAATAACTACCACAATAATGTTAGTTAATACCTCCATCCCCTCACATAATTAGAATTTTTTTTCTTTTTTTTTTTTTTTTTTTTGCGGTACGCGGGCCTCTCACTGTTGTGACCTCTCCCGTTGCGGAGCACAGGCTCCGGACGCGCAGGCTCAGCGGCCATGGCTCACGGGCCCAGCCGCTCCGTGGCATGTGGGATCTTTCCGGACCAGGGCACGAACCCGTGTCCCCTGCATCGGCAGGCGGACTCTCAACCACTGGGCCACCAGGGAAGCCCTGGGGTGATAGAATTTAAGATCCACTCTTTTAACAACTTTCAACTATCAATATATAATACAGTATTGTTAATTATCATCACTGTGTTTTACATTAGATTCCCAGAACTTATTCATCTTATAGGTGGAAGTTTGTATCCTTTGACCAACACCACCCCATTTCCCTCACCCCCCAGCCCCTGGCAACCACCGTTCTTTATTTCTGTGAGTTTGGCATTTTTAGATTCCACATATAAGTGAGAGCATACCAAATTATTTTTCTCTGTCTGGCTTATCTCACTTAGCATAATGCCCTCAAGATCCATCCATGTTACCACAGAGTGTGTGCGCATGTGTATGTGTGTGTATGTGTGTGTGTGTATTAATATATATATTGCTTCCATATCTTGGCTATTGTAAATAATGCTTCAGTGAACATGAAGGTGCAGATATCTCTTCAAGATAGTGTTTTTTTCTTTTCCATTATAGTTTATTACAAGACATTGAATATAGTTCCCTGTGCTACATAGTAGGACCTTGTTGTTTATTTTATATGTAGTAGTTTGTGTCTGCTAATCCCAAACTCCTAATTTGTCCCTCCCCACTTTCCCTTTTTGTAACCAAAAGTTTGTTTTCTATGTCTGTGAGTCTGCTTCTGTTTTGTAAATAAGTTCATTTGTATCATTTTTTTTAGATTCCACATATAAGTGATATCATATCATATTTGTCTTTGTCTGACTTACTTCACTTAGTATGATAATCTCTAGGTCAATCCATGTTGCTACAAATGGCATTATTTCATTCTTCTTTTATGGCTGAGTAATATTCCATTGTATATATACAGCACATCTTCTTTATCCATTCATCTGTCGATGGACATTTAGGTTGTTTCCATGTCTTGGCTATTGTAAATACTGCTGCAATGAACATTGGGGTGCACGTAACATTTCAAGTTATGGTTTTCTTCTTATGTACACCCAGGAGTGGAGTTGCTGGATCATATGGTAGCTCTATTTTTAGTTTTTTGAGGAACCTTACTGTTCTCCATAGTGGCTGCACCAATCTACATTCCCACCAACAGTGTAGGAGGCTTCCCTTTCTCCACACCGTCTTCAGCATTTATTATATGTAGACTTCTTTATGATGGCCATTCTGACTGGTGTGAGGTGATACCTCATTGTAGATTCGATTTGCATTTTTCTAATAATTAGTGATGTTGAGCATCTTTTCACGTGTCTATTGGCAATCTGTATGTCTTCTTTGGAGAAATGTCTATTTAGGTCTTCTGCCCATTTTTGGATTGGGTTGTTTGGTTTTTTTTGTTATTCGGCTGTATGAGCTGTTTGTATATTTTGGAAATTAATCTCTTGTCAGTCACATCATTTGCAAATATTTTCTCCCAGTCCATAGGTTGTCTCTGTTTTGTTTATGGTGTCTTTTGCTGTGCAAAAGCTTATAAGTTTGATTAGGTCCCATTTGTTTATTTTTGCTTTTATGTCTATTGCCTTGGGAGACTGACCTAAGAAAACATTGCTATGATTTATGTCAGAGAATGTTTTGCCTATGTTTTCTTCTAGGAGTCTTACAGTGTCCTGTCTTACATTTAAGTCTTTAAGCCATTTTGAGTTATTTTTGTGTGTGGTGAGAGGGTGTGTTCTAGCTTCACTGATTTACATGCGGCTGCCCAGCTTTCCCAACGCCACTTGCTGAAAACTGTCTTTTCTCCATTGTATATTCTTGACTCCTTTGTCGAAAATTAATTGACATAGGTGTGTGGGTTTATTTCTGGGCTCTCTATTCTGTCCCATTGATCCATATGTCCGTTTCAAGATACTGTTTTTATTTACTTCAGATATATACCCAGAAGTGGGATTGCTGGATCATGTGGTAATTCTATTTTTAATTTTTTGAGGAACCTTCATACTGTTTTCCATAGTGACTGCACCAATATGCATTCCCATCAGCAGTGCGTAAGGGTTCCCTTCTCTCCACTGTCTTGTCATCAATTATTGATGAGGTTTTTCTGTGAAATTAGTTCATGTACCTGAGATAACTATTATTTAATGCTAAAATGAGACAGGAATCAACATTGATTTTATTTGTTTTTCATTTTTATAGATGTAAGTTCAAAGCAACTTTATTCACATAAGTAAGCATATTAGATTAGGACGAGTGAAGTTTTGTTCAATGTCAGCTGATTTTTTAAACCTCTTTTCATGTTACATGCCCCCCAAATTACATAATAATAATCACTGAAAACTTTTAAAATTGTGGCAAAATACGCATCACAAAATTTACCATTTCAACCATTTAAAGTGTACAGTTAAATGGCATTAAGTGTATTCACATTGTTGAGCAACCATCACCACCATCCATTTCCAGAACTTTTCCATCTTCCCCAGCTGAAACCCTGTAAGCACTAAACACTAACTCCCCAATCCCTCCTGCCCCTGGCGACTACCATTCTAGTATCTGTCTCTATGAATGTGAGTCCTGTAAGTACCTCAGGTAAGTGGAACCACACAATATTTTTCATTTTGTATCTGCCTTATTTCACTTAGCATAGTGTCTTCAAGTTTCATCCATGTTGTATCATGTGTCAGAATTCCTTTCCTTTTAAAGGCTGAATAATATTCCACTGTATGGATAGACCACATTTGTTTATCCATTCATTCACCAGTGGACAGTTGAGTTGCTCCTATTTTTGGCAATTGTGAATAATGAGTGTACACATAGATGTCTGAGTCCTGCTTTTAGTTCTTTGGGGTTTATACCCAGAAGAGGAATTACTGGATCATATGGTAATTCTATTTTTAACTTTTTGAGGAACTGTCATACTGTTTTCCACAGTGGCTGCACCATTTTATGTTTCCACCAGCAATGCACAAGAGTTCCACTGAAAAATCTGTTTAATGATCAGTCAGCTGACAATACAAGTGGGCCCTTCTTCAATTTTGTTAAAAGCGAAGAGTTGGATACCACCTACTTGAAAAGAGACTTGTTACCCAGTTTTGATTAGAGTCATCCACTTTTTAAACACTGGCACAGTATTTCAAATTGCCTCCTTGTTTGTTTTCCCAGAGGTGTTTACATTCCTGGGTCAATGCACCATAGTGAGAGTTAGGATGGGTAAAAGTTAGCTTTTCTTTGGTGAACCGAGAGAAGGTTTGTGGTAAAAAGAGGTAGAAATGTAAAACTGGCTCCCTGCCTCCACCACTGACACTTTCTCAAGCAGATAGGTTTTAGGAAGAAGTACACAGTGAAATTGAGGATCTTGAACTTGGTTTCCTTAAAACTTCATGGAGAGTCTCCATGTGCTCCCAGGGAAAATACAGACCCCAGTTTGAAGACCAATGGAATCTCTTTAAAGAAGGGGCAAGTCTAACTGGAAGAACTTGGAGAGACTGAGTGATGTCCTAAATCAGTGCTTCATAAACTGTAACGTGCGTCAGAATCACCTGGGTGGGAGGGCTTGTTAAGACCCAGATTGTTGAGCCCCGCCAATGGAGTTTCCAACTCAGTAGGTCTAGGTTGGGGCCCGAGAATTTGCATCACTCATAAGCTCCTGGTGATGAGGCTGCTGGTCCGGCACCACACTGAGAACCACTGCTCTAAGGTAAACCACGTGAACCTTGGGAGCCCATGCACTTACCTCTGTAACTGACTGATTCTTGTCTAGAGATTCTCCCACACTGTAGCAAATGAGTTTATGCACTTGATTGATGGCTGCACTGTTTGGACACTGCAGGGGAGAAATTTAGCCTGTTACATTACTTGTTGTTTTGTATTATATCTCCATCCCCCATTGAAAGGCTTTTCTAAGGAGGAATTAGGTCTTACCTCTCTGTCATCCATTGTAGATGCCTGATGACTATTTGTAGAACTTAATACTAGGATTGTCTTCCCATGAAAAAGTTTGACTGATACACTTATTGACTTAGTATTTCCAACAGGAAAATGTAGACATCATTTCTTAGGATTAAAACGTGTTACTTACCCTTTTAAGACAAATTCAGAAGTAATCAAGGAGAACATAAAAGGAAATGATGAGCTATATGATGTCATCCAAATCTAATATTACCCTTTGAGCAATAGCACTGCATTAACTAAATCTGCCCTCTTTTTCTGTGACCATGAGGCAAATGGGCATACATATATAATGGGGGTTTTATAAAAAGATTTAAAATCCACTGATGCTACAGATACGTAAAACACTATAGGACGAAGAGGACAAAAAAGAATCAAACACGTACCCTACCATCAAGAAGCTCCCAGTGTAGTAGGAAAAAGCAAATTTGAACAGAAATACCTAGGGAAAGTGCCATAAGATAGAGAAGTAAAGGATTCTGGGATTTCACAGTACAGAAGTATAAACTTCAAGTTAGTCTTTGGAGAAGGTGGAACACTCAGGGAAACTTCCACGTAGGCAATGTCATGTGAGGCAGGCCACGGAGGACAGGTGGGAGCTGCCTGTGGAGAACTGGGGCAAAGAGTGGGAAGAGAGGTGGCGCAGTGGTTGGGAGTCGGCCTGCCGATGCAGGGGACGCGGGTTCGTGCCCCGGTCTGGGAAGATCCCACATGGCGCGGAGCGGCTGGGCCCGTGAGCCATGGCCGCTGAGCCTGCGCGTCCGGAGCCTGTGCTCCGCAACGGGAGAGGCCACAGCAGTGAGAGGCCCGCGTACCGCAAAAAAAAAAAAAAAAAAAAGAGTGGGAAGAGAGAATTTCAGGCTGAGGGAACAAAGAGCAGGAGCAAAGCCACTGAGGCAGGGAACCATGAGAGCTCTGGGAGGAGCAGATAGAGACCCCACATGATTGGAGGACAAAGTGCATGAAATAAGTAGGGACCAAGGATGGGACCAGATCATATTGGGCCTTGAATGACTGACAAGCTAAGGAATTTGAACTTCATTCGGTAAACAATGGACAGCCATTGATGGTGGTTGAGCAAGGAGTGGAATGTTCTGAGATGTACTTCAGGAAGATTCATTTGAAAGGAATGTGTAGGAGACGTGAAAAAGGATAGAGCCCAACGGCAGGGAAACCAATTACAGTGGTCTATAAGGACAGAGAGGAGAGGACAGATGATGCCAGTTTAAGAATAAACAAAATTTAGTAATTCATTGGATGTGACAGGTGGAGGGAAAAGAGGAATCATATACAATGCTGAGGTTTTAGGTCTGGGTAATTGGGTAAATGGCAATGCCAGAAATTGGGAATGGTGGTGGAGCAGACATCCTTTTGGATGGCTCACAGCAGTTAGTCAGAAGTGAGGTTCAGGAAGGCACCAAAGTTGTAGATGAAGATTTCAGACGTATTTCTATAAAGATGAGAACCAAAGGGGTATTATTAGAGAGGGGAGATATGAGGGGATTGCCATGGCTAAAACAGTAGAAGCGGAAGAAGTAAATATGAGAGTCAAGGACTGACCCTTGAGAGACTCTGTATTTATTCCGTCAGTCTGCCGGTTTTTGTCAGTGTGCCTACTTTGACTTAGGCCACTTATTTAGTGGGCGGGAGGAGGAAGAGGAAGGGAGATGGAGACAAGAAAGTAGTGATGGAGTGGTGGGAAGGTAAAGTGCCGTGCAGTTGCAGTGAAGAGAGCATTACAAGCTGGGGATATTGCAAAAGTGAGTGGCTCCAGAAAGGTTGGAAAGGATAAAACATATCAAGAGTTCATTGAGGGGACTTCCCTGGCAGTCCAGTGGTTAGGACTCTGCACTCTCACTGCCAAGGCCTGGGTTCAATCCCTGGTCAGGGAACTAAAATCCCACAAGCCACGCGGTGTGGCCAAAAAAAAAAAAAAGAGTTCATTGGGTTTGGCAATGAGGTCTCAAGTGATCTCCATGTAGTAGACAGACTTCTAATATGACCCTCAGTGGTCTCTGCTTCCAGGAATTCGTGCCCCTCTGTAAGCTCTTCCCTTTTTGTATGGTTTGGACCTAGTGACTTTTTTCTAGCGAACAGAATACAGTGAAAGTGATGGGATATTACTTCTAAGATTAAGTGTAAAAAGACTGTGACTTCCACCTTACATTCTATCTCTCTTGCTCTCTCACTTGCTCACGCTGATAAATCCAGCTGCCATGTTATGAGCTGCTCTTTGGAGAGGCCCGTGGGGCAGGGAACTGGGGGTGGCCTCTGGCCAACAGCCAGCAAGAAACTGAGGCCCTCGTTCATTCCGCGTCCATGAAGAATTGCATCCTGCCAACAACTACCTGACTGAACTTGAAACTGAATCCTTCCCTGGTCAAGCTTCAAAAAGAGTGCAGCTCCAGCCGACACCATAATTGCCACCTGTGAAGAGACCCTGAGCCAGAGGCTCCAGTTATGCCATGCCCAATTTCCTGAGCCACAGAAACTGTGAGATAATAAATGTATGTTGTCTTAAGTCATTAAATTTGGGGGTAATTTGTGATGCAGCGATAGGTAACTAACACACTGCACTTTGAGTAGAGTCCTGAGGGCAGGAGCCAAAGCACAAGGGATTACGGAGCACATGTAAAGAAACGCAGGCAGGAAATCCAAACAACCCTTCCAAGAGGTGCAATGGTGAAGGGAAGGAAGAAAGCGATATTTACTACCCCAAGCTGATTTTCCAATGGACATAATCAATTAAAATCTTGTTTAGAACTATTAGGATTACACAGACTTACTGTAGCCTCAGGACTATTTGAAGTGACATTACTTAAACATGCAGAGATTTATGAGTCTTTATTAGGTCAGTTCTTGCTGAGAACCTACTAAGTAATAATAACCATCACCTTTCGTACTTGGATATCAACGTGCACCTGGCCACAGCCTTCTCATGTGATAGCTGTGAACGCTCACTTCCTGTGAAGTAGGCTTGCCAGGCACTACCGAAGCAAGATCCGTCTTTATATCTTTGTAATGGGATGAACTTGGTTCTTGTGACACAACACTTACTGCTGGCACAATAAAAACTGAGCTAGACAGACGTGACCATAAAGTACAAAGCTGGTTCCACAAACCTTGTATGGCAAAGGTGTGTGGACTCCACGTGGGGTGTGGAGTTGTAACGGGGGGAGGGGTGTCCCAGTGCAGCACGAACACATCGTCACAAGCGAATGTACTGAGAGCCGCATATTGTCATGCTCCTGAGGATAAAGCTCAGCTTGATTATACAATCCGCCCCCCTCTGCCAGCACAGAGGCCCCAGCTGTTGCTCTTAGCAAAGGACTGACATTAACTGACACTTTATCATTTTTATGGGCAGAACACTTGATACCAGCGATATCTCTGCCAGCTTTGGAAAGAAAACTCTCCCAAGATCTCTGCATTTTGGTGACATCTGCAAAAGGCTACAACGGAGCCTACCCATTTGTGGGCACACTTTGGCATGTGCCTACGAAGCTTGACTTTCAGAGTCTTCCTAATTGACCCAGGCAATTACTCGGCACGTAATTCCTCAGACAACCAAGTGTTCCAGAAAGGCTGTACAGAAGCTGCCAGTCAGCTCATCCATCCCAACCCAGCCTGCTGTGCTTCAGACGGTGACTTCCAATCTGCATCAGTTTGGGAGGGCAAAAAACAAAACCTGGGGCCTTGTCCAGTGGCTTCAGAGGTCTAACACCGCACTCGTGCATGTGCTGGAATCCACAGCATCTTGACTCAGCTGGGCCATCCTAGGAGTAGGTGAGCAAATGAAACGGGTGTTTATTCATGCCATCCCGATTACTGGAAAGCATTCTTCCTCCTCCTAAGAGGTAATGATGGTGGTAAAATACACTTAGTGCTTTTATTTATTTTTCCATTCCTTTCATTTTGATCTTTCCATGGTTAAGAAAAATGATTTTCTCTACTCAGTGCTAGGGTTTCTAAAATGCTGCTTGCCAAGAGGTAAAAACGAGTGGATTGGTCACCAAAACCTATTCGCACAGATGAGTCTTCACTTTGTAAGCAATAGTAGCAGCAATAAAGACGTTTCTCCCTCTGATTTAACTTTCTTAGATCTGTAATATGTAACTAATAATTTACTCAAAAATAATTCTGTCTTCTTGGTAGTGAGAGAGGTTTTATCCCCCATCCTCACCCGCAGACTATGCACCGAGAGGGGGAAAGACAGTGAAGACATCTGAAGTTTCATTTACAGGGTATTACTGATTTATCTCTCTAATGTTTGTTTACATGGATAGTTCCTCTCATCTTCTGTTTCGATATTGAGTGTTGCCATCATTTATTTATGTACTATTTAACAGACGCTTACAGACACGTACTCTGTACCAGTCACTGTTCCAAGCACTTTACAAATATGAGCTCATTTCCTCTTCCTAATAACTCCATGAGGCAGGTATCGTTCTCATCATCCTCCCTATTTCAGAGACGAAGAAACTAGGGCACAGAGAGGTGAGGAACTTGCCCAAAGTTGCACAGCTGGGAATGATGGGGCTGAGATCCCTCCCCAGGCAGTCCCTGCTCAAGCCTATTGCACTCTGCTGTCTCTGTCAGTCACTTCATTAGTTTGGCTTCTGAAGGTTCTCAAAGTGCTGTTTTAAGTCACATCAAACTGCCAACCACAGAGTGTGCCCAAGCACTGAGTCAATAGAAATGATGACAGCACTGTCCATTCTTGGTAAGTGACTTTCAGCCAAGGTTGGGCCCCCAGGGGCCAGGAACATGTTGCCTGTGAGATTTGGACTCCTTGGGAACTCTTTGAAGGGTGTTCCAGTGCCTTTTTTCCATCTAGTGAACTGTTACTCATCCTTCAAGACCTAGTTCAAATGTCCCCTCCTTTGGACATTGCCCCTGAAATCCACGCAAGCAGGACACGTTGATGGTGGATGTGCCAGAGGGCAGTCTGAGAGAATACTCTGAGGTGAACTACGCCCAAGGCTGGGATTTAACAAGCTCCCAGTGATGTGGGAGTAATTGCAAACATTTCTAGAGTGCTTACTATATATATATTTATATACATATAAATGTGTATATATATATATATATATATATATATATCACATATTTTTAATGAGACACAGTTTGGTGCGAGCCATGTGGTGTTAGCCTTTGGATTCCATTTCAGCTCTGACTGTGAGAACTGGGCAAGTCCTGAGCTCCTGGATGAATTTTCTCACCCATAAAAGAATAGGTGGTGCCTTCTGGTTCCAGCATCATCTTTTATTCTGAGTAGCTTTATTTTACCCAGCTATACATTGGCGATAATAATACATCGGCCCCCTTTTCTGCCCCAGTTCTCTCCTAACTCCTGAGGCAAGTGTGAGCCTCCTGGAAGTAGATGTGGGGACCTCAGTGGCTGTGTTTGGGCACATTTTTCCTCTTTTCCTAGAACCTGCCCTACCTAGCCCCCCTCTCAATACATACACCCAATATCTGTAACTCTACCTCTCAGGAAATTAATTGTAAATACAGTGTATGTTTCAATAAGATTATTTGAAGTGCAAAAACATATACTTAGAAAATTTTCAAACTCGTAGGAAAGTTGCAAGACTCGTATCAATATGTTTCTTTCCTGAATCATTTGATAGTAAGCAGTCGACCTGATGCCCTATCACCCCTGAATGCTTTGGTGTATTTTCCTGCAAAGAAGTACATTCTCCTTTATAACCACAATATAACCATTCAACGCAGGATGTTAACACTGATGCATCACTACCATCTAATCCAAAAACTCCATTCAAGTTCCTCTAAATTCCCCAACAATGAATGTCCTTTATAACAAAAGGATCCAATCCAGGATCACGGGTAGCATTTAATTTTCTTGTCCTTTTAGTCTCCTTCAGTCTGGGATAGTTCCTCAGTCTTTCCTTGTTTTTCGTGAGCTTGACATTTTTGAAGACTACAGACCATTTCTTTTGCAGAGTGTCCCTTAGTTTCGGTTTGTCTGATGTTTCCTCATGATTAGGTCCAAGTTCTGTGTCTTTTGCAGGAATAGCATGGAAGCGATGCTGTGTTCTCATTGCATCCTATCAGGTGGCCCATGATTTCAATTTGTCCCATTACTAATGATGTTCACTTTGATCACTTCATTAAGGTGGCAGTATTTGCCAGCCTTCTCCACAGTAAAGTTATTCCCTTTGTAATTAATAAGTATTCTGTGGGGAGGGGAGGTACTCTGAGACTATGCCAATATCCCATTCCTCATCAAACTTTCACCCACTAATTTTAGCATCCATTGATGTTTCTTGGCTAAATTAATTATTACTATGATGGTTGCCAAATGGTGATATTTTTCCTAATTCAATCATCCCTTAAACATTTATTAGTAGATTTTTAATGCAAGAAGCTTTTCCTTCTCCCTATTTACTTATTTATTTAAAGATGGACCTATGGGTTCCTATGTTTCAGTAAGACTTTACAAATCTTTCTTCCCTGGCTCTTCTCAAATCTATTATGTAATCTTACACTTCTCCCTTCTGGCAGAATGTGGGGCAGACAGCAATTGAAAAATTCGGCCTGTTCTCAGAGACCTTGTCAATCTCTCCAAGCCACAGAGCCTGATTGCACAAGGTTGACCTCATAACGTAAGGACCTTGACCTTGTAACATTAGGATTTTCATTATAAGATAATGATAGCTAATTTTATTATGCACTTAGACCATTTGCTAAGTTGTTTACATGCATTATTTGAATTCACCAATAATAAAACTCTGTGAAGTAGATGTTGTCATCATCTACAATTTACATATAAAGGGATCAAGGCATTGAGAAGTTTATTTACTTGCCCAAGGACACACAGCCTGTAAGTGTCCAAGTAAGGACCTCAATCTGTATGAGTCCTAAACTGCTGCCAATGATCACTTTGCCGTCTTGTCCCCAACTTACCTTCTGCAAACACAGAAGTCCCTGAGACCTGCCTGAGTAATCACTTTCCATTTGATCCTCATTTTCATTTGTTCTCTGGGCCAAAGTGCTAGCCTCTTCAGCAATCTGTCCTTGGAGTATAGCTTTCTTAAATCCATCATGGGGACTGAGGTTGAACTGGTTTGCTAGATAAAAACAGAGATTGTCAAACTCCAGGTGTGAAAAGTCAGCAGGCTTCAGAGACACTAAATTCAATGACAAAATAAAATCAGAAGAATGAAAAACCCAGCACCTTCCCTCACCCCCAATGTTATCTTTAAGACCTAAGATTTTGGGGCTTAGACTTAAATTTCCCAACAACTGTTCCAGTCAGAGTGGGGCACGCACAATGAACTGGGCTCCGCGGTGACATTCCCTTCCCTGCCAACGTCTTTGCTGAGCTTGGACACATCAGGCTGCTTGGAGTTAAGCCCCTGAGGTCGTACAGTTTGCAATTCATGCTGAAAGTCTGAGGCATTAAGGCCAACACACAGCAAGCCTTCCCTGAGTGTGACTGTGGGAGACTGGTGCTGGGGTACCTCATTCCCCACCCCCGACCCCTGTTCATTCATTCATTCATCGAATGTTTATTAAGCACTGTTGTCCAGATGATGTGGTACAAGGTGACTAAAATCCTTGATCACAGAATTCAGAGGCATCAATTGGAGGAGTGAGACAAGTACGTGGGACTCCAGAAGTATGGCCAGTGCTAAGGGAATACAAATACAATCCCTCACTCAACAGCTAGTCTCAAAACTCCATACTTCCCAAATGTCCCACAAAGATTATATGTTCCTTCATGCATTCAGTGAAGGACTATTTACTGACAACCTGCTCTGTGCTGGGCACCAGAAGCAGGGAGAAGGACAGCAGGCCTCAGAGAACTCACTGTCCTGCCCAGGAAATTGTCAAGTGGAGGGACAATGACAGTCCCCATTGGGAGAGACACAGGCTTCAAGAAGCACAGGGTAGGAATCCCCACCTAGTCTGGATGAGAGTTAAAGAAGGCTCAGAAGGCTTTCCAGAAGAAGCGGCTTTGAAGCTGTGAGGGGGAGTCTGCCAGATCAAAGGGGAATTGGGTTTTCGTGAGACCCAGGAGGCCCGGAGAGCAAGACAGCGGGCGAGATGGGGGCTGGAGCTGAGGGGCTCGGGCAAGATGGGGCCTCGGGGGTCATGGGTGCAGCCCAGCTAATGGAGACTGAGCTGTAGCCTGAGGAAAGGAGGCTCCTGAGAGCAAATCAGGAAAGGCAGGAAAAGGGGAGAGGACCCCAGGCTGCCACTGCAGAGAGCCTATCTAGGCCCTATTTCTCCTGGCTGGCAGCAATCTCAAAGGGGCACCAAATACCCCTGAAGGAATCAAAATATGGTTCTAGTTACTACAGGTTTTCACCAGATTCCCCTAACACAACGGGTGAAAAGTAAATAGCTCTTGTCCCTGCTCCAAGGAGTCCTCAAGTGGAGCTTGTGAACACACGCATGTGCATGGGCAAACACACACACACTTCTTGCTAACCTTACTTGTCTCTGTTGATATTGTTTGCACAGGCCTGTGCAAATTTCCAGGGGCAGCTACTAGCCAGCCAAAAAGTTGAAACCACAAAATTCATGGCTTAGGGCAATTGACTAGAAATACTGATTCACTTTACTGCATTTAAAAGATGTTAAGAGGCCTCCAAAGAAATATCCATCCCAGCCTGCTGTGACCTGCTCCTAGCTTAACTTCTGGGTCCTCAAGCTCGCTGTGGCCAGCAGCCTTGGGCTGTCTTTCCCCCCCCACCCCCCACCCCCCACCCCCCAGCCCGGAGCTACAGAAGGAGGGGTCTGGAGAGGGAGGTGAGACTTCTGATCCGAATTTCACCGTAAGAGCCCAACCCTGCAGCGCTTAGGAAATCCAGTGCTGTGTTATGTAAAGTCCACAGGCAGACCGGGTAGATCACGGCTTTACCGCCTTCAACCTCTGCGACCTTGGGCGCGTCGCACAAGCTCTCTGAACCTCAGCTTCCTCTTCAGTAAAGTGAGAAAAAGCCAATAATGGAGGCTTTGAGGGATGGTTAAACAAGGTGACTGATGTAAAAGCGCTCTGTAAACTCGGAAATATAAATATTTCTGTTGTCATTTTTCTCTCTGCTCAAAGGAAAGACCTGAGAGAGAGCCAACTGGTTACCTACTCAAGGCAGAAATGGCAGCAGGAATTGCAGGAGAGAGAGAGAGGATGCCAGGGCTCTTGGCAGGGAAGAGGCTTACCTGGCAGAATTGGGCAATTGGCCAAGCAGGCTTCAGGACCACAGCCTCCCGGTGGCCTTATGTGGGGTGTGCGCTTCATCTTGTCCTACACTCTGATTTTCTCAGGCTGCCTTCTGAGAATGCCCAGGTGTCCACGAGATCCAGTGCCTGGAGTCAGCCCCACTGCGTTCAGTACTCAGGGCTGTTTTCCTCCAAGAATGCAACATACAGTCAGGATTGTTATCAACTTTTAACTCATGCCATCCCCATGAGGAAGAACAATTATGATTAACCCCGTTTTACAGATGAAGTGATTGGAGCCTAGAGGGGTTTCGAAGACAAGTCACCAAAATTCCTGCCCTTAGAGAATACATAGCTTCTAGAGAGGGGAGAAAACAAATTAACTTGCACAGAAAGGTATGAACAAGCTAATCTCCCATAGAAGTAAGGGTCAGAAAGACAGTAACAGAGGGAAGACCTTTCCAAGGAGAAGGAGGAGGACATGGCTGTTGAGCTGATACCACGTGATAGATGAGGCGAAGGAGTTTCCAGGCAGAGGGATGAAGAGGAAGAGTTTCCACAGACCTGTGGTTGCCAAGGGGGAGGGGGGTGGGGGAGGGGTGGAGTGGGAGTTTGGGATTAGCAGATGCAAACTAACATATGTAGGATGGATAAACAGCAAGGTCCTACTGTACAGCACAGAGAACTGTATTCAATATCCTGTGATAAACCAGAATGGAAAAGAATACGAAAAAGAATGTATATATATGTCTCACAGAATCACTTTGCTGTATAGTAGACATTAACAGAACATTGTACATCAACTATACGTCAATAAAATAAATTTTTTTAAAAAGAGAAAGAGTTTGGGCTTCCCTGGTGGCGCAGTGGTTGAGAGTCCGCCTGCCGATGCAGGGGACGTGGATTCGTGCCTCGGCCCAGGAAGATCCCACATGCCACAGAGCGGCTGAGCCTGCGCGCCCGAAGCCTGTGCTCCGCAACGGTAGACGACACAGCAGTGAGAGGCCCGCGTACCGCAAAAAAAAAAAAGAGAAAGAGTTTCCATGCAGAGTGATAAAGAGGAAGGGAAGAGTTTCCAGGCAGAGGGAGTAGCAAGTGAACAGGCCTTAAGGCAGGACTGAGCCCTACAGGAGGAGAGCGTGTTCAAGGACCAGTGTGACTGGAGGGTCATGAATGAGGGGGGAAGAATGAAAGGAGAGGAGATCCAAGAGAGATCGGCAGGAGGCAAACATGGAGGGCCTTGTAGACTATCGTAGAGAGTTTGCATTTTATTCTATAAAGTACCCTGGGAGACTATCACAGTAGCCAACGTGATCCTCCGTATTAGTTGTTTTAAAACCTCCGCTGGGGGACTTCCCTGGTGGTGCAGTGGTTAAGACTCCGTGCTCCCAATGCAGGGGGCCTGGGTTCGATCCCCGGTCAGGGAACTAGATCCCACATGCTGCAACTAAGGAGCCTGCCTGCTATAACTAAGACCCAGCGCAACCAAATAAATAAATATTAAAACCTCCACTGTAGGACTGCGAGTGTCTTAGAGTGACAAACTAAGAGTGTTATGTAAGATAAGAAGTTTGATGGGCAACGTATGTCATTAGAACAGAAAGAGCAGCTGATAGAGCCAAGGCCCCCTCCCCTGAAGCAACTGTTACCCATAAAGAGGGACCACTGAGCCCACTGACTTGAAGGCTCCTCGCTGGAGGGCCTGGCTGCATGCTGCTCAGAGCTGTGCAGAGGGTCACTGCCCGAGGCTCTTTGGGAGCAGAGGCTGACTCCAGCTCACGCCGGTGAGACCCATGGCCAGACCTGTGGCTGGACTCGAGACCGCTCGCTGCTCGTGCGGAGATGCTTCCTCCCTGGACTCCTCCTTGGAGTGGTCCCTTACCCCCTTTCTGTTTTCCCTACTCTGACCAACCTATGTTGCGTGCTAATTGGGTGCAATCAACTGAGTGATCTGTGAATTGAATATTGGCTACATTTGGTATATCTCCAATCCTGTGGTCCTTCCCTGGCCTCACTGCTGGGCCCTGTGACAAAACAGGGATTCACATGATCTGGCCAAAAGGTGGGGAATAAGTTGCAGGGAACAAGAGTGGCTGGAAGCAGGTAGATGGGTCAGGCAGCCATCGAAATAAGTAGCTCTGACTGGAGCTGCCAATGCTGGAGACAGAGTGAGGTGGGCAGATTCGGGATTCACTGAGGATGGAGTAGTGAAAAGCAAGGAATCAGTGGTCAGAGGAACTGTGGGGGGGGGGGCGGAGCCATTCCTCAAAGGAGAATCTGGTGAAGGAGTAGCTTGGTGGGGTAGGTTGGGGTGTGCTGTGAGACCCATGGGTTGGGGCAGGCCACGTTAAATTTGAGATATCTGTTCTAGGCACTGGGAGTTAAGTGATGGACAAGAATAGGTACAGTCCCTGTCCTCATTTCAACTGTGGTCTCCAGTAGAGGTTCTTAACTGGGGTCCATGAATATGCTTGAGGGGAGTCTGTGGACCTCCTGAAAGTCCATCACTAAATGTCCCTCCACCTGAATCCTTTTGGGATTGTGATCAAAACTATTGATTTCCCCAGAACAAAAAAAAACAGACACACACACATACACACACACACACACACACACACACACACACACACACACACAGTAGGGCTGATACTCCCTCTTGTAAGACATATTGTAATGCTATTGAACTCTATGCAGAGCCCTGCACCTACTCAGCAATTTCACACATCCTAGCCTTTGCTCGTGAAGTCTGGCCACCCGGAAGGACTTCCCTTCATCTCGTGCCCCTGGTGCTTAACTAACCTCCGATCATATTTCTTATCTCTGTGCCTTTCCCTGAATGAGAAATATACACCTGGTCCAGGCCCTCCTTGAACTGATGGTCTAGCCAGGAAATACAGACATCAAACAAGGAATGACCATAAAGTGGGATGAGCGCCTTAAAGAAGTGCAGGGTGCTGGGGGACAGAGAAATCTAACCTCATCATAGGTGCTGGTGGTGAAGTCCATCAGGGAGAGTTCCTGGAAGCAGCGATCTGGACATCAGGAACTGAAAGAGAAACAGCATGGGGCAGGTGGGGAGGGGGACAGGGAAGAAGAGTGTGTCTGGCAGGGAGAGAGCATGTCTAAAGGCCTGGGGTGAGGGGACCATTGAGTATAAGGGAGAATACTCAGGAGAGGGCCTCGTAGGTCCAGTAAAGCTTCAGTGGGAAGGCACTGAGAAGTTATAAGGGGGACAGGACGTGATCAGATTTGTACTGGGGGAAGAGCACTGACTGCTGGGTGCAGCATGGTTGGAGTAGGGGCTGAGAGGAGAGCAGGCGGCCCTGTTCCTGCTGTAACCATCCCAGGGACCGGCGAGCGTGCGGGAGGAGGGACCTGCCACTTCCTTCCTCCCACTCTCTACCTTAAGCCCCTTTTGAAACCACAGTCATTTCTACCAACAGAAAGTGGCTTATTTTTCTTTGCCAAGAGGCCAAAACTCATCCTTTCTTGCCCGCAGCCCATTTGGGCATCTGACAGAAAAGAGACTACGTCCCAGAGAATATGTCCCTGCTCCGTAGAAAAAAAGATGTGTTTAGACCCCGTCTTTCTTCGGAACCCTCTAAGCCTGACCTTCTGGATTACTTGGAAGCGCTTACTGCTGTGGATGATGAGTGGTGGGCTTGCAAGCCCCAGTATGGCATTCTCGGGGCAACTCTCCCATCAGCCTGGCAGGAGGCGGAGAAATGGGATGGTCCCGGGGTATGGGGGAGGGTGTCAGGGGACCCACAGAGAGAGAGGGCTTGGATCTTCTCAAGTTGACACAAAGGATTTCTCTCAAGACTGGGAGGTATAGGAAGAATGTAGCATTTGATTCTGGTTTATAATTAACTGACGGAATAGTCATAGGGGTAGATTTTGGAGACAATAATGCTTTCAAAATCCCTTCTGTGGTTTCCTGTGCTTTAGGGCTTATTAGTGTCCGAAGGTTGGAGGCTCTGTCCAAAACCTGCTCAGGGCATTGGAAATACTTCATCCTTATGCATGGCATAGGTTTTGAACACAGGCTCAAGAGTCAGACTGCCTGAATTCAAAACGTGACACTGCCACTTAGCTGGGTGACACTGGTTAACACAACCTCTGGGAGCCTCTGTTTACCCATTGGAAAATCGGGATGCTAATATTACCGACTTCACAGGATTGTCGTGAGGGTAAAATAGGACGGCACATGCCAAGTACCTGGTACATCATGTTAATAGTAGTTATTGAATACTTACTATTAACCTGTAACGAAAACATCTGGCAATTCAAACTCCCTCCCCACCCCCAATGTTTGTTATCTTACTTCTTATGGTGCAAGCAAACACTTTTAGAGACTTCCTTAAATACTCTGGAATAAAGGGTCTCAAGCAAGATTAGCCTAAAAGCCAATGCTTGGAGCTATGAAAGAGTTGATTTGTTTTCTAACGTGATTGATTTTGCTCAATCTAAGGAAACACGAAAAAGTGGAGAAAAACAATAAGACCAAATTTTAAAGTTTGTATCATAATGCAGAAAAGGAGCAAACGTTTAGAAAGACGAACTCGGTGCCGTCCACAATGAAACTAGAAAGCACAAACACTAACAATGGTTGTGTCTGAGTGATGAGGGCGTAGGTGTTCTTTCTTTTTTTTCAACAAACCTGCATTTTCTGACTTTCCTTTAAGGAACTTGTATTACTTATACACAGTTTTAAAACTTACAAGTAAAAAGAAGAGAAAAAGCAGTGCAAATGCTGTCTTAAACTTCCATCTGAAAGTTCATAGCTGTGCAAAATAAGCTAATTACAGCTTCAAAAAATTAACTAGTTTAATTCATGCTGTTTGTTCACTGAGAGTTAATTTAATATACTTATCCTAGAATATAATGCATTATTCAGTTTAATCAATATTCATTTGTTCTTTGCATAATCATATTTGCAAAAGCATTTATTAACAATGTGCCTGCAGACTCCCAGGGAAAGGCCATGCTATAAGTAGAGTAAAATTTTTGAAATAAAAGAAAAACAATGAATTTGCCAACATTAGGCAAATGATTGATTCTAATATGCTGCAGGTTTTCATTTAAAATGCAGCCAGGAGTCTTTTGCATAGTGTTCTCACTGGAAGCAGCAACAGATACACCGTCAAATTAATGAATATCATGTTAATTCAGAAGGAAATTAAATCTGGGTTGTTATTGAATAGTTGGCATATTGGTACATGTGACACTGGCTCTTTCTACATAACCTCAGTTGACTGGAACAGTCAATGCTATGGATATTTGCAAATGTTTGTTCTTCTGTAGCTAAGAAATACATATTTTTCCATTTAAGTCCAGATGCTTAACGTGATGTAGACACAGATAAAGACTCATGTTAGGTTTCTCAAACATCGGGATGTGAAAAACGTCACCTTTTAGGAATAAAGAGAAGTTTCCTACGAATGAGTCCTATTTGCATTGTTGAATTTTTCTTTGAAAATATTTCTCAGATTGTGATTATTATTTTTTATTGATTCATTTTATGTGGTTTTTCAGAGCTCAAACTTTCAAGAAAAAAATGGGAAACTGGATTTAGAGAATTGTTGACTAGCCTCCATATGACACTAAGGACAACACACCCTTTGGAGAATGGGTAATGTTACAGTGATACCTTCATTTCCATTTTATCTGTTTAGTATCTTTTAGCTGAAATATAGTTGCAAATATTTAAAAAAATAAAGTAACGAATTCAAGCTATTTTCAGGTAGGTTGGAAACCTGGAGGAAAATACAGCTTGGGGGCAGAGGTTGTGGGAGGCTAGGGTAAACACTAGATAAAGATATAATAGATTATATTCACTTCCAGATTGGAGAACTAACCCTGAAGAATTTTGCGTGGTTCTTCCATGACATACAACTTAAACATTTTTTTAATCCTAAGGAGAAGTGTCTAAAGACTTAAATTCCACTATTATTCAGAAACAGCTATAAGAAAAAGGTGCCTACTAGTAGTAAAGTAATACCCCACAAATGGGGGCAGGTTGAGGAGAAAAAGTAGTATTAAGAAAATGTTCACTGTCAGAATGGTCATGGATATCTTCCGAATATAAGTAGATCCCATTTAAACACAACTCATTAGGTGGAATATACTTACAGAAGTAACAAAGTATGGTAATAATCCTTCAGCCAGCATCTGATGCCTCAACTATGCAAAAAGGTAAGGTGTCTTCTCTCTACTGAACTTAAAAGGGCATTGAGCAAACATTGCAACTCCTGGCAGCCTTGAACAAGGTAATTAAATAAACAGTGAAGGGATTTCCTATAAGACAAACCTCTCTACAGAAGGGGCAGCTAAATGCTTTGAGTTTTCAAAGAAAATATTTATCTAGGGAGAGGTGAGCAATGGAACACATTTAACAACTAAGGTAACACACAGGACATTCCTCCTTCAGATGTAATTCCGTATCAAACTCAGAGGCTTCTCAGCTTGTGATTTTAGAAATGACCCTTAATATCATGGATGGTCCCAGGGACCCGCTTTTTTCCGCCTCCACCAGCACAGTCTTAGGAGTTTGTTAAAGAAAAACTTCATCTGAATATCCTGCCAGATCAGCACAGGTACAGTAGCCCAGGCGAAAAATAGTTTACAACCCAACTCGTGGTTGTAGCACGGTGACTTTAATTCTTAGAGACACATGCCTACTTTGCAGATGCCTGTTGGTCAGAGTTTATCCTTGTCGATCAGGGGCACTATCTCTTATGCAGGGGAGACCTTTCTCAGTTCAGGAGACGTTGTATTGGGACGGGATCATCTCAGAGAAAAAAAGGTCCTGTAGGACACAGAGTTAGTTACTCAGATGCCAGCAAACTCACCTGATAATCCAGCTGTAGACTCCAGAGGGCCGCAGCTGGATAAACAAAGCTGCTCTGTCATTTACTTAAAAAAAACAACATGATAGGGCTTCCCTGGTGGCGCAGTGGTTGAGAGTCTGCCTGCCGATGCAGGGGACACGGGTTCGTGCCTCGGTCCGCGAAGATCCCACATGCCACGAAGCGGCTGGGCCCGTGAGCCATGGCCACTGAGCCTGCACGTCCGGAGCCTGTGCACCGCAACGGGAGAGGCCACAACAGTGAGAGGCCTGCGTACTGCAAAACAAAAAACAAAAAAAACCCAATATGATAAAAACCCTCCAGAAAGTAGGCATAGAGGGAACTTCCTCAACATAATAAAGGCCATATATGACAAACCCACAGCCAACATCGTTCTCAATGGTGAAAAACTGAAATCATTTCCTCTAAAATCAGGAACAAGACAAGGTTGCCCACTCTCACCACTACTATTCAACATAGTTTTGGAAGTTTTA
Source organism: Phocoena phocoena (assembly GCF_963924675.1). NCBI lineage: Eukaryota > Metazoa > Chordata > Mammalia > Artiodactyla > Phocoenidae > Phocoena > Phocoena phocoena. The sequence goes on from NC_089240.1 coordinate 115,662,979, forward strand.
GCCACAGCAATCAGAGAAGAAAAAGAAATAAAAGGAATCCAAATTGGAAAAGAAAAAGTAAAGCTGTCACTGTTTGCAGATAACATGATAGTACACATAGAGAATCCTAAGGATTCTACCAGAAAACCACTAGAGCTAATCAATGAATTTGGTAAAGTAGCAGGATACAAAATTAATGCACAGAAATCTCTTTCATTCCTATACACTACAGATGAAAAATCTGAAAGAGGAATTAAGGAAACACTCCCATTTACCATTGCAACAAAAAGAATCAAATACCTAGGAATAAACCTACCTAAGGAGACAAAACACCTGTATGCAGAAAACTATAAGACACTGATGAAAGAAATTAAAGATGATACAAACAGATGGAGAGATATACCTTGTTCTTGGATTGGAAGAATCAATGTTGTGAAAATGACTATTCTACCCAAAGCAATCTACAGATTCAATGTAATCCCTATCAAACTACCAATGGCATTTTTCACAGGACTAGAACAAAAAAATTCACAATTTGTATGGAAACACAAAAGAACCTGAATAGCCAACGCAATCTTGAGAAAGAAAAACGGAGCTGGAGGAATCAGGCTCCCTGACTTCAGACTATACTACCAAGCTAGAGTAATCAAGACTGTATGGTACTGGCACAAAAACAGAAATATAGATCAATGGAACAGGATAGAAAGCCCAGAGATAAACCCACGCACATACGGTCACCTTATCTTTGATAAAGGAGGCAAAAATATACAATGGAGAAGAGACAGCCTCTTCAATAAGTGGTGCTGGGAAAACTGGACAGCTACATGTAAAAGAATGAAATTAGAACACTCCCTAACACCATACACAAAAATAAACTCAAAGTGGATTAAAGACCTAAATGTAAGGCCAGAAACTATCAAACTCTTAGAGGAAAACATAGGCAGAACACTCTATGACATAAATCACAGCAAGATGCTTTTTGACCCACCTCCTAGAGAAATGGAAATAAAAACAAAAATAAACAAATGGGCCCTACTGAAACTTAAAAGCTTTTGCACAGCAAGGGAAACCATAAACAAGACAAAAAGATAACCCTCAGAATGGGAGAAAATATTTGCAAACGAAGCAGCTGGCAAGGGATTAATCTCCATAATATACAAGAAGCTCATGCAGCTCAATATCAAAAAAACAAACAACCCAATGCAAAAATGGGCAGAAGACCTAAATAGACATTTCTCCAAAGAAGATATACAGATTGCCAACAAACACATGAAAGCATGCTCAACATCACTAATCATTAGAGAAATGGAAATCAAAACTACAGTGAGGTATCACCTCACACCAGCCAGAATGGCCATCATCAAAAAATCTACAAACAATAAATGCTGGAGAAGGTGTGGAGAAAAGGGAACCCTCTTGCACTGTTGGTGGGAATGTAAGTTGATACAGCCACTATGGAGAACAGTATGGAGGTTCCTTAAAAAACTAAAAATAGAACTACCATATGACCCTGCAATGCCACTACTGGGCATATACCCTGAGAAAACCATAATTCAAAAAGAGCCATGTACCACAGTGTTCATTGCAGCTCTATTTACAATAGCCATGACATGGAAGCAACCTAAGTGTCCATCGACAGATGAATGGATAAAGAAGATGTGGCACATATATACAATGGAATATTACTCAGCCATAAAAGGAAACGAAATTGAGTTATTTGTAGTGAGGTAGATGGACCTAGAGTCTGTCATACAGAGTGAAGTAAGTTAGAAAGAGAAAAACAAATACTGTATGCTAACACATATATATGGAATCTTAAAAAATAAAAAAGGTTCTGAAGAACCTAGGGGCAGGACAGGAATAAAGACAAAGATGTAGAGAATGGACTTGAGGACACAGGGATGGGGAAGGGTAAGCTGTGACGAAGTGAGAGAGTGGCATGGACATGTATACACTACCAAATGTCAAATAGATAGCTAGTGGGAAGCAGCCGCATAGCACAGGGAGATCAGCTCGGTGCTTTGTGACCACCTAGAGTGGTGGGATAGGGAGAGTGAGAGGGAGGGAGACGCAAGGGGGAAGAGATATGGGGATATATGTATATGTATAGCTGATTCACTTTGTTATAAAGCAGAAACTAACACACCATTGTAAAGCAATTATACTCCAATAAAGATATTTAAAAAATAAAAACAATAAACACTCTTCCAAATCCAAGGGGAAACAGTTTTATAAAGGACCGCAAGGAATGTATTCCATGTCACCTAGAGGGGTTTTTAACTTTTTTACTCATGCCAATTTCTTGCCAAAGTGAAGAACTACCATATTGTATTTACAAATACACTTGTTAAACCAGGAGATCTTTTAGATTAATTACGCTGTGATTTAACAGTTGCTATGGTATTGCCATCGTATGCAAAAATAAGGGTATAATCATAGCTAATCTTTGCCGCTACCTTTAGCGGGGTCTCAGTGTTATCCCTTATTTAGCAAGACTTGGCATTTCCTACACATTCCACTCCCCCCAGTATTGCAGTGTTATACTGTGATTCATGTGTTTATTGCACCTGTATATCTCTAATTAAAGTCTGCATTTCTTAAGTGGGCTGGCTACAAGGATGAGTTTCTAGAACTGTGAGTTCGCTTAAAGCAGACAGTAATGTAAAGTCGTATAACATCAAGCAATGTTGCTCTTAATTCTTTGAAACTAGCCATCCCAAAGGATCTGCCTCCAAAATCCTATGAATCCAATAAGAAAAATATACCTGTGTTCCAATTAAGCCACTCATTTAAAACTCTTTTTAAGAGGAAAACTTTCAAAATATACAAGTGAAAAGAATAGTACAGTTAAGCCCCATTGACCCAGCCTGAGCAGGAACTATGATTTTGCCATCCTTGCTTCATCTCTTCACCACCTACCTGTGTTGGGCTGAATTATGTTAAAGCAAATGCCAGAATCGTGTCATTTCTCCTCTGTGTACTTCAGGATACGTTTTAAAAATATATGGGCATTTTCTAAGTTAACCAGAATGCCATTTTCATAGCAAATGTAATTAATGACAATTTCTTGTCATCATGTAATACCCAATTCATATCCACATTTCCCAGGTTTCCTCCAAATCCAAACCACTCCATTTAATCATTCCTCTATGGGAGCAAGGAGGAACATCGGGTTAGAGCTTCTTACCAAGTTTTCTATACAGAACAACCCTTCCAGTCCACACCCCGGGGCCCCCCACTTGTTTGTTGAATCTAGCCTTTCTCTTGTTTGAGGAAAGAAACCAAAGGTGACACAAGGAAAGGTAGTTTTGCCAGGGCAGCTGCAGCTCCTGGAATTGAAGCCCAAGAAAGCTGCTATTGATTTCTGCCGCCTTCTGCCCAAGTGCGGTAATTCTCCCAGTGAATATCGCAGGCATATTGAAAAGGCCACCTTCCTAGCTGTCTCTGTTCTCTGTTCACTGTGTGCATGGGCAGTTAATTGAGAAGCTGATTAAAGAATCAACTAACCCAAATTGAGTGGTTTTGGTGTCTCCTTTTTCATTTGATTCAGCTATAAAAGATTAAGTAAATGCATTTCCCCTCCTTCCCAAAGGTGCAAAATCTCGAACGCATGCCAGCTAACTGTTCTCTCCTATGACTAATTGATGTTTTGCACTCACAGCCTTGAAAAATAATCCTTTCCGTGCCCAGTGATGGTTGTAATGAGATATATTACGCTGGCAGCTTGAGCCCTCATGAAGGTATGCAGCTCAGCTTGTAAATAATTGTGTGTGCAATTTTAAAATTTCCTATAAAATATGCACTGTTTGGGATGGAGTCTGTGCTTGCCGGCGCTTGGCCAGCTGTGCCCAAAGGTGCATCTCAGACACTGTTTGGCCCCAGAGCCTTCAACCAGCCATGTGTAACCTGGGGATGCTGTATAAGTCGCCTGGCATCTAGCACCATGCTTGGCAAATGGGGATTAGTCAACAAATGTTTGTAGAATGAACGAATGAATAAATGAATGAGTGAGGACCAAAAGAAATCAATCTTACCACAGTAAAGGTTTATTTCTCACCAAAGAAAGAAAAAGAAAAACTAAATCAACCCAGTCCCAGACGAGCACACAGGAGGCTAGCAGCTCAGTGGGGCTCTGACTGAGCTCAATCCCACGTGCGATGAGCAGAGGCTATTGGTTGACTCATTTCAAATGAGTCTTTAATGTGTTTTTTCTCAAAAGGTATGCTCATCTCCCCAGCACTCACAAATTCGTATTTTTATTTGTGGATAAGAAAGTAAAAAATCTCTGTTAAAAAATTCTCTAAGACCATAAATAACAATGTTTCAGTTAGGAAAAGCAGGAAGACAGATTGACTCAAGTGGGACTATTGGGTGGCCTTGTAGATGACGGATTCAGGCAGGAGCTGCTGAACGGTACAAAGCTTTATACGAGACCTCTCAAACCATGCGTCTCCAACTACCCTTTGACCTAATAATCTCACGTATGGGACTATATCCCATGGAAATAAGCCAAAAGGCAAAACCTAATTTTATAAGGATATTTATAGCAAAGCCGCTTATAATAGAGGAAAATTGGAAACAACCCAAATGTCCAACAGTAAGGGGATTGGCTAAGCCAAGAATAGCATATCAACTCAGTGGTTCACCGCGCAGCCATTAGAGCATTGAGCAGGTGGTTAGTTCCAACGTGTGGCAGTGTCTGCATGAAATAATGGTGATTAGAAAAAGCAGAACACAAAGCATCACGTGCCCGGTGATTACAACTCTGCAAAAATTACCTGGTGTTTTGAAAAGGGTCAGAAAGTTATCTAGAGTGATATAAACACAGTTGTAAGTTCACTGAATTCCTTTCCAGCCTTGTGGATGGTTAAATGTGTAACACACGGAAGGAAGGATGGAAGGGAGGGAGGGAGGGAGGGAGGGGAAACTGCTGACTGCAAAGGGGGACTACTATTTAAAACATTCTTTTATTCAGGGATGTTCATTGATTAAGAAACATCAGAGAGAAATACAAATGGAAAATCAGAAAGACTCAGGAACATCTAGATCTAGTCTATATGCCTAAATAGAAAGTCGAAATTTATTTGGAACAAGATCCTTTCTGAATGCCTTGCAGCTTGGATCAACAATTGGAAGCCATAATGCCCAAGATGTGTTCAGACTCCTACAGGGAAGGACAACTTCCCGCGACCAGCAGTGTGTGTTCCTTAGAAAACCACTTTTCAAGTGATGATGTCACCATTAAAGAAAAAAAATCAACATCTGCAGAATTCACCATCACCCAGCAGAAAACAGCATGCCAAAACCTTTAGAATTGATTTCTGTGCATTTACGGCACACCTTCCAGATTCTGTGGCTTAAATTAGTCAGTAATGAAAATTAGAAAGCATTAGTTTTGGATCGTATTACAGCATGACCTCTGCCACTAAACGGGGGAGGGTCTTAGAAAATAAGTACAAAAAAAAAAAAAGAAAAGAAGTACAATCATTGCCTTAAGACTTAGTCCTAAACGTTTGCTGGAGGACATCTTCAAAGATGTTTTTAAATCTTTTTTCTATGTTAAAATTAGCCTTCATTGTTGCTGATTTTTTTCTCAGTATTTCTTACAGATGCAATTATAATTGAGAAGGGAGGATATAATGTGTTTTGGAAGAAGGAGCATCGCATGCCTGTGGCTGTTGTAGCATTTTAAATATTACAGGACCAGATCCAGGGTGAAAATCCCTTAAAATTATTTTAGGTATCACGACATTCAATATCAATCAACATGCAAGTTGGGAAGAAGCCAAAGATGATGACGGACAGCCGAAATGTGTTTGATCTGAAAGTTTTCATTTGCGCCACCATTTTATTGCTGCAAAGGGATGACAGCAAAATGGTGGCTGCCTATACTGTGTTCCTGTGAACAGGACACATGTAAAACAGACACCCCCTGGGAGGTGTTAATATGCTACCTCAGCCTTAAAAGCAGTGCCCTTGCTGACACACAGACTGACTCTCTGGCATCTGTGCTGATATGAAAGTTGCAAAATCAAATATTAAGAAGGCATATTTTTCTCAAAGGAAAAAGATTTACCAGTTTAATTAAACAGCACATCCCTTTTCTTTGCATCTTCCTCTCTTCCCTCCCCCGTTGCCCCCTGGGGAATAGAAAGAATTCTGGTGCTACAAGAAACCTAGAGCTCTAAGGAGCCTAAGTGCTTTGACTGTATTTGTGAGCATGAGATCTATTTAAAGACAAGTGGCTAGGTCTAGCTTTTCCTCTTTTAGCCACCGTTGGAGGTTCATGCAATGTGATTTCCTCTTTTAGTTGTTGAACAAGCAGTGATTCTGTCTATTTTGTGATTTTTTTTTAAATGACGGAATAAAGAAGTAGACACCAATCAGTCCCCTGACCCTAAACAAAGCACTGGTTTTTATTCTCTATCCTTTGTCTCTCCCTCCTCCCATACTCTCTCAGGTTCTAAAGAAGTTCATCATCTTTGCCTTTTCACATGCACAGACAGTGTGTGTGTGTGTGTGTGTGTGTGTGTGTGTGTGTGTGTGTGTGATGGTTAAGTCTCTTTAGCTATAAAATGGAGATAATACTTCTTGTTCTACTTCACCTCATAGGGTTCTTATGAGGATAAAATGAGATCAAGGATGTGAAAGTGCTTTGAAAAAAGTTAAAAGCACACTACAATTGAAAGTAATTGTGATGGCCATCTTTTCCTTTGAGGTCTTAATAGTATTTATGCTACAGGTAGAGTGTTGAATTAGACAATTTCTACATTTTGGTAGGTATTTGCTGAAAGTTAAATAGTTTTCCAATGAATTTAACCAAAGTGTTAGTAATGTTTGTCCTTTAGACAGGTTCTCACATTGTTCCCAAGTTGGTTACTCTTGAAGCTTTGGTTTAGCTCGGTGCTTCAGAGACGGGAAAAAAATGACCAAGGGAGCCCCCAGATCAGCTTAGGCAAAGGGGAGGAATGGAGAACAGCATGGGTAGGAGGGAGTGGAAAATGGGCTCTGTCATCACCAGTTACTTCTGGAAAAATATGCCTGGGGAGAGGAAAGAGGCTTGGATACCATTTTCTTTGGCAAAAGGTAATTAGATAAATATAAATCTTTATACCAAAATCTTGTTGAAAATATTCTTCGGCAAGTGCTGGGGTTCCCCTGGAACTGAGGCAGTTTGTAATTAAGATCATGAGCTCAAGTGGTTGCTATCAGTTGCTAAGGAATATCAGCTCTCCAAAGCTGGGTGACTCCATTCACAATCGAAATGAAATGGTAGGCCTGCTTGGCAAAGTTTCATTCAAACACCTTAGTAAGGCTTTCTTCAAAATGACCGGCTCTGTTGTTCTGCAATCGCACATTCGAGAATACATGGCACCCTCAGACCCCACCTCTTTCCAGGCATGAGCGTCCTTCCCTTCACACATTCAACACTTCTGCCATTCTACGTTGGTCTCCTAGAACTGCCATCTCTACACCTACTGCGGATTGCTGAGCAGTCACTGAATGAATGGGAATTTTGGGGTGTCTCATGAGGATGCCACTTATTTCAGCAGCGTTAATTTTTTGGATACAGCGGTTCAGGCAACTTCTCATTTTGCATCCAGTCTTTATAAAAGTGAATGGATACAGAGAGCAAACTGGTGGTTGCCAGAGGGGAGGGGCAAAATATGTGAAGGGGATTAAGAGATATAATCTTCCAGTTATAAAATAAATAAGCCACGGGGATGTAATGTACAGCATGAGAAATAGAGTCAATAATACTGTAATAATTTTGTGTGGGGATAGATTATTACTAGAATTGTCATAGTGATCAGTTCATAATGTGTTTGGTGGATCGCTATGTTGTACAACGGAAACTAACACAATACTGTATGTCAACTATACTTCAATTTAAAGAATAATAAAGTGATACGCAGATTCCAAGTAATAAATGAATGGGAAGTAGAAAACAGAATAATAAAAGTGTTGGTACTAGTGAGAAGAAGCTTGGGTCTCTTAGACATAATACGATTAAGATAAAGATGGAAATCATTACACGGTCCAAAATTAGAGGCTCATTAATCTTAGTCTTTAGATTCAGTTTTTTGACACAGGGAATGTGTACAAAAGGCTGTGAATGTATCCTTCAGGTTAATGTGGGTTTTTCAATACTATTTTTCATTTTCTGGGAATGGAACACCCCACTCTATCCCATATCATGTAAGACAATTTTCCACACTCTCAAACTTCTACATATATTTTTAGTAGTCCATTAGGCGTGAAAACAGGAGATTCTGTATACATCAGGTATTGCGGCACCAACTGCATTCTGGTGAGTTTCTCTCTGTCCCATGGACATAAAAATTCAGCCCTTTAATCGTACTGTTTCTCTGCCTGGAATAGCCTTCCTCTCTTTTACCCTGATCAAATTCCTATCCATCAATCCAGCCCCACCTCCTCCACGTAAGCTGGCTTGGCACATAAGGAAACTGAGGCTTGGAGAAGTTAAATGACCAAATTTACTTAGTTAGTAAGTGGAGGAGCCAGGTAACAAATGCAAAAGCAGTTTGACTTTACAGCAAATACTCTTATACTGGCCTAATGCTGTGCTTGTTGAGCATGCTTTCAAGTGCTTTAACCTTGAAAACCTAAAGAATATTTTGCCAAATACCTTTGTCTATTTTAAACACTTTTACTGAGGTATAATTTAGCTACTATAAAATGCATCCAGTTTAAGTGTACAGTGCCTTAGTTTTTAAACTCTTCTGCACTTTGCAAGAAATGAAATATTTTGTTTCATCTTTACTTAGTTTATCAAAATGTTATCTCATAAAAAATATTTGATATTTAAGAATCCTCTGGTTCTTCACTCCAATTTACTTTTCTTAGAAACAGTCATTGCCACTAGTATAATGTAATAATATCCGACCCCAACCTATTTGAGTTCTTTTCGGCACTTCTAGCTACTAGTTCTCAAGTGGGTTCAAAAATCCAACACAGTATGAAATTTAAGCAAATGTAAAAAAGCTGCCCCCTGTGGTGGGACTGAACCGATTTTAGTTCCGTTTTGAGCTGAATCACAGAGTCTCCTCTGAGTTGCAAGGGAACCAAGTGATAAAGTTGTTCAAATATTTTCTGGTACGCAAATGCCCTCAGCAACATGCAGCTTCTGCTTGAACACTTGATGGAGATCTCACTACCCAGAGAAGCCTCAATCATGAGAAACCTTAAGTTGAATACAAATCTACTGCTCTGTAACTCCTGCTCATTTGTCTTTCTGCTGCTTTCCAAAACTATCCAGAAAACGATCCTTTCCCACTTCCTAGCTCCTCTAATATCTGAAGACAGCTCACAAGTCCCCAGCCTGTCAGCAGTTTGTTCATCTTTTCCCTCAGTAATACAGTTTTGAATCCCTAAATTATAGTAGGAATTCTCTGTGCATATTTATCAAAATTCCTTTTATAAAGTGTCCCCTAGAACCAAGCACAGTCCTCTAAATGTGGTCTAATCAGTGCAGAGCACAAAGGATATTCATCTTCTTTTTTTCTCCAGCTTTATTGAGGTATAGTTGACAAATTAGGGACTTCCCTGGCGGTCCAGTGGTTAGGACTCCGCGCTTCCGCTGCAGCGAACATGGGTTAGATTCCTGGTCGGGGAACTAAGATCCTGCCTGCCGTGCAGCCAAAAAAAAAAAAAAAAAATCGACAAATTAAAAATGTGTACATTTAAAGTGTACAATGTGATGATTCTACATAGGTATACACTGTGAAATGATTACCACAATCAAGTTAATTAACATATCTATAACCTCCTAAACCATAGTTAACATTTTTTGTGTATGTGATGAGAACATCTAAGATCTACTCTCTTAGCACATTTCAAGTAAAAATCCAGTATTATTAACTGCAGTCATCATGCTGTACATTAGATTCCCGGAACTTATTCATCTAATAACTGAAAGTTTGTACCCCATTTCCCCCACCCCCAGCCCCTAACCACCATTCTATTCTCTGGTTCCATGAATTTGATGTTTTTGATTCCACATATAAGTGAGATCATACAGTATTTGTCCTTCTGTGTCTGGCTTATTTCACTTAGTATAATGTCCTCCGGGTTTAGGATCCCTCATCTTGTGCTTGGTGTTCTCTTTAACCAAATACAATTGCCATTTTGTAAGTCAAAAATCGTCAAACATCAGCAACTTCAACTGGTCGACCTACTGTATTTCATTAATACAACCCACAATCGAATTATCTGTTTTATTTTTTTTATCTTTATTGGAGTCTAATTGCATTACAATGGTGTGTTAGTTTCTGCTTTACAACAAAATGAATCAGTTATACATGTACATATGTTCCCATATCTCTTCCCTCTTGCGTCTCCCTCCCTCCCACCCTCCCTATCCACCCCTCCAGGCGATCACAAAGCACGGAGCCGATCTCCCTGTGCTATGCGGCTGCTTCCCACTAGCTAGCTATTTTACGTTTGGTAGTGTATATATGTCCATGCCTCTCTCTCGCTTTGTCACAGCTTACCCTTCCCCCTCCCCATATCCTCAAGTCCATTCTCTAGTAGGTCTGTGTCTTTATTCCCGTCTTACCCCTAGGTTCTTCATGATATTTTTTTTCTTAAATTCCATATATATGTGTTAGCATACGGTATTTGTCTCTCTCTTTCTGACTTACTTCACTCTGTATGACAGACTCTAGGTCTATCCACCTCATTACAAATAACTCAATATCGTTTCTTTTTATGGCTGAGTAATATTCCATTGTATATATGTGCCACATCTTCTTTATCCATTCATCCGATGATGGACACTTCGGTTGTTTCCATCTCTGGGCTATTGTAAATAGAGCTGCACTGAACATTTTGGTACATGACTCTTTTTGAATTATGGTTTTCTCAGGATATATGCCCAGTAGTGGGATTGCTGGGTCATATGGTAGTTCTATTTGTAGTTTTTTAAGGAACCTCCATACTGTTCTCCATAGAGGCTGTACCAATTTACATTCCCACCAACAGTGCAAGAGGGTTCCCTTTTCTCCACACCCTGTCCAGCATTTCTTGTTTCTAGATTTTTTGATGATGGCCATTCTGACCAGTGTGAGATGATATCACATTGTAGTTTTGATTTGCATTTCTCTAATGATTAGTGATGTTGAGCATTCTTTCATGTGTTTGTTGGCAGTCTGTATATCTTCTTTGGAGAAATGTCTATTTAGGTCTTCTGCCCATTTTTGGATTGGGTTGTTTGTTTTTTTTGTTATTAAGCTTCATGAGCTGCTTATAAATTTTGGAGATTAATCCTTTGTCAGTTGTTTCATTTGCAAATATTTTCTCCCATTCTGAGGGTTGTCTTTTGGTCTTGTTTATGGTTTCCTTTGCTGTGCAAAAGCTTTTAAGTTTCATTAGGTCCCATTTGTTTATTTTTGTTTTTATTTCCATTTCTCTAGGAGGTGGGTCAAAAAGGATCTTGCTGTGATTTATGTCATAGAGTGTCCTGCCTATGTTTTCCTCTAAGAGTTTGATAGTTTCTGGCCTTACATTTAGGTCTTTAATCCATTTTGAGCTTATTTTTGTGTATGGTGTTAGGGAGTGTTCTAAACTCATACTTTTACATGTACCTGTCCAGTTTTCCCAGCACCACTTATTGAAGAGGCTGTCCTTTCTCCACTGTACATTACTGCCTCCTTTATCAAAGATAAGATGACCGTGTGAGCGTGGGTTTATCTCTGGGTTTTCTGTCTTGCTCCATTGATCTATATTTCTGTTTTTGTGCCAGTGCCATACTGTCTTGATTACTGTAGCTTTGTAGTATAGTCTGAAGTCAGGGAGCCTGATTCCTCCAGCTCCATTTTTCGTTCTCAAGATTGCTTTGGCTATTCGGGGTCTTTTGTGTTTCCATACAGATTGTGAAATTTTTTGTTCTAGTTCTGTGAAAAATGCCAGTGGTTGTTTGATAGGGATTGCATTGAATCTGTAGATTGCTTTGGGTAGTAGAGTCATTTTCACAATGTTGATTCTTCCAATCCAAGAACATGGTATATCTCTCCATCTATTTGTGTCGTCTTTAATTCCTTTCATCAGTGTCTTATAATTTTCTGCATACAGGTGTTTTGTCTCCTTAGGTAGGTTTATTCCTAGATATTTTATTATTTTTGTTGCAGTGGTAAATGGGAGTGTTTTCTTGATTTCACTTTCAGATTTTTCATCATTAGTGTATAGGAATGCCAGAGATTTCTGTGCATTAATTTTGTATCCTGCTACTTTACCAAATTCATTGATTAGCTCTAGCAGTTTTCTGGTAGCACCTTTAGGATTCTCTATGTATAGTATCATGTCATCTGCAAACAATGACAGCTTTACTTCTTCTTTTCCGATTTGTATTCCTTTTATTTCCTTTTCTTCTCTGATTGCTGTGGCTAAAACTTCCAAAACTATGTTGAATAAGAGTGGTGAGAGTGGGCAACCTTGTCTTGTTCCTGATCTTAGTGGAAATGCTTTCAGTTTTTCACCATTGAGGATGATGTTGGCTGTGGGTTTGTCATATATGGCCTTTATTATGTTGAGGAAAGTTCCATCTATGCCTACTTTCTGGAGGGTTTTTATCATAAACGGGTGTTGAATTTTGTCGAAAGCTTTCTCTGCATCTATTGAGATGATCATATGGTTTTTCTCCTTCAGTTTGTTAATATGGTGTGTCACGTTGATTGATTTGCGTATACTGAAGAATCCTTGCACTCCTGGGATAAACCCCACTTGATCATGGTGTATGATCCTTTTAATGTGCTATTGGATTCTATTTGCTAGTATTTTGTTGAGGATTTTTGCACCTATGTTCATCAGTGATATTGGCCTGTAGTTTTCTTTCTTTGTGACATCCTTGTCTGGTTTTGGGAATTATCTGTTTCAGCAGCAGCAGCATACTGTTGACTAATATAGAGCTTGGTCAACTAAAACTTACAACTCTTCCTATGCTCTATGCTTACTGTTAATCCACATTCTCCTAGTCTTGAAATTGTGCAGTTGCTTTTTTGAACCTAGGCGCTCACTTTACACTTATTGAAGATAATATTTGAAGAAGGCTTTGGAAATCCTGGTTATATCATCCAGAATATAGACTCTCCCCCACCATCTTTGTGTCATTGCAAATCAGATATTCATGCCCTCAAACTCCTCATATAGGTTGGTGATAATGAGGGTGAACATTATTGGGCCAAGGAAAAAATACTAAAGGGCAGAGAACTTGTTAGTTACCCACCTTCTGTTTCAGGGAAATAAGTACTTTGTACTCATTTCATCAGGGAGCATAAGGCTAACTTGAGAGGTCTCCCTCTCCCCTCCTGCTCTGTGGCCACTCATTCTCAGGCACCACACACACCTCTCAGTATGGTCAACAAGGCAACAAACATGCTATTCAGAGAACTTCACTAAGTGGCCAGGTGCCTGCTGCTGGGCTCTTTTGTTTGAAATTTGGCTACTGCCTCCAGACCTGGTCACGCCCCCTTGGAAGGGCTGTTTGGCTCACTCTGAGGGAATTTCGTGCTTGACTCCAATGAAGCTTGTAAGACCTCCAGCAGAGTTTGACCCCTGACCCAAACCTTCCTAGGGTCCCCCCTCCCTAGCGCCAATATCCACCCGGCCAAGCCCCTTTGTGTGGAAATGCAGCCCTGCTTTCCAAGACCCTGCTTCAGATAGAACTCTTCCCAATGCTTGAGGAACTCAGTGTCAAGGAAACACAGTGGGGGGACCTTGGAGTTGTCATATAACCAACCTTATCTGGCAACTTTGTTTCTTCTGATCGACAGGCAAGCCCTTTGCATCCCCAAACTTCTCCATTATCTTCTGGTTGATGCCAAGAATTCCGTCATTGCCAATTTATTCCTTTAACTTAACGTTATTCCCTGTTAAACTAGTTTCTTCAAGGAAAGGTAAGCCATAGACTTTCTGGCAAGTCAGCGCAATGTTCTTCAGCTGTTTCTCTGACATGACTGTGGAAGAGGGGAAAGGAGCACGAGGAGGCCAGGAAGCCTAGAGAAACGAAGTACTTTGGGATTTAATTTCAGTTTGTAAGTGAATGAAATAAATATTAAACCTTGTCTAATAATAATAACAGTAAATACTTAACAATGTTTGCCTCACATCAACCCTGTGAGACAGGTAAAATTGTTAGCCCCTTTTCCAGATGAGAAAACTGAGGCTCAGAGAAATTAAATAATTTGCCCAAGGTCATACAGCTAGTAAGGAATACAGTCAAGCTTTAAACACAGGAAGTCTTGCCCTAGAGCTTAAGCCTTACTGCCTCTGCCTGTGTCCCTTCTCGGTCCCTCCATGAGTCTTTCCTGTTGGTATTGAGAGCAGTCCACGGAGCTCAGTCAGTGAGTGGACATCAGTAGGAGAGGCCCCTGCAGCTGCTCTGTGGCAGGCCCTATGGGCACATTCCATATGGAGAAGGTCATTGTCCCCACCATGTGCCCTCTGATGGGCACACGGCAGAGTTAATGAGTGGATAGCAGATGAGCAGACTTGCCTCATCAAATTTTCTGTAAGGATCATTACAATTTGAGTAATGTAGTACAAGCTTCATAAACCAGAGGGGTTCAGTCTCTACAGGAAACCTGATATAAGATAGTGTTGTCGACTGAACAGTGCAGAGATTGGCTGATTGGTTTGGGTGAGCAAATAAACCCACAGGCGAGCTTAGGTACATCACAGAATCTCAGAGCTAGATGGGGCTTTAGAGAATCATCTGGTCTAGCAACCCATAAAACAATTACCTCTAAATTACCCCCCCACGTACACACACCACCACCACAACCAGTCGTAGTCTAGCTTAAACACCTCTAAGAATGGGGAACTCACTACCTCCCAGAGCTGTCTTTTCTGTCTGTTAAGAGTGATAGAATGCAGTTCAGTCCTGGTGATTAAGAACGCATTTTGTGCCTGTCAGAAGTTCATCACTGAAGTGGCAGGGAAGGAGAATTCTCAATACCTCTAACAGGGCCTCTGTCCCTGAGAGGTCACTTATATTCAGGAGGAAAAAGGACTCCAGATTTTTCTTAGGCAGCAATAATGAAAAGCCGGGTTAGGTAAATGAGAAACCCCACAGGAAGTCCTAGGAGTTCCCTGATTGAGCAGCTGCAGGGAGCTTCGGGGCTGAGCTTTTGGGACAGCTCCACTCGGCTCCACTGCCCTTTGTCTGGGCTCTGGCCCCCCCAGGGATGGGATTCCTATAGTGAACTTGACAAAGGAGAGCAGAGAAAGATATTCTTGAAGCCCAACCTTCAGTCCTAGGGCTCTCTGGGAAACAGCTGGGAGTCGCAAGCTAGGCAGCCAGCAATCCAGCAGACAGAAAGGGAATCTCTCTGCACCAGCAAGCACAGTCCAAGGCCCCAAAGAGAACATGTGCCAAAGCAGAAAGAATTGTTACAGACCCAGCAGAGAAAGAATTTAGGCATCAGCCTCCTTAGCAAAAAGTCTTCCTTCTCAGAGGCCTCAGCACCCCAAAGGCAACCTGGGGTAATGCCTTTAATAACAGTAGTAGATACCAGTTAGTGAGCACTTACTCTGTGGCAGGCCCGGTGTCCCCTACTTTATATGTATAATCTCCTTTGATCCCCACAATATCACCAGAAGGTAGATGCTATTGTTTTCCTCATTCCTCAGGTCCAGAGAGGTTAGGTAATATGCCCAAGGCCACACAGCTGGTAAATGGCAGGGCCAGAATTCTAACCAGAGCTGGAACCTAGGCTTCTCTGACTCCAGAATCTATGTGGTAGCCACTTTGTCATGCTATGTGTCCCAGTGAGGCAGGACAAAGTCTCTCTCTGCTTCTCTAGCCACAATTTAATTAATTCTTCACATTGCCCCCAGAGTTACCATCTTGCTAATATTGCCAGCTCTACTCAAAATCTTCAGTGGCTGTCTTTCTGCTTCTAGCACAAAGTTCAAGATCTTAAGGATAGTATTGAAGGTCATCTCAGTTTGGCTCAACTTACTCTTTTTTTTTTTTTTTTTTTTTTGCGGTACGCGGGCCTCTCACTGTTGCAGAGCACAGGCTCCGGACGCGCAGGCTCAGCCGCTCCGCGGCATGTGGGATCTTCCCAGACCAGGGCACGAACCCGTGTCCCCTGCATCGGCAGGCAGACTCTCAACCACTGCGCCACCAGGGAAGCCCTCAACTTACTCTTTAGATCCATTTTCTATTACTAGCTTCATCCCCCCCATGTCCCACCTCACCTCATCCTGCCTTATGCTCCAACCATGCTGGCTGACTCGCCATTCTCTGAAAATGCCACACCTCATCCTCTCTTTTCTTCCACTGGTCCCTCTGCTTGGAAATTCCTTCCTTTCTTCACCTGGCTGATTTATTTCTTCTTCCAAGCCCAGTTGACATATCAACTTCTTTCTGAACTCTTCCTCAAGTCTCTCAGTTAGAATTATCCCTGCCTCCTCCCATCTCTTATATCCTTTTGTGGTTAATAATCTTATAATGTTTTCACACTCCCTATATGACAGTTATTCCTGCAAGAGCATCTCTTCTAGTCAAAATAGAAAACGCCAGGAGCACACAGAAACCATGCCTTCTATTCAGCTCTGTCTCTGAATGAAGGGAATTGCAGGTTTTGGGGTTGCTCAACCCGAGGTCTCGCCTCTAAGGTGCGGTCTCCATAGGTCTAGGCCGCGCCAATAAATGCAATCCAGGAAGGAGCAAAAGAGGAGGCTGAAAGAGGCTCCAATGACAATCTTGCCTCATTCACTTGCAAGTGTTCCCATCAGCTGCTTCACCTCCTTTGTGGTTGTCTCCATTCAAAAAGCCTCAACCTTCCCGCAATCTTGCCAAAACAAAACTTTCAAAATATTTTAAGAGAATTAAAGGCATCTCTTTGAGGGTAGACTGCTGCAACAACCCAGATGGATCTCAAAGATTTAATGTTGATCAAAAGAAGCCACACAAAGAAGAATGCATCCTGTATCATTTCATTCAATGAGATTTAAGAACAGGTAAAAGTAATCTATGGTTTTAGATGTCAGCATAGTGGTTACCTTTGGGGGAGGGGGGTTAACTGGGTGGAAGCACTGAAGGAAGCTTCTGGGGTGCTGAAAATGTTCTTTATCTTGACTTGGGGAGTGGTTACATAGATATGTGTATGTATAAAAGATTCTTGAGTTGTACACTTAAACTTGATGCACTTCACTGTATGTGTGTTATACCTCGATTACAAAAAATAAATAAACAACCTTCCTTCCAAGTTCCCAGAAACCAGACTTTCAAAATATTTTAAGTAATTTTTCCATGTGTCTTTTGAGGGCAGCCTGTATCTCTAAACCACAAAGACAACAAAAACCCTCCTAATATTAAGAAAAAAATGATTGCACTTTAGGATCCACACACAGTTTAAGAAATGTTCAACCAAGATGATTTGAAGATTCAGATCCAGGAGTTTGGGCCTACAGAAAACATTGAGTCCTACAGAGGCTCTAAGCGGGAGTAAGTTATAAATTTAAATTTCATGAGAGCAGGTAGCCTCTCAGAAACACCATTTCCCATCTCTCCTCTCCTCTACTCAACCTCGAGCCTAATTGCCACATCACCTCTTCTGTGGTGCATTCTCTGGTCCCTTTAGTACCTCACACTCCAAGATCAAAGCAATCCCAACTAGTTAGTAGTAGAGCATGACTTAGGGCCTTGCTACTCAAAGTGTGGTCCACGGACAAGCAGCATAGGTATTACCTGAGAGTTTGCTTAGAAATGAAGAATCACTGGCTCCACCCCAGACCTGCAGAGTCAGAATATGTATTTTAATTTGATTCCAAGGTGACTCATGCACATGAAAGATTAAGATGAGGTTTAAGAGAGCTCTTACTCAAATTTAAAAGTGCTTCCAAATCACCTGAGGCAATCCTTACAGTTGCAAATGCATGGGGGTCTTACCTCAGAGGTTCTGATTCAAAAATTCTAGAGCTGGGAATCTGGATTGTAATAAGGCTGGGCTTGAAAGTTTCCAAGAAATTTGGCTCAAACTTGAACAGTTTCTTGCTAATAGAGACAACACCACAGATGGTAACTGAGTTCCTTGCCAGTTCCCAGAAGCCTGCTGAACAGGTAGGTGTCAATCATGATTTGAGACCTAGCTATCAAAAGAGAGGCTCATGGAAAATGCAGACACTAGGCCTCACCAATCAGGACTCAAAGCTGCCCTTTCCTTACAGCCCAGTGCCCGCCAGAGAATCCTAGGTCAAGTACTCATCCATTCTCTTTTTGGCACCTTCCATCTGCCTCAAAGCGGAGAAAACCCACCTCCTCCAGGATCTCCGCGTTCTTAGAACACAGACTGTTCCACCTAGACTGAATGCCAGGTGCCACTGCAAGCAAACCAGGGCCAGAAGGAGTCAAAGACCCTGTCACCTGTCACTGTGGGCAAAACCTCCCTGGACAAGGGCAGCCACGGGTACCTGAAGGCTTCTCCCAAGCCTGGTACCCTGGAGCCAGAGAGCAAGGAAAAGGCTTGGCAGGAAATTCTAGTCACCGTGTTAGGAAACACTCACAGCAGTTGAAAGTGGCAACGTTCAGATGTCCCGTCCATTGTTGTCAAGTACAGGATTTTACTAAGCATTCAACTAAAGTGGCCAGTTATCAGATTGACAAAAATGAAAACGAATATATTAACGCCCAGGGTGGCTGAGGGGAAGAGAAGGGGACACTCACACCACTGGGGAGAGAATAAATGAAGACTAATTTTTAGAAGGCATTTTGGCAATATGTGTCCTGCAGGGAAGGTGCGAAGTGGGGTACTTGGAAATTCAGCGGAAATGACCTAAAACCAGATCAAGATTACAACCTCCTACCTTTTCTTGCCAATTATATTGGCTAACGCTGTAAAGAATGAGAACACCCATTGCTGGTGAGACTGTAAGGAAGTGGGCACTTTTGTTTACTGATGATGATAAGGTTAAACTTGGTATATCCTTTCTGGAGGGCATTTTGGAAATAATAATCAAAAGCCTTAAACGTGTGCCTACTTGCTGATCTAGAAATTCCATTCTAAGAATTTATTCAAAGGAAATGATTTTAAATGTGTGAACAGATGTTTACACAAAAATGTTTGTCACAAGTTTGCTTGTAATAGTGGGATTCCATGTAACCACGGAAAACGTTATTTCAGTCTATTTTTATGGACCTACAAAGGTGTTAACAATACATTGTTAAATGAAAAATCAGTGTGTATAGTAGGATCCTGGTTTTCAGAATATATGTCTGCATAGATTTCTTAGCATAGGAAAATGTCTGGTGTGATAGATGGGTCTAGTCCTTGCATGGGAGGATTAGAGAGGCTTTTTAAAATTACTTTTGTTTTTTCACATTTTCATATTTTTCTATAATGACTATGAATTTTTATGAAAATTTTAAAAATAGTAATTCTTTCAAAAACTAAAGAAAGATCAGCCAGGATAAAGACCTAAAGGAGGAGGTGCCCTGTTATTAGTCTAACGTACCGACCTTCAGAGCACAGAGAACCCCTAGAGTGAAATGCAAAGCAGTTACAATTTGTTCTTGAAATGGGACTTATCGTAAATGGCTAAGGAACAGAGATGAAGTGTCATCAATTTTAAAAAAAGAAGTGGAAGCAGAGCCCTTGTGTTCTCCCTAAAAAGATGTTACATTGGCAATCCTTCTAGCTTATCTACTTGACATATAAGGGCAGAAGGCTGAGAGAAAAGTACAGTTACTAGTCCTGTCATTTTATTTGGACACTCATATTTAGATCCCATTCATACTTAGATGACATAGCCATCCTACTGACTTGCCCCACCATCAGACTACTCGCTGGGGGGCCCCAGAGCTTGCAGGGCAGAGCAGAGGAAAACATGGACATGTGGACATCTTTGAGAGTCAGCAGAGCTGCTGAGGGGACTTCATGAAATTGAGTCTCTTAAGCCTACCTGAAGAACGACTGTCCAGTAGTGGGGAGAGCTGCCGTCTCCCAATAAGCCATGAGGCACCCAGCCCAACGCAGCTGGACCAGGGCACTAGGGCAATGCAGAAGGG
The DNA here is from genome assembly GCF_963924675.1 of Phocoena phocoena. Taxonomy (NCBI): domain Eukaryota; kingdom Metazoa; phylum Chordata; class Mammalia; order Artiodactyla; family Phocoenidae; genus Phocoena; species Phocoena phocoena. The sequence continues at coordinate 115,682,990 of NC_089240.1, forward strand.
TGACCAAAAGGAGTTTTGGCATCAGTCATCCTCAGTACACGATGCTTCTCTTACCCCCAATCCTACTGAGAGCTGTGGTTGTGAACACTGCTGTTCACGACCCATTCGTGGGTCATGACATCACAACCAGTATGTTTAAATATGCAATAGAACAGAATGATACAGGTTAAGATAGAATAGGAAAATATAGGACGGAAACTATGAAGGTGCCTCCTGGGTAGTAAGAGAACAAGTATGCTGTGTGTGTGTGCCTGTACGTGTGTGTATGTACTGGTAGTGATAGTTAATGTATTATCTACTCTGGGACATGGTCAAAAAGTTGGAAAGTTGAAGAACTGGAGGTTTTGTGTCTGGATGCTTCTGCCCACTACACCAAGGGCATCGTCACTTGAATCCCCCAACCCACGTTTGCTGCCTGTTCGCTGCTTTGGACTCATCAGCCTCTTCACCCAGATATGTTTTGACTGGGCCTGACTTTAAAAAAAAAATTTTATCTTATACTGGAGTACAGTGTAGTTGATTTACAATGTTGTGTCAGTAACTTATATGGGGAAAGAATCTGAAAAAGAATGGATATATGTATATGTATAACTGATTCATTTTGCTGTACACCTAACTGAGCCTGACTTTTAAAAAATACAGTCCCAATGCCATAATTTTTTTTCCAAGATGACCCAAAGCCTACGTAAAAATAACTATCTGTATAAAAATACCTATCAAAAATACCCTTTAGTCAGGGAACAATGCTTGAATTTAAGGCACTTTTTTCTCCCACCTACTCATGTGCAGAGGATAGATTCATTTTATGAAACAAAAAAAGTCATACTTACTATTTTATACTTTTCTAAAATATTCTCTCTTTAGGCTTTAATGTTGATCGTTCCTAATAGATAATATTCAGCTTACAGAAAAGACATAGGTTTATTAAGCGGCCCGTTTTTAAAAAAAAAACAAAACAAAACAACCTAAAGACATAATTGGATCAAGAAGTGAAAGAAAAAAATTAATCTCAACAAAATATCTCCTGGACTCAGTTTCTGAGCAATTGCCTTATAGTCTATAATTATGAATAAAATACCCTTTGAAAAGACGTCATCAGAATCAGAGAGAAATGAGAACAATAGGGTTGGGATTACAAAAGATTGGTTCTTCTCAGATAATTGTTTTTAATAAAATGGTAAAAGTGTAGAAAACACCAGGCAACTATAATTAGGATAATAATCTATTGTTATACAGGAATATATATACCTTGTTTTCGCTTCTATTGGAAAGCAACAAAGAAAATGAAGTAAAGGATGAGTGAATACGTTTGAACGATAGTTATACATTAAACTGTAGCGGTCATTAATTAATCTTTCCCTTACGGCAGAGCCAGCCAAATAACGAAGAGTGGATGCTGTGTTGCATGCAGGCTCTGAGAGCACTCTACTTTTAGAGAGCAGCCCAGGGGGACTACAGGACTGCTTTGACATATGACTGCCTACATTTTCTATTTATTTGCTTAGGTATGATGGTATTCAGACACAAAACATCTCCTCTAAACTGTTGAATTCTTTTCTGTCAGCTGTGAGTGTCTGAAGCTATCTCTGGTCTTTAGTTGAAAGAAATTCCAGGAGTGGAGGATCCATGAAGATCCATGAACACCTTAATTGGATTGTGACCTTGACAGAAAGATGTTTATGAGACACAGGACCTAATGGAAAAGATCTGGTTTTCATCTTCATTTTCCAGATAAAAAATAAGAGGGAGCAAAATCAAACCATCTCGCCTGCTCCAGGCTGGGGAGAAGAGGACCACCTTTGTCTAGGAGTTCCTGTCCCCCGGCTGCTCTGGGTCAGAGGACAGCCAGACCTTTCCCTGCTGCCTCTAGAGGAACATGCCTTTGCCCATTCCAAGGAGACGGCCACTACATGCTGGGCCTAGGGACCTGACATGGGAGCCATGCCAAGTGAGCTTCAGGGAGAGGTCCTCGCCTCCAGGGCCACAATTCTTTTTCTTCTCCCCTGAAGCTGGGAACCCTCAAACAGGTAGGCCCCAACAATCCTGATTTAAGCATAAACTTGGTGGTATTGTCCAGTAGTTAATGGCACAGGCTTTGGAGGAGGACTGCATAAGCTCAAGTCCTCTGCCATCTATAGCTGTGGGGCCTTAACAAATCCTTAAACTTCCCTGAACCTCAATTTATGCATCTATAAAATGGGAGCGAACACAGTGCCTCTCTCAAAGGGCTGTGATGAGGATTAAATAATTAAATACAAGTAAAGTTCTTAGCCTGGAGCATAGTGAACACTTAAATACTAGCTATTTTTACAGTTGTCATCAACTGGAAATATTCATCTCCCTTATTTTTCAGTCTAATAGGAGTTTGGGGACTGCATTAAAGAAGAGCTAAGTGATCACTACTAGAAAAGTCTAGACTTTTAAACTAAACCCTAAGGATCTAGGATGGTCTTCTCTAAACAATTGTTAGTTTTCCATAACAACAGTCTTCTCTGCTCCCTTCCATTAGATGACTCCTGCTACCCAACGCACGCGCACGCATGCGCGCGCGCACACACACATGTGCACACTGTGTGTGTGTGTTCACTGGAGTCTTCTTTGCCAAGGTCAAATAGATGGATCTTTGCTTAAGGCGAGTACTTTGAGCTTCCCCTTCCCTGATTATGTTTGATTCCTCCCCACACCTCTCCTGCCGAATGGCATTGCATCTTCTGCTTTGAACACTCCCAGAGTAAGCTCACCATGCCCTAAGGCCACCATACTTATCTTTAGCAAACTCCTTCTATAAACAATTTCCTTCTTATTTTGGTCTGAAATCTCTACCCTTCTAGCTTCATCTAGATCCTACTTCTGCCTCCTCAGGGGCCCTAACACCATAGAGTAAAATAAAGCCATTTATATCATGAGTATCAGTAAGAAAAGTCGTATTCCTTCCAAAGGGAGGGGTGGAGCAGCTCTGCATCTCCACTTACGGTTGTTTGAGATGACTGGTGTCTTGGGTTGGCATGAGTTTACCTTGGACCCAGAGCCCCCCTGTCTAGGGCAGCTCCCCTGGCTGTCTCCCATCTCCAGGAGCAATCTTCCACCTTTCTTTCCCCTGACTGCTCTTGGCCCAGCTTGGGTACATAATATCCACCTTACCTGGCCTGACACTGGGTTTTAATTGGGGTCCCCTCAGGAGTATAGGTTGCCCTGATTCACCTTGGGGTATAAATACTGACAGCTGAGAGCCTGGAAGCCCAGACTCCGTGAGGAGCAGCAATATCACCCCTCTTCCCTCTCCCTCCCCCCACACAGTGTGGACAGAATCATTTAAGTCTCACAAAGTGTCAGAGGTCAGGACATTGTTTTCCCTCAACACATTAAAACAGATAAAGTGAGGGAATAAAGTCAATCAGTCAAGGATACTGTCAGAGATGCTACTGGAGGGTGCCGTGTTCCCCAGGCATCCACACAACAGACCCACACATCTGCTGAGTTACAGCTGTATAAAGTGCAGTTGATTTGGCTTAAGCCCATCAGTGATCATCTACCCATCGCTGCAGGCAAGTCCTAAAATCAAGGAGGGGAGCACCGGTGTGTACACACTGTGTGTGTTTGGGGGGTAAAGGGTGCCACACCCACGAATGGCTGTACCACATGTACATTTTATGTTACAAATTTCCTTTGAAAATTAATTTTGATCTCTGTATTAGTTGTATAATTTATTTCACATTCTGCCAATTTTTAAAGTCATTTTAGAGGCTTAGAAATATAACATTATCTTAGGCTTTCCCATCTATTATGTAATTAACACAGTGAAAACCAGAACTTGGGAAGTTGTACAGTATCAGTGCCTGTCTGCTCTAGGAAGACTTAATAACTGTGTTAAATGCCATTTTCCATCACCTCTCTCTGCTGTGGAAAGAGAACAAGCTCTCACATAGCTCTCCAAATTTTAAACCCAACTTTTCGTTCCATAAAATAGTGTTTCTAAATAACTACTCGGCAACTTTGTTTTCTAAATTAAAGAAAGAGATGGAAAAGGGGACTAGGATTTATTGAACGCCAATCATGAGCTACATGTTTTACTTATATGAGTGGTAAAAGTTTGAGGGAAAGTTTCCTTTGTCTAGCGAAAATAAAAGACTGTGCTTAGGGCTTCCCTGGTGGCTCAGTGGTTGAGAATCCGCCTGCCAATGCAGGGGACACGGGTTCGTGCCCCGGTCCGGGAGGATCCTACGGCCGCTGAGCCGGCGCGTCCGGAGCCTGTGCTCCGCAGCGGGAGAGGCCACAACAGTGAGAGGCCCGCGTTCCGGAAAAAAAAAAAAAGACTGCTTATTTGTAAATGCTAAGAAAATGAAATATATTATTAAACCTGGATTGTGCTTAAAATCAGTTTACACCACAATTTCCCAGAGTCTGTTTTGATGAACACGAATATTTTCAAACCTTTTTATTCTGAATTAATTTTAGATTTACAAAAGAACTGCAAAGAGTACAAAGAGCTTCCGTATATTGTTCCTTCAGCTTCCCCTGAGGTGAGCATCTTACATAACCAGAGTCAATTTGTCAAAACGAAGACATAAATATTAGTGCAATACTATTAACGAAACTCCAGATTTTACTCGGATTTCACCAGTTTTTCCACGAATGACCTTTTTCTGCACCAGGCTGCATTTATTCATCAAGTGCCCCTAGTCTCTCCAACCTATAACAATTTCTAGGTCTTTTATTGTCTTCCACGACCTTGACACAGGTGAATACTCATGTTACTGGATCTTCTGTGGGGAAAAAATATTTTATAATCAATTAAGTTTAGAAAATGCTAAATAAAACAGACTTCTTGGACACTAGAAAAATATGCTAATGTGTTTTATGAATATTCGCGAGGGGCCTGCAATAAGCAGCGTTTCCCGAACATTTGGCCCCAGAGGCCACGATTCACGGAGCCTCTCTCCAGGCTAGGGTTCTCCAGGCTAGGGAAAGTCCGGTTTATACGATTTGTATTACATGAATGTCCTACCTGTTCTTCCTACCTCTGGTCCTGTACGTCTTCCCTCCATTCTCCAGTCAACCCCTAGAGTGAACTTTGCATACTGCAAAACTGCTCCAAAACCTTTCTTTAGCCTACGCTGAACTACAGGACTGGAACTCACACTCTTCAGCATGCAGTCCAAGCCCACGGCAACCTAGTTGCAGCCCACCTTCCCAGCCACAGCCATTTCTTCCCCTGCGGTCCTCAGCCGCACTAGCTGCTCCAGTATCTCCCCAGCCTGTCTCTTGCCTTTTCAGCACTCTCACTCTGCCTTTCACTTCCTCCTTCTTGGTCTATCAAAACCCATATCATCCTCCTGGTCCAGTACAAACGCTATCTCCTTTCTGAGGTCTCCCTCCCTCTTCCACTCCTACAAGCCTAAGATCAGAATGAATCACTCTGCTCCTGGGTTCTCATCATCACAGTGTCCACAGCACTCATTTCATTTTGCCACCTATTAGAGTCAGCTGCATGTTTGTGCCCCGTTCTAGGCTGTGAGCTCCTTGAAGATGAGAAATGGACCTTGTTTGCCATTATAAGTTTGGCTTCTCACCTTTGGACTTGAACAAACTAGGGGCTCATTAAATGCTTGACAAATGAATGAACAGAAGTCTATAGTACTTTACACTTTCTAAGTCTTTTATTTGAGTCTCACAATAATCCTGTAAGGAAGGAGTGATAATTATTCCCAGGTTACAGTTAAGGAAACTGAGGCATAGGTTGGTTAAGTGACTTGCCCAGCTGTCACATAGGTAATCAGGTGTAGAGCAATATTCCCTGATCTCAGTTAGTAACTGTTCTTCTCAACCTCCCCACATAGCCTTCTTGAGCAAGTAAGTGGACATCAAACATTAAGCATCTACCGTGTGCTGAGAACTAAGATGTGGGGGACCCAGAAATGAATAAGAATGAAGAAGCATCTCTGCTGAAACAGGTGGGAGTGGTATTACTTTATGGACAAAAACATCCTGACCTGAGAAAGGCAGTGAGAAGATAAAAGGATCAGAAAAGCCTCGGAGACAGGGACGTGTTGGTGGCAACCAGAGAGAGATAGCTACTGGTTGTCAAAGATCAGGCAAGCTGGGAAGAGCTGTGTCAAGCTGGAAATCCGTTCGGAGACAGTGATGAAGCCAGCACTCTTTGATTGCCTAAAATTGGCTGTGCAGAAATGGATGGCAATGGAGACGTTTGCTGCTGGGGAAAGAATATACTTTAAATTTAATGAGGACAACTCTAGAAGCCCTGCTGATTCCTGATTGATAAGTACTAAGGCGCCTCACTTAACTTGCAGGCACAGCTGTCTGCACTGAGCTTCGGTGGTTATTGGGCAGCAGCTCTGCCCGCAGGGAAACAGTCCCTGCCTTTTTGCCTGTTTGTGATTTCACCTCCTGGACAGCAAATGGGCGAAGGAGCAAGCCCAGAGCCCCGCAACCCCAAAAAGGTTATTTTGTCCAAGGCCAATATTGCCTATTGAATTCTCACCAGCCTGATTAGAAAGGATTATTCCGAAGGCCTGTGAAGTATCTAGTAACCAATCTTCCTGAGTTATTTTTGAATAGCTATTGAATGGATAATTTCCATACCCATTATCAAAATGATATGCTGGAGGTGAAATTTAGCCGTATTGTATTTGATCAGTAATTGCAGAAATGTTTGCCTCAGATTTAATGCCTTATTGGCAGCAGGTCTCCCTACAGGCGCAGAAGACTTTGGGATACTTTTTGGTTGACACGAATGCTTTATTATTGTAATATTTTTGTTGTGGTGGGAGGAGGGGGGACTAGATTTATTTGGGCATCTGAAGATGAATTGAAAGGTTTTCTTTCACCTCCTGAGAGCAGCATTTGGCAACATAGCGTTTTCCACCAGCAACAGCGAGTGAATAATATATCTCCCAGTCGCCCAAGCCTCAGTGCCTGGAACAAGAGTAGACCCCGACGCTCCCCGTGGACAGCAAATCCGACGACAGCAGCCACTCATGCAGGTCCCTGTTAGCAGAAATAAATGGAATAGGAAATGAAGCTTGAGCTATTTGACTGTGGAAAGGTAACTCGAGTCCTGAGGTTCACTTTATGCCTCTGCCTTGTAAGATTCTAGATCAGCCGCTGCCAATAGTAATATAATGCAAGCCACATGTGTAATTTTAATTTTTCCCCATTTATAAAAAGTGAAAAGAAACGGCCAAAATTAATTTTAATATTTTATTTAACCAAATATATCCAAAATATTATCATTTAAACATAAAATCAATATAATATTATTAATTACATTTTTTTCATACTAGCTCTTCAAAATTGGGTGTATATTTTACCCTTACAGGATATCTCAATTCAACTAGCCACGTTTCAAGTGCTCGGTAACCACATGTGGCTAGGGGTCGCTGTACTGGACAGCACAGGTCTAGCTTGAGCTGCATACCAGGGATTGCAGCTTCCAATTTAGTCCCTGATTTGAACAGGTCCTTTTGGTTTGCTCTGCCCCTAGGCCAGGGAAAAGCTCAGATTGCCCTCATCTTTTATATGGAGCCCTGTCCCCCGTTCAATCCTGTAGTCCTATGCAGACCTTGCCAGGGTTGTCAAATCCCCAGATCAAAATCATCTGCTGACTGTTGGGACAAGTAAGGTTGCACGACGATTTATGCAAAGAAAGGAAAAGGCAGCCTCCCACATCACTTTCAGAAGGAAATGACTACGGTAGAGACTCAGCCAGTTTCATTTCAGTTTCATCAATTCATTAGAAATTTTGTTGAATGCTTACTATGTGCTAACCTGGACAATGGTTCCAAAGAGCTTGGCCTGTATGCTCAGCACTGTCTACTGGGGACATTTTGGAACAATTGTATTACATTTTTCTTTGTAAGAATAAATGGAAATTCAGAAAAACAAAAGGAATAATACTAGTGACAAGAAACATCCCAAACTTAATTGAGACAAAGATGGAAATCATTGGATATGCTGTAACATGGTAAATATTTAGCTTTGATTGGATTCTCATTGGGCTTAAGGCATTTATGTCTTCAGTTGTAAACAAAAGGATCACAATTCTGGAACATAAATAAAATTATAAACATCTATTTTTGAAAAATGTGACTGGAAAGTAAAGTATAATTGGGGATTTTTATATTATGTTTTAGCTCTCTGGGAATCAGCTCCCTCCCACGTTTCCAATAACATGTGGGTCTACTATTTGACTCATATGTTGGATTTTTGCATATATTTTCAGGATTGCTTTCTATTGTTTTCTATATCTTTTCAGGGAGCTACTTGAATAATGTTTGCAGTCATCAGCTTTAAGATGATAGTCAAACCTTGAAGTAGCTGCAGCTGTTTCCTAAATGTCTCACTGGTTGGCTAGTGTTCCTGTCAACACCTTATGCAGCCAAGTTTCTTCGTTGACAAAAATATATAAAGATAATTCATTAAGAAGCTTAATCACTGGAAAAGTTCCATTTTTGAAAATCACATTTTTCTAAATTTCTCCTATTATTTTTCATTTTATGCCACTCAGGACTGAAATGGACAGAGGGTCAAGTAAAGTAATAAAGTAAATTAAAATAAAAGAGTTAATGAAAGCTACCTTGTAAGCCTGCCAGGGTGGCCATGAAGAACAGCTTCTCCATAATAATAACGTTCTATGACTCCTAATATTCGAACATGTATTTTATATCCTGGTTGTGACTGAAAGTAGCCCAATATGTTTAGAAGCAAAGAAAAAAATATTAGCCCATAAAAATTCCCTTTTAAAAACGGAAGCTATCCAATTCGCTTGGCTAAAAGAAGCGTTGCCAGGAACTTCTACCTCTTTGGAAATTAATCCCAGCAGGTGAACTATTATGTTCCCACCTTGGGCTGGAAGAGCATGTGCTGGGAGTCACTAGCCTCATAACCTTGGAATTTATGCAAAATAACATACCTGAGAACTTTACAAACCAAATGAATGCATTTAAGACAATTTAAACTCTGCTTGGTTGAAAGAAACAACTGAGAATGGATGTTTGAAGAATACTTCTGCATACAGACTGCTCTTCTTTCTTATGCCAACATCTAGGTCAGGGATCGGCTGATAATAATTTTAAAAAAAGGATATTCATATCCTATTGAGAACTTTCAAAAGTTGGATTTTATTTCCCCTTTTCTATTGTGAAACTCACTAAATATTGCAAACAAAACAAGGCAGTCGTCATCAGTGCCGTTATAATCACAGGTGTGATGTTGAGGTCTGTAAGTTAAGATGTACCTTAACCGTTTGCAAATATTTTCTCCCACTCCGTAGGTTGTCTTTTCATTTTGTTTATGGTTTCTTCTGCTGAGCAAAAGCTTATAAGCTTGATTAGGTCCCATTTGTTTATTTTTGCTTTGCTTTCTTTTGCCTTGGGAGGTTGACCTAAGAAAACATGGCTATTATTTATGTTAGAGAATGTTTTGCCTATGTTCTCTTCTAGGAGTTTTAGCAACATGGATGGACCTAGAGATTGTCATATTAAGTGAAGTAAGTCAGACAGAGAAAGACACATATCGTATGATATCACTTATATGTGGAATCTTAAAAAATGATACAAATGAACTTGTTTACAAAACAGAAACAGACTCACAGACATAGAAAACAAACTTATGGTTACCAAAGGGGGAAGGGGGGGAGAGATAAATTAGGAGTTTGGGATTAACATATACACGCTACTATATGTAAGACAGATAAACAACAAGAACCTACTCAATATATTATATCACCCAATATATATATTACTCAATATATTATAATAACCTATAATGGAATAAATTGTAAAAGAATATACGTATGTATAACTGAATCACTTTGCTGTACACCTGAAACTAACAAAGCATTGTAGATCAACTATACTTCAATTTAAAAAGTTTAAAAAAAACATGTACCCTTAAGACAAACCAGATCACAACCTGTTGGGATGGCTTCCTGCTTTTTTCTGAAAGGCAATACCTAGAGCTCTGCTTCTCAAAGTTTACTGTGCACGTGACTCACATGGGGATCTTGTTAAAATGTGGGTCTCGGATAGGGTCTGAAACTGAAATTTGTTATAAGCTCCCAGGCATGCTGATGCTGTTGATTCACAGGGCACACTTTGAGGAGCAAGGGGTCTAGAATATAAGGCGAAGCTTATACACTCAGAAATGCACTCTGTCTTCCTTTACAGGAGGCATGATTCACTTAGGAAATGAATGTGTTTGCTCCTCTATCTAAATATTTATTTGGGGAGTGTTTGTCTTCGTGAAGGAAAGAAAGGACAAGGGAAGTAGCTTCCTGAGTATACAGTTATATGCCAGGGACTGTTTGGGCACTTCCATTTAATTCTGACAAGTACCATGCAAGGAAAAAGGAACTGAGGGAGATGTCTTTGTCTAAGATCAAAGTTTCTTTCCTCTGGACCATCCTGTCTCCAAGTCTCCAATCTTATGACCATGGCCAAAGGTGCCATCTAATTCACCTCTTTTTCAACATGATTTCTGCGATTCTAAAAAGAAATATAATCCAAGCTGAAAATGTTTTACCTCATTTCGTGAAATTTAATAGAGCCCCATGACAGCTCTGAATATACTACCAGTTAGTTACTTTGTGTCCCTGAAAATATAACAATTATACTCAATAACAACCTAGTATTTCATCCTTAAGCAGAAAAGCAGGGGTTGGTGTTGTCCTCTGACCCCATGTGTCTGTCTTTAGTCACTCACTCCTGACCACACCTCTGGGATGCCAAAACAAAGCCAATCCATCAGTTGTTTGATCAAAATGAAGTCAAGAAATCAGTTTGCATTCATCATTGAACTGTCCCACCACTAAAGCTAAGTCAAGAGGGCTTGAAACACTTCAAACAGGCATTCCAAGAAAACACATTTCAATCGGTCATGGATTAACATGACCCAAATCTATCGGGTTCCTTAAAAAACTACAGACAGAACTACCATACGACCCAGCAATCCCACTACTGGGCACGTACCCTGAGAAAACCATAATTCAAAAAGAGTCATGTACCAAAATGTTCATTGCAGCTCTATTTACAATAGCCAGGAGATGGAAGCAACCTAAGTGTCCATCATCGGATGAATGGATAAAGAAGATGTGGCACATATATACAATGGAATATTACTCAGCCATAAAAAGAAACGAAATTGAGCTATTTGTAATGAGGTGGATGGACCCAGAGTCTGCCATACAGAGTGAAGTAAGTCAGAAAGAGAAAGATAAATACCATATGCTAACACATATATATGGAATTTAAGAAAAAAAATGTCATGAAGAACCTAGGAGTAAGACGGGAATAAAGACACAGACCTACTAGAGAACGGACTTGAGGATATGGGGAGGGGGAAGGGTAAGCTGTGACAAAGCGAGAGAGAGAGTGGCATGGACATATATACACTACGAAACGTAAAATAGATAGCTAGTGGGAAGCAGCCGCATAGCACAGGGAGATCGGCTCCGTGCTTTGTGACCGCCTGGAGGGGTGGGATAGGGAGGGTGGGAGGGAGGGAGACACAAGAGGGAAGAGATATGGGAACATATGTATATGTATAACTGATTCACTTTGTTATAAAGCAGAAACTAACACACCATTTTAAAGCAATTATACTCCAATAAAGATGTTAAAAAAAATTAAAAAGAAAGAAAAAGGGAACAGGGGACCAATGGCAGAATCTATACCTACCATTTTGAAGCAACTTGGTTTCTGCTGCATCCTGAAAGCAGATCTCATTCTGCCTGGGAATAAGGGACATGATCAGGAGTAAATAGAACCACCAAGTTGTTCCACCAAATTCAATTCATCAGGCAATTACCAAACCCCTGCTGCATGCACTGTTTTCAGGGAGGCTGAAAAGAGTAAGGGCCAAGGTCTGCTCTCAAAACTGCATGGGCAGGTATACAAATGATTTGGACAAGGTCCAGGAATTTAAGGGACAGAAAGAAAATGCCAAGCAAATGGCATCAAGATTCGGGGAGGGAGAGATCATAACCTGTTAGGGACACCGGGAAAGCCTTCCTGGCCAAAGTGATATTTGAGGCGAGCCTTGTAGAATGAGTAGAATTTCCACATGTAGCTCTGACGAGGGGGTGGAGCCTGTATCCGGGAGAAGAAGCAGCCTAAGCAAAGAAATGCATGAAAACAGAAAAGTGTAGACAATATTCAGGGGACTCTGGTTTGCCTGAAATGTAGGACGTGCTTACTGCACAAATGACTAAGAAGAGGAGATAAAGCCAGGCAAGTGGTTGGAGGCTACATTGTAGAAGACCCTAAATAACCCATTTAACCGGGGAGGCTCTTATTATTAAAGAGCAAAATGATGGTTTATATGATTCCTAAATATAGCTGCACAAAATACTCTTATCTTTGCTAAAATATCATCCAGCTTTGATATAATGCTGCAAATAGGCTACGCCAATGTTGTGTATTAAATCTGAAAACTTCAGTGCCACCCTGCCAGTTATTAAGGCATACGACAAAGCCAGGGTGATCAGAACAGTGTGGTATTGACCCCCAAAGCAGACCAATAGTCCACTGGATCAGAAGTGAGCACTCGGAAACAGTCACACACACACACACACACACACACACACACACACACACACACGCTGTTTCAGGTATGAATTGCTACCTAACAAGTTACCCTTGCCTGCCTGAGTCTGTGCTCCACAGAGCAGCCAGAGTGATTGCTTTAAAACTGTTTGAGTCACTCATATGCTCGAAATCCTCCAGTGGCTTCTCAACACACTCCAGATAAAATCCAAATCCCTGGCATGACGTCTAAGGCCCTCTATGTTCTGGTACTTATTACCTTTCCATCCTTATCTTTTAACACTTTCTCCTTTGCTCACTAAGCTCCACCCACCTCTTTGCTTGTCCTTTAACACACTTACCTCAGGAAACTTGCTGCTTCCAAAGCCTAAATGACAATTCCCCCATATAGCCCCATAACTCAAATCAAGTCTTCATTCGAATGTCACTGCTTCAGAGAGGCCTTCCCTGACCAATCTATCTGAAATAGGACCCCCATCACTCTCGGTCCCTTTGTATCTCAGCACTCACCATCACTTGATGTATCATCTCTTCATTTGTTTATTTCCGCCTCCTCCTACTAGAATATCAGTTCTGTGAGGAGAAGGATTTTTGTGGTTGGTTCTCTACTGTAGCCCTAGTACCCAGGACAGTGCCTGGTACAAAGCAGCACTGAGAAGGTAGGGATCCAGGCTACTCTAACAACTAAGGAAACGCCCTTCCTGCCTGCCTTGCCCACTCCAATCTACTCTGCGCTTGCAGTCATGAATCTCATCCTTTCACTCTGATTCAAATTCCCCAGGGGTTCATTATCACTACTTACACAACAAGGCCCACATCCCTAGGCCTATATTCAAGGTCCTCCTTGCTTAGGCCCCAGCCTAACTTTTCTAGTTTTATGCCTCACTTTTCCTTGCCAATCAATTTATCTGTGCTCTGGTCCAACTGTTTTCAAGTTCTGTTTTTATCAGTGGAACACTGATACTTTTCCCCCAAATAAGATCTTACATGGAACCCTAATGTAGAAAATAGATTAAAGCAGAGGTATTTTGGTTGAAACTGCAGTAGGCATCCTAGGGATTCCTCCAATTTGACCTTCCTTCTTCCCTGCAGTACCCTCCGAAGCAGCTCCAGCAAACCTGGTTTGAAAAGCTCTAACAGTGTATGTCTCCCAATACTTCTGGACACCCCATGTCCCCCACCCTGAATGTCCTTCAAGACCATCTGTGCAGGTCCAAATCCTACCTACACTCAAGGTCCGGTCAAATATCATCTCCTCCACTAAGACTTCCCTGGTCTCATTAGATTTGACTCTTTCCTCCTCTGAACTTTGTTTATGCATCTTTTATGGCCCTTACTTCCTTGCTTCCTGCATTAGGAAGATTGGTTTATAAGTTGTTTGTCTTACGAGGCTGTAAGCCATTAAAAGAAATGGGCAGTCAGTGTTTGCCCAATGAATGATTCATCTCTGTAGCCCTAATAATCCTAGTGCAGTGCCCTGTACCCAGTAGGTGCTCTAATACACATTTGTTTGTTGGATGAATGAATGAATGAATGAATGAGTTTCCTACATTATATAGAACAAAACCAGTTTTTAAATTGAGCTTATTTAGCCTGTGGTTTGTTTCTTTTCCTTTTGGTCATAAAAACAGACAATGCATCCAGTCCCCTGTGGCTCCTGAAGGCTTCAGTAAGCTGCCAAATAGCATTACTGAATTTATGATTGGATTAATGAAAAGGTTGTAGCGAAATTATCCTAGTGAGGAAATGATCCTTTGGGGGACTTCAATTTCAACCGGTAGGGCAACATTCGTTTTAAATGAAAGAAAACATCTCATTGTGTAGACTTGTATAGCTGATAAATATGCCAGAAGGAGTGGCACGCTGTAGTAGATGCAAATAGGAAGAAACTCACCATGGCAAACTGAAGAAAAGGGAAGCATGCTGTGTGACCTTACAAGAGTTACTCCCCCTCTTGGGGCCTCCCGTTTCTCAGTTTTTTTCGTGTGTAAATGGAGTTTCATTTCAACGATCTCCAAGTTTCCCTCCAGCCCAAGCCATCTATGGTTCTCTTGGATGATAAGCAGGCCACCGGTTTCCACTGGAGAAAGTCCCAGCTAGCTACTCCCCTTAAGCACCTGGCATTCAATCCCACTCTTCCGTGAGGACCCCCTTCCAGTAACCCTGCTGGGTACAAGGGACATTTGAACCTGTCCCTTGCCAATTACCCACTGGATACATTTCCACAGAAGGAAAGGCAAATGGAGATCTGTCCAGGGAAGAAGACCCATCCTGGCCAGCCAATTTACTGGATAAAATTATCCTTCTTGCTCCCAAATATCCAAGTGGTTGAAAAGGAATGAGACCGCTAACCACAGCCTCCATCTGATGCTGCACTCATCACTGGGTGATCTCAACCACATACTGTAGCAGTAAGGAACCTGTTAATGTGGACTGAATGCTTGTGCGTCTCCCAAACTTCAGATGTTGAAATCCTAACCCCCAAGTTGATGGTACTTGGAGGTGGTGCCTTTGGGTGGTGATTAGGTCATGAGGGCAGAGCCCTCATGAATGGGATTAGTGTCCTTGTAAAAGAGACCCCAGAGAACTCCCCACTTCCACCATGTGAGGATACAGCAAGAAGATAACCCTCTATGAACGAGGAAGTGGGCCCTCACCAGGTGCCGGATATGCCAGTGCCTTGATTTTGGACTTCCAGCTTCCAGATCTGTGAGAAATATATCTGCTATGTAAGCACCCAGTCTATGGTGTTTTTGTTATAGCGGCCCGAATGGACTGAGACAGGCCTTCACTGCACTGCATGATCCCCACCACCTTCACCTCCTAGTACCTGTGCTGGGGTTCTGCAAGGCAGTCAGCCATCACTCCTAAGTGGGAAGAGCTTCCTCCTCACATCTGCCTGTCCTTTTCTCTACACAGGTTTAAGGAGTCCATTCTCTGAGCTCCTCTTTTTAAAGCACCACCGTGAGTCTAACTGAAGTAGTGGGTTTGTTCTCAGCAACTTATCTCTATCCCCATCATTGGCATCAGAAGAATAGTAAACTTTCTGTTCGAGCAGCTCAGCAGACACAGTTTTGCACTCAGCAGACCATTGGTTTGAAATTTGGCTTCATCAGTAATGACCTCTGTGACCCTGATCAAGTTACTTCCCCTCTTTGATCTTCAGTTTCCTCATCTATCAAATGTGGATGATAATCGTACCTTCCTCAAGGATTGATGTGAGGAATAAATGAGCTGAAGCTTTTAGTAAAAAACTTAGAGCAGCGCCTCACGTATAACGAAAATTCTATAGATATTGACTATTATCACTATTATTATTAATAATAAAATTTTCTAAGTATAGTTAAGCCCCACTAATTCTGAATAAGGTGTTAGTGGGTGGTGGTTGAGGGGGTAGAAAACTTCCTATCAGGATTTATTATAATGATATGAAAATCATATTTATATAGGGCTTACAGTGTGTCCATTCTAAACACCTTATATATATTAACTTAATTCCCACAACAACCCTATGAAGTAGGTATTATTATTATTATTACTACTACTATTCCCATGTTATAGAAACAAAGCAGTTGAGACACTTGTCTGTAGTCACACGGTTGGTAAGCGACAAAGTTGGGGCATGAGCCCAGGACACCTAGCTCCAGAGCCTGCACTCAGCCCCACTGGTAAACTGCCCCTACACAGCTAACTATAGAATAATGTGAATGGAAATGTAGCTTCACTACCTCAGACTTGGGGTGGTAACCTTCCAATCACTCACTGTATCTTCTCCTGTAATAAATGGTCACTAATTAATTGTGATTAGCACATTATTCGTGTGAAATTGTAGGCAAACTGCTGCCACTAAAGGTAGAAAGTGGCAAGAAATGTATTCTTGTTCCCTGATGGGAAGGGAAATGATTCTTCTTCTATCTTGATTCTCTGTGGCTGGGCTTGCCCGACCCTTCTTTCCATCAGTGGTAGACTTTACCGCAGCACACACAAAATTAATGTTTTATGACAAATGACTCTTGTTTATACACATAAGATTTGCTCATTAAGGTATTTACAAGATTCTTTGAGGTTGTTTCTACGTCTTTCTCACTCGCTACCCCACAAAAGCAACCAGTCTGTTCAGTTAATTCAGAGGGAGGAAAATCAAGCTGGCTACATTTTCATTCACTGAGCAATTACAACATGCCAGGTGCTATACATGCATTACCTCAAGTAATTCTCAATCCAACCCAATATGTTAGGCCCTATTGTCAACCCCACGGTGAAAATTAAAAAACAAAGGGTTACAAAATTTGTTACCTACCTGAAACCACAAAGAAAGTGGCAAGAGGGGCCCCATCCTCAGTTTGATACTTTAGAGTACCATGCTCTGGTGGTCCTCTAGCTGTGTCCCTCCCACGAGGCAAGGAATCTGTGGGGCCCAGTGAAAGTGTCCACCCAGAGCTGGGCCTCCATCCACCCTGCTTCTAGAGTAAACACAGGAATCTTTGGACCCCAGATTTTCCTGCCCAGTGACTCCAAACTCACTTCTGGAGCCTGAGGGGGACTCGTCCTTGTGTCCATCCTCTCCAAGTGCATGACGATGATGCTACTAGTATGACATCCCTAGGTCTGAGGAGTGATCAAGGGGTGGCTCTTTGCGGGGCTTTTGAGGAATTCTGGACCTGAGAGCTGAGGTGTATACTTGCATGTGTAGGAAGCCCCCTGTGATGAGAACCAGAATCTAGGGTAGGAAGAGAGAAGAGACAAGCTGTAGGCCAGGGGACTGATTCTCCCCACGTGGCCATGTTCCAGCCCAGAATTCCAAGGAGTACAAGAATTTTAAGTTCCAACCCAGCCTTTCCGATTATTATAAAGGTATGCGTGTCAGGATAGGAAGACAGAATATATTTTATTGGCCAGTCTGCTCACGTGTCCCAGGTAACTCTTGTTAAGACTAGAGGCAGGCTTGCACCCACATATACACCAGACACAATCGTACCCTTCTTTTAGGGGATCAGCTCAAATACCACTTCTTCCAGAAATTTGTTTCAAAGGGCACAAACCAGAACTGTTATCCCTCTCTCCTCTGGTGCCAGCCTTTCTCCCAACCTGTCTGGCCACACTATCTAAGCTCCATCTGTCTTCCCCAAGAGATTGTGAACTAAGAACTAAAATTCATCCATCTGCCTGCCCCTCAGTGCCCAGCATAGTGTCTCCTGCAAATATATGTCTGGGGCTTTCCTGGTGGCACAGTGGTTGAGGGTCCGCCTGCCGATGCAGGGGACACGGGTTCGTGCCCCGGTCCAGGAGTATCCCACATGCCGCAGAGCGGCTGGGCCCGTGAGCCATGGCCGCTGAGCCTGCGCATCCGGAGCCTGTGCTCCGCAACGGGAGAGGCCACAACAGTGAGAGGCCCGCGTACCGCAAAAAAAAAAAAAAAGAAAGAAAAAAAATATGTCTGGAGATGCTTGTTGAATGAAAAGACAACAAAGGAGAAAATAGAGGCAGTAGTACTCCTTGGGGAGAAAGGAAAGGGTGTGAAGCAATCAGGAAAGTCCTTGACATAAAGACAGGTGAGCTGACAAGAGTTTTCTTTTTTCTTTTCTTTTCTTTTTTAATGGAAAATTTCCAACATATGAAAAAGGAGTGAGGAGTGTAATGAAGTTCCATATGCCCTTCTCCGCTGCAGCAGTGATGAACTCATAGCCAACCTTGTTTCATCTGTACCCTCACTCACTCTCTCCACCTCAATCCTGGATTATTTTGAAGCAAGCCTCAGACGTATCTTTTCAACTCTTAAGTATTTTCAGCATGAAAAGCAAGAGTTTGTTTATCCAGAATTTGATGCCGTACACCTTAAACTTATACAGTGATGTTTGTCAATTATTTCTCAATAAAACCGGAAAAAATATTTTGGTATCATCATGTCCAGCTGAGCAACCACTGGAAACTGACAAGACCTGAACAGAATTAATTTGGGCAAGTGCGGAGGCTTGCAGGACGGGGGCTCGTGCAGACTGGTAGCCTGTGTGTGAGCAGGGAAGGCAGTCTCTTCTCCTTCCCACTGTGCTTCTTGGTGGCAAGGAGCTAGGCCAGCATGGGGCCCATGGCCGTGGTTTCTCACTGAGCCGGCCATCTTTCTTTGCTTGTTGCAAACCCCATACTCAGTGATTTTAGACACCTTTGTGCACATCCATGCTGACTTGTCTTAATTCTGTCAAAGCCTTCTCCCTCTCCCCTGGAGCTGTCTGGGAATCCTGGTTCATTGTTGCTGGCAGCTTTTTACTTCCTTTGTGCTTAACTTGTTGAAATACGAAAGGGGTTGGACAGTGTCGGACAATATGGCCCCCGTCACGCCACATTTTGCATTGAAATCATCTTTAAGGGCTTTGCTCCTTGACACAGATGGTCTCCATATCCTAGGAGATGGTCCTTTGGCACGAAAATGAGAAAGCTGTGCCTCCTGTGAATCAAGAAACTTGGCGAGTTTATCCGGGCTCAAGTCAAATGCACACTTCATTGTCCTACGGCCTCTTAGTTTCTCCTCCTGGGGAGCATTTGTGACTCCTCTGTTAACACATATATGAGTTTGTGCTCCTCTTTTCCATTTAGTGGTGGGCTCCATGCATGCTAAGGCTCCTTCTCTTTTCTGGCCAAAACCAGCCTTCACCTTTTTTGTACTGCCACGCGCAAGGTGACCTGCCTGAGTCCACTCCCTGCTTCCCCAGAGCCCTCCTAAGAAAGCTGGTGCTTCTTCCTCCTGTCTGCATCTGGTCCATCCTTTTACAGCCTGCTGCTAATTGTTCTGTTCTTGCCTGTTTTAGCTCTGTGATTGCCACCTCTTAGAAGCCTCTCTTTCTTCTTTAGTGACCTTTTTGGCTTCTTCAGTAATTAATACGTCTCTTACAGTAAGGGAAGTAAGCAAATCTATAATCACCCTTTCAGTCTCTTTTCCTGACTGCTTTTATACTTCACTGACTCCGTGGCTTAGAGAGCCGTCATGTCCTCATTCTCTCTCCCCCTATTTAGTAACTCTTTGCTTTCCATCTCTCTCTTATGAATTTTCCACCCACTGGGCCAAACTGACATCAGACACTTAATTCTCCTGGAAGACATTCCTTTTCCACTTCATTGATGTATTCCATACTTCTCCTTCATAGCACATATGACTACAGAATCAGCTATTTAATGAGTATTCCTCCTTGCTACTAAGCTCCAGGAGGGCAGAGATGGCATCTAGGCCACAGTAGGTCCTCAATAAGTATTTGTTGAAAAGGAAACAGAATAAATGAATGAATGAACATCCTTGAACCAATTTCTTTCAGCATATCTTCTAAAATTTGATCTCTCATTACTTTCTTTCAGTTTTATTTTATTATTATTATTATTACAAACCAAACCAATTGTTCCTTGGGAAAAACTCTTCTTCCAAAATTCCATATACTGCAAGCCAGACACTTCTTTTTTTGTTGCTGTTTTGTTTTTTCAGCTATTACATTTGCCTTCAATCCACAGTTTAAAGTATTCAATGGATTCTTCTTTTATGGGGATTTTTTTTCATCTGACTTTAATAACAATCAATTGGATCAGCTATGCTACAACATAAACATTCTTTTTTAAAAATATTTATTTATTTACTTGGCCGCACCAAGTCTTAGTTGCGGCATGCGGGATCTTCGTTGCATCACGCAGGATCTTTTAGTTGCAGCCTGTGAACTCTTAGTTGCAGCATGTGGGATCTAGTTCCCTGACCAGGGATCGAACCTGGGCCCCCAGCTTTGGGAGAGTGGAGTCTTAGCCACTGGAGCACCAGGGAAGTCCCATAAACATTCTTTATGTAAACTGATCATTTCAATATTAACTACTTTTTAATAGTATCAATAATCCTCTAGGTTCTGTTATTTGGTAATAGGAAATGTCTAATTGTGTGTGGATATGTTATTAGCATATAGATATGTGAGTTGCATTTAAGAATTATGAAAAATAAAAGCAAATCCAAGGAGTTGTATGGACTTGAGAATAAAAGATGTTTGAATTTCTCTTATCTTATTTGAAGATATTAAGTTGAATCTTCCAAGATTAAGAGATTCTAAGAGGAACAGTTTTGATGATCTCAGGAGCATGTATTTCAAAGGCTTCTTACTAATAAAGACTAAATGTAGGTGGGTGGAATCCAGCTACTGCATTTTATGTTCAAATGTAGTCAGACCTGGACTAAAATCCTAGCTTTGCTAATCACTAGCTGTGTAAGATAAACAAACTCACTTTCCCTTTCTGAGCCTCTATTTCCTCATCTGTAAAACAGAATAAACAAACGTGTTTATGTTCTACGTACCAATACATAGAACTAACAAAGATTAGTATCTAGAATACATAAAGAGCCCCTTAAAATCAATTAAAAGAAAACTAACAACCCAAAAGAAAAATGGCCAAGTATATGATGAAGCAGTTCACAGAAGAGGAAACCTGAATGGTGAATAAACACATGACACTACATTAACTCTGCCTAGTTACCATGGAACAAAAATTAAGACCACAAAAGATACATTATTACACACAATCCAATTGGCAAAAATATTAGAGTCTGGCAATGTAAAATATTGCAAGAAGACAGAGAAATAGATCCTTTCATATTTTACAAAGGGGATTGTAAATAGGAAGACTGTTCTAGCAATGTGTAGTAACAGATATTCATACTACATGTTCTAGGAATCCCACTTCTTGATATTTACAAGAAGACATGTACAAAGTTGTCCACTACAGCATTGTAATGGCAAAAAACTGGAGAGAAAATGTCCACCAACCAGAGGAGTACGCAGGGGGCTTTAACTATATTTCTGCTGTTTTATTTCTTGAGCTGGGTGATTGGTGCACAGTTGCGAATTATCATATGGTCTATGGGTCTAAGTTTTTAAATGCCTACCTCATAGTATGGCTGTAAAGTTTAAATGAGGTAATGGATTGAAAATAGCACAGTGTTTGACACCTAGCAAGTGCTCTATAAATGTTAATTTGCTGTCACATTAACACACACACACACACACACACCTGCCCGCGCCTCCCCACCTCAGCCTTTACATTGCACGTTTAACTCTTTTTTTTTTTAAGATCTAAACTTAAAATAAAAATACATTGTACTGCTTGCTTTTATTTCATTGTTATTTTTGGCCACACCACACGGCATGCGGGAACTTAGTCCCCTAACCAGGGATCAAACCCGGGCCCCCTGCAATGGAAGCGTGGAGTCTTAACCACTGGACCGCCAGGAAAGTCCCAAGGTCTTTGTAAATATCCTTTGATGGTGACACAAGACTCCAAACACCTGAGCCCACTTTGTGCATCCTCACCTTACCCGGCAGCTTCCCTCCTCTCTACTCTAAGGAAGTTTGTCCCTTAGAACTAATGAAACTAAATTCCTCTTTTTAGGATTCATTTTTCGCCTTACCTGGAGATGGAAAGTCACAATCTACTCTAAAAGGGTTCCAACTGGGGACTTCCCTGGTGGTCCAGTGGGAAAGACTCCATGCTCCCAATGCAGGGGGCCCAGGTTCAGTCTCTGGTCAGGAAACTAGATCCCGCATGCCACAACTAAGACCCGGCCCAGCCTAAATAAATAAATCAATATTTTTAAAAATAATAATAATAAATAAAAGGGTTCCAACTGTACACAGGCCAGTCCTCCCAATACTGTTTGTGAAATGTTTCGGTCACCTATTGCTATGTTAACAAAGTACCTCAAAATTTAGTGGCTTACAGCAATGCCCACTTTTTTTGCTCCGGATTTTTCAGTTTGGGCTGGGCTCATCTGGGTAGGTAGCTCTTCTGCTGTTCTTGACAGGGGCCTCCTGTGTGGCTGCATTCAGCTGTTGGGGCGGCTAGGGACTAGGCACAGCTCACACGTCAGGATGGCTGAGACCCCCGCTCTCCACGTAGTCGGAGAGCTTCTCTCTCTCCATGGGGACTCTGCATGTTTTCTGCAGCAGGGTAGCTGGGCTTTTGACATGGTGGCTCAAAGCTCCTAAGAGCACAAAACCAAAAACTGCCAGATTGTAAGACCCAGAACAGGCACAGTGTCATTTCTGCTGCATTTTATTACTTAAATCAGGTTCCAGCCCCAGCCCAGATGCAAGGAGAGGGAAATCTACACAGATGTGAATACTTGCCCGTCGCCTCATCCATCCAGCCTGGTGACTCGAGAGAACAGAGGTGAGCCCTCTATTCTAGCCTCTGGGTCACTGAGGAAGACAGACTGCCACTCCGCATGCTCTCCCTCCACCCCAGGCTCACTGGTAAACTCCTCTTGATTTAGAAGCTCTCTTTCAACTCCACATACATACATTGTGTGATTACCGGGTGCTGGGCATTATGCTGTGCTCTGGAAGGAACTCCAGAGTAAATAGCAGCGGTTTGTGTCCTTGAGGAGTTCATAGTGCAGCCAACAAAGAAGGGAGCTTAGAACCTATCTTCCCAGCTGACATGAGGTGACCTCACAAACCAAATCAAGAGCTGGGAGACATCCAGGCTAGATGATGGCCACAATAGCCACTTGACCTAACAGGCTGAGCCCTAGGTCACAAAAGGGCATCTGATTAGTCTAACAGGTATCATTTTGCTAAGGGTGTGAGGCTATTACTAGTCTGTGGCTTTATTGTTTAGATCAGCATTTTTTAGATTCTGAAACTAAAAGCTAGCTACTTTTGCCCTGTACAACCTAGTACTATCTGCATTGTTCATAATAGGAGCCAAACAAAGATTTATTTTTAAGTTGAAATGAATCAGTGTTTTTTTAATGTCTAAGAAATGCTGTCATACTTAGAACACCACTATTACAAAAAAACCCAGTAAACCTCCAAAGACACAGATACACACCCATATATACATACATAAAATAGCTATTAGTCCTAGGTTATTTTAGTCTGCTTTTAGCCAATTACATTTTTTAAAGTTCTAGGACACTTCGAGAAGCAAATAGGCACCACTTGTACTCCATAGCTAATCACTTTTAATTCTTCCAGTAGTCATTTTGATAATGTCAGACATAATTAAATCACTTTTCAGTAACGTGGGTCTAATTCCGCCTATGCAAAATAGTCCATTTTAATTCAGGTTTGGAATCCCTGCCAGAGCTCTTGAGGCTGCTCTTTCTATAGGGTCATTATTGAAGGAAGTTTATTTTTATGATAATAAATTCTTATACAAATAGATCTCACACAATAACACGGAACCCCAGCTAGTCTTTCCCAACTGTTGTCATGAGATGTTATCATACTCCATATTATATGAATAAATAAGAAGCTGGAAGTTTCTAAACTACACCAAGCATACTGTAGGGAGTTATGAAGGTGACTCCTGGATCCCTGATAATCTGTCATTGCACTAAGAATCCAGATTAAATGGAATCTTATTAAATCAGGTATGAAGAAACTGAGGGCAGAACTGCTTTTATCTTTAATGTAAATAAGGAGTGGAGCGCATCTTTTTTTTTTTAAGGCATGATTTTTCTCTTGATGGACGATGTGCCTTGTCTGACATCATTAAGGCCCTTTGTGTGGTTTTAATCTGCAGTTTGGATACTAGAGAGTGTTACGCTATTTTCACTCCTTAAAGTGACATAAGCTTGGTTAATGGAAGAAAGAAGATGAACTGGGTCCTCAGCTGAAAAGCATTACTTACGGGATAAATCAGTCTTCTATTTGGGTTGGAGAAAATCAGCTGAAGAGAGGTGTTGAGTGGCCAGGAAATGGAAAGGAAGTTGAAGAAAGGAAAATGGGAAGGGAATGAGTCAAAGCCACCTCCATGGTCTTGACCATTCTTCTTCACAATGGGACCCTTTCTCTTCTCCAAGCTCCTCCTTTCACACACAGAGCCTGACAGCCTAAAATTGCAGGAAGTGGAGAGTTGGTAACATTACTAGCTAAAGGAAAGAAACATCCAGCCCTGCCCCCAGATAAGCCAGATACTCTTTTGTCTTTCAGCATAAAACTTGGAAAATAAGGGCATGCATGGTATGAAATATAGCTTTGTCTTAAAGTATCTAAAGAGGAAAAAAAGACGAAATTGCAATCTTAAACTTACTGTGAAAATGTGTTTTAGTCACTGCATTTTCCTTTCTTGGTACATCTACATCCTTACAAATGGATTCATGCTGTACCAGTCACTATTCATGTTAGAATCCTTGGACCAAATTTGCAGAGAAAGATTCAGGCCTAACTCTCTTGCATATTTGTTGTTGTTGTTTAACTCAACCAGACCTGTGATTCATTAACTGCTTGTCATGTTTTGATATATGGATCAGGAATTGATCAATAGCTGGCAAAATTTAATAAAAGGAGCTCATTTCTGGAGAAACGAGCTCGTTGCCATGCCAACTATCGATCTTCCCTGATGGAGGCTCGGCAGTCAGTCACAAAATGGGCCCTGTCAGGCAGACCCTACTCTCTGTCCATAGGAAATCACTGGGTCGCCAACCTCAAATGAGTTCCTAAAAATGACATCCGGTTCACAATGGAGAGAACTAGGCTACACTTGTCTGCAGGGAAGACTCTGCCTTACTATTGCTCGAAGCACATCTATTCCATTGAGCACCTGAGAATCTTGTCACATAGCTGGTATGGAATGCAACATGATGGAAATACAGCATTGCATTCTGCTTGTGCAGTGCTTGCCATGGAGAAAAAATGAACAGCTTAATGTATTACTGCTTCGTGTTTATGAAGTCTAAATGGAAAGAAATCTGTTTACTCTGTGTCATTATGTACTCGCTTCCTAGGTGTGAGAAAGATTAATAGCATCTTTATCAAAGAGAGAACTGGGTCTGTACTATGTTGTATAACATAAAGGCCAGGGGAAAAAGAGAGTGAGAGAATAATAATCAAAGAACTCTTTGAACTTTTTCAAACTCTGAAAACTCCTTTAAAGTTAAGAAGTCATCAGAATATTTGAAAATGTCACAGATTCTAATTTGGGGAATTTCATTTGCTTTTATAGGAACTAAGACATCTTTAAATATAGAAATTGCATTTTACTATATTGTTAAGTGAATAAAGTGCTTTAATATTTGTTCAACAAATATTTATTTGAACACTCACTATGTAGAAGGGAAAGCTCATGAATGTAACTTTTACCTGCAGAGCAAGCTTTTGGAATCATACTGTCGTAAGGATTGAGATATGAGGTAATGGTCTCCTGTTTAAGCTTTGTCCAGCAATCTTCAAGTCTCAGGGACATGATTTCTCCCTCCCCAATCAACTGAACTCAGGAACCAGTTTGTGATGGTGAGAGAGGACCACACTCAAAACAGAACCAACCATCACATATACAGTCAATAGATTTTTGACAAGGGTGCCAAAATCATTCAATGGGGAAAGGACAGTTTTTTCAACAAATGGTGCTGGGGCAACTGGACACCCACATGCAAAAGAATGAAATTGGACCTTCACCTTACTTCATATATAAAAATGAACTCAAAATGGATCAAAGATCTAAAAGTAAGACCTAAAACTATAAACCTCTTAGAAGAAAACATTGGAGGAAATCTTCATGACATATGGTTTGGCAATGACTTTGTGGATATGACACCAAAAGCATAGGCAAAAAAAAGAAAAAAAATAGATAAATTGGACTTCATCAAAATTAAGAACTTTTATGCATTAAAGGACCTTATCAAGAAAGCAAAAAGACAGCCTACTGAAAAAAAAAAAAGACAGCCTACTGAATGGGGAAAAATATTTGCAAATCATATACCTGATAAGGCAGCCATATCCAGGATATGCAAAAAAACTCCTATAATTCAACAACAACAAAAAACAACCTAATTCAAAAACGGGCAAAGGATTGAATGGATATATTTCCAAAGTAGATATGCAAATGACCAATAAGCACATAAAAAGATGTTCAACATCATTACTCATTAGGGAAATACAAATTAGAACCACAGTAAGCTGCCACTTTTACACCTACTAGGACGGCTACAATTTTTTAAAAAATAGAAAAAAATGTTGGTGAGGATATGAAGAAATTGGAACCCTCGTGCATTGCTGGTGGGAATGTTAAATGGTGCAACCACTGTGAAAAACAGATTGGTGGTTTCTCAAAAGGTTAAACGTAGAACTACCATGTGACCCAGCAATTCCACTCCAAAAGAATTGAAAGCAGGGACTCAAATAGCTATTTGTACATAGTAGCATTATTCACAATAGCCAAAAGGTGGAAAGAACCCAAGTGTCCATCAACAGATGAATGGATAAACAGAAGGTGATATTTACATACATACAGGATATTATTCAGCTGTAAAAAGGAATGAAATTTGTTACCTTGCTACAACATGGATGAACCTTGAAACATTATGCTCAGTAAAATAAGACACAAAAGGACAAATATTATATGATTCTACTTACACAAGGTACCTAGAATAGTCAAATTCATAGAGATAGAAAGTAGAATACTGGTTACCAGCGACTTGGGTGAGAGGAAATGGGGAATTATTGTTTAATGGGTACAGAGTTGCAGTTTGGGAGGATGAAAAAGTTCTGGAGAAGGATGGTGGTGATGGTTGCACAGCGATGTGAATGTACTTAATGCCACTGAAATGTACACTTAAAACGGTTAAAATGATAATGTTATGCATATATTAACACAATTTTTTAAAACTTAACCTGAAACTAATATTGTATATCAATTATAATTCAATTTTTAAAATAATTTAAATTGAAAAAATACTAAACTTGAGAGATAGTCTGGTTTAAAAAAAACCAAAACAGAAGCAGAATCATCTGCTATCATTCCCTTTTCTAATTAATAAACACCCTTAGCAAAGACATATTTCTACACTTTCATCCCAGCGTCCCATGGTGCTGTAATTGTCAGCTTCCTTCTCCATCTTCCCCACTGCTGTGAGCATCTTGAGGGCAGAGGTTGGCTTTTCTTTTCTTTCTTTTTTTTTTTTACATCTTTATTGGAGTAGAATTGCTTTACAATGGTGTGTTAGTTTCTGCTTTATAACAAGGTGAATCAGTTATACATATACATATGTGCCCATATCTCTCCCCTCTTGCATCTCCCTCCCTCCCATACTCCCTATCCCACCCCTCTAGATGGTCACAAAGCACCGAGCTGATCCTCCCAGTGCTATGCGGCTGCTTCCCACTAGCTATCTATTTTACACTTCGTAGTGTATATATGTCCATGCCACTCTCTCACTTTGGCCCAGCTTACCCTTCCCCCTCCCCATATCCTCAAGTCCATTCTCTAGCAGGTCTGTGTCTTTATTCCCATCTTACCCCTAGGTTCTTCATGACATTTTTTCCCCTTAGATTCCATATATATGTGTTAGCATACTGTATTTGTCTTTCTCTTTCTGACTTACTTCACTCTGTATGACAGACTCTAGGTCCATCCACCTCATTACAAATAGCTCAATTTTGTTTCTTTTCATGGCTGAGTAATATTCCATTGTATACATGTGCCACATCTTTTTTATTCTCCACTGTATTTTTTTTCTTTTTTTTTACATCTTTATTGGAGTATAATTGCTTTACAATGGTGTGTTAGTTTCTGCTTTATAACAAAGTGAATCAGCTATACATATACATATATCCCCATATTCCCTTCCTCTTGCATCTCCCTCCCACCCTCCCTATCCCACCCCTCTAGGTGGTCACAAAGCACCGAGCTGACCTCCCTGTGCTATGCGGCTGCTTCCCACTAGTAATCTACCTTATATTTGGTAGTGTATATATGTCCATGCCACTCTCTTGCTTTGTCACAGCTTACCCTTCCCCCTCCCCATATCCTCAAGTCCATTCTCTAGTAGGTCTGTGTCTTTATTCCTGTCTTACCCCTAGGTTCTTCATGACATTTTTTTCCTTAAATTCCATATATATGTGTTAGCATACGGTATTTGTCACTCTCTTTCTGACTTACTTCACTCTGTATGATAGACTCTAGGTCGATCCACCTCATTACAAATAGCTCAGTTTCGTTTCTTTTTATGGCTGAGTAATATTCCATTGTATATATGTGCCACATCTTCTTTATCCATTCATGCAATGATGGACACATAGGTTGTTTCCATCTCTGGGCTATTGTAAATAGAGCTGCAATGAACATTTTGGTACATGACACTTTTTGAATTATGGTTTTCTCAGGGTATATGCCCAGTAGTGGGATTGCTGGGTCATATGGTAGTTCTATTTCTGGATTTTTGAGGAACCTCCATACTGTCCTCCATAGTGGTTGCACCAATTCACATTCCCACCAGCGGTGCAAGAGGGTTCCCTTTTCTCCACACCCTCTCCAGCATTTATTGTTTCTAGATTTTTTGATGATGGCCATTCTGACCGGTGTGAGATGATATCACATTGTAGTTTTGATTTGCATTTCTCTAATGATTAATTATGTTGAGCATTCTTTCATGTGTTTGTTGAAAGTCTGTATATCGTCTTTGGAGAAATGTCTATTTAGGTCTTCTGTCCATTTTTGGATTGGGTTCTTTGATTTTTTTTTTTATTGAGATGCATGATTCGCTTGGAAATTTTAGAGTTTAATCCTTTGTCAGTTGCTTCATTTGCAAATATTTTCTCCCATTCTGAGGGTTGTCTTTTGGTTTTGTTTATGGCTTCCTTTGCTGTGCAAAAGCTTTGAAGTTTCATTAGGTCCTATTTGTTTTTGTTTTTATTTCCATTTCTCTAGGAGGTGAGTCAAAAAGGATCTTGCTGGGATTTATGTCATAGAGTGTCCTGCCTATGTTTTCCTCTAAGAGTTTGATAGTTTCTGGCCTTACATTTAGGTCTTTAATCCATTTTGAGCTTACTTTTGTGTATGGTGTAAGGGAGTGTTCTAAACTAATACTTTTAAATGTACCTGTCCAGTTTTCCCAGCACCACTTATTGAAGAGGCTGTCCTTTCTCCACTGTACATTCCTGCCTCCTTTATCAAAGACAAGGTGACCATATGAGCATGGGTTTATCTCTGGGCTTTCTATCCTGCTCCATTGATCTATATTTCTGTTTTTGTGCCAGTACCATACTGTCTTGATTACTGTAGCTTTGTAGTATAATCTGAAGTCAGGAATCCTGATTCCTCCAGCTCCCTTTTTCGTTCTCAAGACTGCTTTGGCTATTCGGGGCCTTTTGTGTTTCCATACAAATTGTGAAATTTTTTGTTCTAGTTGTGTGAAAAATGCCAGTGGTAGTTTGATAGGGATTGCATTGAATCTGTGATTGCTTTGGATAGTAGAGTCATTTACACAATGTTGATTCTTCCAATCCAAGAACATGGTATATATCTCCATCTATTTGTATCATATTTAATTTCTTTCATCAGTGTCTTATAATTTTCTGCATACAGGTCTTTTGTCTCCTTAGGTAGGTTTATTCCTAGATATTTTATTCATTTTGTTGCAATGTTAAATGGGAGTGTTTTCTTGATT
Source organism: Phocoena phocoena (assembly GCF_963924675.1). Lineage (NCBI taxonomy): Eukaryota > Metazoa > Chordata > Mammalia > Artiodactyla > Phocoenidae > Phocoena > Phocoena phocoena. The sequence goes on from NC_089240.1 coordinate 115,712,957, forward strand.
TCACTTTCAGATTTTTCATCATTAGTATATAGGAATGCCAGAGATTTCTGTGCATTAATTTTGTATCCTGCTACTTTACCAAATTCATTGATTAGCTCTAGTAGCTTTCTGGTAGCATCTTTAGGGTACTCTATATATAGTAACATGTAATCTGCAAACAGTAACAGCTTTACTTCTTTTCTGATTTGGATTCCTTTTATTTCCTTTTCTTCTCTGATTGCTGTGGCTAAAACTTCCAAAACTATGTTGAATAATAGTGGTGAGAGTGGGCAACTTTGTCTTGTTCCTGATCTTAGTGGAAATGCTTTCAGTTTTTCAAAATTGGGGAAGATGTTGGCTGTGGGTTTGTCATAAATGGCCTTTATTATGTTGAGGAAAGTTCCATCTATGCCTACTTTCTGGAGGGTTTTTTCCATAAATGGGTGTTGAACTTTGTCAAAAGCTTCTCTGCATCCATTGAGATGACCATGTGGTTTTTCTCCTTCAATTTGTAATATGGTGTATCACATTGATTGATTTGCATATATTGAAGAATCCTTGCATTCCTGGAATAAACCCCACTTGATCATGGTGTATGATCCTTTTAATGTGCTGTTGGATTCTGTTTGCTAGTATTTTGTTGAGGATTTTTGCTTCTATGTTCATCAGTGATAGTGGCCTGTAGTTTTCTTTTTTTGTGACACCCTTGTCTGGTTTTGGTATCAGGGTGATGGTGGCCTCGTAGAATGCGTTTGGGAGGGTTCCTCCCTCTGCTATATTTTGGAAGAGTTTGAGAAGGATAGGTGTTAGCTCTTCTCTAAATGTTTGATAGAATTCGCCTGTGAAGCCATCTGGTCCTGGGCTTTTGATTGTTGGAAGATTTTTCATCGCAGTTTCAATTTCAGTGCTTGTGATTGGTCTGTTCATATTTTCTATTTCTTCCTGATTCAGTCTTGGCCGGTTGTGCATTTCTAAGAATTTGTCCATTTCTTCCAGGTTGTCCATTTTATTGGTATAGAGTTGCTTGTAGTAATCTCTCATGATCTTTTGTATTTCTGCAGTGTCAGTTGTTACCTCTCCTTTTTCATTTGTAATTCTATTGATTTGAGTCTTCTCCCTTTTTTTATTAATGAGTCTGGCTAACGATTTATCAATTTTGTTTATCTTCTCAAAGAACCAGCTTTTAGTTTTATTGATCTTTGCTATTCTTTCCTTCGTTTCTTTTTCTGATCTATTCTTTATGATTTCTTTCCTTCTGCTAACTTTGGGGTTTTTTTGTTCTTCTTTCTCTAATTGCTTTAGGTTAGGTTGTTTATTCGAGATGTTTCCTGTTTCTTAAGGTAGGCTTGTATTGCTATAAACTTCCCTCTTCGAACTGCTTTTGCTGCATCCCTTAGGTTTTGGGTCGTCGTGTCTCCATTGTCATTTGTTTCTAGGTATATTTTGATTTCCTCTTTGATGTCTTCAGTGATCACTTCGTTATTAAGTAGTGTATTGTTTAGCCTCCATGTGTTTGTATTTTTTACAGATCTTTTCCTGTAATTGATATCAAGTCTCATAGCATTGTGGTCGGAAAAGATAGTTGATACAATTTCAATTTTCTTAAATTTACCAAGGCTTCATTTGTGACCCAAGATATGATCTATCCTGGAGAATGTTCCATGAGCACTTGAGAAACATGTGTATTCTGTTGTTTTTGGATGGAATGTCGTATAAGTATCAATTAAGTCCATCTTGTTTAATGTATCATTTAAAGCTTGTGTTTCCTTATTTACTTTCATTTTGGATGATCTGTCCATTGGTGAAAGTGGGGTGTTAAAGTCCCCTACTATGAATGTGTTACTGTCGATTTCCCCTTTTGTGGCTGTTAGTATTTGCCTTATGTATTGAGGTGCTCCTATGTTGGGTGCATAAGTATTTACAATTGTTATATCTTCTTCTTGGATCAATCCCTTGATCATTATGTAGTGTCCCTCTTTTTCTCTTCTAATTGTCTTTATTTTAAAGTCTATTTTCTCTGATATGAGAATTGCTACTCCAGCTTTCTTTTGGTTTCCGTTTGCATGGAATATCTTTTTCCATCCCCTTACTTTCAGTCTGTATGTGTCTCTAGGTCTGAAGTGGGTCTCTTGCAGATAGCATGTATATGGGTCTTGTTTTTGTATGCATTCAGCCAGTCTGTGTCTTTTGGTGGGAGCATTTAATGCATCTACATTTAAGGTAATTATCTGTATGTATGTTCCTATTCCCATTTTCTTAATTGTTTTGGGTTTGTTATTGTAAGTCTTTTCCTTCTCTTGTGTTTCTTGCCTAGAGAAGATCCTTTAGCATTTGTTGTAAAGCTGGTTCGGTGTTGCTGAACTCTCTCAGCTTTTGCTTGCCTGTAAAGGTTTTAATTTCTCCATCCAATCTGAATGAGACCCTTGCTGGGTAGAGTAATCTTTGTTGTAGGTTTTTCTCCTTCATCACTTTAAATATGTCCTGCCAGTCCCTTCTGGCTTGCAGAGTTTCTGCTGAAAGATCAGCTGTTAATCTTATGGGGATTCCCTCGTGTATTATTTGTTGTTTTTCCCTTCCTGCTTTTAATATGTTTTCTTTGTATTTAATTTTACAGTTTGATTAATATATGTCTTGGCGTGTTTCTCCTTGGGTTTATCCTGTATGGGACTCTCTGTGCTTCCTGGACTTGATTAACTATTTCCTTTCCCATATTAGGGAAGTTTTCAACTATTATCTCTTCAAGTATTTTCTCAGTCCCTTTCTTTTTCTCTTCTTCTTCTTCTGCAACCCCTGTAATTCGAATGTTGTTGTGTTTAATGTTTTCCCAGAGGTCTCTGAGACTGTCCTCAGTTCTTTTCATTCTTTTTTCTTTATTCTGCTCTGCAGTCGTTATTTCCACTGCTTTATCTTCCAGGTCACTTATCTGTTCTTCTGCCTCAGTTATTCTGCTATTGATCCCTTCTAGAGAATTTTTAATTTCATTTATTGTGTTGTTCATCGTTGCTTGTTTCATCTTTAGTTCTTCTAGGTCCTTGTTAAATGTTTCTTGCATTTTCTCTCTTCTATTTCCAAGATTTTGGATCATCTTTGCTATCATTATTCTGAATTCTTTTTCAGGTAGACTGCGTATTTCCACTTTATTTGTTAGGTCTAGTGGGTTTTTATCTTGCTCCTTCATCTGTGGTGTGTTTTTCTGTCTTTTCATTTTGCTTATCTTACTGTGTTTGGGGTCTCCTTTGTGCAGCCTGCAGGTTCGTAGTTCCCGTTGTTTTCGGTGTCTGTTCCCAGTGGCTAAAGTTGATTCAGTGGGTTGTGTAGGCTTCCTGTTGGAGGGGACTAGTGCCTGTGTTCTGGTGGATGAGGCTGGATCTTGTCTTTCTGGTAGGCAGGTCCACGTCTAGTGGTGTGTTTTCGGGTGTCTGTGGACTTATTATGATTTTAGGCAGCCTCTCTGCTAATGGGTGGGGTTGTGTCCCTGTCTTGCTAGTTGTTTGGCATAGGGTGTCCGGCACTGTCGCTTGCTGATCGTTGAGTGAAGCTGGGTGCTGGTGTTGAGATGGAGATCTCTGGGAGATTTTTGCCGTTTGATATTATGTGGAGCTGGAAGGTCTTTTGTGGACCAGTGTCCTGAAGTTGGCTCTCCCACCTCAGAGGCACAACACTGACTCCTGGCTGCAGCACCAAGAGCCTTTCATCCACACGGCTCAGAATAAAAGGAAGAAAAAGTAGAAAAAAAGAAAGAAAGAGGATTAAAGAAAATAAAGTAAGATAAAATAAAATAAAGTTATTAAAATCAAAAATAATTATTAAAAAAATTTTTTTATACAAAAACGGATGGATAGAACCCTAGGACAAATGGTGAAAGCAAAGCTATACAGACAGAATCTCATACAGAAGCATACACATACACACTCACAAAAAGAGGAAAAGGGGAAAAAATAATAAATCTTGCTCTCAAAGTCCACCTCCTCAATTTGGGATGATTCGTTTTGTATTGATGTATTCCATAGACATCAAGTTGATTGTGGAGCTTTAATCCGCTGCTCCTGAGGCTGCTGGGAGAAATTTCCCTTTCTCTTCTTTGTTCCCACATCTTCCGGGGCTCAGCTTTGTATTTGGCCCCGCCTCTGCGTGTAGGTCGCTGGAGGGCGTCTATTCTTCACTCAGACAGGACGGGGTTAAAGGAGCCGCTGATTCGGGGGCTCTGGCTCACTCAGGCCGGGGGAGGGAGGGGCATGGAGTGCGGGGCGAGCCTGCAGCGGCAGAGGCCGGCGTGACGTTGCACCAGCCTGAGACCCGCCGTGCGTTCTCCTGGGGAAGTTGTCCCTGGATCTTGGGACCCTGGCAGTGGCGGGCTGCACAGGCTCCCCGGAAGGGGGGTGTGGATAGTGACCTGTGCTCGCACACAGGCTTCTTGGTGGCAGCAGCAGCAGCAGCCTTAGCGTCTCATGCCTGTCTCTGGAGTGCGCACTTTTAGCCGCGGCTCGCGCCCGTCTCTGGAGCTCCTTTAAGCAGCGCTCTTAATCCCCTCTCCTCGCGCACCAGGAAACAAAGAGGGAAGGAAAAGTCTCTTGCCTCTTCGGCAGGTCCAGACTTTTCTGCGGACTCCTTCCCGGCTAGCCATGGCGCATTAACCCCCTGCAGGCTGTGTTCACGCCGTCAACCACAGTCCTCTCCCTGCGCTCCAACCGAAGCCGGAGCCTCAGCTCCCAGCCCCGCCCGCCCTGGCGGGGGAGCAGCCAAGCCTCTCGGGCTGGTGAGTGCCGGTTGGCACCGATCCTCTGTGCAGGAATCTCTCCGCTTTGCCCTCCGCACCCCTGTGGCTGCGCTCTCCTCCGCGGCTCCAAAGCTTCCCCCCTCCACCACCCGCAGTCTCCGCCCACGAAGGGGCTTCTAGTGTGTGGAAACCTTTCCTCCTTCACGGCTCCCTTCCACTGGTGCAGGCCCCGTCCCTATCCTTTTGTCTCTGTTTTTTCTTTTTTCTTTTGCCCTACCCAGGTACGTGGGGAGTTTCTTGCCTTTTGGGAGGTCTGAGGTCTTCTGCCAGCATTTAGTAGGTGTTCTGTAGGAGTCGTTCCACGTGTAGATGTATTTCTAACGTATCTGTGGGGAGGAAGGTGATCTCCATGTCTTACTCTTCTGCCATCTTCCCCCTCTCTCTGGCTTTTCTTTATGATAAAGGGTTGGATGGAAGTGGGTTTTGGATTCAAATAGGCCTTAGAGTCCAATTCCAAATGTACCAATAACTAGCCAGGGGGCCTTCAGCCACCTCTTGAAGTCTCTGTGACTGTGCTTTCTCACCTGCAAAGTGGAGGTTGTTTTAAATAAGGTGATACATGTAAAGTGCCTGGAATCATAAGCATTCAAAACATCTCAGTTACAGGAACAACATCAATTTTAGCAATTAAAACTAGATGATGTTTAATGTAAAAAATTAATAACTTTAATCAATACAATATTTCTATTATAATTATTATACCCAACATAGGCCTAACACATGACTGGCTAGTGGCAGGGGAGTTTCAGGGTATGTGCTTTTACCACACTGTAATTACCAATTGCAATGGGCTCTTTTCTTGTTTGTCTTCCCACTAGATTGGGCTTTCCTGGAGGGCTGAAACAGTGTCTTATCCTGGTATCTGTAGCATGTTGTATAGTACTTGGTATACAGTAAAAAAAAAAGAAGTACATGTTTATTGAATGAAGAAAATGAATGAATCGGGGACTGGGTACATTGGGAAACCAAGTGAGAGAACCCCAAAGGAGAGGGAGGAGAAATGAGGAAGGAGATGATAAGGACTGCTTGTGTGGCCACTTCCATCTATGTGGAAGTTTTCCTAGAGCTCTTCTCAAGACTTGCGAGGTCTTCTGATTATTCTGAAAGAATGGCCTTTCCTTGTTCATGCTTCCTAATTAGAATGTAGCAATGTAGAAAGTTACAAGGTATTTGCCTGTTTCCTTGTTTGCCTCCCTCCTCTAAACTGGGAGCACCTGGAGACAACAAACCATCCTTCATTCGTCTTTGTGTTCCAGTATCTAGAGCAGTGCCTGACACACACTGGTGGTGCTCAGTGCATGTATAATGCACGAAAGAAGCAGAACAGTATTGCATCCTATGTTCACATTTTACTTTACTAAAGAACTCTTACATTGGGAAGGGGGCAGTCCTGGCACAGTCAACGCTTTTGAATAAATGAATGGATGAATGAATGAACCTTATTGGTTAATGTTAGGTTTGGGCTTTTCTTTCCCTGAGAAGAGGGGCACAGTAAAACATTCCTTCTTGGGCTTCCCTGGTGGTGCAGTGGTTGAGAGTCCGCCTGCCAATGCAGGGGACACAGGTTCGTGCCCCGGTCCGGGAAGATCCCACATGCCGCGGAGCGTCTGGGCCCGTGAGCCATGGCCGCTGAGCCTGCGCGTCCGGAGCCTGTGCTCCGCAACGGGAGAGGCCACAGCAGTGAGAGGTCCATGTACCGCAAGAAAAAAAAAAAAAAAAAAAAAAAAAACATTCCTTCTTCAACATCCTTTAGGCATGTTTAAATGATCTCCTGCTCATCATGAACTTAGGCTTATACAAATAAATAGGAGTCTGTCCATGCTTTCAGGATTTTAGGAAGTAGGAGATGGTAACAAATTGAGGGAGGTAAAACAGGGAAAATAATAAAGGCCCAAGAATTTTCCATCTGAAGGACGTTAAAATAGCAGACAAAGGGGAAGAGAAAGAAAAAATAAGGAATGCAGAAGAGAGAAAACTCATGGATGTTTGCACCCTGCAATCTGGAGGAAAGAAAGTCATAGAGCATCACTTTTATTTAGAATGATAGTGTTGTCTTATTTTGATGCTGCTCTCTCCCTCCCCTGCAGTCTCTTCCTGCTGCAAAGCCCTTAGGAAATGTTTTTGAGTTTACTGGCTAGTTCACATCCTCTCACTATTTTCAGTTTGGGGAGTCTAGGTTAAAAACAGTCCAGTGACTTGACTCCATTTTGCATAATTGTCCCTGACTTCTGAGTTCTATATTGAGATCTCCTGACTTTCTTTTAAAATATCATTGCAAGATTTCCTAGAGTGGATTTTCATCATAGGAAATGCTTTATCATTAGGAGCAATGAGTCACTCCAACCTGGAATATGTGTTAGTTCATCATCACCAGCAAATACACCAATGTGTGGTCTAGCCAGGGAACAGTTGCCACCAGGAGTATTGAGAATCAGCCCAAACCTGCTCCTCCTGGTGACATAGGGCTGTCAGCTGGGCCTGCAAGCAGTCCTGCGTGGCATCCATTCTCCATGGCTGATCCTGTACTCCATCCACAGTCCAGTCAGGCCTCACAGGGACCCAAAATTTAGCTCCAGTGACAGGTTAAATCCTGCTAGAACAAACTGTGCAGTCTGGCGCCAAATTCCTTTGCTATAGAGGAACTCAGCTATAATAAATAGTGCTTGAAATCCAGCCATCAGTGGGACTTCCTGCCATATGGAGTTTTTTGGCGTGTGTGATGGTATTTCTTGTAACATAAGTTGACCTGCATCGTTTGGGGTCCTGCTGTACTTCCTTTCTGGGTATGAATGTCTGAAGAGGCCTGGTTACTCAGGCTAGCACTTTGAAAGAGTCCTTCCATTTTTAAATATATGGTAGCAAAGGGAGTATTCAGATACACAAAAGTGGGAAGGCTCCGCTTTCACAAAGAAGTCTATAAGTATCTCTAACTATGAAAGGCAAACTGGCTTCAATTTGTCAAATAAGCCAGCAAGACAACAATGCTAAAACCTTTTGGGAATTTACAAATAAATTGTACAAATTGTACACATGGTATACCTTTATGTCTCACAGTACAACCTCATCTTATCTGTAGACACCTCTTTTCAATTTCCTTTGCAGTTTTGGAGGAAAGGCAGTTTGAAAGTTCCTCCACATCTAGGCGTGCCCCATCCACAGAGTGTTTCAGGACTTCTTGAGCCACGGCCACTCAGAATTCCCATGTTATGTGACATCATGGCTTTGCTATATGCCATTAGCACCTAGAAATAATCTATTGTTCCAGGAAGAATAGCTCTTTTTTCATGAGAGCAGGGCACAAACTTGGCTACATTCTGAGGATACAATGAGGAGAAGGACACAGTTCTGATCCTTCCTTGAGGAGTTTACAGGCTAATGAAGAAGGGAGTCAAGGAGTTGTGATCTGTTGTGATTCATGGTGTAGCGAGGGGCACACAGTAGATACTTGAAACTAGTCATTGATTTATTTTCAGGTACACAACCAAGCCAATAACAAAATCCAAATTCTGGCCTTCTTTTGATTTGTGTATCTACTCTGCACTGCTTCTTAAAATTGGATTGAATACAGATAGGCCCCAACCCAGTAATGATTTAAGCCAAAGCTTTCCCTGTGTTTTTATTTATTTATTATTTTCGGCTGTGTTGGGTCTTTGTTGCTGCCCGCGGGCTTTCTCTAGTTGCAGCGAGCAGGGGCTACTCTTTGTTGCAGTGCACGGGCTTCTCATTGCACTGCAATGGCTTCTCTTGTTGTGGAGCACGGGCTCTAGGCACACGGGCTTCAGTAGTTGTGGCTCACGAGCTCAGTAGTTGTGGCTCACGGGCTCTAGAGCACAGGCTCAGTAGTTGTGGCGCACAGGCTTAGCTGCTCCGCGGCCTGTGGGATCTTCCCGGACCAGGGCTCGAACCCGTGTCCCCTGCATTGGCAGGCAGATTCTTAACCACTGTGCCATCAGGGAAGTCTCTCCCTGTGTTTTTATTTCCTAATTTTAAAGGTCTGAGGAGTTCTCTTATAGACACAGAAAGAGATTTTTTATTTTAATTTTTTTTTAATTTATTTATTTATTAGTTTTGGCTGTGTTGGGTCTTCGTTTCTGTGCGAGGACTTTCTCTAGTTGTGGCGAGCGGGGGTCACTCTTCATCGCGGTGCGCGGGCCTCTCACTGTTGTGGCCTCTCCTGTTGCGGAGCACAGGCTCCAGACGCGCAGGCTCAGCGGCCATGGCTCACGGGCCCAGCCGCTCCGGACCGGGGCACGAACCCGTGTCCCCTGCATTGGCAGGCGGACTCTCAACCACTGCGCCACCAGGGAAGCCCAGAAAGAGATTTTAAAAGACCACGTACAACATCTACTCAGCACTAACTAGGTGCCAGACACTGTACTAACCCTTTAATCACCAACATAATTCTTTTTATAAATGGGGAAACTGAGGCTCGGGGAGTTTAAATAACTCACCAATGTGACACAACTAGTAAGTGGGAGGGCCGAGAAGGATTCTCCACTTCTTAGGAGCATGTGAGGCTGTTTCTTGTACATAGGTGTTAACATAATTACCAATGACTCTTTCTCTTCCAATGACTGAGGCAGGACATCCCAGATTGGAATTTGAAATGCATTTTACCTAAGGAAATATGTAGATGGTATTCAGGTGTGGTTGAAATGAGGTAGAAAACATACAGGAAATTAAACCACAGAGAAAAGTCAAGTCAGAAACCATTGAACAATGAGAAAGATGTCTCTTACCGCTATACCCACCAAAACAGATTCATGTTTTACAAATCTGATAGATCGTCCCAGGTGTCAATGATTGTAAATCTCGACCCTGGAAGTTTAAAGAAGCCTGCTACCTCTCCAAGCCAGAAAGAAAAAGACTGTTCTCAGCAAAGTGCACTTCCGTAAAATTATATTCAGCACTTCCCTGGTGGTGCAGTGGTTAAGAATCTGCCTGCCAATGCAGGTGACACAGGTTTGAGCCGTGATCCGGGAAGATCCCACATGCTGCGGAGCAACTAAGTCCATGTGCCACAACTGCTGAGCCTGCGTTCTATAGCCTGTGAGCCACAACTACTGAGCACACGCGCCACGGCTACTGGTCCCGTGCGCCTAGAGCCCGTGCTCCACAACAAGAGAAGCCACTGCAATGAGAAGCCCACGCACCACAACGAAGAGTAGCCCCGATCGCCGCAACTAGAGAAAGCCCAGGTGCAGCAACGAAGACCCAACGCAGCCAAAAATAAATAAATAAGTCTAAAAAAATAAAAATAAAGAAATAAAATTATATTCAAAGCAAATATCTGAGCATAAGGTATGCAAAACCATGAACACTAAACTCACAGGGCCAAAGCCACATAATTCTACTTAGTAGCCAGGGCAAAGCCACGATATTTTTAGAGCCTTTTATTCTAACCACATTGTTTCTTCTTCTCCTCAGAAAGTCCAAAGCAGAGGAGAACCCAAGTGTGGATGTATTCTTCCTGAATCCAATGAGGCTGCCTGTCTAAGTACCCTACTGTTCAGTCTAACAGAGACAAGAGCCAAACTACAATCACCTAATGCCAAAAGAGTTTAGAATTCTCTTTCCTTTCTTCACACACGTGTTCAAACTTTTTGACACAAAGAAATGTAACAGCTATTAAAATGCAACTGAAAATATGCTGTGACTCAAGTCACGGTCACTTAAAGTTAGGGAGTCATTGATTCCAGAATGAGCTATTTAAAGTGAGTGTTACAGAGATTTAATAAGAACCTAAGTGGTACAAACCAAGTCCAAATGCAGGGACTACACTGAAATCATTTTATTAATTGAGAAATCTCTTACATGTCTCATTACTTGTATGTTGGGAGATCATTTTTAATTGTCACAATACTCCTTGTGCTTGATATTTTCAGTTATGTGGATAGGCATTTGGGGACTCCAGAGTTACTTAGTCCGTGGCTCATAAGCAAAAATGGATGTGATCCTGACAGATATCAGTTGGCTAGGATTGCTAACCTGAGCACTGTTGGATGGTTCTGGAAGGTCTGGGAGACAGATGTGCCCTCCCTTGGAAGGATGGAGAGAAAAGATCCCACCTGATTTTTCACCAGTGAACTCCCTGGGGAACCAACACCACTCCTTGCAATTAGGTTAACCAAGGCCAAGCAAAACCACAAGAGTTTAGAATAGTTTCCCAGAGGCATATAATGCTGTCCAATATAGGTGCAGTTAAGGTATATAGACTCTTCAACTATGGTTGACAGATTCAGCTGGAACCTGGGCTCACCATGACCCCAGGAAGGAGGTCAGGACATCCTTCTCAGGTAACCTGCTTCTACTTTCTCTGTTAGGTTGCACTTCCTCTTGATCTGAATTCTTGAAGTAATGGATCATGGAGATTTCTCATCTCATTCTTAGGAAAAAATCTTCTGCTCAGAAATAATCCACATATGGGAACATATGTATATGTATAGCTGATTCACTTTGTTATAAAGCAGAAACTAACACACCATTGTAAAGCAATTATACCCCAATAAAGATGTTTAAAAAAAAAAAAAAAAAGAAATAATCCAAAGGGCTTAGAAATGCCATAGCCACTCTCCCTCAGCCCCGTTCTGGCTCCACCCAGTTATTCTCTCAATGCTTTCAAACTTGATCTTGACTTTTTACGCAGGACTCTGGTCATAGATCCTTAGGAATGGAAGGGCTCGTAGGTGTCATCCAGTCCAGTTGCCTCAGATTTGCACATGAGTTCAATAGAAACCCAGATAGCTTAAGTAACTTGTCCAAGGTCACTTGGCTAGTTTAGGGCACTCCATTCAGTTGCCCATAGTGTCTCCACTTCACCACCTTCTTTGTCTTGAGATCATATTTCCAGAACTCTGCTACTGGCAGAGCTCAGGCCCAGGACTGACTCTAGGCATTCTGAAATACTGTCATTCTTCTGGGTACCTTGTTAGGGTGAGAGTTGAGTTGAGCTATTGAGAACTGGGCAGTGATTAAGGAAAGGAAAACTGATGGGGTTGCAGGAGTTCCATTTTCCCAACCCCACCATGCATGTAGCTCGAGGCTTGCCCAATGGGTTCTCCTTCCTCACCTGGTACTTCCAGTTCCTTAGGTTGCATTTTGTGACTCCTCCCACACATTCTGGACTGCTACTGATAATCCTCTTATCTTCACTTACCTGGGAACACATTGGAATGGAAATGAAGGGAAGGGCAGAGTCTCTTTGCTGGTCCACATCCCCTTGGGGCTGGGTCTTTGGCCGCCCTGGTTAGAGATGGGCCACTGGATCAGGGAAGACTTGCCCTATTTTAGAGAGAGGGGTTTCCAGCTTGGCCCTGGCTAGGTCTGAACTGATAAGGGGCTCAGTTAAGGTATCTCCAGGTGGCAATGGAGTTGCTCTTTGGGGATCTGAGGCACAAAAGCATCTGTCCTAAGTTGGTATGATGGCAGGTAGGATAAGGGGCTATAGTCATAGATTCATGTTTGGAAGAGATTTTAAAAGTAACTTCATAGAACACACTTTTCTCCAAGACCCCACAAAGATGGTAAAGCACATTAACCCCTTCTAGCCACTTTGCCTGCTCTGACACATTACAGAGGAAGCCACTTTACCAGAGATTACTTTATTCATGTTAGTAGCCATCCCTGAGTGGCCACTACGATGTGGCTCTATTTCATCTCATTTACCCGAAGACCATAAAGATAGGCACCATTATTAACCTTCTTTCACAGATGTGGAAACGAAGGTTCAGAGCCCTTAAGTCACTTGTGCCAGGTCAGGAAGCTAGTTAATGGCAAGATGTAGAGAATCAAACCTTCCTAAAACTGTTTGACTAAAGTCTGTGCACTGATCGCAGGACTTTTGCGAAAGAGAGAGAATGAGTGAATGAATGAATGAAGTGTGTGAGAGAGAGAGCGAAAGAGAGAGAGACAGAGACAGAGGGAGAGAGACAGGGGGCTGGGGGGAGAGAGAGAGTTGTGTTGGGTCTTCTGTGGGGTGAAGAGGTTAGACTGGATTCCCCATAATCTCAGCTTGACCAGAGGGTGGGAATCAGTTAAAACTTTGCAAGGAATGGGACATTTTTAGGTGTGGCAGTGTGAGCCACTGTCCCCCAAGCCAGGAAGACTAACGGCAAAAGCCACTGCTTCCCCCAGAGCGCCCTTGAGGTCTTGTCCCAAAGCCCCTCAGGACCTACACCCGGCAAGCTTGTGAACGCCAGGGCAGTATTTATGCCCTCCCTCACTAGATCCCGGCCCGCCCCCCCGCCCCGTTCCCGGCCTAAGACACTTCAGAGTGAGAAAAAAGCGCCACCGCTTTTCCCACTTGAACTTTTCAAAGCAAAAATGCTGTGCCCATCCCCCCGTCCGGAGTCGGGGGCCCTCCAGGCCAGGTTGCGTGCAGGTGGCGCTAGCCTGCACAGCCTGATTCCCACTCTGTGCACAAGCTTTCTGGAATGTCTACCGGAACCGAGCGTCGGTACTTCTGTTTACACTTGACCCCGTGTTTCGCAGCCCCAAGCTGGGTGTGGCCCCAAGTAAGTTCGAAATAGCAAGCAGAGTAGCTGGGCCAGCTGGAACGCAAAGCATTTTCAGAACAGCCTCGGTCACCGGGGGCGGCGATTCTCAGGCTGCCGGGTGCGCCCGAAACTTTCCCCCAGACTCTGTGTGGGCCCGGCCCGGACAGTGGGACCGTCTTGCTCCAGAGGCGGCTCCAGGGTGGGGGGGTCGGGGGACTTCCCAGCCGCAGTCCCCGCAAGTCCGCTTCCCGTGAAGTGGGCTACTGGCATGCTGCCCAGCATCCTGGGCAGACAAGGACCCTCTAATCCTGCCTTTGCTCCCTGGATCAGCTAATTTCAACAGTGCATTGTACTTGACAGTATCGCAGACATTTTCTCCCCAGATTCTGACGTCCACCCAATGAAGGGATAGGTGATTATCATTATTCCCAATATAAAGATGGGGGAGAAGCAGAGAGGCGACGTGACTCCCCCAAGGCCCAGGCCTGGTCAACAGCAGTCTAGACAGGGCTCTAGATCCTGTACCTCATGCCAGGCAGTTGCTGAGGGCAGACTCGGTGGGCAGTTGTGCCTCGCACTCAAAGCCTCTTTAATTTTGACCCTTGTCTTCCAGCCTCAGGAGGAAAAGAAGAGGTTAGGGACCACTAAAACCGGTTAAGAAAGGAGGCTTCACAGTTGGATCAAGTTAGGTGGTGGAGGGGCCTACTAGATTCTAAACACTTGCAAACAAGTCACTTCAGCCCTGTGCCTCAGCTTCCTGATATGTAAAATGAGGGATAATAGTACCAACCTCGGAGGGTTGTGGAGGGGATTTCTTGGCACGATGTATGTTCAGCGCCTTATATTTAGTAGGTGTTAAATAAATCGCTGTTCCGTTGCTCTCCCGGAGCGCTCTGAACACCCCAAGTCTCACAAAGTTGTGAAATCATTGTCTAAACGACTGGAAAGTCCAAGGTGAGGTCGGGAAGCTGAGAGAGGAGGCAACTTTGAACTGGCTGGAAGCAGATGTTAATGGGGGACAACCAGTTGACATGGATGGAAGTCTAAAAAAATTATAAGCGCAAAGGGCAGAAGGGCCAGTCGGTGCACTGGGCAAACTGGATTAAGCCAGCAGATGTTGTTTTTGTTTTTTTTGTGGCCAGACTTTGACAGAAAGGAGCCAGTTTGGGGGCGGTGGGAGGAGCGGCCATGCCGGGACCCTTGAGGGTCCTCCGGCCTCCTGTGCAGGGCACCAAGTGTTTGCCCCAGGCATGCCCGTTCCTAATTCTCAACCCCAGGAGAGCAAGGGGCACGTTCCTCCCACCTGCCTCTTGGCTGGGGAGGTAGTGCGCAGCGCCGAGGCAGGGGGAAGTCAGATGAGAAGACGCGGTCTGGAAAGCGGTGACCGGGGCAGCGGCGGGACAGCTGGATAGTGGGGAGCCCCGCACCGCGGACGAGCATCCCGCCCGGCAGGGGCTCAGCCGACCGCCGGGATCTTCGCCTATCGTCTCTCTCTGGCTTGTGGGGAGAAGAGGTCCCACCGAGAAAATGGTCACACGGTGCGGGAAAGGAGCTATTTGTGTCTGGTGTTCTCGACCTGTGAGGTTTTACAACCAGGCAGCGATCTCAGCCCGGCAGTGGAGAGCGAGCAGTAGGGCTGCGTCTGCACGCTCTTGGACCGCTCGGAACTGCTTGAGCACCGCCTGGGATTGGCCTCGGCTTCTCAGCAGGAGCTTGGACAGCCTTATTTTTGCGATCCCTAAACATTTAAAGCCCCCCGTTTTTTGAAGAGGCAGCCCGGGATCAAAGTGGCCCTCTGGCCCCCAGAGAAGGGGCGCAGTCAGCCCCTTAACGTGGAAGTCCAGGCAAGGCAGGGCAGATGGCCCGATGAGCCCTCACTCCACCCTGCTGCTGCTGAGCGGCCACCCCTGTCCTTCAGGATCGTCGGGCTCAGGGACTGAGGTGAGGGGCGCCGCACCGCCAATACCCCAGCAACCTCTGGCTGCTGCAGTGAAAAACTTCCCGCGTTGGCAGGGCTCTGGGGACAGAGGAGGTGGTAGAAGATCAAGTCCGTTCAGGGGACAGAAGGGCTCAAAGGAAGTTTTTAGGAGTCTTTGTGAGAGGAGGGCAAAGGGGAGAGGCAGGAGTCCATCCGTTTGCCGAACAAACATATGGTGAGCCCGCGTCTACCGCCAAAGACCAGGAGCTGTGCGGAATGCCCTAGAAGGACCCTTCCTTTTACAGGGAAGAAATCGAGGCCTGGACAGGAGCCAGGATTGTCCCGACGTCAGTCAACTTGTAGGAGCCTAGCTGAGACTGGAAGCCAGGTCCTAATTCCAACTTGAATGATGTGTGACACTGTCCCTTCTCTCAAAGGTAGACGCGGTAAATCATCGGAGCTCCTTGGCCTCTGGCCCTTATTGCCAACCGCTTCTCCAGGTACGGCCTAAGACAACAGCAGGCTCCTGGGTGGCGGTGGCGCAGGCGGGCTTTGCCAGCCGGGGAGAGCGCGGCTGCTGGAGGTAAACACTATCCGCAAGGTCCTGGGTTCGGTCTGGGCTTCCTGGCTTGGCCCTGGGACCCTCAGCAAGGACTGGTACCCAAGCCGTGGAGGGAGCCTGGGAAGGACGCGTGCGGGGGGCTCAGTCGGGAACCGGGGTGGTGGGCGACGACAGCTCGGGCCAGACTAGGCGCTGCCTTTGCTTCAGGCTCTTCCACCAGGGTTCGGGGAGTCACAGGCTTCCCAGCGGACCGTGGCTTGTCTCCTGCGTACGCGGAAGTCCTCCTCTCCCCGTCGCGGCTGTTGGCAAGCTGCCTATTACAGCCGTCGAGTTCACACTTGAACTGCTTTATGCCTGGAAGTAGAAACCTAAATGTTCACCCCGGATTCCCAGAGCCACGATGCAATATAAAAGAAGGGTAATAACGTGTTCACTGGAGACAAGCAATTCCCCGCATCAAAAGGACCCATTATGTCCAGGATTTTTTTTTTCTATATACATCTATACCAAGATCTCACCACGCTCCCCATTGCATCAAGCATTTCAGAAATTTCCGTGTGATCTGCCGCTCAGAGACAGACTGGCGTGGTCCGGGAGTCACAGCAAAACCCCAGCCCCTGTCACCTTGCTAAACCGAGGCAGGTGAAACCCCTCGCGCCTGCATCCCTCCCGGTCCACAGGCTTCTGCGGCCCCCGGCGCCTGCACGGGGGCCACCTTCTCACTTGCAAACTTCGCCAAAGGCTGTGGCCAAACCCCACACTTTGTCTTACAAAGCACAAAAGGGGAGCATTGCCCCGACACAGGCTTCCCGGCAGGCTCCTCAGGCCTCCCCGAGGGCACCAGGCAGCAGCAACTTTCCTCCTCACTGGGAGCGGAGGCGTCCCTCTTCCGCCCGGCGGCCCTACCTGTGGGAGTCCGGGAAGGGAACTCCGGAGAAGTTACCGACCCGCAGGGCCTGCGCTCCACGGGGCGGGGCCTTGGGGAGAAGATGAGGGGAGCCCCTGGGAGTCACGGAGCGCCGGGCAGGGTTGGGCGAGGATTCCTGCTGATCTGCACCCCAGCCACCGCGTGGAACCCGAGGCCCAGCTGAAGGGGGGCGGGGAGGGCTGAGGGCTTCTTCTTCCCTCGTTTTAGAGTCAGCCTGAGGACCTTGTCGTCACTGAAGACCCCTGGGAAGGGGCAGGGGGAACGGCGATTTCCCTTCCAACGGGAGAGAGCAGGGGGGTGGGGTGAGGGGGGTTGAGCAAAAATCCAGGGAACCTGGGCCCCCTCCTCTCCCTGCCCTAGGCTCCTGGATGGACCCAGGCCCCTCCCAACAAGTGAGCCCTTTGGGGAATGCTAAAGAAAGAAACTGGCAGGTGGGGGAAAGAGGTGCTCTTGGGCGCTGGAGGGGAAGCGTCGCAGTCCGGTGGACATGGAACATGTGCGCGGAGGGCGCGTGTAACTGGAGACTAGGGCGGGTCTGCAGGAGTGTGTGAGAGAGAGTGAGCGAGAGACAGAGACAGAGAAATGAGAGACAGAGAGGCAGAATGGACTCACACTGGACTATTTCGAAATGCAGACTTTTGTCTATTCTACAAATGCATAAATCTCACACAGTTTTCACTTGTTCATCCCCTGAGACCTTAGCCAAACCGCACTCTCCTGGTTCAAGTTCGAAGTGGAACTGGAAACAAAAGCAGGCGACGATTCCGGCGCTGCCGGAAAGGAGGACCACAAAGCCTCCTCCCCCGTCTCCCCTCCCGGAGCCGGGAAGCCAATGTGAAGATCAAAAGCTTCCACAGCACCCCGGCGGGGCGCGCGCCCCCAGCCCTGACAGAGACTGACTAAAGGATGGGGGATCTGGGGGAGGGGGAAAATCTGTGGGACTCCGGAGCTGGGCGGCTCCTTCCAACCCTTCCTTGCATCCAGAGAAAGCGCGGGCGTAGGCCCTCACCCTCGTGGGTTCTCGGCAGTGGTTTACGAGTTTATACTTGGCCTTTCAGAGCCGCCCGCGCCGTCCCAGCGGCTCCGTGGTCCATTAGGCCAGTAAGCATCCCAATTGGGGAACTGTAAGCTCTGTCCGGCCCGAGGCCACCAATTCGGTACTACCGGTGGGCGTCCCTAGCCGAGCCTCTCTTTCAGGGCTAGGGTTCTGCGAGAGCTGCTGGGGCCTGAGTGGTTTCGTGGCCGCTCCGGGGGCGGGAACGGCCTTTCCCAGAAGGCTGGGGAAGTCCCCCGAACCTCTGGCTAGGATGGGGCAGGGAGAGGAGGCCAGAGAGGAGAAACCTAGGCTAAACCGGGCAAAGCAGGAGACCTCTCTCGTGGGTGTGGCCGGCCGTGCCTCCTCCTCCCCAAACTCGCGGGTCCCACAGCTCTGGAGGGGAGGGGCATCCCGAGGGCCCCAAGACTCCCTGTAGTCGAGGCGCAGCGTCAGGCTGCGCTGGGACTTGCTTTCCCGGGGCAGACCAGCCAGGAGGGCGGCTACTGAGCCTCGCCGATCCACGCCAGTGGCTGCTGGGTGGAAGCTGTCGCGCGGCCATGACAAGCCGGGTCCTCAGCACTGACCCGAGTTAGCGTCGGGATACCCCCGCCAAGTGACCGCCACCTGAGAAAGCCCAGGCCGCGCACAATGCGCCGGCGCCTCGTTAGGGCCGGGCGGGCGCTCAGGGAGCCAGGCCTGCGCTGTCCGCGGCCTCATCATTCATTTCCCTGGACGTGCTGGTAAAAATGCATCAAAACAGGCTGCGGAGCGCGGTATAAAAGCACAGCGGGATGAGCTGCTTTCCAAAAAGGATCTCGGTGATTGGACCGGGCTCTGTGTGATTGACAAGAGCTTAGTTTGGTAAAGGGAAGACACGCAAGCTTTCACAGCGGGATCCCTTTTCTAAAATATATCACACTAGCCTTTGAAAAGCGCCGCACACTATAAGGAAATAGCGTTTCACGGCTCGCTTTATGGTGCGATGACATTTCTTTAAAACACAGCGAAGATCAAAAAAGGTAGAGAGAGAAATAAAATGTGTTGCAAACACAATGTTTTAATTAGTTTACTCTGCGCGTTGCTTTTATCTGACGTATACATTGCGGGTTCCCCTTTAATTAAACAGCCCCTCTCAAGCGGCGGCAGGCAAGGAAGGGAGGCGAGGCGCTGCGCCCCTTGGTTCCCTTTAGGGAAAACGGAAGGGCTGGCTGGCCCCGGAGCCAGGCTCGCAGGCCCTTGTGCCCTCTGGGCCAGGATCAGGCGGCTGAGGCTTTGGGGCTTCGGGAAGCGGCAGGACCTGAGCGCCCCACGGAGGCGGGAGGGGAGGGAGGGGAAGGAGAGGAGAGGAAGGGGAGGTGGTTTCCCTCTTCAGGGAACAGAATGGAACGAAGGCCGTCCAAGTAGCTCGGGCTCTGAGCCAACATCTTACCCCTCCCCCGGCGTCCCCCCAGCACCACTACTACCCCCGCCCCTGCTAGCGGCCGACGTCCCGCCTCCCCCGGGCCCTCTCGGCTCTCCAGGTTGGGCGGGTACGGGGGAACGATAAGCACCAGGATAAGCATTGGGGTCTCTGCCCACTCCCCGGCTTTCGGGCTCCGACTTCCGGCCACTTCGCCCTCCTTGGGTCCCAAAATAGCGGATCCTCTGTCCGGACCAACGGGAAGAGGAGACTTAGCCAGCGTCCGCTCACTGAAAGCGCGGGCGCCGCAAGCGCTGTTGTAAGTGACGCCTCAAGAAAGGCGAGGGAGAAGCTAAGGTAGGATGTGTTGTGAGCCTAAGCAAGGCATGTTCTTACACACACACACACACACACACACACCGCGCTTACTTCTTGGGAAGCTCTGCAGACTTGAGCTCCACCAATAACTACCTTCTCCCTCCCAAACACGCCGTGGCCTGGCTTCAGTCTCAGCCCAGCCCTCGAGCCTAACACAGAGCAGGCCCATGCAGCACTCTCAGTAATATTTGCTGCTCCAGCTGGGAGGTAATGATGGTAGGCATGTTGTAGCCTTACACTCAGAGAGCATTGTTTGTTCATTCTGCGGTGAGACCAGAAAATTCAAAATATAAACCTTTGGGGGGCGAGGAGGGGGCGGAATAAGAGATGTAGATTTGGCCCTCTAGACAAAGCCAAAACACAACCCCGTAAATTGATGGACTGGTCATAAGACCTCCTCTCCCGACCAAATTTGTTCCTTCTACTGAAACTAGTAATGAAAGTCAAGGTTTTCGGCCTGGGAGCAGGGATGGGGGTGAGGAGACCCACCACAGGGCTGGGATGCCTCCTTTCCACCTTTTGCTCAGAGGAAAATTTCCTTCTGACCTAATTCCACTCAAGGAAATGAGACAGAAGGCAGGATGGGCTGCTGAATACCTCTGTAGCGTGTTTGACTATGCAAGGAGGTCTGCAGTGTTGCCTCTCTTTGGAAAAGGAGGAGATCCGTTACTTCTCCCACCAAATTTTTTTTCTTTTTTTTTTTTTTTTGCCCGAGCCGCGCAGCTTTTGGGATCTCAGTTCCCCGATCAGGGATTGACCAGGCTGAAAGCGCTGAATATTAACCACTAGACCACCAGGAAACTCCCAGTATATTTTTTAAGTATTGGAGTTTGAATATTGGGATTTGTGAAAATGTCTGAAAGTCATGATCCTCAATATCAAGGACTCTTTTAAAAATCATATACACTCTCTCTATGTAATAGCATACATAAGCAACATATGATATGTTTGGATGGAAATGTAAAAAAACAACTGCAAAGACCATTTGATAATAATCAAAATAATTCACTTAATATGTGGTTTCTATGAATCAGAAAATGTGATGTTACAGAGCGTATGCATAATATGCTGTCTCCATTGTATTATCCTCTAAAGCTCTTTCTTTCATTAAATTATTTGTGATGGGTCTACCTTATAAAAACAATTAAGAAAAATTAACTGACATGTGTGATGACAAAGCAGTGCCAAGCCCACTTCCAGAGCAGTCTGCCTTCCAACCTTTTTGAGCATTATACTCAAAATAATGATTTGAACCTACCACCGCTGTAGAATAACAACGTAGCTCAAGAAATGAAGCTCATGTATGGAACTGAGCTATAAAGGACTCTCCCATGCTAGTCTTCTCTCTCTCTCTCTCTTTCTCTGTGTGTGTGTATTTCAAGGAGTTACGGAATTGGAAAATTAATAATAATAAAAAATAAGCCTTCAGTTGTTACCAAGTGATCTTTAAAATTGTTTTAGAGGGGCCGGAGTGTAAGCAATATTAAATGAAGCCTCTGAAGAGGCTTGAAGACTTTACATTGCAGAACAGGACAAAAGAAGAATACAATGGAAGAAGCCGCTCCCCAGATTAAGAAAGTAATAAACTCAAGCTGATTTCTTTTTTCTCACAAAAAGATAAACTCTTCTATAAAAGTTCAATTTGGGTATTCATCCCAGCAAACTCCAGTAACATATCTGAGTTGGAAAAGACATAACTCAGAGAGGCATGTTTAAAAAAATAAATAAGCTCTATTAGTTACTCCAAACTTCCGAGCAATCAATATAGTATTCGTGAAATACCTATTCTAAAACTTCAAATCCTAGCATTTGTTTTTAAGGTATTAAAATATTTTGTTGGTCCATGTGCAAGACTGTCACAATGTGCCATCCTTTACTCTCATCTCCCCCGCAGTGCCTAAGACAGTGTCTTGCATATAGCAGGCAAGTTGTAAATATTTTTTGAATAGAGTGAAACTAGCTAATGTATTGCTTGTGTGAATTTTTTAAAAGCTTTCTAAGGAAAAAAAGTTAAGTTTCAAATCACTCTGCAACTTGAGCTGCAACCGCTTGCCCCCATCTCTCTCTGCCTTCCACAACTTCAGGGAGATGTCCCTGGAGCCTGAACCAAACTGCACGATCCCTGGACAGCTCTGTTCCTCGTAATTGTCTAAACCTGAGAAGCCTAAGGCTCCCCTCACCAGTCGTGGCGAGTCCAGCTAGGGTAGGGAGGGGGAAGCAGAGAAAGTATTCCTGAGGAACAGTTCCAAGTGAGAGGAAATGCCTCCCCATCCACATCCACTTCTCCTTTCTTCTGGCAGGAAGTCAGGACTGGACTGGGTAAGATGGAGAGAAGTGGGATCAGAGCAGCCCTTTTGTTCAAGTAGCTCCGTCCCTCACTGTCTTCCTGTGGACATTTTGTTCTGTGACAGCAAAACTGTAGCTCTTTAGTTGAAATAAAACAAATGGGACCAGAGCCAAGAGCAAACCATTTCTTGATCAGATGCTCGTGATTTCTTCCACCTCAGACCAGGGCACGGCAAGGGTGCATTTCTAGAAAGCAGAGAGTGAGGCAGGAGTCGAAGGTGAGGTTCTCCTTCATGGGAACATCTGGTGGGCACAGGGAACAGATAGGGATAGCAGTCTGCAGTGGGGACTCCACGTTTACTCTCAGAGCACACCAAGTTTGTGTAGCTTAGACCTGCGTAGTGATGCCAGGGCCACAATGTGCCGGGGGGAGGCTGCGGGGTTGGAGTAAAGAGGCTCCAGCCATTGACCTACCCTAGCCCAGTGATTCCCTCATTAGAATCACCTGGGGAGCTTTAAAATATAGTAATATGGTACCCCTCCCTAGACTAAGCTAGTCAGAAGTTCCGGGGTGGTCTGGGCATCTGAATCTTTCAAAGATCCCCGGGAGATTCCAATGTGGAGCCGGGGTTTCCAATCCTGGGAATCCTGGCTCCATTCTACTGTTTCTGTGGCAGAAGGCAGGCAATTCCTCCCTCTTCCAAATTTGAGGAGGTGTGATGTCTGCAAAGGAAACTAGATATTGCAATATAACTCTCTGAGAACCACAAAAATAACAGATCAGGCCAGAGTTGGAGCTTTTAAGTGTGTGCATAAAGGAAATGGGTCCCCCTCCACTCCTAGGGGGCGTATTAGAAACTGGGGAGGTCAGGCATGTGTATACTGATGTTCACAGTGGTAAAGGGCTATATATAAACCACCAAGAAGGCTAGTTTGCATCAGAAGGCAGTGGAGGCGCCCTTGGCTTCAGAAATACTTAGAGGCCAAAACCACTTCAGGAAGACTGGAGAGGTGAAAAATAAGAATTAGTGAACTTTTTGTAAAGTGGGAAAGAGGTACTTAGGTGATGGGGGAGGTAGAGGGGTCTTCTGGAATGTTCTTGAGGCCACTGAGCTGAGGACAGATTCAGCCTGTGGAACTAGTACTGAGGGAGTGTGGAAAAGAATGTTCTAGGCCGTGCTTTTTTCCTCTACATTTTATAGGTAGATAGATTAAGAACTTCTGTCAAGAAATGTGGGGGGCTTCCCTGGTGGCGCAGTGGTTGAGAGTCCGCCTGCCGATGCAGGGGACACGGGTTCGTGCCCCGGTCCGGGAAGATCCCACATGCCGCAGAGCGGCTGGGCCCATGAGTCATGGCCGCTGAGCCTGCGCATCTGGAGCCTGGGCTCCGCGGCAGGAGAGGCCACAGCAGTGAGAGAGGCCCGAGTACCGCAAAAAAAAAGAAAAAAAGAAAAAAGAAATGTGGGGTGGGGAAACAGGAGGGGAGGAAAATGGATGTCTGCTGATAAAATGTGTTTCACAAGGGCCTTGGTCCTGAGGAAAACTTGACCTTTTGCCCTGGAAGGCTGCAAAGGGGTTTCTGCACAACTGGTGTTGACTGAAGCGTGTGTGTGTGTGTGTGTGTGTGTGTGTGTGTGTGTGTGTGTGTAGGTTGGGAGAAGGACAGGGCTGGGCAGAGGGACCCCAGGCTCTGGGAACTCCTCAAGGGCCCATTGGGTGTTCTTGCTCAGATCGAAAGTCAGGGAGGGGGAGAGAGGGCAAGGAACAGTGTTCTTTGGGGTTCAGGTCGGTGTGGAATTTGGATCCTGGGGAGGGAGTCTCGGGTGCACACAGACAGAGCAAATTAGGAAAGGACAAGCAGACCTATCCCAGCCTCCAGTCCCGCTGGGGTGGCAAGAGGTCACCGCACGGGACCTCGAGGCCTGCAGGGCACGGGGTCTCAAGGTCCCCAGTGCACGAGTCCTTCCGCAACATCTGCTGTTTATGGGGGCCCTGCAGTCAGTAGCACACGGGGTTTCCATCAAGGGGTTAAGGACCTGCTCTGAGAGGGGAGGCAGGAGCCCTAGGGGGCGCAGTTTGGAAGTGGCAGCAGGGGAGGGTGCTAGTCCCAGAGTTCTGCGGCCCACTCTCGCCTTCCGAGAGCTGAGGGTTTCTCTAGGCAGGGCCAGGAGGGGGCTCGCTTTAAATATCATGCCCTCGGGACTTCCCTGGTGGCTCAGTGGTTAAGACTCCACGCTTCCACCACAGGGGGCACAAACTCCAGGGATCGGGGAACTAAGATCCCTCAGCGGCTCAGTGCAGCCAAAAAAAAAGTCAGTCTTCCACATAGCCCCACCAAGATGGCTCCTGGCCCGCTTGAAGAGAAATGGCACCCTTGGGCCTGCCGGGGTCACGGGTCCCCAAGCTGATTTTTCGCAAATGGCGCCTGTGGAAAACCCTAGGTTCAGGGAAGTCCCTCTTTCTCCACTCCCCTAGGCACGTGGTAACTGGTCCGGCCACCTCTCCCCGTTGAGACAACTTAGCCTAGCTTCTCAGCTCATCTAGGCCTTCTAGGCCAGGTGCCCGAATTTTAGTGTTACCAGATAAGATACAGCTCGTTCAGTTAAATTCAAATTTCAGACAAAGAAGGAATAATCTTTCAGTGTAAGTATCTCCCATGCAATATTTGGGACATACTTATACTTAAGAAAATCATTGTTTATTTGAAATTCAAATTTAACTGAGCATCCCAGATTTATATGCTAAGTCTGGTAGCCCTACCAGAGTGGAGTGACTACTTGTGTCTGGAGGAACTGTTGACTCTGTTTGCCAGCCTGGGCCAGGTTCAAAAGGTGAAGTGTAGGGCTTCCCTGGTGGCGCAGTAGTTGAGAGTCCGCCTGCCGATGCAGGGGACGCGGGTTCGTGCCCCGATCCGGGAAGATCCCACATGCCGCGGAGCGGCTGGGCCCGTGAGCCATGGCCGCTGAGCCTGCGCGTCCGGAGCCTGTGCTCCGCAACGGGAGAGGCCGCAACAGTGAGGGGCTCGCGTACCGGTTAAAAAAAAAAAAAAGGTGAAGTGTAATCTACCAAAACTGAGTCTTGGTAGATTACAAACCAGACAAAGGTTGAGGGCAGGGAGGAATTGCAGAGTTGTAGAGAAATTCCTGACAGGGCTGAAGTCTGAGAGGAAAGAAGAGGAGGGGAGAGACATACACAAGAGGCCAAGCTAAAGTTGTTGGGAGCACCCTGGGACCTTTATGGTTTTAAAGAAAGGAGGGGCATTCAAAGGGAGGGGGCCTAAAATCCTTGCCCAAGTGTACTGGCTGACAGCATTTGTCCATGGGAGAAAGGGAGGGAGTGTTTCTGGGAGAGAATGAGGCGAGGGATGAAGTCCAGGCCCTTGCTGCGGAGGAGCAGTTGAATTGGGGAAGAGTTGTGACCTCTCTTCCTCAGAGACCCTCGGGCCTGGGGAACTGGGGTCGCTTCCCTTGGGCTTCCTGAAGGCAGGCTGCTCAACGGCCTTAGCCTGGACTCACATGTCTCGCTGGATTTGGCGGCTGCAGTTGCCCCTCAGGGCTCAATCATGCAGAAAGGGTCAATAAACTATGTATATCTAGCCAAAGAAGAAAGACAATAAAACCACCCTGAGGGTCAGAGGTCACCCAGTCACGGATTGAGATATTCACAACCCTTTTTCCTTTCTCCTCTCTTCTTGTCCTCTCATTCTCCCTCAGGCTCATCCTCCCTTGACTCTACTTTTCCCCTTTCTCCAGAGCCAAAGTCATCCCGGGAAATAACTGAGGTGTGAGGCTGAAAAAAAATCATCTCATGCAAAATGAAGCTTGAAAAGTAGGAGAGTGATGGTGGATAAAACCCACCGGTTAGGAATACCTAGCTTCCGTGAAGGCTGCCGTCCAACCTCTAGTCCACAAGTCAGCAAACGTTTTCTGTAAAGCATCGTATAGAAAATATTTTAGCTTTGCAAGCCACATTCAGTCTCTGTAGCATAATCTCCCCACCCCATTTCTTCTCCTCCTCCTTCTTTTTCTACTTCTAACTCTTTAAAGATTAAAAAAAAATTCTTGGCTCCTGTGGCCATACAAATACAACAGGCCAGATTTGGTTTGCAAGTTGCTAAATCACAGTCATGCTAGAAGTTAGTCTAATTCACCTCCACTCTGTCTGTTTGGGGCAGGGGTGTGTGTGTGTGGTGGGGGGAAGAGGTGAGAAGGGGGGCCCCCATGTTTTGTTTTAATATCAAAGCCCTTTCCTCCTGTCCCTTCACTAGGAAAGGACTAGAGGAGTGAATCCAAACCAAATGCAAAACCCACAGGCAATTCGATTTTTAGAATGCCATTCCTGAACTATATAAAGTTCCTTGGGAGTTGAATGAGCCAGGGACAGCATTTTAGGTGGCAGGGATTCTCACTCCAATTTGGGCAAAAGGGAAGATAACTCAGGTAATGCAGTATCTGCCCCCCCAGGGAGAAGGGGAGGAGGAAGGGGGAACGGTGGTGGAAGAGGCCTGGAATAGGTAAATGGAGCTAGGATGCTGGGGGCATCAAGGATGAGAGTCACTGCCAGAAACCATGATGTGCTACAGAGGTACCCTTCCTGTCACCTTGGGTGCAGGATCCTGTCTCAAAGCAGAGAAATGAATAAGTAAGTACCTCAGGAGAGTCAAGGCTTCTCTCCACTTGTTTTGGAGCCGAAATCATTTACTAGAACTAATGGAACATTTAGCAGTTAGAAGGAACTTGGGACCCTGGGTAAATGAGAGGTCCAGAATGTTAGGCAAGCTTTGCACCCCAAATCCATTCTCCTTCCTCCATCTCTTCAGGTGACTGGGGAAGGACTTGGAATCACATATCAAATGCATCATTGCATATTTCTGCCCCTGCCTGGATCTCTCTCTCTGCTTGCCTAAGTGCTTTCCTACCTACAAAGTGTTTTGATCCCAAGGGAAGGGGAAGTCTTCTTTCAATGTGACTTGTCCTTCTGGCATCCAGAGCCCCTCCCAGTGTACCTTAGAGTCTGGAGGCTAACATCTAGGCACCCCCAGGGCAATAAAGGTACTAATTGGCTGCAGGTCCTGGTGGGCCAGGACCACCGCTCACCATGAGCCTGGCACCCAGACTTGGCTAGTGACAGAACACTGCCCACTGCCTAGGGTTTCACTCCATTTCCCGTATTTCCAGGGCTCTCTTCATAATCTCAAACTAGATTCTGATAGCTCTAGTTCAACTTCCTGCCTTTCTCCAAGTTCAACCCTATTTACTTCAACCTGTGTCTCTGAAGTTCAAATATCTATCTATTGTTTATCTGTCTATCTATCTGCACAGCCCTGATTGACAAGTACAATGAATGAAAATGTCTCATTCCTGTCTGGTTTGCATTTCATTACATTGGGCAGCGATATGCGGTGGACTGCAGAGGACAAAGACAAAACAGATTTTTAAAAAGGGTTGGTTAACAATATCTATTTGTTCATTCTATATTGAATTTAAAGGTATCCAGGACTTACAAAATTTTTGTCAAATGATGAGAGGGTAGTGAAAACTCTGATCTAGCCAATAAAATCTGGACCCCAAATGAGCGGTTGATGAGAGTGTCCCCTAGTCCCGGAGCTCCCGAGATCGATAGTTTAGCTCGGCCCCTGAAGCCAATTAAGAGCTTTATCTTAGCATAAAAATAAAGAGGAGTTAAAAACGCATTCCTTTCCCAGCTTTCTTCCCCCTTCATTTTTTATTGCGATTTGCAGTTTTTCTTTTAAAAAGATCTGGGACTCTGAAGAAAGGGTGGGGATTGATGTAAAGAAAGTGTCGTTTACCAGGAAAAAAAATTGCGAATAATGGTGAGTTTCAAGGACATGTTTCAACGAGAAATACTTTGTGCCTCGCTAGGAAGAGGCAGGGGCACCAAATTCAGCGTCTTGGAATAATTCCTTTCCTGGATTCAAAGATGCATTTATTGAAATAAATCAGGAAGCATTGGCAGAACGGAAATCCCCTTGCTGGGT
Source organism: Phocoena phocoena (assembly GCF_963924675.1). Taxonomy (NCBI): domain Eukaryota; kingdom Metazoa; phylum Chordata; class Mammalia; order Artiodactyla; family Phocoenidae; genus Phocoena; species Phocoena phocoena. The sequence goes on from NC_089240.1 coordinate 115,740,713, forward strand.
TTAAAGGGTCTTTAAAATGTTGCGAGTGTTAGATTGCAAGTCTTTTCTAAATACAAAACAGAAGAAAAGACCGCAGTGTTTCCCTTGGACTTAAAATTGCTAGGTCTCCGACTTAGGATAATTTCATGTCCGCCACAGAAAATGTGTTTAGGAAGAAATTCTGCCCGATAGCACAACTGCTGTACATGTTTTGTTTTTTAGTAGTCTGGACTGAAGAGAAAAGTGCTGCAGAGTGGGGCTCTGGCTTGTATGGAGAAACCAGTTCGTCCCTACTGCCCCTCTGGACGTTCTGTTTCCCTCCTGCTTCTCCAAGATGGATCCTAAAATTCTGGCTCAAAAGCTTTGCTCGTTTGGCAATGATCAGTTTCTCTGATTTTATTTATTGCTTCAGATTTGGGCATGAAAATAAATCTTTTTCCTATTTACTGTTTGAACTCAGTGTGAGGGAAAGGATCCCATTATATTTCCTATCCGTACAGACATGTGGATATTTAGACCAGACCACATACAACTGGGGGACGCATAAAAGAGATTTATTGGTTAATTTACGCCGCCTAATACACATGTAAACCCCAGTAAGCCAAAGCTGCCGAGGGAGCCTCGGTTCTAGCGTAAAATAAGAACCACGACCCCTGGATTCTAGTCACCCTGCCCTGCCCTGCCCTGCCCAGTGATTCTTTCCTCTACCTGAGAAACGAAGAAACCAGAGCTTTCTTCTGCCTCGCCTCAGCCTGTGTGCAGAAAAAAACTTTTCTTCACTTGCCTCTTTCCGCCACGACTCTGCTCTCAGACTCAGCTCCCTAAAGCCCCCTGTCCCCCGAAGTTGTTCCCAGGGTCTCCTCCGAAAAGTGAGTTGAGGGGCGGCGGGCTGCAGGTAATCAGGAGAACTTTGCTTATTATTATTATTATTATTATTGCCCAACAGGAGTGGTTTGCTTTGCTGGGGGGGGGGGTGTTTTCTTTTGCAGAAACTTGCTATATCTGGAGGTATTTCGCTTTCTATCGTGTTCCAAGGCTCAGGGTTCCCCCTCCCCAAAAAGAAACCTCCACTCAGACCAATCGAAATAGAATTCGAAATGGCCTGCCTCTGCCCTGCTGCTCACAGTCCCCAGCCTTGTCCTCTTGGGGGCATCGGGGGTCCCTGCGCCCCAACGAGCAACGACACCCCCTCAGAGTCGCACACTCGGGCTGGGCCGGGCTGCCCCAGGAAGGGCTCCACCGCCCGGGGTTTTGGCCTGGCTGAACCGCCTCAGGTTGGCCCCTTAACAAGCATCCCCCTCCCCACTTCTCGGTTGATGACCTAATTGAATTATGCCTTTTTGTTCCTGGGACTACAGAGCACGTGCTGGAGGCAATTAATTATCGGAATGTGGCCATATCAAAACGGACACTGGGCACCGGGTAGGTCAGCGGCGGCGACATCCCCTGCCCTGCGCTCGGGACCCCTCCCCGCAAAGGGGCAGGCGAGGCTCCCTCGGCGCCCTCCTTCCTCGGCTCCACGCCCCGCTGCCAGCCCGGACTCCCAAACGCGCCGGGCCCCTGGTTCTCGGGGTACCTGGCCGGGCTCCCCGGAAACCCTCGCATCAGCGCTGGCCGGGTTAGGGCTCGAGAGCCGCCTCCTCCCCGCCCCAGAGCCCTGCTCTCCTCGGGGCTGGCGCCGGTAGGAAATCCAAACTTTTTCAGACCAACTGTGCGCCCAGGGTCCGTGGGGCTTGGTGGGAGGTGAAGAGAGGTAGAAGGAAGGGAGAATATTAAAGGGGGAAGGGGGAAGAAATGGGAAAAAGAAAGAAAAGCAATCATCCCTTTTTGTAAACCTGACTCCAGGGAATTCATTTGCATGATTTAGGCTTATTTGTTCTTCAGTGAACATTTCCTCCCCCCTGCCCCGCCCCCCCCCCGCAAAGAAACCCTCTGCTGAGCGGCACGGAAGCCAGTCTTGGAGAGCTGTTTTCAGTAGATGTAATAATTTAAGTCAGCAGTGAACTCACCTTCCAACCTGGGGAGAGAGCTGTGATGTAGAGGGAGAATTGGGGCGAGTTTGAAGGGAGGGGGTGACTACGTAAGTGCGCTACCGGCAGGGTTTCCCCCAGAAAACTGGCAAAGAAAGAAGGTGAAGTCTTGACCAGGCCAGGCGGATTGGGGGGGCAGGAAGTGAAAGGCTGCAGTTATAAAGCTCTGCTTGAGGCGGTCTCGCCAAGCGCCTCTGAACTTGATCAGATGTTCGGTTTCCTACAGAGAGATGGCGGCCAGGCTGTGAGGCTGCCTCAAGGCGCAGACTTTGGGGCTCGGCTCTCTTCGGGGTGTGACAATCACAGCCATCTTTCTCTCCGCCTTTTCTTTTCACTCTCACTCTCCTACGGTCTTCGCAAATGCCCTGCTGGATAAAAAATGAGTGGATTTATAGCCCTGTCTGAACCTGCTCATTATGTCCAGAAAGACCTCGCACCAGACAGGAGAGGGGACAGTGATCCCACACACAACCCTGGAAAGTCAATCCTTAAGGGTAAGAAGTTCCCGAGGTCACTATATGCTTCTCCAGGTAGGAGTAGAAGAGGGCAAAGCCTTGGCAGTTCAGAGGGAAGAAAATTCCACCTCACAATCCCCATTCCCGACCCCCACTTTTGCATTTGAAAATGTTGAGAATTCGAAGCTCTTTAGCCCTGTGGTTTGAAAATGGCACTGATCCTGTGTGTGTCTAGTGAGTTTGCTGTGTAGTGTGTTGTGTGCATGTTTGGTGTGCACAGGCTAAGTGTACACTGTGCATGTTTAGTATCTGTGCTTCTGTGTGTTTGCTGTTACGTGCGTGTGTTTATCCTGTTGTGTGTTTAATTTGTTGTGTGCCTGTTTACTGTTTTATGTGTAGTTTGTTGTGTTACTGGGTTGTGTGTACTTACTGTTGCTAGTTGTGTGTGTTTAGTGTGGTGTGTGTGAGCTTACTGTGTTATATGTGTTTGCCGTCTTGTGCCTGGTGTGTCGTGTGTGGGGGGGATGGCGGGGACAGTGGTGGGGACAGTATACTACAGCCACGACTCACAAACCAAAGAGTCAATGCGAGGCTCAGACGGAAGTAAGGGAGATGGCTCTAACTGTAACCATTTCTCCTCCTTCGGGCCTCGGCCGGCCGGCAGCAGCTTGGGTCACAGACGGCGAGCTGACCGGCCTGGGTCCGGGCTCTCGGGGACATCAGGGCCCACAGTGGCGCGTGAGGAGGACGCGGCTAATGGGCCGCGAGAGTGGAACTGTTGTTCTCGCCCCGGGATCCGCGCCCTTAGGCCGCGGAAGGGGCACATTCTCTTGGCGTTGAGGCGGAGCGGACCAAGCGGGGCTGCACGTCCAGCGCCGCGCCGACGGTGGGAACGATCCTCGCGCGGCAAAGAGTTCATTTGGCCAAAGCGGGTAAAGCGCGCCCGAGGGGTGCTCGCCCGTTTCTGGCGGGAGGGAAGCCAGGGAGAGGCCCTGGCTCCGCCCCGCCGGTCGCCAGCTTGAGCCTGGCTCCAGTTCCCCACAGCAGCGCCAGCCCCGCGGAGCCCACTCGCGGGCGCCCGGCCGCCGCCGCCTCACCTGCCAGGCTCCCGGCCACGGTCCAATCAGCGGCGGCCGCTCGGCCGCGGCTGCCATGTTCCCCGCTCCGCGCTGCCAATCAGTGTGGCGACGGCCAATAGGCTGCGGGGCCGGGGGTCAGGTGACCGCGGGCCAGCTGGCTCCCCATTGGCCCTCGCCGCGCGGCCTCCCGCTCGGTTTATGTGAGAGGAGTGAGTGAGTGACTTTATCAGTCCAAGGACATTACTCTGGAGGCGAAGAGGCTGGGTCTGGCGCGGCGAGCCGCGAGGACCGAGCCTGCCTCCTGCCCGCCGGCCGCGAGCTGGCTCTGCTTCTAAGCGCAGTCTAGCCGTAAGGCCCGTGCCGAGGGAGCCTCCTGGCCCCGCGGTTGTGCGCTCTCGGGGAGAGGAGGGGTGCCCCGGACAGGATTGGCAAACTCCGCCCTCCACTTATTATTTTGCTTATTTTTCTTTGTGCGCGCTTGTTAGTTTGTTAAACCAGATCTAGTCCCAGAGTCTTTTCTCCTCCCTTCTCCCCCCTCCAGGTCCTTCTACTTCCCCTCCTCCCTCCTATCCCTCTGCAGGAGACTTGCAGCGACGGAAAGTTGCAGCCCCTGGTACTGCCTTGGGGGTCTCCCGACAGTGTCCAACCGCCTCCACCCCTCTCCGACTGCGACACTTCGGAGATCTCCTTCGCCCGCACCCTCGCTCATTTCAGCCGGATCGCTGGTGACCAGAACGCCCCACCCATGACGATGCTCCTGGACGGAGGCCCGCAGTTCCCCGGGCTGGGAGTGGGCAGCTTCGGCGCGCCGCGCCACCACGAGATGCCCAACCGCGAGCCGGCGGGCATTGGGCTGAATCCCTTCGGGGACTCGCCCCACGCCGCCGCCGCCGCCGCTGCCTTCAAGCTGAGCCCCGCCGCGGCTCACGATCTGTCTTCCGGCCAGAGCTCGGCGTTCACGCCGCAGGGTTCGGGTTACGCCAACGCCCTGGGCCATCATCACCACCACCATCACCACCATCACCACGCCGGCCAGGTGCCCAGCTACGGCGGTGCCGCCTCCGCCGCCTTCAACTCCACTCGCGACTTTCTGTTCCGCCAGCGCGGCTCTGGGCTCGGCGAGGCGGCCTCGGGTGGCGGGCAGCACGGGCTCTTCGCCGGCTCGGCGAGCAGCCTGCACGCTCCGGCTGGCATTCCTGAGCCCCCTGGCTACCTGCTCTTCCCCGGGCTACACGAGCAGGGCGCCGGGCACCCGTCGCCCACCGGGCACGTGGACAACAACCAGGTCCACCTGGGGCTGCGCGGAGAGTTGTTCGGCCGCGCCGATCCGTACCGCCCGGTGGCCAGCCCGCGCACGGACCCCTACACGGCCGGCGCGCAGTTCCCTAACTACAGCCCCATGAACATGAACATGGGCGTGAACGTGGCGGCCCACCACGGGCCTGGCGCCTTCTTCCGTTACATGCGGCAGCCCATCAAGCAGGAGCTGTCGTGCAAGTGGATCGACGAGGCTCAGCTGAGCCGGCCCAAGAAGAGCTGCGACCGGACCTTCAGCACCATGCACGAGTTGGTGACACATGTCACGATGGAGCATGTGGGGGGACCGGAGCAGAACAACCACGTCTGCTACTGGGAGGAGTGCCCCCGCGAGGGCAAGTCCTTCAAGGCGAAGTACAAACTGGTCAATCACATTCGGGTGCACACGGGCGAGAAGCCCTTCCCTTGCCCCTTCCCAGGCTGCGGGAAGATCTTTGCCCGCTCCGAGAACCTCAAGATCCACAAGAGGACCCACACAGGTAAGGGGGAGGGCGGGAGGGCGGGCGCGGGGTCCGCCGCGGCACCGCGCCACGAAGCCGACTTTCAGCGCGAGGGAGCGAGGGGTGGCGGCGAGAGAGAGGGGCGGCGCCCCGCCGGGGCCGCTCGAGAAAGTAGCGCTGTCACTGTCCCTCCACCTCTCGCCTTCCCCGCCCCGCGGCGCTTTTGCCCAGTTCTAGCTTCCCGGGCAGACGGCTCTGCGGTCTCAGGAGCTAATTGGAACCTTCTCGCGCCCAGGAACAAACTGGCGCCGCCTCTTTTTGTCTCTTTCTGGGTTACTATGAAGGGACTCCGAACGTGTGGAGAGGAATTGCTTACAAGCGACTTAGTCTCGGCGCACAGTCGGGGGAGGCAACCATAGAAATGCTAATGAAAACTAACTTTCGGTTACTTCCGCTCTTTTTTACCATTGATTGGCACATCTCCTAATTAAATGATACTTTTGTCAAACTATTTTTATTTGGAGTTCCAGGTTCAATTCAGTCCTTCGGGAGGAAAGCTAAAGTAGAAAAGGCACCACAGTTTCGTGGCTTGTTCAGAGCATCTTGTAAAACTGTCCGGAGCCCCTGGATTTATATAGTTTTCCCTTTTCGAACGTTAAGTACGACGACCCAAGCTTTTTAATACTGGGCTTAGCAAAACCGCTGCATTTGAAAGAGGCAAATTAAAAGGTACAAAGGAGGAACTAAAAGGGATTGTCCCGTCCCCGGTCCATTGTCCCGCCCAGCCTTGGCTGCAACGCCGAGATATCGGCGGAACGGGGCTGCGCTTGGAGGCCCCGGGCCGGGTAGGGGGGTACCGCTACTCAGGGGCAACTTTGGAGGAGCCAGGGGCTTTCCATCCCGCGCAAGAACAAAGGGCCGGGCAGGTTCTGGGCCGGCCCTGCCCCACCCCCGCCCCCGACCACCACTCCCCACCCCAGCAGGCTCAACCCGCGCTCTCCATTTTTCACCAGGGAAAAGATGCTACAGCCGCCCCCAGTGGGCGCTCCCTCTCGGGAGGGAGGACCGCCGGACGCTCTGTCTCCCGCTGCTCGGCCCAAGGAAGCTCGCGGCCCCTGACCATATTTAGCCCCCTTTGCGTTTCTGCCTTCTGCAGGTGAGAAACCTTTCAAATGTGAATTTGAAGGCTGTGACAGACGCTTTGCCAACAGCAGCGACCGCAAGAAGCACATGCATGTGCACACCTCGGACAAGCCCTATATCTGCAAAGTGTGCGACAAGTCCTACACGCACCCGAGCTCCCTGCGCAAGCACATGAAGGTAATTACCTCTTTATTAGCGGTCGGCGGTTTATAAACACTCGGCCCGACACCGGGTCGCGGAACGGAAGCGCCTGCGCTGCCAACCCTGTATCTTCCACGTTAAATCCGATTTGCTCCAGCGTTGACACCTTGAACCCATTTTGGGGACCCGGAGGGGGGCGGGGGAGAGCACAGTGGGGAGGAGGAGGGAGCGGAGGGAACAATCAGTTGTTTACTGGGAAGCTCTAACCGAGCTCGCCAGGGCTGGAGGTCTCAGTGGCCGCCTCTACCCGGCTCAACCCGCGGTGGGAACCGCGAGTGCCCGCGCCGAACCCGGGGGCGGGTGGTTCATTCCCTCTTCGGCTTTCGGTAAAACAATAGGGCCGAGGAGCGCGGTGGGATTCCCACGCATTTGTCTGAGACCTCGCAGCGCCCAGGGCACCCGTGCCACCTTTCTCTGTACCTGCTTTCCCAAGCCAAAGCGGGCTTGGCGAAACCTGGGCCCGGAGTATTTTGTAGGGCCCCAAAGACTACGTGCTTACCCCGCTCCATCCGCGGAGAAAGCATTTCTGAAGGGGCATGAATAAATCAGAGTGCTTTATTCCTTTTCCATAATGCCAGTCTTAGGACTCAGACTGTTTTGTTGGTGAACATCTTGGGGTTTTCTAGACATCGGTAATGTGGAAATTAAAAACAAAACCCCCAAATCAGCAGCATTTCTCTTTTAAGTGGGTCACTGGGCGGTCTTGCTCTTACAGTGCTCTAATTCTGCTCTTGTTTTTGCTTGCACAATGCCAGTTGGAATTATATTCATTATAATATATACATGTTAATTTTAGGTTCATGAATCTCAAGGGTCAGATTCCTCCCCTGCTGCCAGTTCAGGCTATGAATCTTCCACTCCACCCGCTATAGCTTCTGCAAACAGTAAAGATACCACTAAAACCCCTTCTGCAGTTCAAACTAGCACCAGCCACAACCCTGGACTTCCTCCCAATTTTAACGAATGGTACGTCTGAGGACAAACACAAACACAAACCCTGTTAACCATAGAATGGACCAAATGCATTTTAAAAAGAAAACTGAGACCAATCAGATGGAAATGGAGTTTTAAGGCAAGAGGCCATACATAGGGCTACATCTTGTTAATTGCAATTGTCCAGGAAGGTTTTGGGGCAAGATCCCAAAGTAGCCATGCCCTTTTTTCTCAGGATTAGAAAATATGTTTTGGCATTTGAAGGATTAAAAAAAAAAATCTTCTCACTGCTTTTTCCTCCCTTTTCTCTTGCTCTCTGCTCACCCCATCCCTAAACGCCTTCAGTTCATTTTAACTCTTGTCCTGTTTCCTGAGAGGAAGTTATAGAAGGCTTATTGGTGGTGGTGGTGGTGATGTTAAAACTGATGGAAAAATCTTCGCCTTAGTGGTGATTGTTTAAACTCTCACAGTCTTAAACCGTGCCAAAGTCCTGTTATGTCTTGAACTTTTCCTCAAAGCATTACATTTGTGAATGTATTTTTGTCTAATGGGGTCGAAACTGTTGTTCAGTATTTTTTCAGGCTGAGGATGTGATGTTACTCTACACAGATTGTGACGTTTAGTATACAGTTGCCTTTTGTAATAACTTTTTTTTTGTAAATACATATCCATTGATGCCATATTTATCGTTTGTAATTTAATTATTGCTACAAGTGCCGGGAACTGAACAATATTTATGGAAAATGTTTTCTAACAAATTCTGTACAGCTTTTGATTATAACCGCTTTAGCATTAAATTTTATTGTTTTGAAAGAACACAAATTTACAATTTTTGAACCACTGACTCCTTTCTCTTGTTTTGTAACAGCCTCCTTCTACAAAGAGGAGACAAGAGCAAATGAAACTTGTTTGTTGGTATTTATAACTCACTCAGATCCCTTTTTTAATTGTTAAATTATTTTTCTATTGCAGTATAGATTCTTTACAGTGTCAGTTTCCATCTGGGAAGACCCTCCTTTCTTTATCTCTAGCTCAGATGGTTGTTTAACTGCGAGTTTAAATGTGTTTGTCCTGGATTTTCGGCATGCAAATCAAATATTACTGATCAATTCAGTTAGTGGCCATGACATCTCAATCTTGTACTTCAAAGACTGAGAAGCTGGATTTAATCATCCCTGCCCTACATATATAAACATAAGGTAACCTAATGAGTTTTATGTCCCTTAGTTTTTTTTTATTATCTTACATAAAAATGAACATTGCGGCAAGATGCATGTCTGTCTATTCTATTGAGAGATCACCCATATACCTATATATGTTTGTATCTATGACGTATCTAATCTGCCTATCAAATCTATCTATCTATATATTTTCAAAAGTAAGCATATGTCTGAAACAGTGGTGATGAGTAAGGCCAGTCGAGCCGTGCTTACTTATGATTAAAGTGCTTCTTAAAAGAACCATAGTCCATTTACAATTTTGGAAGGCGCAAAGGCTGGTTTGTTTTGCTGTATATAGTTCAATTCGTAATTATCACAATTATTCATAACATTTTTATAGCGGTGTAATAACTGCAGCGGTTCTGAAATATTATGGAAAGAAAAAACATTTGCAAAATGTGTATTTTTAAAGTTCATGGTTTGTAGGCAAAGATGTTAAGAGCATTGTTTCCATTAAAATCAATAACAATGAAAAATGGTTGTTTGCTTTGTGATAAAATATTAACAATCCATTTAATCTTCAGCGAAGCAACTCATTTGGACAAACAGTTCTCTTACAGTTATATGAAAAAGAAAGTGATTGCTATTTTGGGGGGGTGGAGTGGGTAGAGTACTGAGAGAGGTTTTTTGTTTTTTTACTAATTTAGGGTGCTGTTTAATATTGAGAGCCCAATCTCTTCATGAATAACCAACTTGCAAATCAGCAAATAGAATGGTGGAGATAAGGAATTGTAAAGAATTTAGAAATGTAATGAATAGGCCAAGTACCTCCTTCTCTTGAAGGGGCAGTGCTCTAGGATTTTTGGTGGCAGTCAGTTTGGTATTATACATAATCATTTTGAATTCTAGAATTTTGTTTATTGTTCTTTTTGAAGAAATAAAGTCTTGGCACATCTATTTATAACTTTTTGTATTTGGTGCCTGATTTTCTTCCATGTTCAAATAAATCGACCTTAAATTGAAATGCTCAGAGAAGTTCTGATGATTAAACGAAACTTTGATTCCCTGGACACAGTTGAAGCAGTGCATTTTAAGTTATCTACTGATGTTTGTCAACAGTTAATTATTGACAGTTTCTAATTGCAAAATGCTTTGGATGCGATTTTTTGTTTGTGGAGAATGCGTTTTTTTTGCACTTTCCTCCACCAATAGACAAGGCAAGGGTCTGAATGCCATGAACGGATTGGGATGACTTCACAAGTGATGAGCAGGTAACCTGGTCAGTCTACCACTCGTAGCCCAGACATTCCAATCTTGACCTTGACATTGAGGGTGCTGGACCAAATTCCTATTTCAGGATTTTTCCTTCACTTCAAACCAGAGACCATTTTAAACGCTCAGCAAGTTTTCAGAAAGTGCATACTCATAAGATTGGCTCTAAATGTGTTCCAACTGAAGTCTAAATAATGTTTTTCTTCCGAAATATGCATCTAACTTCCACAGTTTACTGTTTTCTCTATGAATTCCCTCTCCACCCCCAATGTAACCTAACCTTAAATGGCAGTAGAATGATGGGTTGGTTGAAAGATTATTTCAGAAACTTGCTTCCCCCACCCCTCCGCATTAAATATATTAAACAATTAAACATCTCCTTAGGACACAAAGAAGAGTTTGCTCTTTCTTTACTAGGCTTGAAATTACTCTACCATAAAAATTTACAGTAGAGCGTTGTGTCCTAAGAGGGGAAGATGCCAATGAACAATGATGATAACCTATATTAAGATAATGTAAAAGTTTTGCCCCTCTACATGATTTCCTCTAACCTGGGTGTAGCATCATATTTCTCAAATAGTCTATCCCTGTGCCCTTGTCACTTGTTGCAAAGAAAAGTTTACGTTAGTAGAAAACTTTTCACAGATTTTCTTCCTATAATCTGACTCTGGGAGTGCACATTGACATTCTTGAATTTTCAGTAAATACCTTAAAGAATACGCACCCCCCACCCCCCAACAAAAGAACCTTGTAGCCCTAAAGATAGATCAGCTGGAAACCATGAATGTCAGCTGGGTTCTTCGTAATCGACCTGTTATTTTACTTCTTGCACCTGGTAAGACCTTTGTGAAAAGTCCGTCTTTTCCAAAATGGGTGGTTTAGTTTAAGATTTCCACGTTGGGTGGGGAAGGGGAAGGTGTCTATTTCCACGGAGACAGAAGTGTGGACTTCATCCACCTTGGAAGGTTAAAGATCCGGGTCCAGGCTAAGCAGGGCAGTCGGTCTTAGCTACTGCGGAGGTTGGAGAGTTAGCAGGGATCTCCTCCGTTCACAAAGCCTCCCAGGAAAGTTGTGTTCGGGACTTCCTCGCCCCTCCCCCCCTCCTCGCTGCCTGCTGTCTCCTCGCCTCTTCGCCCCTGGCTCCTTCTCCTCCCCTTATAAAACCCCCCAAACAAACGAAAAAAGTCTAAGGGCCTCTTTCCACTTAAGTTTCTGAAAGAATCGCTACCGGCGTGCTCATCCCCTGAAGCGCGGGATCTCCGCCCGGCAGCTAGGCTGGTTTTCTCTCGGGCTGTCTGCCCCCTCGGGGCTCAAGTCTAGTCAGGCTTTGCCCCGGGACGAGGCCAGGCGTTGCGAAAGTCAGGGCTCCCGCTCGGGGTCCCTGTACACACACCAAGTTCTTGCAAGGCCCGTTCGAAGCTGGGGCCGGGAGGAGGGGACCTCATTTCCTACGGTCAATTCTCTCGCGGTCTCGGCCAGCTGACCCTTTGACCTCCACCTACAGGGCCCTTGGCGGCCGTAAGCCGGCGGTCGCCCGGGCTCCGAGGACGCTTCGCGCCCCGTCGCCTTCCCGGCCTCATTAGGCCGGCGGGGCTGTAAAGCAGGAATCAGCCGCTACCTAATCCGGACCTGGGGTCAATACGAGCCCAAACAATGGTGAGCTCCGATGGCCACAGCGCAGGGCTGGCCGCAAACTTTGTGTTCCATTCATTTTCTTAAGGCGGTGCGGTGGGGTGGGGGAGGGAGGGAGGTACTCGCACGCCCGAAGGCCGATACTAGCGCCCGGGGCTCTTAAGCGAGCGTTCTCGCGCTCGGCCCTCCCGGTCTCGTCGCCGCGCCAGGGTTTTGGAGGGGGTGGCAAGGCTCGGGGCCTGGTTGGCGGCCCCCGCGCCAAGAACAGACTTTGAAGTGGGTTTTTAGCGCGCACGTGTGAGAGCCGCGCCGAGGCTGGAGCGGTGACCCGCTGGGAGGAAAGAGTAGGCTCCGGCCCGGGCCCCAACCCCTCCCCCGCTCCCCGTCGCTCCGGCCTTTTCAAGCCGCGGCCGGGAGCCCGCCGGCCTCCCCCACCCGCCCCCACCCGCCCCCACCCGCCCCCACGCCTGCTCCCGAGCCCGCGCCGCGCGCAGGCGCACAGCCGGCAGCCGTCGAGTCGGGTTTCGCTGCGAGGGGCGGCGGGGGAGAGTTGAAAGCGGCTTTGCAGCGCCGCGGCCTCGGCCGGGCCGGGCCGGGAGGGGGGCGGAGGGGAGGGCTGGGGCGAAGGGGGGCTGGTTTTGGGGGCGGCTCTCGGGTCAGGAACATGGCGGCCGGATGCGAACCCCCGCGGAGCGCAGCAAAGCGCTGACTGCGGGCTGCCGAACTGTTGTGTGGTTTCAACTCCCTTGTTATTCCTCGGCTAGGAGCGCCTCGCGGGAGAATGTAGGTCGTGGCGGCCGAGCGCAAAATTGTTTAAAAAAAAAAAACAAAAAACGGAAGCGAAGAAGTTCTTCCAGGGCATACTGGGCGTGGGAAGTTGGCGAGTCTTCTGGGGGCTGGGGTTCCCGGCGTGGGGGGCGGCTTGGACCTGAAACCCACTCGAGGCCGCCACTCCCTCCAGTCCCGACTGAAATCGTTTCTCCCGGGCCCTCTGGGGTGGGGGATGCCATTTTGAGCTTCGTGACCGTGTCGGGATCCCCCAGCACCTTCGAGTCTCGAAATGCCAAGGAGTGGACACTGTTCTCTTCCAGGACAATGGCGGGGCTCGTGAGCGGAGCACGGAGGCACCGTTTCCAAACCAAATGCCCTGGATTAGCGACACGGATGTGCCATTGCGATTTCGAACCCTACACTTTCCTCAGGCCCCGTTTTCTGCATATCTCATTTAAACGCGGACCTATGAAAAACAGTACTGTGTGCTGTAACAGCTGGTGGTCTAACGAAAAAAAAAAAAAAAAGGTCACAATTCCGAAAACTTTCATTCAGCTTTTGCTTAACTGCCTTAATACTGGCGTGTGAAAGAACCCCTGGTAGCTCTGGGATCTCGAGTCCGTGTTTTCTCTGCAGAAAATGTTGCAGATTCGCCTTCAGATGTCTTTCGTGAGGAAAAAACAATGTGGGGTTTTAAAAATGTAGTCATTGACCCCCGTCTCCTCTAGAAAAATAAGCGGCACGAATTCTTTCAGGTTGCGTCTTCGTGGAGGCCAGCAGCTAAACGAAAAGACAGCCTACTGGGGCTGCCCGCTGTCGAGTATTTGGGCTCCTGAAGGTGTGGGGCACCTCCCGTGGGCCACCTTGGGAAGGGCCCCAGGTGGGTGGGCAGGTCATTAGCAAAGCTGGCTCAGATTTGGGGGAAAACTACAAAACAGTGCCTTTATCTGCAGAGAACAATTGATGGGGTTGTCTTTCCTCCTTTTCAGTGCACAAAGAAGACGGCTTTGGAGCAAGAATTTGGAATATGCATTTAAGTTGTCGCGCTTTGCATTGGAAACCCGTGGGCAATTAAAATAAGCCTGCCTTGTAGTGTTTTCTGTCCTTTTCTTATGTGTGGTTTCTGCAAGTCAAAGGGGCTGGAGTCCCTTCTGCAGTTTGGAAACTTGTTTTAAAATTGCCCCCAAACAGATTTTTCCCCCTTTGGGTGAAGTTTCCTTACAGGGCTCAGCCACTTCACTCCACCCCCGGACTGGAATAGAGTGTTGACATCTTTGAGAGATCAAAGGAAGTAGATGGTGCTTGCTGTATACTTTATTTTTTCATGCTGTAGTTTGAACCCTGAGGTTTGAGCTTTTTCCTGGTTAAATCTCTTGGTACCAAAAGTGTGGCAAATGAAAAGTTCATTAACTTGAAAAATCTTTAGCCCATGGGTAGGCAGTTTGTCTCTGAGAACTGCAGCGCCCGGATTGTCTCTAAGGTTGACTTTAAAATCAAGCTAAAGATGCACTGGTGAACGATCTCCCCTGGATACCTGTGGTGTGCTTTGGGTCATTTGATATGGTAAAACTGTGGTTGATTTTCATAGGAGTTATGTGAATGGAATTTCTGCAAAACTAGACAAGTGATAAATTGGTAGAACTCTTATATTTGTTTGAATGACAACTCCAAAGGGCACTGCTTTTCCCACTGAGGTTTGGTTTCTACCATAACTATTGAAATTTACAGCTTGAAAAACTAAGTTTGCAGGAAACATATAAAGGGGGGAGTGTTCAGAGCACTTGGACTGATAGTAACTTAACACAGGAGCAAAACTTTTTTGAATAAGATTCCTGTTGCCAAGAATCTGTTAAAACTAAAGAAAGTATATTTCTTTAAAAATCATCTAATAGAGCAAACAATTTTGTATATTTTTAATGTGATGACAGTTGAACCCATTTACTGATCTGATTGAATAGAGAAACGTGAGCTCTATAGTAACTATAAAAATAGCCTTCACCAGCTGGCAAGTTTTTAATGTTCTCTAATAAGATGTGTATGTTGTCTAATGTGTTTTATTAAAACACAACCTATGTAAAGACCATACCTCTAATACCTTTGAACATGAGGTATTAAAAAGAAAGGATTCCATCGTGTTTTATTATAAGCTAGCATTTAAAATGACATATCCAGTAATGTTTTATGAAAATTTTCTAAGAGTAAATGTAGCTTGTTTTGACCTATCTGCAGTTCACTTTTTGTTTTTTTGCCAGTGTTGTCCTGCTTGGTATCCGGGACAGTCTCTAATTCCTGATGAAGAACTTGATACTGACGTTGGTATGCAGCAGCCAGCCCTCCATAACACTACCTATCCTAAATGCAGGGTTAATGCCGAACCTACTGTGCAAGAAATGATTTACTGATGAGGTTTCAAAGAAAACCACATCAATTTGGATGTCTGTTACCTTGAAGTGATCATTTTAAGAGTAGTAGCTTCTTCCCTAGGTATAAAAAGACTATTTTCTTCTTTTGGTGTATTTCATTCTGTGTTGAGCAATCATTTGTGAAATGAAAAAGCAAAAAAGCACCCCCCCCACACACACACACACTCCCCCAGCCAATTTAGGATCATAAACGGGAAGATGGAGGTGAAGACTAGCCTAATCCATAACCCAGTGCGTATTATCTCATACATTGTGTTGACCTTGTTGAAAATCTCTTTCAAATATCTGCATTCCACATGTAGAACTAAAGTGTTTAAAACTAGAAATATGAATGCTTGTTTTGTTAATCTCCTATGTTTGTGTTCAAAAAGCGATATCTAGGATCTCTACAATTGTTGTTTGACTTAAATAAAACCATTTAAATTATTTTTTGTGATTATTTTATTACAGTGACAACTATAGCCCCTAAATAACCTTGATTAACCTGTTGAATTGGGACAATTTATATTCTATTCACATTTTTCATGATATACCTTGGCTTTCACTGAGCAATAAACTTGGGGGAAAGAAAACCCACTGAACAAACTCCAACCAACTGTTTTGAGCTCACAGTGTTTTCCCAGAGGGACTCAGGGCCAGGTGCTGGGGAGGTCAGGGGAAGAATTCAGAGTCAAGGATTGAATGGGATGATTAGAAGGAAGAACTGGAGGTAGGACTTTGGAGAAAAAAGAGCATTTGAACACCGCTATTTGGGTGAGAAAGAGAGGGAAAGACAAAGCCGAAAATAACCTTAAAGGAGAAAGGAGGGCCTCTGGAAAGGGGACATAGCAGCACAGCACATTACATGTACGTTATTCAGAAGCTCCAGAGTGGTTCTTGGGGCAGACAACTTGGCAACCATTGATTAGAACACTTATAGAATCATGGAATATAGGTGTTATTAAAACACAAGTTGTCGTTAATTAACTGTAGTGCTAGAGAAGATGAAGACACTTCAGAGAAATTCTTCGAACTCTAGATACTTGATTTCTCATTTTACATTTAACATCTGTAATCTAATGTAATCTGTGAGTGGCCATCATTCTATTTATTTGACGTGATTATGCCATGATGAGGTATTGTAAAACTGCGGACTGATAGAGTATATTGCTATTGGTTCTTTAGATCCAGTTTTATTAAAATTTCTGCTAAGTAGACTGGTGATACTATAATTTTTTAAGTAGAGGGGAAAACTGCTCATCTCCCTCTGATTTTTGTTGTTCATTTACATCAAGAGTAGGCACACAGGCCGGTCAAGAAAGACTGATTCTTTGATTCTTAGCTCCCTAGAACTTGACATTCTTATATCCCCCCAGAGATTTGTTGGTAGAATTTTTTGTTTTGTTTTTGTTTTTAAGAACAAGAACTGCGTTCTTTCAGACAGGCAGTGGAGTGTTATAATGGGATTATTAAAAAAGCCCTTGGAAAGGTAAACCACCAAGTTGTGCATGAGCCAGCTGCACTATGATAATAATACCTCCTAGGGTTATTCTAAGGATTAAACAAGAACATGTCCATAAAGAGCCTGGCACAGAGTAGGCCCTGGACAAATGTTAATTCGCTTCTTTTCCTCTTGCAGGTAGCTATTGTTTCATTGCTTTGGGGTAGTTTCCTATTTTTAATATTATGGAATATTTTACTAAAAACATAGTGATTTGTACTGGGGTGCAAATTAATGCAGTTTTCAGACAATAGATGGAGAGTTAGGGCATATAAGAAATACTGCATTTCATAAGCATAATCACTAGATCAGGCATATGGGTTTATGAACATAGCTATGAATATTTAAACACATAAAATTAAAATGTTATTAAATGCCTGTTGTTCATTATCTTCCGATGAATACACTTATTCTTAGATTAAAAATAAGTTGTGTACTTAAAAATCTGTAAACATAGTAATTTAATGGTTTACTTTTAATTTGACACAATTTTTACTCGAGGCAACAGCTTCTTGCTATATGTAAATTAAATGACAATTTTACAATGTGAAAATTGGCATTCACATTTAAGGATAAGATTAAATCTCGTGGTGTCTTAAATTATTCAGTTTCCCCGTACTAAATTTATGCTAGTATTGTGCGGGTGTGACTATAGAGGAATGAGACTGATTTTCTTGTGGGGCTTGGAAGCTAGCTCTGAAGGCAGTTCCCAAAGAGGAGTCCCTGAAATGTTTTGACCAACGTCAGCATCCTTAGAATAAGTTTATGGACTCCCTAGGTGATGGCCTCACTTCAGTTTGTTACAAAACAAACATCAGCCATCAGTCATTACTTTACAGCCATAATTTTGGTTTTACTATGTTTTTAAAGGGTACCCTGATTATTTTATGTTAATAAAATTGAGGCTTAAATGAAAGTGTAGAAATCCTCTATTATAGCATGATGAAATGTATTTTTTCTCAGCATACGTCTATTTATGCGGTAAAACAAGACAAAAACACCAACACACTAAGCTCTTCCCAGATGAACTGGTCTGAGTGGGAAGTATTTCCTTCCCACTGATATTGGGGGCTTGGAGCTTCCCTGAGAGGCTGTACTGCTAAATGTTAATGGTTTTTGTACGGAGGCCTGGGGGACTTTTCATTATTCCTTTTTTCACCGGTTTATCACCTTTGTCTATTTCTTTCTTCCTGACGCTGCCCTATTAAAAGCGGGGGTCCGCCGTGGTGTTAATGTTATTTTGAGTATTGGTTGTTTGTCAGCGAGTAGGAGCAAGGTTATATTAAATGACCAGTTTGAAAACTGATGTCTAGTGCAGTGCTGTAGTGCCTCCCGTGGCCGGATCCTCCTATAGGTGAGATCATTCTGGAGTCCGAAAATCAAGTCGCTCAGTACAGCCTTTTCCTATAGAACCGGGAAGGGGGGTGGGGGCGGGCAGGAGAACACCCTCTTATGTTCTTAGAAAAGAATCTAAGTTCCTGCTCCTATTTGTGTGTGTGTGTGTGTGTGTGTGTGTGTGTGTGTTTTGTACTCTGGGGGAAAAAAAGTCCTTTTTCAAAAAATTGGGTCATCAAAAACTTCATTGAAGAAATGAGAAAAATGTTTTTGCCAATGATTCCCTCTGTAAATGTCCCAGAGTCGATAATAGGAGGCTATTTGTAGTACAGCTCAATAAATGTATTTTAACATCTTGATATAAATCCAGTGCATGGAAATTGCTTACAAATGATTCACTAATGTTACCCAGCCAGAACTTACACGGAAAAGCTACACTCATATTCTATTTTTGCAGCTAATCATCCACAGAGTATGTAATTGGTTGGGCCAGCTGATAACATATTTTTGGCGACTTCACTCTTCTTTACAAAAATATTTAGCCAGGGTATCCACTGAGATGTGACATCTTATTGGTTGTGGTGATAACCCAATACAGAAGGTGTTCCGTTAACTTCTGACCATTGACATATTAAATGAAGATGTTCAGTTGAGCAACATCAGTGATTTCAATTGATTCATCAGTCGCCAGTATCTAGCAGCCATCATGTTTCATTTTGCTAACAAGCCGATATCCCACATCTGATGCCAACAAGTCTGGTCTTTCAAACAAATGACATGTTTGATAAAGAAATCTTTTCAAAATCATTATGCACTTCAGCATTTGTCTTTTCTTCCGGCACAGCATCTGTGCATCTGTTCCATCAGGCGTCTATTCCTTGATCATTTCTCAGCCTTCCATGATTTTTGAGCCTGATTTGCGGGTATTTCAAGGATGTGAAATGAAGCTTCTTCCATTGAATGTTCCAGCGAAACACAATGTTTATGTTCAAGGCACTAGATTTAATCTTGTGAATGAGACGGCAGGGAAGCGTTCTCACAAGACTTTCTGATAAGACATTGTTGTGAAAGAAATCGAGTGGGGGAGGGGAAAGAAGCCCTACTTTAGGAAAAACATTAAGGGCATCTTTTTTTGTTGTCATTGCTATGGGTACTCGAAACTTCACACCACTATTACAGTATTGAAAAGCTTCAGAGCTTTAAGGCATCTCTCTGAACTGGTGAAATGAAAATTCGCATAGTCCAACTGGTTAAAAATGGATGCAATTCATTCTTTAGTGAGCCCTGTTTAACTGCATAATTTGCTTATATGCATAAAACCGAGGAAGTCTTAATCTCTAGTTTGCATGTATCTGGACTGCATGCATCTGGCTCCATTAGATTCCCTGTAATTGCATATTGACTAATTGCATAATACAGCTATTTGAACGCTGAATTTAAACCCAAATGCTTCTATTAGCGCTGTAATCACTTTGGATAAGTGAATAGTTGGAATATAGTACTTGAAAATCACAACGCAGAACAATAACCACTTTCCTATCTGAAAAGAAGAAAAATCTAAAAGCAACTTTGAATTTATAAATTAACCAGTAATGCTTTCTCTTGGGCAAATGTTAAAATCAGAAAATGAATCAGTAATTGATAAATGCAGAATCTTCTTATGTAATATTTTATCAAATCTTCTACATTTGCTTCTTTTAAGTGTTTTAAATTGAACATCCACATGCAATATAAATATGTTAATTAAAATTAAATCATTTTGAAAAGGTAATTGTGCATTTGTTTTCAATTTGCATTCATTTCTTTAAATGTATGGCCTGGGGCATTTTGTGTTGGCACGGGGGAGGATGGATTCTGTAGCCTGTGCTAATTGAAACTTATTTGGTGCATATGTGTTGTTCAATAAAGGAATCGCGGCTTGTGTGTGCACACATACAACGTTCATTTAGACTAAAAGCGTGTGTTTATCGTCGTCGGGTGTTCAAAGCTGAAGTTCCTGGTAGAATCCAGAGACAGCATCTTTAGCTAAAATAGGTGATGAAGACCACTTCTTCAGTGCTAGAAAAATATTGCAATTGCTGTGCTAAGTGTAGGTTGAATGGCTTAAATATTTATGTTTGAGTTTTAAATGTATTGTCTCGAATGAAAGAAATGGGGAACCTCATTTGTCCTCAAATTGAGCATTAATTAGCCTCCAGCATGTGTGGTGGATCACGGGCTTTTCCCCCTCCTGCTTAAATGGTTCAGTTCAGGGCACAATCCAAGGACCATTCTAGGAACTTCTCTACTTTAAGCTTTTTTTGTAAATGTAAAAATGATGTGTATTTTTGAATAGGTAATACATGTACATGATGGGAAATTCAGAAGTGTACACAGTGAAAAGAATGTTCTTTGCCCACCGACAACTCCCAGTCTCCCTGTTTCCGTCTCAAGAGATGGTCATTGTTTCTTATGTTCTACTTCAAGCTTTGAAGAATGTTCTCAGGCAAGACTTTCACTACCTTCCTCCTTGATTTCGTTAGGCATTCTAAAACTCAGAGAGTGGCTACATCTAATCGAAGCCAAAACTTTAGTCATCTCAGAAAACATTTAATATTAGTCGGGAAGTTATTGTGTATATTTAAACTGGTTGATACATTAAATCAACTGGATGTTCTGGCATTGTATAGGGACAACTGTATTTATATGGACAAGATGAAGTGGGAGTCAGGAAATTATACAGAGAGCTGGGTGTTAAAGAAATTGAGTTTTGCACCTACTATGTGCCTGGCTTGCACAATGTCCAACCAGTAAATGAGTGTTGAATAAATGGATGAATATAACTCAAAGAGTGTTTGCATGGAATATACTATGTAACTTAATTGACATTTTAGTTTTGCTTATTTAGGTATTTCCACAGAATTATGAGGGTCACAGGGCTGCCAGCTATGTGGCCTGCAGGTCACCTGTATCAAAATTTCTTGGACCCCGCTCAGATAAACAAAAACAAAGTTCTCAGTGTCAGGGCCTGGTGATGTGCCTTCAAAACAAGTGGTTCCAGGGAATTCCCTGGTGGTCCAGTGGTTAGGACTCTGTGCTTTCACTGCCAGGGCTTGGGTTTGATCCCTGGTCTGGGAACTAAGATCCCACAAGCTGCACTGTGTGGCCAAAAAAGAAAAACAGGACAAGTGGTCACTCCAGCTGAATTTGATACATATGAAAGTTTGAGAACCACTGTTTTACAGAGAATGGCAAAAAGCAAAACTCCTGAAACTCTTTCCTACCAATTTATCTACTTGTTCACCAGTGGTCTTTTAAGATTCAGTGTATCAGTATGGCCTCCTCAATTAATAAACTCCAAAATGACTTTTGCCTGAGGCAAAATATTTTTTCCAGTGCGGACAAGTGTCTCAATTCTGTCTACTTCATTTTGCCAACGTAGAACTGCCAACCATTCAAAGACACATAGAGGTAGATCTGAGGACAAATTGGTATCTACAAGCAGGGGGTAGATTCCTCAGCGTGTGTTTGTTTGATTTAACATTTAACTTAAATGCAAAACCCAAGCCTTTTTGTATTTCTGATCATTTCCCATTCATTATGCCAAAAGTCCTCCTCCAGATTTCTGCAGCTTTCTGTGTCAATGATCATGACATATTAAAAATGGTAACATTATAAATACTGTGCCCTTGCTTTTTTCTGTAATGAGGAAGAACAATAATTCTTTCACCTTCCCTACACTTCTGTTAGACAGACGTTACAACAGTTTTAGTTGGAAGGAAAAAGCAACTCTAAAGTTAACTTTTAGCATTACGGGTGCTAAAGGATTGTTTTTTCCATTATATTAAAGAAAATACCTGCTTGAATGCGGCAAGTTTTCTAAGCCATCGAGTGCTCTCTGCGGAGTCTTTTCAATACAGGCTGTCCCAACAAATGAGTTGGAAATGAGTTATGTTCCAAAATTTACTTTTGAAGTTTTAGGTTATTTTCAATTCACAATTTTATTTTTCTCTAGAATCAGTGATAGAATCCTTGGATTACCTCACCGAAAATTCTTTTAAAATTCTTCTCTTTGAACTTTAACTCACAATGTAGTCAGATGATGGCACCATAATAGTGTTTGGTGACCCAAGTACAGATGCCAAAGGGATACCTTGGCTCTCCTTCCCCAGCTGCCCAGATAAAATCGGGTCAGTAGAAGGAGGAAAATAGGAGACCACTTCCTCTTCTTCTGTATCACCCTCTTTTCTCATCCCCTTGGGTCTGGGGTGGGGCTGAGGAGAGCTCTGGAATTGGAGTGTGCGCTGAACTGGGTTTCTGAAGTAGGATGCAGCTTCTAACAGCAGGTAGGGAGTAGATAAAGGGAATAAATTGCCGTGAGTGTTGGAATTTGTAAGGCAGCATCTTCCTTCTTTTCAGAACCACCCCCCTGCTCTTCTTCCTATTCTGCTTTGAAAACCTCTCCCTATCTCAGTTTAAAGCTTTGGTTTCCAAGTCAGATACAAAGTAAACCAAGTGACTCTACCCCAAACTAGGTAATAATGAAAGAGTGAAGGAAAAGTACTTCAGCAGTAGTCATTTGTTTTTCGCTTCACAAAAGGAACTGTATCCTTGAGTTGATTTTTGCATTTTTTGTTTCAGCGGTAACCAATTATTTTTCACTCCAAAAAACAGAAACTGCATTCTCAACTTTGTGTTTGTCTTTGTGTCCCACGTGCTTTCAAAACATGCACATTTCCTTAAAACAGCACCTTAATTCATATCAAGCCTCTACTATCTTGAGGACAAACTACAATAATGTTTACCTAAACACTGTTTGCAGAAAGGAATTGTACAAAATCAGAAAGGAAGCTCTATTTTTGTCTGTGGCTTCTGGCTTTTTTAAGTTACCATTTCCTGAGAACTCTTTGTGCTTCCTAATTTTAGGCTAATTCTGTAAATCTTCCAATTTCTTATACTTTTTTTAGTACTGACTTTTGTGTTTTTCAATGTGAAATTTTCTACTAAGGCTGTCAGAACAATTTTTGGTGAAGCAAATAATGGAATAGATGTAATAAATTTGCAGTAAGACGCAATAAATGTTTTGCCATTTGACTCCAACCTGATGTTAAAGAGAACACAGGTATGACAAACCGAGACCTTTCTAATGGCTTTGGAACTCTAAATTCCTACATATTCAGAGATGCAATTGAAAGGCCACCCTTACAGGCTGCTGTTATGAAATGTCCTTATTCTTTCTTGTCCCTTGGACTCTGGAGAGGATTAGGGAGGTAGCTGACTGCACACTCGGTAGACGGCCCCCTTCTCAGTGCTGCTGCCGCCGAGTAGTTTTCCTTGGCAGTTGGTGAACTTCCCTGGATTTTTAAAGACTCTCCTTATTGTTCCATCAAATGCAATTTCCTTTGTCTCTTCAGTTCCTTTTCTGCTGTTTTCAGAATAGGGCTTAAAAGTAAGATAAAAGCCCTGATACTTTTCATCATAAAAAGTTGTAATGACAGGTCTCACTAATTAAAGTGTAACAATGGGAAGATTAGCCTTTCAGTCTGCATTGTGTTGAATCTGTATTGTATTTTCAAAAGCCCTAACTCAGAACACATTGGAGCACAACATCTTTAAAATATAAACATGCACACATGGGTTTTATTATATAGTACAGTAAGGCTTTCAGAACGCAGTAAATAGGAGAACTTCCCATTTCGGCACAAACCTTTTCGGTACTAACTATTCTACTACTGAAATGGGAAAGAACGGAGGTAGAGTTGGAGGAACGCTCTGTGGAGCCAGGCTCTATGCTAATTTTGTGCGAGGAGCTTTTCTCTGGATTCCTTGGTATCAGAGAAGCAGAGCATATGTGCTTTTTACTGTGGCGTTTCCTTCCCTCAGTGAAAGAGCACATCTTCAACCCTGTCTTAATAAAGTAATATTCCTTTCTTGTGGTTTCAATACCACCACAATGTGCCTGACGCATTATTGGAACATTAGTGATTCCAAATATTTGAAGCTATGGAAATGTATTTGATGTGTAAAAACATGGTACACAGTGGGTCTTCCTCACTGGGGATCAGAGGATAACATTGGTCTGCGTAGCATCTAACCATGCACTTTTCTAGAGATATAACAATAATCAAAAGAGATCTAGAAAAATCTAGTTGCAGGAGGCCTGATAGGAAAGACCAGAGAGCGACTAGGAGAGAAAATACTCATGTTTGCATCAGGTTTCAAAAAACATTTAATTTAGGTGTTTAGATGTCTTTAAGATGAGTGAGTAGGTCCTCATTAAGAAACAAAACCCATGTGCAATTCTTTTCTTTCTTTTTGGTTAAACTTCTAGGTTAGGTTCAAATTCCTGACTTGAATACAAGTTAAGTATCTCTTATTTTCTGGAACACACTGTTTTTAAAAGAGGTTCCTGGTTCACACTTCGTCACCTTTACTTTCAATATCTTTGTCTTAGGCGTTATGAAAGCTGAAGTGTCTGAACCAGGCAGAAACGTTGGGCATGTTTTACTGTATTTCAGCCGTGAAGATATAATACTGTGGCTCTGCTCCAAGTTGGAATAATCACAATTCTCACTTTTAAATGTTTGCATTCGTTAGGGAAAACTCAAACGCCTAACAGAAGAGTCTCGTCTCGAGTAAGGTGACTGTAGCTCAGTCACAAGGGGAGAAAGGAGACAAGGATTCGAATAAAAGGGTGCAAATTAAAACTACGTTCATTTTGTATAATATTGAGAGATTATCCTTTTCTTCACTTCTTGGGCTCCAGAAATTGACTTAGGGGGGTTGTGTTGACATTCCTTCTCAATTTTTAGATAATCAGTACCCTCTTCTTTCTTGCACATCTGCCTCTCCCCTTCAAGTTCTAAGGACTGTTTCGCCTGGACTGTTGTCTTTCCTCACTAACTGATCTTCCACTTACCTACCCCCTTCAGGCTCTCACCACTCTCGTTTTCCACCCTACTGTTGGATTAATCTTCCTAACACCTAACACCGATCCTGTCATTTCTGTGCTCCAGAGCCTTCAATGGCACCCCATTGCTCATCAAATTAAGTACAAATTTCATAGCTTGATGCATAAGGCCCTTCTCACCTAGGCCGGCCTTATTTTGCAGTATACGTTTCCATACATCCAATGGTCCAGTCGAAATAGACTCCTTGGGAAGTAGTTTGAGATAATAGATAAGAGAATATTCTGTGGGAGTCGGATCAGAATTGCTTCTGTGTGATCCAGCTGTGTGACTTCGGTGCCTCTGCTTACTTTTCTGAATTTCATTGTCCTCGTTGACGGGGATAATACAAACACCTGCCACACAGGGTTGTTGTGAGGACTGAACAAATGATATAAACTTCAGACATTTTGGGGAGTGACAGGATATTTTAGATTATTTCTATCAACCACCCAATGGTCACTTGTTGTGTGATGAGTATAGATAGAGCTGATCCTGGAGGGAAATACAGAACCGGCTCTGAGGTGTCTAAAGCAGCCTGAGAGATGCTCTCACTGGCACTTTTTAAGTAGCTCAGGATGAAATGGGGGTGGTGGTGGTGGGGACAGATATTTATACCCGAAGTTAAATGATAAAAGAGTTCAAAAGTTCATGGCCGTAATACCAGAATAGTCTCGAGAGCACGTGTGAGCAATTGCCCGGTGAACAAGATTGATAGTAACTGGCGATTTATTGGAAGGAGACATCATGACGGTCCAGGATGGTCGAGGAGGGCTTCCAGGAAGAAGAGGGATTTGAGCTGGGGAGGTTTTAGATAGGAGGACAATTCGCACTCCAAGGGTAGCAGGTCCTGGCTTTGTTTGGGGGAGCTCCGCTTCGATGAGCTCCTTTTGTCATAAAAGCCTTAAGTCTCTGTTTAGGAGGAAACTTACTTCAGAGTGAGATGCTAATCAATCTGTTTGGTGATGTAAATTGGGTTTAAACAAACTACTCTCCAATAGAGTTGGAGAATTTCCCTCTTTCTAAAGATGGATTAAGCTTGGATTTTTCCACCTCCCCCCCACCCCCGTCACCCCCCCTCCCGTCACTCCACCCCCCCACCCCAGCCCCGGAGATGGGTGTGGTTTTTTGCCCTGAGATTTTCTCACAGTAGACTTGGAATTGAGATTAGTTTGAAGCAGGGGAGGTGTGTACATTTGATTTTTCTTTAGCCTTAAATTGGAGGAAAGGCTGTGACAAGGAGCTGAGCCTGGGCCTGGCTTAGTGCTGGCTCAAATAGAAGAAAGATGGCCTCACTTGGAATCACTTGAGACATGTTTACGCCAGCCTTTGGGAGACAGACTGTGCACTCCTGATTATCTATCTGGGTCATGGTGTCTGGAGATACCAGGGACTAGGTTTCCTTAGGAGGAAATGGAGAATCTCAGTGTCCTTCACCCTGGGGTGGGAAAGTGGGCCAGTGATCTTAGGTGGCAGGAAAGGAGGAGTTTCTCCTTTGGCTGGAGCCAAGGGGAGCTGGGTCTGGAATCTTAGCCATGGGAACTCCTAAAGATTCCTTTTGGTGTGGATTTTGAGCCGGTACTTGCTATAGGGATATTGCCAGGAGGTGGGCTAGAAATTGAACGTGGATTATAAATTACAAGCTAGTAGTTATAAGCTACTACCTCTATGCCGCCCTCCAAGCATTCAGTAAAGTTCTGTTAAAAATTACAGCTTGGACTGAAGGAATTAGGGAGAGCAGAGTCCTCTCCTTGAAGTAGGAGTAGGGGTGCCATCTCAAATAGGCTCTCCCAAAGTTTCTTACTGTCAGACATTCCGATTCAGTAGTTTGCGGTAGGGTTCTGGAATCTGTATTTTTAGCAAATTCTGATGCACAATCAGGTTTGGGATCCACTTCTGTAGGCTGAAAATATTACTACCACTTCTTAGTGGCTTTTTCTATGAAGTGTTAGAATACCTTTAACTTGATGGAGAGAAGTTGTGAGAGTGACGTGCAAGATAGAGTTGTATATGTTAGACTTGGAATCATTTAGATATTTTACAACAAGAACATGTTCATGGTGTAGTAACCCCACCACCACCGCAATAAAGATGAAACAAAATAGAGGTGGGAAATTCTGCTCTGACCACCTCCCTCACAGGGCTGCCAGAACCAACTTAAGAGTGGATGGGAGAGGGGCAAGGCTTGAACAGCACAAGCTGTCATACAAATCTCAAGTGTGCTTAAGTGATGAGTATTACTTTTTTAATCCAAAAAGAATCTATGATTTTTTTTTTTTTTTTTTTTTTTTTTTTGCGGTACGCGGGCCTCTCACTGCTGTGGCCTCTCCCGTTGCAGAGCAACAGGCTCCGGACGCGCAGGCTCAGCGGCCATGGCTCACGGGCCCAGCCGCTCCGCGGCATGTGGGATCCTCCCGGACCGGGGCACGAACCCGTGTCCCCTGAATCGGCAGGCGGACTCTCAACCACTGCGCCACCAGGGAAGTCCGAAAGTGGGATTTTTAAAAAATAAAATCAGGAAAAAGTTATGAGAGAATATATTTGGGTAACTTAAATCTCATACTACTCTATAGGGGATGAAGATCCTTTGGTTGGGCAAATAATCACTCTCTGTTTCTCCTTTGTATAGATGTAGAATTATTTATGGTATTCGCCTTGAGTGAGGCCCATATAACGGAGAATGTCCTAGAAATTCCAAAACTAGTTATATGAAAGTCATTTGAGAAAATTTGACACCTACTGCAAAACGTTTGGAAACTTACTAATGTTATATCTGCCACTAAAGTGCCACATATTTCAGACCATCAGCTCTTTTTTTCTTGACACGTGTTATATCTTACCAATGACTAGATGTCATGGGAAATTATTAACCTAATTTATATGATTTGAAAGTGTTTCTTTTACTATTGAAGAATATGCAGAGTTACCTTTTGCCTTCTATAAGGATAGAATATTTCCATATTCTTTCAGGTATTTTAAAAGAAGCCCCAGATAGATTTCCTACCATTTGAGCCTCTATTGTGGGCCTTTCACACCACCAGGTTTACTTGACCTTGGCTCTAGTGCACTGAAAGCCCAAGTGTGAACACTTCTCTTTCCCAGGAGCTTTAACTTCAAAGCCTCTGAGGACCATTTGCATGGTAATACTGTTAAGCACTAAGAAACAAACACTCATAAACCGTCTTCGGACCATCCTTCCACCACACTTGCATGTAGCGCATTTGTCCATTCATTCCTAGCTGCACTGCCATGTGCCACTCTTTATGGAGAAAGCATTTCTTTGATTGTTTTACTTCCCCAATTCTCCCCGTGTGGGAACTGCAGTAGGGAACTCTCGCTTTGGCCTAGCAGATGGGCACAAAGAAACTCTGTTTGAGGTGTGAGCTGACCTTTCTTGAAATTTGAGATCAACTCCTACTTGGATTTGAACTTTGAAGACCCAGAGATAGGAAGTTTCCATATACGGATCAAAACACGTCAGAGTAGGACCCACTGATTTGGGCTGGCAACCTTGGCAGGTAGGATTACTTTGCTCCACAGCTCAGAACAGTGTATCCTGAGCCCTGAAAAGCCACCTCACAAATGTCTACTGACTGGTCCTGATGGTAACTGGAGAGAGCGTGAGGATAAATCAGTTCAACCTATCTCCACCACTGGAAAAGCAAATCAAAGCATGTCCTAGTGAATATCATCCTTCATTCCACAGCTAATATTTGTGAGAGACCGTTAGGTTCACAGCAGTGTGGCAATCGCAAAAACATATATAATTGTAGTAGTGTCTGCAGGAGGCTGGTGCCTAGTGAACACGGTGGTATCTAGCAGAAGCGGCATTGGTGCCAGTGGGGAACATTGGTGCCTGGCAGGGGTTGAGAGCAGGAAATGAAGAAAGGAAAGGTATATGCCACATGGAAGCAGACCTGGACAGCTGATGGGGGCTCAGTCATGAGCCAAGGTGAGATGCTGCTTGGAGACTCCCAGAAATACCTGAAGGGCACTTTACAGGAGGACAGGGTCCCACGTGAGCAGATAGGGACAAAAGTCAGGGAAGTATAGATTCCTGTGACCCTATTGTGCCCGCAGGCTGGCAACCCCTAAGGAAATTCAGGTTACATGATCTATTCATCAGTGTAAGAGACATGGTTTCCACTCTTAGGGAGCTTCTGCACACAGCTTAGGGACTTACACACATGGCAATAAAAGAAAGATTCTAAAAAATGATGAGGAAGACATTGCTGGGGCCCATAAAAATAAGTAAGTTCTCACAGTGGTACAGGTGGGCACTGAAGAACCCGTAGTATTCAGAGAGCTGGAAAGGCAGGAAGGGCCTTCCAGATAGGGGTCCTCATGATCGCAGAAGATCAGGCCATCATCACGTGGGGTCCTGGGAGGCAGGCCTGGCACTGTAGTCTGGGCCAGGCTGTGGGAGGGTGTCGACTGCCCAGCTGTCCTCTGGAGTTGGGACATTTAACAGTGGAAAGCACTCAAGGCTTTGGGCTGGCACACTGCTGGGGATTAGGAAACTCTGTATAGGACGGAGGGAAGGTTTGTGGCCTGGGAAGAGAAACTACAGGCTGGGAGAAACCGCAATAATTGAGGGGTGAGGTGATAAGGGTCTGGACTACCAGGTAGAGAAAGTGGAAAGGAAAAGAGAGGAAGAGAAAATCGAGAGAGGTGGGGAGACAGAGTTGATAGGACTAGTTAGAATTGACAGCCTGGGCACCGGCTCTGGACTGATTTCCAAGAAAGAAATCAGTCAGGGACTTCCCTGGCAGTCCAGTGGTTAGGACTCAGCACTCTCACTGCTGAGGGCCCGGGTGCAAGCCCTGGTCCGGGAACTAAGATCCCACAAGCCACACAGTGCGGCCAAAAAAAAACCTAAAAGAGGTCACTCAGAGGGAACGGAGATTTGAGCCCCACTAACTGGGAGACAGGCTGACAGAAAAAGGGAAGAGCTCCTTGACGTTAGAATTACATTTTTTTTTTTTTTGTGGTATGCGGGCCTCTCACCACCGCGGGCCCTCCCGCCCCCCCGCCCCCCCGCCCCCCCGCCGCGGAGCACAGGTTCCGGACGCGCAGGCCCAGCGACCACGGCTCACGGGCCCAGCCGCTCCGCGGCATGCGGGATCCTCCCGGACTGGGGCACGAACCCGCGTCCACCTGCATCGGCAGGCGGACTCTCAACCACTGCGCCACCAGGGAAGCCCAGAATTACATTTTTGAGTAGGATTGATGACACATGTTTTTGATTCTCAGAACTACTAAACATAACCCAGCCTTCTCTTCCACCTTCCTTTTTTCTTCCATTCCCCTCCTTCTCAACACCACAACTCTGATCCTGGTTAAATTTCTATAATTTATAAGCACATGTTGGTGTTTTTGTTTTTAACAGAAATGGTAGCATGACATACATATTGTCCTGCAACTTCCTTTGATTAACAATACATCATGAATATCTTTCACTGCTGTTGCATGTAGATTCTCCTCAATCTTTTTAACAGCTATGTAACAGTCCGCTGTATGGCTGTACCATTATTTATTTTACCAGTGCTCCATTGATATGCATTTATGTTGTTTCCAAATATATATTCTTATAGCCGATGCTTCAATTAATATCATGTTCCTATCCTTGTGCAAGTGTCAAGGATAAATTTCTAGAAGAGAAATTACTGGGTCAAAGGATATGTACAGTTTTACGTCAGTTGATACATATTGCAAAATTGCCTCCAGAACGTTTATCTGATTTTAATTCTTCCATTAACAGGTTAATCAAGACCTTTTTGTGGATGTCTGTGGCAATTTGTCAACCTGCTCTTCCTACAACTGCAATAAACACTAGTTTGCCCCATTGGAAAGGATTATATTAGTCAACAGAATTCTAATGAATGAAGGGTTTCTTAATTAAAATAACCAGAAAGTCATTACTTGTAAATATATAAACAAGTTGATTATAGCAAGAGGCTGAATACTTCTAATAAGCATGTGTGGATATTAAATTAACCATGGTTCACAAACCATCCATGGGTGCATGGTTGATTGGAAATAACCACTTCACAATGGTTACCCGATTCCTCTTTGCCAACTGCCAAGTGGTATTCCCGTTTGTTTGATTATTATGGTTTGACATAACTCACCATACTCCCAAACACATATATATGTCAAGTAAAAGTGTGGGTTTATTTTAAGTGGACATTGAAGAAATTGAACACTTAATGGAGGATTAGGAAACCAGCTTTTCTTTCCTTTTTGATTCAACAGATATTTGTTCACCATGTACAGTATGCTAGGAAGGTACCTTATTAATTGCTTTAGAGAGTACGTAGATGAGTAAAACCTGGTTCTTGCCCTCAAAGTGTTTATAGGAAACACAAAGGAAAACATGATGAATATAAAAATAAATATTAAAATGGGGGACTCCCCTGGTGGTCCAGTGGTTAAGAATCCACCTTCCAATGCAGGGGACGCGGGTTCGAGCCCTGGTCGGGGAACTAAGATCCCACATGCCGCGGGACAACTAAGCCTGTGCGCCACGATTAGAGAGAAGCCCGAGAGCCGCAACAAAAGATCCCGCAAGCCGCAATGAAGATCCTGCATGCTGCAACTAAGACCCAACACAGCCAAATAAATAAATAAAAAGTATTTTAAAAAATACTCAAATGGCTATAAAACCAAGGCAGAGTGAAAACAGTGCTTAAGGAAAGGCACAAAGAAACTACAGTGAAAATTCAAAAGAGAGCAAACACGTCTGGTTAAGAGGGAAATAAGGGAAGGCTTCATATGAAGGAAATGCATTTGAGAGGGGCTTCCAAGAATGAGTAGGATTTTTTTTACTGAGACACTCATTTTTGGAACCTCAAGGCTACCATGCTGTGGAAAGCCAAGGTCACATGGGGAATACATGTAAAGGTGCTTCTGTCAACAGCCCAGTTGAGTGGAATTTTTCAACCAACCCAGCCCAGGTGCCAGATGTGAGTAAAATTTTCAGCAGGGCAATTTCCAGTGAGTGAAGACACCCCTGGACATTTCTTGCCCCGAGCCACTGGATCACCCCAGCCGTTCAAGTCTTCCTGGCTGAGGTCCCTGACATGGTAGAGCAGAGGTAAGTCATGTCTGCTGTGCCCTGTCTGCATTTCTGACTCACAGAGTTCATGAGCATTAATAAATGGTTGTTACACCCATACACACACAAATGGATAGGATTCCACAGGTAAGCTGGAGATAGGGAGATCATTTCCAGCAAAGGAAACCACGTGAACTGAGGCCCTGACCTGGGGGGAGCATGACTGTGTCTACAGAACAATAAACAGTCAAGATGGGCTGGTGTCAAGGATTTCAACAGGGGAGTGGTAGGAGAGCAGACTAGTCTGAGAACGAAGAATGTGAAATGGCAAGCAAGTGTACCCTATTTAGTAGGCAAGAACAAGCCAGCAGAAGTCGAGCATCAGGCTGTTCTTTTGAACCAGAAAGAGAAACATATTCATAAATGTTTGGCAAAAATTAAATTTCATTTTACCTTATTCTTGCAATTCACTTTTTTTTCCTTTTTTCTTTTGGCTGCATTGAGTCTTTCGTTGCTGCGCGTGGGCTTTCTCTAGTTGCTGAGAGCTGGGGCTACTCTTCGTTGTAATGCACGGGCTTCTCATTGTGGTGGCTTCTCTTATTGTGGAGCATGGGCTGTAGGCACGTGGGCTTCACTACTTGTGGCGGACGTTCTCAGTAGTTGTGGCTCACGGGGTCTAGAGCATAGGCTCAGTCGTTGTGGCGCACGGGCTTAGTTGCTCTGCGGCATGTGGGATCTTCCTGGGCCAGGGATCGAACCCATGTCCCCTGCATTGGCAGGCGGATTTTTAACCACTGCGCCACCAGGGAAGTCCCTCATCTTTTAATTTGATTAAAAACAAGTTCAACCTGTCATTCATTTAACAAATATTTGTTGAATGCGTCTACAAATGTAAAAGTACTAAATGTATATAAATTACCTTCTAAGTTTAAATAAGCTATTTGTTTCTTCTCTCTTACATTAGTTTGTGCGATGCCTACTGTGAAAATGGTTTTCTGTCTTCCATCTAATTTTGTGAAGAAAAAGGGTCATACCACTGGGATTGTGGGTAGGTTCTGGCCATGACACAAGGGTAACCTTTATTAGTAAAAATAAAAGTACTATTGTATAAACATGAAAGATTTATTTTTCAGTTTGTTCTTAAAGTGGAATCAGATTTTTCACTATTGGGACTGAAACATGCAGTTTAACTAAATTTCAAAAGAGGCTATGTGGAAGTGCTTTGGAAATTATAAAAGCAATATTCAAATGCAAATTATTATTACTATTACTCAGCCGTATTCCAGAAGCATGAAGATCAACACGATATTGCCTATATTTCTTCTTTAAGTCTCTTTGGACTTTGTACCTTGCTAAAAAGAATATTGCCTCAAAATAAAAAATAAACACACGTATGAATAAATCCTAAATAAGAATTAAATACATTCAGAGTAATTATGTCAATAATCATGTTCAATATCAAGAAAAATGGTTATCACCAAAATTCATACTTTGAAAAATAGTGAATGCAAATAAAATAGAGTCCTACTCTAATCAGACTCGGTACCTTTGATTTGACACAATTCAAATTCATACGTTCAGTAGGATACGTATGTATGCTGGTGTGTACGTAAAGCCATGTTAGAACTTTTGTGCTAAAATTCAAAAGCACTTAATACATAAAAATAACATTCTTGCTTGATAAGAATACAAAAATAATAATAAAACAAATTTGAAATTTGTCCCAGAATAGGAAAGTTTCTCCTTAAGATACAGAAGTAACAGCTTCCGTTTATTAAGCCTTTACTATTTCTATGTGTCAGGTACTGTGCTAGGTACTTTATATGCAATATCTCCCTTAAAACTCACAGCAACCTCAGGAGTTAAGTGCTAGTAAGAGGAAAGCAAGGTACAGGTAATTTAAGTAATTTTTCTAAGGTCACCCAGTTAGTAAGCAGGATTCAAATAAAAATGGGATCCAAACAAAGGTATTCTGAACACCAGGTACTGTGCTATTAACAACTTTGAATTACTTAACAAAGAGCCTCTCCCTGCGGGAAGGGACTTTAGAAGTCATCTAAAATAAACTAGAGAGAGACAGGTGTTAGTGGAATGGCAGGAGGATGCCAAAGACATCTCTGCCTGTTTTGAAGATTGCCCAGGTTCAGCCCTGTACCAGGCAGTGTGGAAGGACTATGGTCCCAAGAGTGTGAAGTAAATAAACATTATTTCTCTCTCTGCCCTCCTACCTCTTAGCCCCTAAAGGGTTCAGATGTGACCCCCCCCAAAATATGGCACCTTGGCATTTGAATATTTCAAGCTGAAGGAATTTAAGAAATTGCAGGCACTGGAAGGATTTTCTGACTTTCCCCTGAAGCAGGTCATAAAACCCTCCTGTGACAGGTCACCTCCCTATACCTGGCGGAAAGGAGCATCTTTATCTCCCAAGACAGAGGGATGCTGAAAGGAATTTGAATGAACAGATTTTGCTGTTTCCCCCAGTTTACCACATTTAGCTCATACTATTCTCTGTCCTTTTACATTTTTCCAGGACTTTCCCCTCTTCATCAAACCTAGCATAAAAACACCCAGGTTTAACTGCTTCTTTGGGTCTTTCTTTCCTTATGAAGATTCCTATGTCATGTAAAACTTCTTATATTTAATAAATCTGTATGGTTTCTTCTTGTTAATTTATTTTTTGTTACAGGGACCGCCGGCTATTACTTAGGAGGGTAGAGGAAAAGATTTTTCTTCCCTTACATACCATATGCAGACAATGGGAAGTGTTGCATCAGAACTCCCCAGCTTTCTGGCCAGAGGACTGTGAAGAGGGCCCCAGAGAGGCAGAAACTTGTCAGGGAGAGAGATCCTGTAAAGTGGTGTGTGAACGCCTGGGCACACCTCTGAGTTGCATACCAGAGACCATTAGACCACTGCCTAGTCTCAGAGTGGCCATTGAGTGGTGTATATGCAAGACAGATCCAAAAAACACTGCAAATGCTCTGAAAACTAAATTGACATTGGAACCACAGCCCAGAGAAGTTGGGTTGAAACTTGTAGCCCGAATCTCACCAGGTCTCTTAACTTCTAAAGCAAAAATAAAACAGCACAAAAACAAACACAAAACCACAACATTTTCCTTAGAAATCATACGAGACCCAGAGTCTCATATTCAAAATGTGCAGGATGCAATCCAAAATTACTCAGCATATGAAAAATCAGGAACCTCAACTTGCAAGGGAAAAAACAAAATGATCATCAGATTCCAGCTCCAAGATGACACATATGTTGGAATTATGACAATACTTTGAAGCATCTATTATAACCATGGTTCAATAAATAAGGGCAAATACTCTTTGTCTTCCTCTCTTTTCCTGCCTTCTCTGGTTTTAATTAAGCATTTTATGTGATTCCATTTTTTCTTCTCTCTTAATATATCAATTATACTTTTTTTTTTTTTTTTTTGCGGTACGCGGGCCTCTCACCATTGTGGCCTCTCCCGTTGTGGAGCACAGGATCCAGACGCGCAGGCCCAGCAGCCATGGCCCACGGGCCCAGCCGCTCCGCGGCAGGCGGGAGCCTCCCGGACCGGGGCACGAACCCGTGTCCCCTGCATCGGCAGGCGGACCCTCAACCACTGCACCACAAGGGAAGCCCTATACTTCTTTTTTTAAAAACTTTTTAAAGTGGTTGCCCTAGAGTTTGCAACGTACATTTACAACTACATCAATTTCAAATAACACTATACAACTTCACAGGTAGTGATGGTACCTTATAAAGGAGTATTCCCAATTCCTCCCTCCCATCCCTTATAACATTATTGTCATTCATTTCACTTATCTATAAGCTATAATCACCAAATACCTTGTTGCTACACTTATTTTAACAAACTGTTATAGCAATTAAGAATGAGAAAAATAAAAGATTTTTTAACCTTCATTTATTCCTTCTTTAACACCCTTTCTTTATATAGATCTGAGTTCTGACCTGTATAATTTTCCTTTTCTCTGAAAAGCTTCTTTTATAATTTCTTGCCATATGTGCCACTGGTGATGAATTCCCTCAATTCCTGTTTGCCTGAGAAACTTAAATACTCTTGAAACAAATGGAAAGGTAGAAAGTTTCAGCAAAGAAATAGAAAATATAAGGATGAAATTGAAAAATACGATAATTGAAATAAAAATTCGTTGGATGTGGTTGATAACAGAAAGGAGTTTTAAGAGGAAAAGTTCAGTGTACTTGAACATAGATCAGTAAAAAGTATCTAGGAATTCCTTGGCAGTCCAGTGGTTAGGACTCTGAGCTTCCACAGCAAGGGTCACAGGTTCAATCGCTGGTGGGGGAACTAAGATCCCACATGCTGTATGGTGTGGCCAAATAAATAAATAAATAAAATAAAAATTACCTAAAAATGAACAAAATAGCGAAAAATGATTCAAAAAAATGAACAGAGACTCAGGGATCTGTAAAACAATATAAACACAAACATATAAATTAAATATTTGTTTCATCAGAGTCCCAGAAGACAGAAAAAGAGTGTGGCACGGAAAGAATGCTTGAAGAAATAACTGATGAGAACTTTCCAAATTTAGCAAAGGACATGAATTTGCATGTTCAAGAAGCTCAGGGAACACTACCCAGGATAAACTCAAGGAAATTCACATGTAGACATATCATAATCACATTACATAAAACTAAATATGAAGAAAAATATCGAAAGCAGCCAGAAAAACACCACATTACATATAGTGATACAATGATAGTGGATTTCTCATCATAAACTATGGAGGCAAGAAAAACATTTTAAAAATGACTCTAAAGATGAATTGTTAATGCATAATTTTGTATCCAATGAAAATATTCTTCTGGAATGAGGGTAATATAAAGATATTCTCAGATGAAGGAAAACTGAAAGAATTTATCACCAGAATACCTGCTCCAAAAGAAATGCTAAAGGAAATTCTTCAGGTGGAAGGAAAAGGATACCAGAGGAAAACCTGGAATATGAGGAATGGAGGAAGAGCAACAGAAATGGTAATTGTATGGGTAAATATAATAAATGATTCTTCTCATTTATGTTCTTTAAAATATTATGAAGGTGGAAAGTAAAAATTATAACGTTGACTAATGCGATTTTCTTTTTTTTTTTAAATATTTATTTATTTATTTGGCTGCACCAGGTCTTAGTTGCAGAATGTGGGATTTTTAGTTGCGGCATGTGAACTCTTAGTTGCGGCATGTGGGATCTATTTCCCTGACCAGGGATCGAACCTGGGCCCCCTGCATTGGGAGTGCGGCGTCTTAGCCACTTGACCACCAGGAAAGTCCCTAATGCGATTTTCAATGTATGTAAATAAAATATGTAAGACAAGTACAACATAAAGTGAGGAGGTTGAAGGAACTCATATAGTGGTAAAGTTTCTACATTTCACTTGAAGTAGTAAAATATTGATTCTGAGTAGACAGTGCTAAGTATGCATATGGTAATCCCTAGAGTAACCACTTAAGCAGACATGCAAAGAGATTTACTAAAAAACTCAATGGATAAATTAAAATGGAATACTAAATAATATTATTATAGTTAATATAATTAATTTATAATATAAGAAATATATTTGGATTAATAAATCTAAAAGAAGGTAAGAAAGAGTAACAGAGGAAAGACAAACAGAAGAGAAAACAATAAAATAGTAGACTTAAATCCAAACATGTTGATAAATATATGTAAATGATATAATCACATTAATTAAAAGACACAGATTATCAGCATAGATTTTTTTAAAAAAAGATTCAGTGGTATGCTTTCTACAGGAAAACCTTTTTTATGTAATGAAATAGGCTAGGTAAAAGGAAAGAATGGGAAAAGATATATATCATGCAGTCACTAATCAAAATAAACTGGACTGACTATATTAATATCAGACAAAATGGACGTCAGAGCAAGGAAAATTACCAAGGATAAAGAACAACATTACACAATGATAAAAGAATCAAATCACCAAGAAGACATAAAATCCTAAATGTGTATGCAACTAAAACAAAACTTCAAAATACGTGAAGCAAAAAATGATAGAACTGGGAGAATTGGGTGAATCCCCAATTATAGTTACAGACTTAAACATTCCTTTCTCAGTAATTGATAGAATAAGTACACATGTTATCAACAAGGCTATAGAACTGAAAAACACCATCAGACAACAGTATCTAACTGGCATTTATAGAACGGTCTACCCAATGACAGCAGAATACACATTCTTTTCTGCTGCAAATGCAACATTTACCAAAATAGACCAAATCCTGGGTCATAAAACAAATTGTAACAGGTTTAAAATAATTAAAATAATAAAAAGCATGTTGACTGGCCTTAATGGAATTAAACAAGAAATCAATAACATAAAGATAACTGGAGGGCTTCCCTGGTGGCGCAGTGGTTGAGAGTCCGCCTGCCGATGCAGGGGACATGGGTTCGTGCCCCGGTCCGGGAAGATCCCACATGCCGCGGAGCGGCTGGGCCCGTGA
This sequence comes from Phocoena phocoena, assembly GCF_963924675.1. Taxonomy (NCBI): domain Eukaryota; kingdom Metazoa; phylum Chordata; class Mammalia; order Artiodactyla; family Phocoenidae; genus Phocoena; species Phocoena phocoena. Next base: position 115,778,844 of record NC_089240.1, read on the forward strand.
GCCATGGCCGCTGAGCCTGCGCATCCGGAGCCTGTGCTCCGCAATGGGAAAGGTCGCAACAGTGAGAGGCCCGCGTACTGCCAAAAAAAAAAAAAAAAAAAAAAAAAAAAAAAAAAAAAAAGATAACTGGAAAATCACCAATTGATTAGAAACTAAATCATATGCTTCTTAATAATCCATGTGATAAAGAGGAAGTCAGGGCAAATGAGAAAATAATTTGAATTAAATGAAAATAAAAATACAACATATCAAAATTTGTGCTGTGTTCCTAAAACAATGGTTAGAGGAAAAATTATTGCTTTAAGTGATTATGTTGGAAAAGAAAAAAGTTCTCAAATCAGTAATCTAAACTTTTAGTGTATGAAACTAGAAAAGGCAGGAAGAGAAAAAGGAACTCAAAGTAGAAGGAAGGGAATAATAGCAGAAATCACTGAAATTGAAGACAGAAAAGCAATAAACACAGTAAAATCAAAAGCTATTTTTTTCATGAAAAGATGAATAACATTGGCAAATCTCTAGCTAGGCTGACAAAGAAAAAGAATGAAGAGGCACAAATATTATGAATAAAAGAGGAAATGTCACTACAGACATCACCAACGTTAAATGGATAATAAGGGAATACTACAAATGATTATGCACGTAAATTTGATTACTTAGATGTAATGGAACGATTCTTTAAAATTTTCAAAATATCAAAACTTACTCAGGAAGAAATAGATAACTTGATAATCGTATTATTAAATAAAATGTGTATGGAAACACAGAAGACCCGGAATAGTCTCCCTCCCACCCCTCTAGGTGGTCACAAAGCACGGAGCTGATCTCCCTGTGCTATGCAGCTGCTTCCCACCAGCTATCTATTTTACATTTGGTAGTGTATATATGTCCATGCCACTCTCTCACTTCGTCCCAGCTTACCCGTCCCCCCCCCGTGTCCTCAAGTCCATTCTCTACGTCTGCGTCTTTATTCCTGTCCTGCCACTACGTCCATCAGTACCATTTTTCTGGATTCCATATATATGCGTTAGCATACGATATTTGTTTTTCTCTTTCTGACTTACTTCACTCTAGAGACTGTCATACAGAGTGAATGAAGTAAGTCAGAAAGAGAAAAACAAATACTGTATGCTGACGCATATATATGGAATCTAGAAAAATGGTTCTGATGGACCTAGTAGCAGGTTCAAGGAGGAAACCTTTCCAAACTCATTTTATGAGGCCAGGATTCCTCTGTAGCCAAATCCAGAAAAAGACAGTACAAGCAAAAAAACTATAGACCAATATCTCTCATAAATATAGGGGCAAAATACTCAACAAAATATTATCAGATAGAATACTGCAATGTATGATAAAAATAACACAACCAAGTAGAGTCTATTTTGGGAATGCAAGGCTGGTTCAGTATTTGAAAATCATCTATGTATTCCACCATTTTTTTTTTCCGGTACGTGGGCCTCTCACTGTCGTGGCCTCCCCCGTTGCGGAGCACAGGCTCCGGACACGCAGGCTCAGTGGCCATGACTCACGGGCCCAGGCGCTCCGCGGCATGTGGGGTCTTCCCGGACCGGGGCACGAACCAGTATCCCCTGCATCGGCAGGCGCACTCTCAACCACTGCGCCGCCAGGGAAGCCCTCCACCATATTAATAGACTAACACATATGATCATATCAATTGATAGAGAGAAAGCATTTGACAAAATGAGCATTACTCAACTCATATAATACATACATGGTATGTAATATAGAATGTGGGTGTATTTTAATATATCTGATCTGATACAAGGTGAGACCTTTGAGATAAGAGTGCCTAAGTTATTAAAAAGGTGCTAAAATATAGATGAAGATGGGTAGTAGCAATCTGTCCTAGGAAATAAGCATACAGAGAGAAGAGCTGATAGCTAAGGATTCGGCAAGAGCGAGGAGGAACACAGTGAGTGAAGCAGAAGAGGGTCATTTAGAGATAGGCATCATCTGGAATAATATGGTACAGGACTTTCAAGAAGGATAAGGTGGTCCCCCAGTGCCACCAGTAGCAAATCTAGCACTGCGGTGAGGTCAATAGAAAGTAGAACAGATGAAAGATTAAAGATTTGGCAGTAAAAAAGTGATACTGAATCTTTGAAAGAGCAGCTTCCATATAATGTTGGGGCTGGAAGCTAGAATCTGGGCAGGCTGGGAGAGTATAAAAGAAATAGAACTAGCAGGCAGAGCTACTTAAATTTCGGAGAGAGAAAGGGGGGTGATGTAAAGTAAAAATGCTGAGAACGGTAAATCTTTCTTAACTTAATGGCAGAGGGGAATCATACATAGGAAGGAAAGGACTGGGGAGAGTAAGGTAGGCTCTCAAGAGCACAGGTGTGCCTCTGTCCATAAGTTCGACTTGCACCAACTGCACGGCATATATAAAGTAATTTTTTCCTTTGAAACTGTGGCAGTAGTACGGTTAAGCCAACCTCTTCTTATTTTAAATATCCATCATTCATTATGGGAAGCAGCTTGGTGCAACGCAACAATTCTCAAACTTTTTTGGTCGTAGTACTACTTCACACTCCTCTTAAAAATTATCAAACACTCAAGAGAGCTTTGGGGTTTCCCTGGTGGCGCAGTGGTTAAGAATCCGCCTGCCGGGCTTCCCTGGTGGCACAGCGGTTGAGAGTCCACCTGCCGATGCAGGGAACACGGGTTCGTGCCCCAGTCCGGGAAGATCCCACATGCCGCGGAGCGGCTAGGCCCGTGAGCCATGGCCGCTGAGCCTGTGCGTCTGGAGCCTGTGCTCCGCAACGGGAGAGGCCACAACAGTGAGAGGCACGCGTACTGCAAAAAAAAAAAAAAAAAAAAAGAATCCGCCTGCCAATTCAGGGGACACGGGTTCGAGCTCTGGTCTGGGAAGATCCCACATGCCCGTGGAGAAACTAAGCCCGTGTGCCACAACTACTGAGCCCGCATGCCACAACTACTGAAGCCCATGCTCTGCAACAAGAGAAGCCACCGCAATGAGAAGCCCGTGCACCGCAACGAAGAGTAGGCCTGCTCACCGCAACTAGAGAAAGCCCACGTGCAGCAATGAAGACCCAACGCCAAAAATAAATAAATTTATAAAAAGAAAAAGAGAGCTTTGGGGGGCTTCCCTGGTGGCGCAGTGGTTGAGAGTCTGCCTGCCGATGCAGGGGACATGGGTTCGAGCCCTGGTCTGGGAAGATCCCACATGCCGCGGAGCAACTAGGCCCGTGAGCCACAACTACTGAGCCTGCGCGTCTGGAGCCTGTGCTCCGCAACAAGAGAGGCCGAGGTAGTGAGAGGCCCGCGCACCGCGATGAAGAGTGGCCCCCGCTCGCCGCAACTAGAGAAAGCCCTCACACAGAAACGAAGACCCAACACAGCCAAAAATAAATAAATAAATTTATAAAAAAAAAAAAAAAAAGAGAGCTTTGGTTCATGTGGGTTATATCAATTGATATTTATTGTATTAGAAATTAGAACAGAAAATTCTAAAGTATTGATTAATTATAATATACATGATAAATATAATAATTATAAGCCCATTACATGTCAACAAAATAACATTTTTAAATTAAAAATAACCAAATTTCTCAAAGCAAATAATTTAGTGCTACAAGTGGCATTGTTTTATATTTTTGCAAATTTCTTTAACGTTTGGCTTAATACAAAGTAGTTGTATTCTCATAACTGCCTCTACATTCAATCCGTTGCAATAAATGGTTTGGTTGAAGTATATGAAGATAATTCAGCCTCACACAGAAATGATGTAGAAAAGGGAGGGTTATTTAGCCTTTTCAGGTAGTGATGAATATTTTTCTTTGATAATATACCAAAAGCATGTATCAATTTTAGTCTTGGCATTAAAGCCCATTACAAAAAATGTTTTTCCAACAAAATTCTTTATATAATAATACTATAAAAAATATCTAAGTCCCAGTCAGTGATGAATCCATTTATTTCCAGAAATATTTGATGCAGCAAAATTCTGGTCTAGCTCACACACTTGGCCTGTTCTTTCGTGTTGAAGGGTTTTCACATCCCACTCTCAAAATTCTAGTTTCATTGCAAGAGATCAACCATTCCCATTTCCTTCATCCATCCAAATTATGCAGTGCTTGAATATCCAATTGAGCTAGCCATATAATGATTTTCTGGAGATGTGTCAGGAAGATATCAGCTCTGCTTCTATTAGGATTTGAATTTGATCATGTGTCTTTTAGAACACATACGCAGACAACCATAAAATAAATGTGAAATTAAATACTTATGACACAAAGCAGGTCAGGCCATTACTTCCTTGGAAGGAAATGTTGACCTTGAAGAACCTAGATGACCACTGTAATTCTTTGGATATTTGTCATTTAGTTTTATTACTTTTTTCCATATTGGCTTCTTTAAGAGTAACACTACTTAATGCCTTGTGACTATGCTCGGGAATATTTTATTTTTTATAGTTGGTTTATATTTATATATTTTCATAGTTGGTTCAAAAATATAACCTGCTCCCCCATTCTGCAATCTAGAAAGCCCCAAGGTTATTTAATGAATCACGAATAGCTCTCCAAATCAGCCTTTGATTTGTCTTTGCTTTGCTTAAGGAGTTTCAGAATCATAAAGTTCTGGAAGGGACTTCTTAATGTTCCCACAGCCCATCCTCTACTCCCAAACGTCCATGGAGAAATATCGAAAACATTTTTATGCTTAAGCCAGATCCTAGACATAGATAGTTCTTAAATATATACCAGAGGCAATTCTCTACCTCTGTAATCTTTCTTGAACTTCTCTTCTTTAACTCCTTGTAGTTCAGTTACAGTTCATTTATTTAGAAACATAGTGGTTGGTGGGTAGAAGATTCTTCAGTCGTGTTGAATTTTTTGGACCAAGAACTTTTATCATGATGTTGGGATTCTGGCCCCAGTCTTTACCCCAACCATCTTGTGAATGCCTTGAATTGGAGATTTGGCCTTTTCACCCCTCAGTCTCTAGAGTTTATCACACTACCTGAGTATAGTAGGAGTTCAATAAATGTTGATTATAAGAATGAATGCATGTATGGCTCAATAAGTAGGGTAACACTAGGAACAGAGTGTTTTGGAAGGTTAACCTGGCCCTGGAAAACATCATAGATGGGAAGAAAGAGCTGCTAAGAAGAAATACCTATTAAAAGACTGTTTCAGTAAGGCAAGCTGACGTGAAGAGACATAGACAAAGCTGGGGAGGGAGGAGAGAATTAAATGAAGGAGAGGGAATTGTATAGGAATCATTTTTGAAGGGACCTAGGTAAGACAATATAGGGGAAGGGAAGGAGTTAAATTTGAGACCACGGTGGTACCACTATTGAAGGAGGAATTCATTCCCAATGTTGTATTTATGTTTATCATTGTTGGGTAGCTTCATGCTTCTAATGGAGTGATTTAAAAGCCTATCGTTAACCGTATATTAGATTTTTAGTCAGAAGCTGAAACAGCACTTTTTATCAGCACAGTTATAATTTCTGCATATATAGGTCAAAGCCAGCTCCATTAATTTTATCCTGTAAAAATGAGCATACTTTCCAAACAAGTTCTGTCCTTTGAAGTACTTAACTGTAATTCAGAATATGGATGAATAGTCCTATCACAAAATAAATTGATTTGATTGAATATTTTGGTATGTGACTTCTTCCTGCAGTGTAGTATTTCCAGGTTTTCCCCTCTAAATGTATATATAGAAAATGGGTTATTTTCTTATTGTACTTTTGAAAATACTGTGTACGTTGTGAATGTAACTGTAAAAGATTTGTTTCCAAAAGTTCTAGAATGGAATGTCTTCAATTACTTCTTTTCCCACCTCTCCCCCAGCACTAGAGTGGTCTGAAGTGTCTGGCAGTGTTGTTATGGCCAGAGTAGTGTATGGCTGGAGCTGCTACCCTGACAAGCTGGCAGAATGGGAGAAGCAAACTTTTGGTGACAAAATTACTCCATACTCCTAATCACCAAGCACTTGTGTACTCTGTGGCTGGGTAGGCTTATAAATGGTATCCAAACAGCAACTAGATTTCAGTTATGCCAGTACAAGACATGGGGTGAACTTGGTTAGGCTCATGACCACTCAGTAGCATGGGGTTAAGGAGAGGGCTTGCAGTGGTAGTTTTCTTTCATTAACTTCCATTTATTGAGCAATTACTACTTGCCAGACACCGTGCTACGTACTTAACATGCATTATTTTGTTTGACTTTCACAGCAACTGTATAACAGGTACTATATCTCATTTGTAGACAGCAGGATTGAGGCACAGCGAGTTAAAATAATTTGTCAAAGGCAGCACAACTGGAAAAGAGCAAATCTAGGATTTGAGCCCATGTCAGTTTGGCTCTGAAGTCCTTCCTTTTTTTGGCTTGTTTTTTGTTTTTATTCGAATATAGTTGACGTACTATATTACGTTAGTTTCAGGTGTACTCCATAGTGATATGGCATTTGTATACATTATGAAGTGACCACCACGTCTAGTAACCACCTGTTCCCATACAATATTATTGACCATATTCCTCATGCTGTGTATTACAACCCCATGACTTATTTAATTTATAACTGGAGTTTTGTACCTCTTAATTCTCCTATTTTACCCACCCACCTACCCCCTCTCTATGAGTCTGTTTTCATTTTGTTTGTTTTGTTTTTTAGATTCCACATATAAGTGAGAGCATGAGGTATTTATCTTTCTCTGGCTGACTTATTTCACTTAACGTGATACCCTCTAGATTCATCCATGTTGTTGGAAATGGCAAGATTTTATTTTTTTATGGCCAAGTAACATTCCATTGTATATATATACCACATCTTATTTATGCATTCCTTTGTGGATAGACACTTAGGTTGCTTCCATATCTTGGCTATTGCAAATAATGCTACAATGAACATTGAGGATTATATACTTTTTCGAATTAATGTTTCTGTTTTCTTCTGGTAAATACTCAGAAGTGATATTCCTGGATCATATGGCAGTTCTATTTTTCATTTCTTGAGGAACCTCCATATTATTTTCTATAGTGGCTGGGCCGATTTACAATCCTGCCAACAGTGCACGAGAGTTCCCTTTGCTCCACGTACTTGCCAACATTTGTTATTTGTAGTTTTTCTGATGATGCCCATTCTAACAGGTGTGAGACGATGGTTTTGATTTGCATTTCCCTGATTATTAGTAATATTGAGCATCTTTTTGTATGCCTGTTGTCCATCTGTATGTCTTCTTTGGAGAAATATCTGCTCAGGTCCACTGCCCATTTTTCAGTTGGGTTGTTTGTTTGATGTTGAGTTGTTTGAGTTCTTTGTGTATTTTGGATATTAACCCTTTATCACATATATTGTTTACAAATATCTTACCCCATTCAGTAGGTCGGCTTTTCATTTTATTGGTGGCTTCTTTCACTAAGTTTTTTAGTTTGATGTAGACCCATTTTTTTTTTATTTTTGCTTTTGTTTCCCTTGCCTGAGGAGACAGATCCAAAAAAATATTGTTAAGACTGATGTCAAAAAGCATACGCCGGTCTTCCCTGGTGGCGCAGTGGCTGAGAGTCCGCCTGCCGATGCAGGGGACATGGGTTCGTGCCCCGGTCTGCGAAGATCCCACATGCCGCGGAGCGGCTGGGCCCGTGAGCCATGGTCGCTGAGCCTGCACGTCCGGAGCCTATGCTCCGCAACCGGAGAGGCCACAACAGTGAGAGGCCCGCGTACCGCAAAAAAAAAAAAAAAAAAAGCGTACGCCCATGTTTCCTTCTAAAAGTTTTATGGTTTCAAGTCTTACATTTAAGTCCATTTTGAGTTTATTTTTGTATATGGTGTGAGGAATTAGTCCAGTCTGACTCATTTGCATGTAACTGTACAGTTTTTCCAACACCATTTATTGAAGAGGCTATCTTTTCCCCATTGTATGTTCTTGCCTCCTTTGTTGTAGATTAATTGCCCATATTAAGTGTGGGTTCATTTCTGGGCTCTCTATTCTGTTCCATTGATCTTTGTGTCCATTTTCCTTCTTTCTTCCATATTCCTCCCTTCTCTCTAGTTAGTGATAAACTATATTAATGAGGGGCATTTCGGGAGATGCTCTGCAATAGGCACTTATAGTGGATTGGATTTTGACATTGGACCATGCTACCTTTGCTAATCATGTGGTGGAAAGCCATAACATTTCTTAGAGACTTTGGTATGTGATTTAGGATGCTGTTGGCATGAGAATTAGAAGCTATGGCTGTAAGTGGGATTGAAATAATAGAAATAATAATGATGACGGTGATGATGATCAGGATCATGATAGATATACTATACTAATAATTATGGTGATTTGGACTTACAGAAAAGTGAAGCTGAGGAGATTAAGTGACTTGCCATATAGTCATATAAGTACAATCAGTGGTGTACTGGGGCCAGTTTGTACTAGCTTGTGAGAGCCAATTGTTAAATTTTCAAGAATTTTGTGAGATGGTTGATATATTTCAGGAATTTGAAATTTGCCTGGTAGTTGTATTTACACCATGGAAATTGGCAAATGATATAAATCAGGGCTCCTGCCCCCCCCCCCCACTTACCAGCACAACAGTGGCTGTATCTGTCTAATTTAACCACCATGCTTTATTATCTCCACATTAACCAGTGTGCTTTATTATCTCTTCATTTGTTCTATTTTTATCTTATTGAAGATTTTCTGACTCAAGTCATATACAAAAAAGATCACTAAATGTCAATGGGAATGAGATAACTAATAGACGGCATATTTTTTCCAACTAACCTTTCTCATTTCCAGGAGCAACTAATTGTTTTTTATCTTGCAGGCACAGATTTGACATAAATGAAATGAGTGGCTATTGGGTGGGGGTATCTGTATCTCACAAAAGATTTGTCTATTATCTAAGTTTGGAGATGGGTGGTAAACAGAAACGTGTGTGTGTGCTTGTGCATGTATGTTGCAGGGTAGGGGATGAACAGTGTTTGACAAATATTGCCATGCAAGAAATTTATTTTTACTCTTTCTTGTTTCTCCTTTTCCTCATATCCTCACATCTAGTGTTCCTGTTTTTCTTTGTCCCTTCTCTTAAACAATGTTATTGTTAGGGTCACATGAAGGACCTGAACAAATGTTACTGATGCTCATACCATTCTCTTTGTCTATGTGAATTCCATTCTAGTCACCTTCATAGTCAGAATCAGCTCCTGTTGCTATAGCACACAGTCTATGATTTTTGATTAAAGAACATGGGCCAATAAAATATTTTTAAATGGGAATATTGATATTTTGTCACCGATTCAAAGGGAATTCCATATGAAACAACTCACTAAGCCATAAAGATTAATTTGTTGTAGAGCAATTACCAAATTCAATAGAAATGCTACTTCACAAAAAGCCATTTCCTTTATTCTGCTGAAACATATGGAATAATTTGGATCAGTTTATCCACATCTGAAAGAGGTTGATTTTAATATGTGGGAAGAAGTACTATATACTTATAATCCATATAATAGAGCAGTCCCTCCACAATATTTTTATATTCATGAATGTAGTAGTAGAAAGAAGAACCTAACATTTATTGAGTACTACTATGTGCACGCACTGGGTTCGGTGTTTTCATTTAATTCTCACAACTCCATGAAGTAACTGTTTACTTGATCTCTCATTTTAGAGACGGATAAACTGAGTCTCAGAGTTCAAGGAACTTGCCCAGGTAGTAAGTGGTAGAGATATGATTTGAACCCAGGCAATTTGCCTCTGGAATCCTGCTTCTTTATTACAACATTCTCCTGCCTCCTGCTTCTACTGTTCATTTCTTTTAAAGGTTTAAGCCTTTCATTTATATTATGTCATTTATTCCCATCTTTTCCACTGGAGACATTTCTTCATTCCCATTTCATGCTTAGAGAAAGTTTGCCAACAGTTTGTTAAATGAATGGCCTCCATGGTTAATTGGTAACATTCCTGACACACCCTTCTGCAGCTGCTGTCCAAAAGCCGAATTTTGAATTTTCTTAAGAATTGACTAGATGGGCTATGACCATAAAGTCTCAAGATGCATCTATAAACGTGGCTTAAGGGAGGTAGTCTTGTTACCTCCTGGTCATGTCGTTTCTGTTGTCATTGTCCATATTGCACAGAACACCGCAATACATTTCATTTCCTGAATGAAAGCATTCTCATCTGTACGTTGTTATCAGAAATCTTGTTTCCCTTTAGTATCAATTTCAGGGAAACATGCTATTCCCTAGTTGTCCCCAGAGAAAAGCGTTTCATCACTTATTCTTTTGAGAGTTCACATAGCTGCATGTACATTTTCAATTACTTTTCTCTTTCTTATAGAATGGTCCTGTAGAGTTCTGGAGGTGCCAGGTCTTTCTCTCCTGAGTGACCATATTTTTCAGTAAAATTACTTGAGAGTATTATTTTTGTGTGCACCTGCTGTGCTGAAATTTCCTTAATCCCTTTTCCTGTCCACTCCCGTGTCCTGGTAATGTACAGAAGCATAACATAAGTGTTTATCTGAAATATATTTACTTTTCATGTGTGTGTGTGTGTGTGTTTTCTGTGAATGAACTGTTCACTGATAGTTAGTCAACCTGGATGTCGTTATTATGCCGCTGTTTTGTTTATCCAACACAATAAGTGAAAATGATCTCTTTTTAGATTACTTAAAGCCAGTTAGAAAAAATTTTCTACATTCAAAAATAGTTTTCTGAAGTACATGCTTTTCAATTACTTTGTCTTTTTTTGGAAGAGGAAGGAAATACTCTGACTTGACTTTAGATTGTGCCGTCTCACTCACATCTTCTCTGAATCTTGGTGTATTTGTCACAGGTTGAAACGATGGCAAAATAGTATTGTGTCATCAGGAGCATAATGCTAATGCTACGATAGCAGGAGAATTACGTTCTGTGCTTTCTACAAATTGCTAATTTATTCACTCATTCATTCATCAGATATTTATTTAGTATTTATCATGTGCAAGGGCCTGTGAAGGCCCCAAGGAAGATGCAAAAATACACAAGACCAAAACCAAACAATCCATATTTTTTAATGGACTAGAATGTACCAAAACACATCAATGGAATCTATTATGAATCAGTTTATATTCTTGGGCGTATCAAATCATAATTGTCAAACTTACAGCAGGAGTCTTCCTTATTCTGTTGCTTAGGTCTTCCACACATGAAAAATAAAAGAATTGTCCAAAACAAATAAGTTTCTGGCATAGGGATTTTTTAATAGCACAGCATTGTTAAACCATTCAGGGCACGTAATTGACTTTCTATATTTCCTATATTGTGGCTGTTTATTGTAGATACCAGTATGTGTTTATATACACTGTGTTATCTACCTATAGCACTAGAAATTATACTGACTATCTTCCCAGTCATAGTTACCCATTTTCTCTCCATGTTTTAGATCCCGGTGTTTGATCAGTTAATCCTATCACTGTTGAAGTCTTCAACACCATTATTCTGTCATCACCATCAGCTGCTGCTGCAGGTACAGCTATCCCTGACAAGCTCAGCCCCTTTCTCCTTGCTGGTGAATCCCGTTTTGTTTTGGTGTTCCCTTTCCCATATGCTCAGGAAAAGCGACCCCTTCCTCAGCTACAAGGCGGTGACTCATGAGCGCTTCTAATCTATCATGCTCATTCCGTCCCCTGCTCCATCGATTGGTCTAGGTATGTGCATAAGGCTGATACATCATCTCCAACACTGAGTGAATCTCATTTCAAAGGCACCATGTTGTGAAGCTTTGGGCAAGAAAATCACTGCTCTCTCAAGGAGTGTATTACTTAATTGGTAGATTAAATGTGTACATGAAAAAATAATAAAATATGTCAGTAATAATGCTAAATGCCAAATAACCTTTACAGACAATAAGTTCCATAGAAATGCAAAGGAGGGACAGACTACTAAGCTCTACCTTGGAGGCTCCCTATGAAAATGTGTTGTTGATGACGGAAATGATTAATTTTATCTCTATTGATAGAATGAATTTATAGGCTCCAAGTTGCTGTGAGCAAGGAATTATAGTCTTGGAATAAATAATAAGCTCTGAATCTTTGAAGAGACTTGAAACTAAAAATCACTACTACCTGTCAGCAAAACCAAAGGGTGTCCATGGAGGCACTTGTAGCAATTGTCAAAAAAGTGACCTGGCCATAAATACATAGCAGTTTTCTTTATGATGGAAAGAAACAATCTTTTCAGAATTTTACTTTCCACTTAAAGAAAATGCATATTCATTAAAGAAAGTAAAAGGAAAGATGAAAGATAGAAAAAAAGTCATCTTTCATATTCCCAATCTTAGCATTTTGATATCTATTCTAGCTTAGTGTGTGTGTGTGTGTATTTCTTTATTTTTCTTCTGAATGTGCTTTGTGTGATCACTGTATAATTTTTTAAACCACATTTTTAGTAAGCTAACTGTCCAGTACTGTTTTGTAAGGAACAAGTCTCATTACCTCATCCTTTGGATCTTCTCTGATCACCTGGCCCTCTCCTAAATATCCAGGGAAGACAGTGCAGTGGAGATGAGAACAAGGCCACCTAATGAGGTTTTTAGAAGAATGGAATATGACATCTGGTTATATCAGAGAGTTTTAGCATACGAAAATATCCTGAAAAAAATGAACATTTGAATTAGGTTCTTTAAAATATGAAGTGCTGAAAACACCAATAATAGTAATTTATAATTTAGTATCTAACCGAACTAAACAGATTTCTTGTTGTGTACGTTAGGTCGGTTGTCTACACCACGGAAGTGGTTTTCTCTTGACTTAAACACACACGCTCACAGAAGTGTACTTCCCGCTCTCAAAGGGACCTTGTTCTCTAAGCAGTAGAAGGGTATGATAAGTATGGGAAACATTTGTCAGGTAATTAAAGCTGCCTGTGGGAGGGACTTCACAGCTAACTGGCTTTAAAATTTTTCTTTTCAAATTGAAAAAAACAAAACACCTGTGACGGCAAACTAAATAAAAATGGGTTCAAAACAGTGTTAAATGAGCATTCAAAACACTTAAAAGTCAGGAAGTTTCAAAACATAGTGTGAACTTGGCTGTTTTCTTATCTCAGAGTTTTAGCTGTTAAAAAAATCATTTGCAAACTGCCACGTAGACTGGGTAGGCCAGAGGGGGTGTGTAGCTGAAAATTAAGTTGCTTTGAAATAGGCCTACATGCTGAACATAATTATGAAGCTGAAATGCTGTTCCTACAGGTCCATGTGTGAAAAAATCAAAGAGTGTATATAACCACACATGATGTTTTTGTTTTATTTCCAAGAAATTCATTCTGGATTTTTCATTGACTTTTTCCTCGGCGTCTCTTTTAGAGAAGAGTAATTAGTTCTGATCGGTCTTACATAAACATTTCGTTTAGCAACTTTGGGTTTCATATTCTAAAAGAAGAATATTAAGAGACAGCGTGTGCTAGGCTTTGTGTAAATAGGCTCTTGTGCTATGTCCTTCTGGCATATTTCAAGCAGGCATTTGTCAGATAAAATACATAATTTTGTTTGGAAAGGTAGTCGCTCCTTTAATTACAAAGTTTGGGAATTTGACATGATTTTTAAATGCTAGGGATCTTAGTTAATACCCTGAAATAAAAGACCTTAAGATTCTAGAAATACACAGACGAGATAAAAATCCTTCACCATGAAAGGATTTCATCATTTAAGACTACTAAATAATTTTAAAAGATTAGCTGAGCCATGCTTCTCTGCACAAGTAGAGTTCTTAGAACAGGAAAAAGGCAGTCCTGTTCTCTTTAATCCTTTAATCATCTGAGGAAAAGAAGGGAAACAATTTGAGAGAGTGTGCTCTTTTTCATACTGTAATGTGTTTTCTATGTGGCCACTTTGTGTAAGAACATGCATGCTTGGGACTTTGTGCCAATGCTGTCTTCTCCTCACTTATCTTTGTTACTTCTCTGCTTGAAGTGTGGCACTAGGTATAACACTGAGCACTGTAAGGATGTCTTTAAATCAGTGTCCTGGCTTTCTCCTTTACAAACACATCGTTAAATAACATTCAAATGCCTGACTCTGTCTGCAGGCTTGGAAGATTAAAGATCTTTTCTAAGACCCTGTGAAAAGTAGGAAATCAATTTGAGGTGGAGGACAAAAATGGATGAAGTGAGGATAGTCAAACCCAAGCAAAATCCTTAAATACGATCTCCTGAGCTAATGAAAAAGTGCTTTGGCAATATTTTGAAACAAATACTGGTGTTTCAACTTTATAGTGTAAACCTTTAATAGTCTCAGGCCTATTTCATCACCCAGGGGACCCTCCAAAAACCTGATCATTGCTCAATCACCTTAAAGGGACAGCCCTAGTCTTTGAGCCACCAGTCTTGGGTTGGAACCCACATTGCACAAAAAACTGGCTGGGTGATTTGTGACAAGTCACTTAATCTCCCTCAGCCTTTTTTTCCTTATCTATAAAACAAAGATAGTCACATGTACTTCACAAAATTGTTTTTTTAAATTAAAGGTGATAACGAAGAGCTAGTACAGTGCCTGAAATATAGTAGGTGTACTGTGTTTGTCCCCTTTATATTAACTCTCTGGATTAGTGTAAATTCTTTAAAGTTCTCAATTTAATAATAAGAATACTAATGAAAAGTAGAAGAAAATATTGGTTTACCAGAAGTATGACATGATCAAATGGTAAAAAGTTTCTAAATGTCTTCTTATTCATGGCTCAGTATACCATAAATAGGAAAACTTAACCTAGATTTAGAGATATATTTAAATACCATATCATGAAAGACCTACCTCTTTATGGTTCATTTGGAGATAGATAAACTTGGGTCATTTTTACTTGGCATGTATAAGCAGAACTTTTAGTATTACAATATTTACACTGGGGACTTTAAAACATTTTCTGGTGAAAAATAGTATTATAAAGATTATTGTAATGCAATTTTGCTTCAGAGCCCCTTGTATTGGAATAATTCCAATCTGTGGGTTTGTTTCATATAATGATATTATGTGTGATTTGTTGTATGGCTATACCGAGAACTTATACACTAAACTTAAAGTTACCAGCAGCGTGGGTTTTCCTAGAGGAAGGGAGCAAAAAGTAAGGTTTTTTTTTTTAAGGTCAGGTTTGCTGACATATAATTTGTATACTGTAAAATTCACCCCATTCAGTGCATAGTTCTATGAGGTTTGATAAATGCCTAACTACCATCCAAATCAACATACAAAGATTTTCCATCACCCCCCAGAACTCCCCCATGTTCCTATGTAGTCAAGCACTCCCTCTTCACCAACTTCTGGCAACTACTGATCAGTTTTTTACCCTACAGCTTTGCCTTTTCTAAAATGACATATAAATGTAATCTTAAGATAGTAGCCATTTGAGTCTAGCTTCTTTCACTTAGCATGACATTTGATCTTTTCTGTAAGAGCACGTGTTGAAGGAATTAAAGGCTAATGTTTGAAACGTTTACGGTGATTAATTTGATAGTCTCTCTTCCAAGGGTTAAATTCAAGAGACTTGGTTAGGGAAAATGGAATTTTTGAAAAACGTTTCAGAATGAAGTGTGTATTTACAATTGAGCTTTCCCTAGGTATGTCTTGGTATTTAAGAAGCCATTCTTCCTTTAGTATATTTCTGAACAAGTGTGTCACGTGATTTGGAACATTCATAAGGTAGAGACATCATTGCTCCAGTTAGTGTAAATGGAGAAGTGTGAGGTCAGAGGCAGAAGAGAAGCCTACCAGACACACAGAACCATTCTGTTTCCTTGACGGCTTCCAGGGTTCTATACCTGGCCACAGTCTACTGAACTTCTGAGGCTAATGTCTTGTAAATATGAAGCTATTCTGCCTTGTTCCGTTTATTTCATTAGCTGGAAACACATTTTGATGAAATTGATTCTTTGTACGAAATCATTAAGACGTTTTGTAAATAGAATAGCCGTAAGTTGATTAGAAATTGGTTAAGAACTATATACTCTGATAACCTTACATATATTTGTAATTATATATTTCCAATCCAGAGTTTATTTGCTAAAGTAGCTGTAGTCTTTTCTTTCAGTAGGTTTAGAACAGTTCCTGAAGATGGATCAATTGTATTTCTTTTAATGGATTTGGCCTGGGGCACAGAAAATCTATTCTTTCAAATAGGTCTCTTGACATGCTTATTGAAGTAGAGTCCAATGTAGCTTAAAAGTCTCAAAAGTGGAAGCACAATTTTATTTTCTGTGAGGGGTACTGTTCTCCTTTCCCCACACACTCCTAAATAAGTAGCTAACTGTTAAAAGGAACAGACTAAAATGGTTAAAAAAACAAAAACAAAAACGGTCTCAGTCTGCAAGACACTTCAAAACCAATTTTGAATTCCCTTCCTTTAAGGTGTGAAAAGTATGTCTGACAGCAACAGAATGTAGACTTTGAACTTTTCCTTTAAAACGAACTGAGGAAAAGTGTAAAGATTGGGAAGCTGAATTATCATACAGGGAATTCACTATTTGAGATAGTTGATCAGTCTGTTTGGAGAGAGATTATACTTTTGTGTTTCCATTTCTTTCTAGAAGAAGTATTTTTGGTCTTTTCCTGGTTTAATTACTCCCCAGGGCTCAACTTCTGGTTTGGCTTTTTCTGGGACTGGCCACCTTTCATTAGCCTGTGTACTTTCAGGCAGGCTTACCCAATTTAAAACTCTTGGTCCCAGAGCTCAGACATCAAATTATCAGATAGTTTATTTTCCTTTGTGTGTACTTTTCGGCATCAAAATTTAAAAAGCAAAAGCAAACCAAATCCAAATAATTTGACATTTCTTTGTTTTTATTTTCTTCTTTCTGTAAAATAATCCAGGCTTCAGCTGACTCCAGAAGTGGAACAAAAATCGTGTACAGGGCCAGGGAACTGGGGAAGGAGGGCTTCTCATCCTTTTAGAGGAAACACAGTAGCCAAGAGAATTAGAAGCCACATGTTTATTGCACAATTTAAACAAGATGTTCCCAGACAGCCCATCCCCCAGGTTATTTAATTGTTTTTCATTTTGTCACTTTTTGCTGTAACTGAACCAAATCTTTCCACTACTGATAATAAAACATCGTGTTACGATGTAATTTTGAAGCTGCTCACATAAAGACATACTGATGCTATATTCTAGAATTCTTTTTCTAATAATATTTTCATAGCCAGGTCACTGACAGTGTAGAATAATTCCCAGTATGGCTCTCCAAATATTTTTAGAATTTTAAATTACAGAGGCTACACACCAAATTGCTCCTCCGATTTGCATCGTTTAGTAATCACTCTGCGTATTTGACAAGTGGGGAAAATCACTTTACAACATGTAAACTACATGAAAAGACTTCTGAGAATTTAGCTGCTTTCTAATAAGAAGTATGAAATTTAAGTAAGAAAGAAGGATATATTTGAGATCAGTTTAATAAACTAAGATTTTCCTGCTCCTATAAGACAAGTTCTGGTTTATCATCTAGAAAATGAGGAGGATGCTTACCTCATAGGAATGTGGTGAGGATGAATTAATGATGTCTGCCAAGTGCTTTTTCCATTTACAGGATAAAATTGTCTGTTGATTTTTACTGTTATGTAGTGTGCTTTTCTCCCAATTTGAAGAGCTATGGAAACTCAGTGACATAGGAATGTGTAGACTGGAGCGGGGAGGAGAAAAATGGGCTGAGACCAGCCTTTGCTAGATCTTGGTTTGCTGTTCATGAGCATCCGAGAAACTGGAGAAGCCAAAGTGTGTCAGTATTTGGCCACAATAACAATCACCACCATAATATGCTGCATCTCAACCAAAAGATAACACAACTCTGACACGTGGTATATTTACTTCCCTTTGGGGCTTTTTGGTTCCTATGCTTTTGAGACCACTTCAGCTCTAGGGGCTGGTTTTCATCCTGTGGGCACAGGAACACATTTTATCCTTTTAACCAAGGGGTGTTCTGGTTCCCGTGAATGAATTCACTCTTAAAAGAAAAACTCACAAGAGATCGAATGTAAATCAGAAAGTTGTTTAATTAGTTTACTATGAGAGTGGCCCCTAGGCTGATAAATGAGACCAGTTAGTTGTCTGAGAGGCACCCCACTTGGTAATGTAACCCAACACTCAGAAGCTTCTAGAGCAGAGAATCATGGCAAAAGGAAAGCAGAATTGGGTTTCCAGGATGTTTCCACCAAGCTCTGGGGTCCTAAAGACACCACGTTCTTCGCTCTTGGTACATTTCTGTCTGAACGACTAAAATTGCTGCCTAAAACAGACCATTCTCTCCTGATTAAGCTCTAGAAACACTGAGAAATTTTTATTCTCTTATGCTATAAATTTTTTTTCTGGATTACATGTTGACTCTACAACTTTTAATTTTCACGTTTCTATGTCTTTTGTGCCTTGACAATATGTATTTTTAAGAAATCATTTTATGTTGAGTGTATTTCATCTCTTTATTATCTTAGGAAAAGCTTGTTATAGTTACCTAACTAGGAGCCTTGAAACTCCCAGTTAGACTTTTTCTGATTTATTATTTTTTTAAAGATTTTTTTGATGTGGGCCATTTTTAAAGAAGTCTTTATTGAATTTGTTACAATATTGTTTCTGTTTTACGGTTTTCTTTTTCTTTTTTTTTTTTTTGGCAGCGAGGCATGTGGGAATCTTAGCTCCCCGGCCAGGGATCAAACCTGCACCGCCTGCATTGGAAGGCGAATTCTTAACCACTGGACCGCCAGGGAAGTCTCATAGACTTTTTCTGATTTAGACTCACAGAGTGTTGGAGTCAAACAAAATCTTAGAGCTCATTTAATCCAACCCCCTCATTCTGTAGGAGAAACTATGGCCCAGAAAACAAAGAGACTTTTGCTTAAGGTCAAAGAGTGAATTTATGGCAGAATTAGAACTGCAACTGGCTCTTAGTTTAATGTTTTAAACATAACTATGTCTCGTTTATTTTACATGCCATGTTATTTCACCTTTTTCCTGATTCCTGATGTTCAACCCCACATCTACCTTAGTTTTGCATCTACTGAAATATTTGTCTAATTTATATATATTTTATATATATATATATATATTTTTTTTTTTTTTTGCGGTACGCAGGCCTCTCACTGTTGGGCCTCTCCCGTTGCGGAGCACAGGCTCCGGACGCGCAGGCTCAGCGGCCATGGCTCACGGGCCCAGCCGCTCCGCGGCATGTGGGATCTTCCCAGACGGGGGCACGAACCCGTGTCCCCTGCATCGGCAGGCGGACTCTCAACCACTGTGCCACCAGGGAAGCCCTATATATTATTTTTAAAAGATATTTTTTCTCATCAAGAATTATGTTACTTGATCCAAAATATCACTTTTAGCCAGAGAGTGACTTGTCCTTTCAAGTTGTATATTGCCAGTAGAAATACTAGTTAGTAAAATGGCCATTAGAAAAGCTCTGGTTTACTTTCTGAAGGTTATTTTGCCCCCGCATTGATCATAGGCAGTGCTGACCACACAGTAGACCTTTCCTCAATATATCTTAATGAATTCACTGGTTAAACACTGACTAAAAGGGGTAAGGTAAGTCAATTGGACTGAAACTAATCCTAGATGCTTTAGTGCAGAGATGATATTTGACAGCCCTTTAATCTATAAACATCTCTTAATTGAAAAGTACCCCAAAGTGCTATTTTGAGTCTCTAGGGTTCCCCACTCTGTGTCATGACCTCCCAACTAGCTACTAAAGCCCATACACTGGAAGAGATTCTTCATACTTTTTCAAACGTCACGCCTTGCAGCCTGTTCATCAACAAGCCTTGACATTTTTCCCTCTAAAATGTAGTAAATCTGTTTACTTTTCACCGCCTCCATTGCCGCAACACTAGTCTAAGCTACCATCATCTCTCACCTCGACGCCTCAATAAGTTAGCTCACTGGTCTTATTTCCACTCTTCTCTCCCTCTTCTCTGTAAACTACAGCAGGAATGATCTTTTGCGAAAGCCAATAAGATCATATCGCTCACTTCATTCCACCCTTATCTATACATCCAGTGTAATTTTTTTCAATTACTTTCTAATAATCCTAGAATGACGATTGCCTCCATCACTATGCCAGTCCCATTTGCTCCACTCTCACCCTTGCTTCCCATTTTCCAACAATTGTGACCTCCCTTCAGTTCCTAGAAGAAGCCAAACTCTTTCCCATAGTTGGGCATTTGTCCCCTCTGTTCTTTCTTCCTGGATGGTTCTGTTGGGAGATCCAGGAAGGTTTATAAAGTCAGCATTTGAACTGGGATTTGACAGATAGGTAGCATTCCCACAGAGAAAGATGATTCATTTTAAGATTACTACATGTAAATAATTTTCTAATAAATTAGGGGGTGTGTTCAAACCATTTATTTAAATCTGGAAGGAGTTCATTTTATTATCTACTCTGATTAATCACTTCAAGCTATCTCATCCTTTAAATAAATGTTCTTTCTTGAATACTGAGCCTCATCTGCTGCACCAATACTTTGCTCTCACTGTTACATTTGAATATGTAGTCAGGCCCAAGTTATGAATATAAATCATTGAAACTGATGGTTAACAGTAATGGCAAATTAATTTCTTTTCAACAGCTTCACAATAATATCCAACCAATTAAACAATGGACCTAATATAGTATAAAACATTCCCTACCTATAGAAATGCTTGCACACTCATTGTTGTCAACCTGGGGAAGTTATTCCTCTGAGTAAACTGGCATTCTCAGAGAAACATTTGTTCATTAAGGCTACCAGGGCTCTGTTCAGTGTACTGTAATACTAATTTACAGAGTGATATCTTATTGGCTTCAGAAATTTGAAACAACTCCCAAAGTGCCTGACACACTTATTTTGTTTTCATCACCTCATATACAAGCAAAACAGTCCAGAGTCAAATGTTTGATTGGATTATATAAGTTTGGGGCAACAAATTAAACATCCAGTTATTTTTTTCTTAGGTTAATTATAAAATTGGCTTGTGTTGCTTGAGGCCATAACCAATTAAGAGAAAACAGCTAAGATATGTGTTTTGCGTGTGTGTGTGTGTGTGTGTGTGTGTGTGTGTGTATGTGTTTTGCGGTGGAGCTGGGTGGAAGGCTGGGGGAGCAGGCAGAAAGCTAGTTTAGAGTTTCAAACTTTTTTTAGATAATCCATTGTTTGAATAATCTACATTTAGAATTGACTACATTAAGTAAAATCCTAATTTAATATATTAGGTTAGGACTGAGGTCATCCACAAGACCGAGATTTTGCATAAAAAAGGAAGGGCCAATATTTAATGTACATAAATATTGTGAGAGTTGGGTAGAAACTTGAACATGATTAAATTTCCATCAAGAAATCAATCGAGACCACTTAGAACTCTTCACTTCCATGTCATCCATCTAC
This sequence comes from Phocoena phocoena, assembly GCF_963924675.1. Lineage (NCBI taxonomy): Eukaryota > Metazoa > Chordata > Mammalia > Artiodactyla > Phocoenidae > Phocoena > Phocoena phocoena. Next base: position 115,800,202 of record NC_089240.1, read on the forward strand.
CACCATCATCACCATCACTATGACGATCACCTTCTGTTCTGATACAGCACAGAGGAAGACAAGAGGGTGAGAGAGAGACCACAAAAGTGATGTGATGAGGTTTCTTGGTGACAGATATAATTAAGTAAATGAATGAGAGTCTTTTGCAGGGCCAGCACAAGTAGGGCAGGAAGACATGTTTTCACCATCCTAATGGGGGCAGGAACACATTTCTTTTTTTTTTTTTTAATAGTGTGCTCGGGGCACACTATCACCTATTCTGCCTTTTATTAATTTTATTTATTTATTTTTGCTGTGTTGGGTCTTCGTTTCTGTGCGAGGGCTTTCTCTAGTTGTGGCAAGCGGGGGCCACTCTTCATCGCGGTGCATGGGCCTCTCACTATCGTGGCCTCTCTTGTTGCGGAGCACAGGCTCCAGACGCGCAGGCTCAGTAGTTGTGGCGCATGGGCTTAGTTGCTCCAATGCATGTGGGATCCTCCCAGACCAGGGCTCGAACCCATGTCCCCTGCATTAGCAGGCAGATTCTCAACCACTGCGCCACCACGGAAGCCCAGGAACACATTTCTTATAGTCCTCCAGCCACAGAACACTGTAGTGTGTATAATAGAATTGCAGTTGCTCAGTAATAGAATAATAGGTTACATACCCATAATACCACTCGCTCACAGCTTAACAACCCTCCTTGCCAAGATCATCACGGAGAACCAGGAATTTAACAAAAAAACCCCGAGAAGCCCCAGAAGAGCCCACAAATCCCTGCAAAGAATACTCAGCCTCTTCTCCCATAGGTTATGAACAGCTGAAGTTTCATTGTACTTTTGGAATAAATGAATTCGTTGACTGTCTGACTGATTCATTGACTGCTTGGCTCACTCACTCATTCCTTCATTTCACAAATATATATGTTAAGCATCTGCCATGTGCCAGGCAACCGGGTGTCCTGGGGATTCAGAGAGGAATAAGATGTGGTCTCTGTTCTTAAAGGGCTCCTAGTCCAGTGGGACACAGATAAGTGAATAGGTGACGACAGTACAGGGGACAAAGGTGAGCTCTGGCTCTCTGGCAGGAGCAGCGAGGGAGAGAACTTCTGTGAGAATCCCTGTGAGGGAGCCGTTGAAGGTTCTTGTCACACGGCCCATGAGAATGTGAACACTGTAGGGAAATGAAGGGGAATTGCTGACGGACAAGAACAGATGAACTCAGATGAAGTGCCAGGAAAAGTGAAGAATGGTGGCAGATTTTTGCATGATTTATTCCTAGAGAAAAGTAGGAAAGATATAGGAAAGTCTTGGGGGTTCTACCAAGCCATTGCTGACAGAAAAGGAAATTGAGGATTGGGAAGTCTGGGTTAGAATGTATGATGGGGCTTCCGAGAAGAGATGTAGACCTGGAACCAGTGGTCCTGCTGCCTGCCCAGCCTTGGGGAGCCAGTCCTGGGGTGTCAACAGAGAGGCTACTCTGGGACCTTTCTGAAATGTGTTTCTCTTTAGTCCCCAATTACTTGGAAGCTTTTTGGCTTGTTTGGACTCAAAAAAAAAAAAAATAAAAAGGTGATCTCCATGGCAAAATGGTGCATGTGTTTTTGAAAACGCTGCAGCAAGACGTCAAGATGATTTAACAGATTCAGAAGAGCCTGATAAATTCCTCATAGCAAGTATCAAGGGAGAGGAACCTTTGAGTTTCCAGACTTATGTTACAGATGCTCTGAATGGTGAGCTTCCAAAGAAACTTTTGGAGTATCTAATATTTCTGAGAAAAGCATTCTGGTTCCATTTTACAGCAACACAGAGGCAGCCTTAGCAACTAATGGATTTTACATCTGGAAAGGGAGAAAAGAACAAAATAGTTGGCCAATGACTAAAATATTTCCACATCATCTAGCCTTTGAAAGATCACCTATAAGACACTTCAGTTTTAGAACTGTAGAAGTTAAATAAAGTAAGTAATTAAGTCAAACTCTAGGCACTTTGGGAATACTTTTCAATATTCTGCCTAGTATAGATTACACCAGGGAAAATGTGGAGTTGAATCAGGTGGCTCAGCCACATAGACTTGCCACTGAATCTGCTTTTGGAGAGAAAGGGAATTAATTTAATTTTAGGAAAACCTCCCAGAGCTCCAGAAGGAGTAGAGCAGAAGGGACCAGCATTTTTGTTCTTTTCTGAAGGATTTTATTTCCTCTACTGAGCATCCAAAGGGGCTCTGGAAATGCCTCCTGAAGCCCTTTTAAAAAATCGCCCTTTGAATCTTCTTTCTTCCGGGCATTCGGAGAATGAAGACCACAACAGGATAGGCATGGGGCACGAATGATTTGTATTGATGACTCTATATTGATATATATAGGTACAGGAGTCAAGGAAGAAAACTACATCGAAAGAATATTTTTTAATAAATTTATTTATTTAATTTATTTATTTTTGGCTGGGTTGGGTCTTCGTTGCTTCATGCAGGCTTTCTCTAGTTGTGGCGAGTGGGGGCTACTCTTCGTTGCGGTGCGCGGGCTTCTCATTGCGGTGGCTTCTTTCATTGCAGAGCACGGGCTCTAGGCGTGCAGGCTTCAGTAGTTGCAGCACGTGGGCTCAGCAGTTGTGGCTCACGGGCTCTAGAGTGCAGGCTCAGTAGTTGTGGCGCATGGGCTTAGTTGCTCCAATGCATGTGGGATCTTCCCGGACCAGGGCTCGAACCCATGTTCCCTGCATTGGCAGGCAGATTCTCAACCACTGAGCCACCAGGGAAGCCCACATTGAAAGAATTTATATGCAATTTGCTAACCACTGGGATTCAGGTGCTCAACCAACTCTCAGTCAATGTGGAATATGGCTCAGTGTGACCATCCTTTTTGAGGGTATTAGTCACCTGGCCCCTCAACTACCAAGTAGAAGGGGCCCAGGTAGATTACTGTGTGGGTACCAATCCAAACACCAGAAGGGTGGTCAGTGAGGATATGTATACATATATTTTTGATATTAACAATGCCCTTTTGGGGGTTCTTAAGCTGTGACCTGTGCCCTAAAGATATTTGCTCAACAAGTCACATCTTATAGATGACTTTGAAACAGATTTACCCAGAAGTTAATATCAACTTTACAATTTGTTATAACCATGCTGTACCTGAGCTAGTTTTGTGTGACTGCTTTATCCAGGGCATTATCTAGCCACAGGGAGTTAGACCGATGTCTCAGTCCTGCTGCATTTTGCCTGGTCCTTATCTTCAGTTTTCCTTTCCTTTGCCTCCCTTCCTTCTTCCTGTGCTTGCTGCAGGAATCTGATGGCCCTTTAATAATAACTGTGAGTGCCTGCTATGTGGCAATTTGCATTCTGAATGCTTTAGATGCACTATGATTTAATCTTCTAAAAACCCAGTAAATGTGGCCGTATTTTCATTCTCATTTAGCAGATGAGGAAACTGAGGCTTGGTGAACTTACATACTTTATTAATATGTTAGTCATCTTTTGATGAGTTTATAAACAAATAACCCCAGTATCACGGGGCTTGAACCACAGTTTGACAAAATCTTTCTGTGAAAGGCCAGATAGTAAATGGTTAAGGCTTTGTGGGCCATATGGTCTCTGTCACAGCTACTCAGCTCTGCCCTTGTAGCACAAAGGTAGCCGTATACACTGTGCAAACAGACAAACATGGCTACGTTCCAATAAAACTTTCCTGAAAGACACAGAAATTTGAATTTCATATAACTTTTACATGTCATAAAATATTATCCTTTTGATATGTTTGTAACCATTTAAAACTGTAAGAAACATTCTTAGCTCACGGGCTACACAAAAACAGGCAGTGGGCCATATTTCGCCCATGGGCCGTAGTTTGTGGACCCTTGACTTAAACACCTATTTATTTCTTGTTCACATTATGTGGAGGCTGCAGGTCGGCTGTGGCACTGCTGGGCTCTATCCAGCTTGGCTGTGCTTGGCTCCAGAGTTCTCATTCTGGAAGCCGGGCTGAAAGAGCAGCCATTATGTGGGACATGCTGTTCTCATAGGGCAGAAGCAAGAGGGGCAGAGCCAAGTTAGACAAGCCCATTAAAAGCTTGCTTGTGTTGCTTGTGCTTATAAGTAGCACATGTCCTGTCCACTCATATTCCATTTGCCAAAGGAGGTGACATGGCCAAGTCCAAAGTAAATGGGGCAGGAAAGTATACCTTCAGGGAAGCCATGTTCAGGGAGGGAATGAATCATTGAAAACTAGTCATGCAATTGACTTTTTTTTTTTTTTTTTTTACAGTACGCGGGCCTCTCAGTGTTGTGGTCTCTCCTGCTGCGGAGCACAGGCTCCGGACACGCAGTCTCAGCGGCCATGGCTCCCAGGCCCAGCCACTCCGCGACATGTGGGATCTTCCCGGACCGGGGCACGAACCCGCGTCCCCTGCATCGGCAGGCGGACTCTCAACCACTGCGCCACCAGGGAAGCCCCCAGCAATTGACCTTTTTAACTAAGACTGTAGGATGGGATTTGAGGTCCAGGGTGTCTTCACCCAAAGCCTATGCTTTTAACCACCTCCAGAAGGACTTTGCTCCTCTCACACCTGTTCAGCTACTGTCTTCTGCAGCTCTCCCATACAATACTCCTTTTCTTTAGAGCTGCACTTCCCTTGGTCTCAGTCTTCACCATGCTGCATGGATTTCTTGTATTTTCCGTTCTCCTCCAGATCGGCAGGCCTCACTGCACATCATCTTAGACCATGAAAGCACCCCCTACCCCAACACCTGACCCGGGCAGCCTGGCCAAACCGTTCACTGTTTTCTCTCTTCGTCTCCACAGGAATGATGGAAAGGGCTGTGTATCTCCCTCAGGAAGCCTGCTTGTTTCATCGGGAAAGGACTGGCTTCCTGGCAGAGGACACCAGGAATAAACCCCAATTGCTCCCCCGACCTCCTGCCATCGCTCCCCTTTGAGGAAACAATAGCTGACATTTGTATGGGGCTTTATAGTTTACAAAGCCCCTTCCCTTGATCACCGCACTTGATTCTCCCAACCATCCTGAATACAGACATGCTTATTACCATTTTATAGATAAAGAAACTGAGTCTGAGAGAAAATTTAAAGTTTCCTTGGAGATCAAAGAGTTATTTAGTTAGTTAGTTATTTAGTCAGTCAGTCGGTTAGTTAGTTAGTTAGTTAGTGGTGGAGCCAGAACTCAAACCCAAGGCTCTTTCTACTCACCCAGAAACACACCCTGCCTTTGATGTTTCCTAGTTTCCTCCCTTTAAAGCATTCCTACTACCATGAGGCAGGATTAGAGTTCTTCCTCCCCTGGGATTTCAAGAACCTTAAAAGGACTGGCAGAAGTGAGGTTTAACTCTTTATTGCTCTGTGTGAGGATTATATCAGTCTTGACTCCAAGGTCTTAGTCACTTGAAGGTGGAAGATTGTGACCGCTAGTGCATTGGAGACCTATGCCATAGCATTTCTCAGCCATTTCATCCTTGAAGACCTGGTTTAATGGTACCTCCTATGTGAAGCCCCTTCCCATCTTTCCCAGGCAGAGGAACGAGTTCTTTCTTCTGTGGCCCCATAGTCCCTGAGCTCCCTTCTCCCATGGACTATCACTGTGTCTTGTAATTGTTTATTTGCTATTGTGTCTCTCCCACTAGACCCCGAACTCCCTATGGGCACAGACCATATTTGCCTCACCTCTGTACTCCCTACCACAGCAGTCATCACTCTGCCTTGCACTCATCTGGTTGCTTGCCTATCTGCTCTACTGAACTCCATGAGGACAGACACTCCACCTATCTTCTTTACTGCTGTATCCCCATGCTTATACCGAGCATGGTACCCGACACATGGTAGATGCTCAATAAATGGCCAGTGGATGTTCAGACTTGGTTGTTTCCCACTGAGATGCAGCCACCTTAGATAGGGGTTGGTGAAACTTGTCTCGTGTGGTTGTAATCAGACATAGTAGAAACCGTCTCCTGTCCCAGAATTTTTAGAAAATAAGCAACTAAGCAAATTCAGTGGGCATTGGAAAGGTGGCACCATCGTTACCTGGTTGGTTTCAAGCCCAAGGGTTTGGATGGAGATCCAAGTTGCAAAGGGTATGACTTCAGTCTCAGTGTCCCAACCAAGTGTGTTTCTTCCCCCACGGAAGAAGAGTACCATTCCAATTCCTTTTGTTTCCTGACTCGGATTCCAATCATCTGAGCAATAAGCTATTTAAAACCTCAAAAATCCAAAACAGCATTGAAAAGGTGAAAGATGAAAGCCCCTTTTATCAGCCTGTTTCTCCGTGTTCTCACTCCACAAGCACTTGAGTTCTGAAGCAAAACTCAGCGTGATACGAAAAAGTTCCAATCACTTGATTTGCAACTTTCCTGGACAATGGAAAACCATTTGCTTGTCCACGAAAGTCCATTTTCGCCCCCATCTGTACATGAACTCCAGTCGAAATTATTAGGAAACTCTTTTTGCCTGCTGAGCGTAATCTATTCAAGCTCACGTTTGTCAGAAGTTCCCAGAAGCTTTGTGTCTTCTAGTAGGCCCTCAGTGTAATTCAGTATGTGACGAACCAAGTGCTGTTACTCAGGCATGGTTAAAATTAGGAGAGAGCAGCTTTCATCCGATATGGTCAGAAATACATCTTACAGATGGAAGCTATGATGAAATGCCACTTTAAATAAGCAGCCCCTATATTGTGCAAAGTCCCCCCCATCCACTCCCTCAAACCTCAGTGCACTCACTCCCTCTGTATTTTGTCATCATGGGCAGACAGAGAAATTCTAGCCAAGATGCATGATTTAACAGATGTTTTGCAAAAGTTCCATTCTTCTGGCCATCAGCACATGTGGAGCTGTCAGGAGCCCTGTAAAGATTTTACAAGCCTTATAAGTCATAGTTTATTGAGCCTGGGATGGAATTTAATATATCATCATGGTTCTGGAAGTTCCCTCCTTTTTGTCTGATATAGTCTATAGCTTTATTTAAACCAAAAATGTTGGATATAAAACTGTACAGGCGAAGCTCCCCATTGGTGCCCCTGTGTCGTCACCTTCTAGGACTGCCTGCTTGTTGGCTTTGTGATAGCAACATTCTCACTTTCTTCTTCAGGACTGCTGCTATGAGCACACCAGATCAGTGTTTCAGCCAGATTTTCATTCATTTTATTTTCCTTTGGATGCAATATTTCCCAAAGTTTCTTAAGGATCCTAAAGTCTCAGAAAATTATCTAGCAGTCCTATTTTACCAAAACTGTCATCTGCTGTATGAAGTTTCAATCATGCCCAAAAGAGTCGGGATGTCTCAGCCCTTACAGCACTTATTAAAACTAGGAGTAAAAAGTGACATACCAATCTCTATACAAAATCTAATATTCCAGGCAACTGGGATGCCTGGCCAGGTGAGTATATCTGTATGTTGGCTTGTTTTTGCCGAATTTGAAGAGTATGTGAGCAGATTCATCGGCAGCACCGGGAAGAAATCGCAGCCGCCATTTGTTAGGCACGTGACTCTCAACAACTCTGGGAGATAGATATGTATTTTTTTTAAGTTCCTATTTTATACATGAGGAACCTGAGGTTTAGAGAGATGAAGTGCCAGGCCTAAGATTATAGAACGAGTCTTTGGCTAAGACTTGAATTTCTTGGCTTTTTACTACACCACGACTTTCCGCTTATGCACTGGGAGGGACCATAATGTCAATTATGGTCTGGAGTCAGCTTGGAAATAGTGAGGCATTGAAGCCAGAGAGATGCAGATTCAAACCCCCTTAGGAGGGAATGTTTTTCCATGTCATTTCTACTTACCGATATCTATCGCTTCCTTAAAGCTTTTCCTGACCCTTCTTTTTCTTTCCTGCCCTCAATAAATGTGTGGCTGTCCTGCTTCGAATCCCTAAAGCACTTTGCTTATAATTCTTTTGATCACAGGTTATTGTACTTGAACTATAATGATTTGTTCATTCCTTGAACAAGATACAGCTATTTTTGAGAGTCTCTCATATGCAAGGTCATGTGCTCAATATTCTGGGAAGACGTAGATAAAAAAAAATCACAACAACAACATTTGGATAATGCCTGCAAGGAGCTCACCCTTTAGTACAGGAGGTAAGGCATGCTCGTAAGAATAATAAGTGGTGTTCCTTATTGAAGACCTACTATGTGCCAGGTCCCGTGCTTGGCATTTTACAGTATCTTTCCAACTGACTCTTTCCAACAGTGCTGTGAGATAGAGGCTGTAAATCCCATTTTCAAGGTGAGGACACCGAAGGCAAGGAAGGTGGAATGACTTAATCAACTTTACCCAGCTGCTTAAACGGGGTAGCTGGGATTTAAGGCAACGTCTGCTTGCCAAGCTCAGTACTTGCTATTACACCACACTGCCTCTCTACGGAACAACAGGCAGAAGGTAAGTGAAAGTGTCATAAGAGAGGCACAGCAAACGTGCTAAGGGAGCTCAGAGAGGGACAACGTTTTCTGTACTGGTCTTTTCTGCACTGCTCCTCTTCTTTCTTCTCCCCTTCCCCTCCAAACACAGGGAATGGGGACTGTCTTTTTTTCACCTCCGTATCCTCTGTGTTGTGAGCCCATGGCAAGCGTTCAAAGGATGTGGGTGGAATTGCACACGGTGACTGCTTTCACGAATGGGACACGGTTGGCATTTGCTCCACATCGTGTAACACTCACTCTCCGATGTGAACCTTGCTGGACAGCTCTCCTTGGGCTCCCTCCCATGGGTGGCCCTGGGTAGTGATAGCATCACACAGGCAGAGAGGGCATTTAAAACACAGCATTTCACTGTGGGCTTGGCTATGTTTAATTAGCTGCATTTCTATGATTTGGGAGGGAGGTGTTGGAGTTTAACTTCCTTTGTTCACGGAAATTTTTATGCATCAGTAAAGGGGTGCTTGGGTAGGATTTTAGGGAAGTCGTTTCCTTTCGTATTCCTTTTCTAGGGTAAATATTGGATATCCTGTCATGATTTTGACTGTTGAATGCAGTTATGAGGCAATGCAGTGTAGAAGGGGGTAGGAGAGCATTGTGGTTAAACACGTAGGCTTTGGAATCAGGTCCATCTGGGTTTGAACTCCAGCTTTGCCACTTAGCAACTATTGGACCTGGTATAAGTCACTTAACCTCCTCGAACCTCAGTCCTCTCATTTCAAAAATGGGAATGATGACAGTTCTTGTAAAGATTGAATGACGTGATGCATGTAAAGTGTCCTACATATACTAAACGCTCAGGAAGTACAATTAACTCTTGAACAGCAGGGGGTTAGGGGTCCAACCCCTGGCGCATTCAGACTTCAGTATCCAGGACCTCTGTATCTGCGGATTCAGCTAACCACAGGCTGCGTGCTATGGTAGCCTTTATTATTGAAGAAAATTCGCGTGTAAGTGGACCTGTGCAGTTCAAATCTGTGAGGCTGAAGGGCCAACTGTATTAGCAATTATAATGATAACTAAGCCATTTAAATGAGACGACTGACTTTCACCGTCTTCTAATAGTATTCAATGTTTATTGCCCATACACTATGTATTAGACAGATGCAATCATTCTCATATCCTCATCGTCAAATATGGTTTTCAAGGAATGCTAATGTAACATAGGAAACACAAGTAATTCTCATAATGAAAATGTCATGCCAAAGGATATACTCACAATTTCTTTTCCTTTTGTTTTTTCTTTTTTCTTAATTTCCTGAGAGTAAGAAATGGCACTGTGAGTTCTGGGAAGTGACCACCTAGAGGGGTGGGAAAGGGAGGGTGGGAGGGAGATGCAAGAGGGAGGGAATATGGGGATATATGTATATGTATAGCTGATTCACTTTGTGATAAAGCAGAAACTGACACACCACTGTAAAGCAATTGTACTCCAATAAAGATGTTAAAAAAAAGTACCCAATCCCCTTTAAAATTATAGTCACTTACAAGTGAAAGAGTATGCTATTAATAATTAGGTTGGGAGGGCTTCCCTGGTGGCGCAGTGGTTGAGAGTCCGCCTGCCGATGCAGGGAACACGGGTTCGTGCCCCGGTCCGGGAAGATCCCACATGCCGCGGAGCGGCTGGGCCCGTGAGCCATGGCCGCTGAGCCTGCGCGTGCGGAGCCTGTGCTCCGCAACGGGAGAGGCCACAACAGTGAGAGGCCCGCGTACCGCCAAAAAAAAATTAAGTTGGGAAAAGAGAAGTAAATCAGATTGTCCCAGACAAATCTGAACATATGGCACCCTACACAGAGTTTATGAGCACAGGCTGTGGTATCAGAAAGACTTGAGTTAATTGTGAGTCTATTAAGCTCTCTTCTCTTCTCTACTCCTTTTTTATCTCTTCCATGCTGCCTATTCTGTTATGTTGTAGGTATCATGTATTTAAGAACACAGGCTCTGGAGTCCAAATAGATATGGAGTCCAATCTTGCTCCAGCACTTACTGGCTGTGTGACCTTGGACAAGTTATTTAACCTCTCTGTTGAGAAGAAATCTCAGTTTCTTCATCTGTAAAATGGGTATAATGACTGTACCTGTATTATATTGTTTTAAAGATCGCGGAAAGTAAGTATGGAAGACTTTCCAAGTGGGAATGTGTGAGACAGCTCTGATTAGAGTACAGAGTGTGTCCCGGGGTGTGAGTGAGGAAGAGGATTGGCTATGTTAGGTGGGTCCAGGTTGTGAAAGGCTTTGAAAGTCACACGGAAGTGTTTGCCCTCAATATGTTAGTAACTAATAGTAACTAGAGGTTAGTAGTGCTAACCTCTTTTTGAGGCCTTTGCTCAATTTTCACCTCCTCAGTGAGGACTTCCCTGACAATCCCAGTGGTGAACAAATAAGACAAAAATCTTCGCCCTCATGGAGCTTTCAGTCTGGAGTGAGGGGAGAAAGAAAATGAACAAAAACCAGATAATATCGAAGATTACCGTAAGTGTCTTGAAGGAAATGAGTAGGATGCTAATGGGGATTAATGGTAGTGTGTGTGAGGGGGTAGTGTGAGCTACTTTATATAGAGTGATCAGAAAAGTCCTTTCTGAGGAGGTGAGACTTCAGCTGAGATCTGAAGGCTGAGAAAGAGCCACATGAAGAGAAGGGGAGGAGCATTCCAGGGAGAGTAAATAGCAGATGCAAAGACCCAGGGGCAGGAAGGAAAACTCGAGAAGAGGTCATCTTGGCTCGAGAGTAGTGAGCTATGAAGACAATAAAAGAGGGTGATGTGATAGAAAGTGACAGGGGATGAGGGGGGAAGGGGCAGGTCCTTTAAATAAGGGGTCAAGGAAGGCCTTTCTGAGAATGTGAATTAAGACCTGAGTGGAGACAAGGAATCAGCCATGCAAAGATCAGGGGAAAGAAATTTCCAGACTGAAAGAATGACCACTGCAACGGCCCCTAGGTACAGCATGCCTGGCCTGTTGAAGAGAAAGCAAGGAGGCCATTGTGGCTGGAGTAGAGTCAGAGGGTAGGGAGTGGGAAGTTGGAGAGCTGGGAAGGAGCCAGATCGCATAGAGCCTTGCAAACCATGGTGAAGCCATTGGATTTTACTCTCAGTGAGATGGAAGGCATTACGGGGGCATGGGGGGAGGTCTTTGAGCCAAAGAGTATTCCAGTCTCTGTCTCCTCTGGAGCCCGCAGACCTCTCTTTTCACACTGTTCATTGGCTTCAAAGGTAAACTAACTTACTCTGAGCTATCGTTGGCTGAGCATATCCCGTCTTGAAAACTGAACGGGAATCCCTCGGAGTCAGGCACCAGGGCTCAGGCATTTGAATATGAAGTGTGCAGTAGTGTGTGTGTGTGTGTGTGTGTGTGTGTGTGTGTGTGTGTGTGTGTGTGTGGTGAAGTGATGAAGCCCCAAGCTGGAAATGCAGGTAGAGAAGATAAAATGTATTGAGAGCATAATCCATAATTTAGGGGTTAGAAAAGTAGTACCTTCCTCATTGGACTTTCTGGGCCTAACCTTAATTTTCAGGCACAGCTACTTCCAGACTCTGATGAGGTAAGACTTTCCTGGCTTCCTATTGATAGTGACGTCTCAGAAACAAGTCTCTCCTTTTGCTGAACTGAGCCTTTAAGCAGTACGTCCTCTTGTCCAGAAAGGCCTCAAGCCTTCATAATAATAATAACGTTAATAGTTAACACTTTAAAGGACTGCTTATTGTGCTTTATCTTCATTACTTCATTTAAGCCCCACAACAATCTTGTGAAACAGATAATCTAATTATCAATATTATTCCTTTATGGAGAGGAAACACATTCAGTGAGGTTAGGCTACACAGCTAGCAAGTGGTTTACGTCTGCTCTATCCCAGAGCTCAGGGATAGCCTTAAAGCACAGGATGGACTTACACAGTAGATGCTCAATAAAGACTCAATTGACTTGAAGTCACTTTCTGAAGCCCAAGATATTATGTGAGTGACTCCCATTCCAGCCAGACAGGGCCACTCCAAATTTCTACATAATTTTTTAGGGGGCAGAGATTGGTTTAACGGGGCCCATGAATATGTCTGGGGGTGAGTGGAGGGGAACTGCCATAAGTTTTCTAAGTCTTATGAATGATATAGGAAGGCAAATGTGAGCTCTCTCCACCATCTACCCCCTCTACTTCATTCAGTAATACATTTAGTTTTTCTTAAAAGCAAGGGAGGCAAGGGGGAGCTCCATAATTTATACTTTGCCAGTCTCATCAGTGCCTTAACATAGCTCCCTTGTCAGGCAGTGACGGAGAACTGGATACTCTCGCTGGGAATTGGGACACATGCCAATGGTCGCAGAGAGCTCAGCAGCTTTGCCTGTATTCTCAGGTCTGGACTGGCCAGTCTAGCATGTGGATCAGATCATCTTGTTTTGACACTGAATTGAAATGAGAGGGAAGAAGGTGCCTGTTTTATGAGGTTAAAAGGAAAAGAATTCATTGGAAAAGTTCGAGTTTGGTGTACCATGAACAGAGGAATATGTGATTGATCCAGGCTTGGTTTAAAAACATGTAAGATTGTTTAAAACTAGAATTGTCCCAACAATCCTAGAATTAAGATTGTCCCAAATCTGGCCATGGTTTAGTTGTGTAGAGTTGGAAAGGGGCAGAAAATGTACAGGAACCTAATACTAAAGGCACTTCCGTTTCATATGTAGAGAGACATGTTTTTACATGTAGGTACAAATCCATACCGTAGAATAGACTTGTTTATCAAAAACGTCTATTTTTTGTCTACAATAGTAATGCAGTCACTGATTATCGAGCCTGAGTTATTTGCCAGACTTTTTGCTGAGTACTTTGCATGCATTGTCTCATTTAATTCTCACAACAACCCTATGTAGTAGGTACTATTATGTACTTTTCATTGATGTGGAAACTGAGGCTCAGTGTGGTTAAGTAACTTGCCCGAGATCACACAACTAATAAGTGGCAGAGTCAGAACTGTGAAGTGAATTCCTGGCCTGACAAAGGCTTTTAGTAAGTCTAGAGCCACCAACTCTGAGGACAAAGACCTGAACAGTTTATAAAATGAAGTACTGTAGAGGAATACACCCCAAGGACTCTGCCGTGTGTGTGTGTGTGTGTGTGTGTATTTTTTTTTTTTTAATTTATTTATTTATTTATTCATTTTTAACTGTGTTGGGTCTTCGTTTCTGCACGAGGGCTTTCTCTAGTTGTGGCGAGCGGGGGCCACTCTTCATCACAGTGCGCGGGCCTCTCACTATCGCAGCCTCTCCTGTTGCGGAGCACAGGCTCCAGACGCACAGGCTCAGTAGTTGTGGCTCACGGGCCCAGTTGCTCCGCGGCATGTGGGATCTTCCCAGACCAGGGCTTGAACCCGTGTCCCCTGCATTGGCAGGCAGACGCCCAACCACTGCACCACCAGGGAGGCCCCTGTGTGTGTGTATTTTAAATTCTTTAACAGAGAAAGTGGGTAATTTTCATTGTGCTTCTTAAATAATGATTGCCTAATTGCCTTTAACACTCACAGCCACTTAGTAGTTAAGTGATGTTTGTTAGGAAATTCTCTTGGCAGTCCCTTTTTGAGAAAGATGATCAAAAGCACATCAAGATTGCCAGTTAATGCCATCATTATTTACTTAGTATAAATTTACAATAACAGGAAAATATGTTCGTGGAAATAAAATATCATCTAAAGAATTTAAAGAATTGAAAATGATTCCCATCTTTGTTGTTTGGCCTTACCTTCCTTTAAAAAACAAACAAACCTGTTTATCACTTTGTCATAGGAAACAATGACTGTGTTGATAAAAAAAAAAAGAAAAGGTAAGCTTAGGTAGGAATAATAAATAACTATCATCTTGGATGAAAAGCCTTTGTAAAAAGTTTTTTAAATCCTTGAAGTATTCTTTTGAAGAAAGGCATGTGGTTTAAAGGTTAATTGAGAAATCAGACACCTAGGAACGCTACCTATGTCTACCCACTGCCAAAATAACACGAAAAATTGATAGTGAAGCTGCTCCAAAATTAGGTCAACTTAGCTGCTTTCACTTTCTCCTTTATGGACCCTTTGCTCCCACTAAATCAGTTGCTCCTCAGTTATAACCTATGCTTTCCTAACTTGCTGTCTTTGCTCATGCTGGCCCCTCTTCCTAATTCCTTCTTCCTCTATCCTCATATATCCAAATCCCCAGCCATTCTTCCAGGCTAGCTCAGGTGCTACATCCTCTATGAAGCTTTCTCTGATCTCTTCACAGAAACAATATCTCTCTACCCCCACCTCTATTACCTTAGCAATCTCACAGCATTTTGCTTTTATATTTCTTGAGGCTCACCTCACTCTCCACCTTGAAATTTAGTTTTTAATGTATTTGTCTTATATCTTTTACTAGTATCTAGATCTCCTGCAAAGGAAGCAGAATATATTTTCACTCAGCCTTGGGTAGTCCTCAAATACCAAGCACAGTGCTTTAATTTAAAAGTCAATTAGAAGCATGCATTCAGATTTGAGTGCCTACCATGTGCCAGACACTGGGTTTGCAGAGTGAATGGAACAGTTCCTGCCCTCAAAGTATTCATGAGAGACAGACATGTTAACGAAGAGTTTTAATATGCTCTGGCAAATAATATGATAGAGTCATGAACAGGGAAGTACGGGAGCCCAGAGTTGGAACCTGACCAGGGAGAAGGCCTAGTCTAGAAGATGAGTGGTCCTGGTCAGAAAGTGGGGTATCCAAGTTTATTATTTCAAGGTGAAGGCATTCTAGAAGATGGCAATATTCATGTGACCATGAGAGCTGAGTAAGCCAACAAATGTGGCCAATGGCGCCGGGAATTGAGGTAGAGAGGACACCGGGGAGCCAGATGCCAGAGTCCTCAGTGACTGAAAGGGAATGTCCAGGAGAAGGGTCAATAGTCAGACCAGGGAAAAGTAGAATATGGTACCTCCGGATGGCATAAACATTATAGGCAGAGGGGCTTTTCGTGAAGCTGGAAGAATGGCCTGGTAAGGCAATGGGGAGGCAGGAGGGTGTTGATTCCCTACTCTATTGCACCCTCTCCACTCCAGAATTTGAACGTTTAGAGATCAAGCAGCTTTAATTGGTGAGAGATACATGTGAGGCTCACTGTCTTTGTAGAGAGCCAAGTCTTTGTTAAGGCAGGAAGTAGAAGGCGTTCTGTGAAAACACCGAGGGTATACAGGTGCTTATTTCTAAGTTGAATAAATACAGATAAAGCTGACAAAATAGGACTGCTGGAAGGGACCTCAACGATATAACCTAGTCCACCTTTATTATTTTTATAGTTGAAGACTCTGAGGCCCAAGGAAAAGAAGTAATTTTTCTCCTGGGCTTCAACAACTAAATTTCTTTTATTTTTCAAGCAGATATTTTGATACATAGGTCAGTGTCTTCTTAGATATTTATGTCTGATTTCTTCCCCCAGCCCCCAGCCTAATCCAATAGTGTATCTTCTGACCACATGGACCTTGAAGCTTCCACCCACACCACCCTGCTAAAGCAGCTTTCACTTAGGTCACCAATGACCATCAGGTCACTAAATCTACCAGAAAACTTTCAATCCTCATCGTATTCAACCTCTCAGTAGCATTTGGTACTGACAATCAATCCTTCCTTCTTGAAGTACATTATATTCTTGCCTTCTATGAAACTACAGTCTCTCGGTTTTATTTGGCCACTTTTGGGGTCTCCTTTGCAGGTTTATCCTCCTCTTACTTGGCTATTAAGCACTGAAGTTCATAAGGGCGCTATTCTAGATACCCTTACCATCTCACTCCATGCTCTTTTTTTTTTTCACTCCATACTCTTTACCTGAGTGATTTAATCCATTTCCATGGCTTAAAATACTGTCTTCATGCTGTGGACAGCAAGATTTATATCCTCAACCCAGGTTTCTTCTCTGAGTTCTAGACCCCTATGTGCAACTCAACATTTCTACTTGGTTATCTCAAGAGTATCTCAAATTCACCTTGCTTGCAAGCGAATTCATGATTGTTCCACCCATACTTACTCCACCTCCAGTGTTTGGTATGACAGTGAGTGCCAAAACAATTTACTCCATTGGGCAAGCAAAAGATCTGAGTCATCCTCAACATTTCCCTTTCTCTCAACCTCCACATCAAAGTCTTCAGTGTATCCTGTTGATTTTACATCTGAAATATCTCTCAAATTCATCCACTTATCTTCATCTCCATTAATACCATATTTAGTCAAGCTGTTGAGGTAGACTTTTTTTTTTTTGGTAACAGCTTTTTTGAGATCTAATTCACATACGATAAAATTGACCCATTTAAGAATACAATTCAATGGTTTTTAATATATTTATAGCAATGTGCCACCATCACCACTATCTAATTTTAGAACATTTTCATCAACTCCAAAAGAACCCCATAACCTTTATTTTTTTGATTAAATTTTTATTGGAGTGTAGTTGATTTACAATGTTGTGTTAGTTTCTGCTACACAGCAAAGCGATTCATATATATATATATGTATCTCCACACTTTTTTAGATTCTATTCCCATGTAGGTCATTACAGAGTATTGAATAGAGTTCCCTGTGCTATACAGTAAGTTCTTGTTAGTTATCTATTTTATATATAGTAGTGTGTATATGTCAATCCCAATCTCCCAAGTTATCCCTCCCCCCTCTTATCCCCTGGTAACCATAAGCTTGTTTTCTACATCTGTGCCCCATAACCTTTAGTACTCACTCCCCATTCCTCCCTACCCACCCCATGGTCAGCCCTAGGTAACCATTAATCTATTTTCTGTCTCTATAGATTTGCCTATTCTGAGCATTTCATTTAAATGGGTTCATACAATATGTAGTCTTTCATGACTGGCTTCTTTCACTTAGCATAATATTTCAAGGTTCATCCATGTTGTTAAATGTATCAGTTCTTCATTCCTTCTATGGATGAATAACATTCCCTTGTAAGGATATATCACATTTTGTTTATCCATTCATCAGTGGATGGATATTTGAGTTGTTTCCACTTATTGGCTGTTATGAATAATGCTGCTATGAACATTTGTTTACTAGTTTTTGTGTGGACATATGTTTTCATTTTCTCTTGGGTATATACCTAGGAATGGGATTGCTGGGTCATATGGTAATTTAATGTTTAACTTTTTGAGAAACTGCCAGACTCTTTTCTAAACTCACCGCATGATTTTACATTCCCAAGAGCAGTATATGGTTTTAATTTCTCCACATCCTTGCCAATACTTGTTGTTATCTGACTTGTTTTTTAAATTGAAGCACTGTTGATGTATAAGATTATGTAAGTTATAGGTGTACAATATAGTGATTCACAATTTTTAAAGGTTATACTCCATTTATAGTTATTATAAAATATTGGCTATATTCCTTGTGTTTACAATATGTCTTTGTAGCTTATTTTATACCTAATAATTTGTACTTCTTAGTCACCTACCCCTCTATTACCTCTTCCCCACTGGTAACCACTAGTTTGTTCTCTATATCTATGAGTCTGCTTCTTTTTTGTTATATTCACTAGTTGTATTTGTTGTACTTCTTAGATTCTACATATAAGTGATATCATACAGTATTTGTCTTTCTCTGTCTGACTTACTTCACTTAGCATAATACCCTCCAGGCCTATCCATGTTCTTGCAAATGGCAAAAATTCATTCTTTTTATGGCTGAGTAGTATTCCATTGTATATATATACCACATCTTCTTTATCCATTCATCTGTTGATGGGCTCTGAGTTTGCTTCCATATCTTGGCAATTGTAAATAATGCTGCTATGAACATTGGGGTACATGTATCTTTTTGAATTAGTGATTTCATTGTTTTTAGATATATACCTAGGAGTGGACTTTTTGATTCAAGCCATCGTAGTGGGTATGAAGTGGTAGCTCATTGGTTTTGATTTGCATTTCCTGAATGACTAATTATTTACTCATGTGTTTCCTGGATGTTTGTGCATATTTTTTGAAGAAATGTCTACACAGTTCCTTTTCCCATCTAGCAAATCAGGTCATTTGTCTTTTTTATTATCGAGTTATAAGAGCTGTTTATATATTCTGGATACATGTCTTCTTTTACCAGATGCAAAGAGTTTGCAAATATTTTTGTCCCATTCTGGGGGTCATCTTTTCACTTTATAGTGTCTTTCAGAGCATAAATCTTTATAATTTTGATGACATCCAAGTTATCTATTTTTTTCTTTGAATGATTGTGCTTTTGCCTAGCCCATGGTCATGTAGGTTTAGACCTATGTTTTCTTTGAAGCATTTTATAGTTTCAGCTCTTATATTTTAGATTTTATATTTAGGTCCATTTTGGGTTAATATTTATATGTGACATTAAGTAAGAATCCAACTTTATGCATTTGCATGTGGATGTCTGATTGTTCCAGACCCATTTTTCAAAGAGACTATTCTTTCCCCATTGAATTGTCTTGGCACCCTTGTCAAAAATCAATTGACCCTGAGTGAGAGAGTCACAGTAGACACTTGTTTTTCCCTGAGCCACTCTAGGCTGTTTTCCAATCCATTCCCCACATGGAAGTTAGAATGCCCTTTCTAAAGGGTGTATCCAATCCTATCTCCTCCTTCTCAGCAATACACTTAAAACCCTTCAGTGGGTGGGTTCTCATTATCTTTAGGATAAAGACCAAAATTCTTAAGATATGATTGAAGACCTTGAATGGCATTCTACAGAGATATATACATTAATTAAATAATCACACACCTAAATGTAAAGCTTCAACTGTGACAAGTACTACAACAAAATATGTCATGAGAGTCTATAGTGGAGGGATTTGGCTCAGTCACAGGACTCTTGCATGTGCTGTCTTTTTACCTGCAAGGAAGATGTCTGTTTTTATTCACTGCTATATTCTCAGTCAAAATTTTTAAAAACTAGATCAAGACTCTAGGTTCTAGTTTGATTCTACTGTTGATGTGGGAAACAGGAGAATAAACACCACTCAGCAATATTATTCAAATATAAACAGCTAAAAGTAAGATCATCCACATCTAACCAATTGGTGGTAGCATCTTGGAAAAGAATTACAATTATTATAACCAAAATTACAATAATAAACTTTGTCAAAGAAAAAATGATTTCATCAAAACTGTAGACACTCCGAGTCAAATGTTAAAAACAGACAAACACACCAGACTTCCAATCAAACAAAGTAATTGGATTGGTTCTTGTTTAAGACTTGTATGAGAGGCATCCTTTTCTTCTAGGACCCACTGAACCTTGCATGGTCAAACATCTCTAGTACGTACACTCTAGACTTTGCTTTTTAATAGTCTGACACATTTTATGATATCCAAACTTTAAAGAGTAAAGTTTCCTAGATGGTAAGTTTCAGTTGGTTTTAGTAACTACTGCTATTTAATGTGCAAGAATAAAAATCATAGAGACCAGCCACATTTTGCCTGTTATGTGATATAGACATGTTTTTTGCTGCTTAGATTAAGGGATAGTATTTGGAGTTACTTTTGTTTTGTTTTCGTGGAACTTCTTGGCTTTAATCGGCACCTGGTTAGGTCTTCTGGCTATAGTTACCAGACAGCAGACAGAGAACTAAAGATGAACAGCTACGTTGAACATGTAGAACACAAAAGGACAGATTTAGCAGAATGGAGTTTTACTATAAAATTTTTAAAAATCATAATACTCCGCTTCATATTTAGTTGAGCTTTTTCGTACATGTGCAATTTCTAACGAGAAAGTGTTAGAAAATATTCTGATGAGGAAAACAATTTTTTTTAATGTTGAGCCTTCTTCTAATTAATTAATTAATTAATTAAAATTTTTTTGGCTGTGTTGGGTCTTCGTTTCTGTGCGAGGGCTTTCTCTAGTTGCGGCGAGCGGGGGCCACTCTTCATCACGGTGCGCGGGCCTCTCACTTTCGTGGCCTCTCTTGCTGCGGAGCACAGGCTCCAGATGCGCAGGCTCAGTAGTTGTGGCTCACGGGCCTAGTTGCTCCGCGGCATGTGGGATCCTCCCAGACCAGGGCTCGAACCCGTGTCTCCTGCATTAGCAGGCAGGTTCTCAACCACTGCGCCACCAGGGAAACCCAAGGAAAACAATTTTTGCATGATAATTTCTGAGCAGAAACCATTGATTTCAATGATACTCACGTTAATTTTACCATTTTAGACAGAGCAAGGTAAAAAAAGTAGAAAAAATTCTTCCTGACAACTCAGAATTTGTTAATTATGAAACTGAATTATGATGTATAAAAACATTTTTTTAACTTAATTCAGCTCTTTTATTCCCCATCCTTTCAGTGTGGTGCTTCTGAAATAAATGAAAAAACCCACAATTTTTAAAATTCCTAAATAACGAACAAACACACAATATCAAATATCTTTAAATTTTAGGTTAGAATACATCTGGAAACTTAACATCTAGGGCACAAATTCCCTCTTTTTTGTACAGAAGTTATTTACTACCTTTTTTTTAAGCTGGAGAAGTCCTTAGAGACTTTTTATTAGCAGATCAGGAAATGTGGGTTTGGAGAGCTTAATAAACAAGTCAAAGTTCAAAAAGTTAGTTATAGGCAGACTCTGGATTTGAACCCACATCTCTTCACTCTCATTTTTGTCTCTTTCAGACAAGATTCTGTAATGAGAAAGAGTAATGGGTACACATAGATATATGCTCTCACAAGATATGTTATGTATTTTTTTCTGATTATAAAAGTGAGCATTGTTGGGCTTCCCTGGTGGCGCAGTGGTTGAGAGTCCGCCTGCCGATGCAGGGGACACGGGTTCGTGCCCCAGTCCAGGAGGATCCCACATGCCGCAGAGCGGCTGAGCCCGTGAGCCATGGCTGCTGAGCCTGCGCGTCCGGAGCCTGTGCTCCGCAACAGGAGAGGCCACAACAGTGAGAGGCCCGCGTACCGCAAAAAAAAAAAAATGTGATCATTGTAAAAATATTCAAACAACAGCCAAGTGCAGAAAGAAGAGTGAATTCTGACCTTCTATTCCAGTCAAAGGCCAGGTATTTCATATAGATCAAAAGGAAGATAAATCACCTTAGTATAGCTTAGAGCTTAAAGCTGGGAAAAGTCTAATTTTTTGAACTTGTGCTTCTTTCCCATACCATAGGAAAGCATTCATTCAAAGTCTGTCATTACTGTAGACCCAAATTTAGAAAGTTATGACCATGATATTGCTACTCTTGAAGGAAGACATCACACAGAGCAGTTTTGCAAAATGTTGTGAAATTGAGTGCTATGGAAACAGGACACCACCCGATTCCCCTTTGGAACCCATGAGGTAATCATTTGAATTATACCTTTGCAAAGACATGTTAGAATGCATTTTTAGATCTCTGTTTGAAACAGTGATTAACATGACCCTTTTTGGGGAGGCTTGATCTGCTTGTCAGCTGCCTGGAAACACAACAGGCTCTAAGAAAGGGTTTATTATACAAGTAATACAAGCCCAAAGGCAAGGTGCATGCAGAAAGAAAAAAGAGAGATTTTTTTCTGTCCTGGTGCGTCTCAGATATTTATTAATCGAGATGGCATTTGCAGCGGCAAATCCCATTTCCCCTTTCACACGCCCTCTGGCTGGCATATGATGATAGCATTAGAGCTGATGCCACTTGGCCGATCATGCATTGCTGATCACCATTCAAGGCAACAAGAAGAGACAAAAGAGAAGCCCAAGCACTCCCCAGAGCACTAATGTGAGGGTGAAATTGCGCATTTGAAACGTTTTAAAATTTCATCCCATTTCTAAACAATAACAAACTGTATTAGTTTCCTTTTATTCTTATATGTTGTTAGATAGGATGCAGTCTATTATTTATGAACCACTTGGAAAGCTGCTCCTCCCATCTCTCTATCCCCCTCCCACCTCTATCTTCCAGTCCCCGTCCTAAGTACTGCTCTGTCTTATTTAATAATCTTCCTTTTGTTCTACCCTATGCTTCTAGTTTAAATATGATAGTTATATGAGAGTGGTCACATTAGTAATATCAGGTGCCAGAAAAAAGAGAAAAGCGCTAAAATCCTTATTTATAAATAGTATTTGCATTCTGTGGGTTTCTCATGGTTTTACTAAACATTCATTGCTTCATGTTTAGAATTCATTTGACTTCATTTAGAATTCATTGCTTGACAGAATAAGGTGCTATGTAAAAGAGACGATTAGACATTTTTCCTAATTACCAGTTTTACTCTTTAAAGAGACAGATAAAATATTTATGGGGGAAAAGTGTGAGTTTATTGACAGTCAGGTTCTAGACCCACTTCCTCATTGACTGGAGTTTCTGTTAAAGGTCGTAAAAGTACTGTCTTAAGAAAGTTCTGAAAAGATCTCTGTAGCTGCTACGAGAAGTCAGGAAGTTCATGCGAAAATGAGAAAATCTCTAGTATGTAGTGCCATCTTGGGTACTCTGCTAGTTTCTATGCAACAATTACATTATAGCCTCATTTTAATATTGAATTAAGTCATGATAAGAAGGAAATTTAAATATAAAAACTGGGACTCAGAAAATAACACCGGCTCTTCTTTTCCTAAAAGCTAGACATTGTTCTAGGCAATGCAGTAGCAAACAAAATGGACAAAACCTCTGCTCTCACAGAGCTTACATTCTAGTGAAAAAATGTTAATTGAATGGACTCAATAATATAAATGTAGGTATGTGACTTATATTATTACCGATTTAATGATGAGAAAACTGGAGGCTGCCTCCATGCTAGGACAGTTTATGTACAATCCTCTAAAGACATTTGATTCATCACTGTCACGTGGATTTGACGCTAATATAAGTGATTTGGGATAAGTCTCTAACAAGACTTGCACACCAGGTTACATAATTTAGATGAGGGAGATGTAGGAGGGGTCATTCAGTTGCAAAACATATGCGTTGATACCAGCTTATTTCCTTCTTGTAGCTTTCATCCAATGACTGACCGCTCAGGAGCAAATGGGATCTGGCTAAAGAATTGGAATTTTCTAGGTATGTTCAACATCAAGTTACAGGGACTTCCCTGGTGGCACAGTGGTTAAGAATCCACCTGCCAATGCAGGGGACACGGGTTCAAGCCCTGGTCCAGGAAGATCCCACATGCCACGGAGCAACTAAGCCCATGCGCCACAACTACTGAACCTGCGTGCGTAGAGCCCATGCTCCACAACAAGAGAAGCCACCACAATGAGAAGCTCGGGCAGTGCAACGAAGAGTAGCCCCAGCTCGCCACAACTAGAGAAAGCCCGTGCGCAGCAACGAAGACCCAACGCAGCCAAAAATAAATAAATAAATTTATTACCAAAAAAAGATCAAGTTACACATTTAAAGACTTTTTTTTTTCTAAATCTCTTCACTTATGTCATCTACAGGCTTGAAGGAAAAAAATGATATCTTTTGCAGTAAAAGATAGAGTAATAGAAAGAAGTCTCAATCAGGAGATGGAGGTTCTCATCTTGGTACTTTTCACATGATATGTCTCCTTTCTGGGCCACAATTTCTCCATCTGTAAAATCAGGAGTTTGGCAGATGATCCCTAATAGCCCTTCCAACTAATGCATTCCATGCTTCTATGACTCGATGAGCTAGGGTCATATAGATGATCCTTCCCAGACTACAAATACAGAGTTTAATTTCTTACTTTAAATTATATTGTTTCTGGGAATCAATTTAAACACTTTCTTTAAAGCTAAACAGACATATAAGCAGTCCAGAAGAGCTATTTTATTTGATTCTCAAAGTTCCAAGTAAAATAAAATAATCTTTAAAAATAAATATGAATGCATATATGAAAATTAAAAAGTATGTGTTTGAATAACACTAAAAAAAATTAATAATAACAATCAAGGGGCTTCCCATGTGGCGCAGTGGTTGAGAGTCCGCCTGCCGATGCAGGGGACACGGGTTCGTGCCCCGGTCCGGGAAGATCCCACATGCCACGGAGCAGCTGGGCTCGTGAGCCATGGCCGCTGGGCCTGCGAGTCCGGAGCCTGTGCTCCGCAACGGGAGAGGCCACAACGGTGAGAGGCCCGCGTACCGCAAAAAAATAAAGTAAAATAAATAACAATCAAGAGTTTTATGTATAAAGATGGAGTCCATTTCTGATCACTGTTCCAATCCTATAAATTCTTATATACTTTAACATGGAAGACTTCTTTTGAATTTAATGGAAATAAGTCAATAATAATACAGTGTGCCCAGAATAGTTAGCCATATGCTTTCATATCAAATAATTTTGTGAATATTAACACTGAATAATAATCACATGTTCATAGCACTCTGTTCATATTCATAAGACCCATCACCTATTGAGTGATATCAATATCTCTGGCAATGTGCTAAGCTCCTCACATACTTCAAGTCTATACGTATACCTCAAGTCACTATACCTCATACCTCAAGTTGCTATAACACTGAGATTTAGATAGTATGGTGCCTATATTTGCAAATGAGTAAACAGATATACACAAGTTAAGTAATTTGATAAGGGTGACATACCCAATAAGTGGTAGAGGCTGGATTCAAACCTAGGGCTCTGTGATTGCAAAAGTCTAATGCTTTTATCTACGACCTCATTTGATCCCCACAACAACCATGTGAGATAGGTAAAGGCATGATAAGCCTCACTTTGTAGATGAGAAAACCAAGTCTGAGAGTTTACATGACTTGCCTCAAATCACAAAGCTACTAAGTAGTGGAGCAAGGGCTACAGCTTGATGACAAGTATGCAATCATGTGAAAACTTCCATTTTGTTCTTTTATATTAAGCAAGCATTTGTGAGAACAATTAAAATATTGTGCCTGTTCATGATATCAACCATGAGAGTGTTTTAGATTTTGGAACAGTGGTTCAAATAAATAGATTTAGACTATAAACTTAATTTACACAAGATATTGTTTGCTATAATTTTTCTATCAATCAAGACATTTTGAGGGAACCTCTATGTCCAGCATTCTTCTGGCATCTAACGTGAGTACAGAAAAAGGTATAACACAGTATCCATCCTCAAGGAGTTCGTAATTTCGCTAGTATCTTACTCTGCTCCGGCTGCTATAACAAAATACCATAGACTGGATGGCTTAAACAACAGAAATTTATTTCTCACAGTTCTGGAGGCTGGGAAGATCAAGATCAAGGTGCTGGCAGATTTCCTCTAGGCCATCCTCCAGGCCACAGCCAGACTATACTCCCAAAACACCAATCTCACATGCCTGCTCCAGGATCTACAGTGGCTGCCCAGGGTGAAGTACAAACTCCTTAGTGTGAATTTCTGGACCAGCTCTGTCCAATAGGAATATAAGGCTAACTGCACATGTATCTCTAAATTTTCTAGCAGCCATATTTTAAACAGTAAGAAGAAACAGGTGAAATTAATGTTAATAACATATATTTACATTCTTTTTTTAATGCTATGTCTTCAAAATCTAGTATGTATTTTGCACTTAGAGCACATCTCAATTTGGACTTTTCACATTTCCAATGGTCAGTAGCCACATGTGGTTAGTGATGACTGCATTACACAGTGCAGATATTGACATTCAGATTTTGGCTGTTGTCTCACTAATATCCTTTTTCTGGTCCAGAATCCAATTTTGGAACCCACATTGCTTTTGGTTGGTGAAGGGAATTAGGATTTGCTACTCCAAATTATGCTGCTTTGACATAAGGATTATTTTGAGCTGAAGGCAACTGAGAATCAACAAGTGCTGGAAGAGTTTTCTGCCCTCTCTTTATCTGCCGAAAAGCAGGGCATAAATTTCCCTTCGTGAAGGTGTCCCCCTCTCCTGTATCAGTAAGAGAGCAACTCATCACCAGAGATGGAAAGTTGACACTGAGATGAATCTGCATAGACAAACCTTACTAAAATAACCCTTATCTTCCGTTAATTCCCCCATATATTTCCTAGGCACTTCTCCACAATTTATTGTTCCTTGAAGCCCAACCCCCCTTTCCTTTGTTAAAATGGTATATAATTCCCAGTGCCTAGCCACTTCTTTGAGTTTCATTTCTTTTCCGTGAACTCCCATGCATGTAAAATATTAGTGAACATTGTATGCCTTTTCTCTTGTTAACTTGTCTTTTGTTAGTTTAATTCACAGACCCCCAAGGAGTTAACTTAAGAGGATATAGGAAAACTTTTTCCACCTTGACATTGTCATGTCTCCTTAGTCTCCAATCTGGGACAGATAAATTAACTTCTGAGTTAACTAAGTCAATGCAACTTGGGGCTTAGAGGTAATTATAGATAAAACCCTGGAGCGCAGGTAAGAGGAAAGAATCCACATTAATAACCTACAGAATTTGGTATGGTCTATGTGAGTAAAAATTAGTTAACTTTGTTATTAACATTGACTTTTTGGACACCTGTAGTACATTTTTAAATTTGTATATGTAAATTAGGGATTGAATTCAACACTAATAAAATCAGATTTTTTTTTTTTTAGTTGAAATAATCGTTTGAAATAGTTGAGAGAAATGACCAGATTTGATCTCGGGTGGCCTCGGCCTGCAGCGGCTTGAAGCAGGGTTTCAGTTCCTGGCCAGTGATTGAGGTCAGGTTGCAGCAGTGAGAGCACTGAAGCCTAGCCACTAGACCAGTGGTCAGTGACAAGGCCCTGGCCCTATGGCTTTGCAGAAGAAGAATTCCCACAAAGAGGGAAAGTAGTGAAACAAGTAAAGTATTTATTAGGGAAAAAAGAAGTACAGTACGTGTGGATAGACACATGGGCAGGCTCGGAGAGAGTTGTGCCCTCGTGGCAGTTTGAATCACTTTTGTGGGTCATTTCTTCCAGGTTTCCTTCGGCCAATCATTTTGATTTGCCTGGTTCAGAGTCCATATTTGGTACATCTAAGGATTTTCCCATGTGTGCGTGCACATCTCTTAGCCAAGATGGATTCTACTGAAGAGGCTTATGGGTAGTGAGCATCAGTTGGCATCAGTTAGCATCACTTCTCTTTTGACCTCCAAGGAGCCTTTCTGCATATGTGTAGTCGGGGAGGTCTCCTGACTTCGGGAATGAGGAATATGTGGTCTCTTATCTTCTATCTGGGCAGGGCCCAGCCTCCTCTCTCAATAGTCCTGTTATTCCTGTCTCGGAGTATCGGTCCACAAGGAATAAACTCAAACCCTTTGCCCCGGGGGCCATCTGTCTCCTGCCTCAGATTTATGGTTACAAATATCATTTTCTCCTCCTCTTCTCTGCCTCTTTTCTACTTTTGCCTTTCCTTCATTTTTCTTGTCTGCTGAATCCTCCGTCTTCTTTATGCTGACCGTTTGGCCAGTTGTTCAAATTTTATTGACCACCTACAATTTAGCTGCTTCTTTGTCCTTTAGGAGTAGTTATAACAGTGAGTGAAATATCTTAATTCTCCCATTATATTCTTAGATAAATAATTACTAGGAAGTTAACTCAAGTTATATGGATATTTTGGTTTGTGCAAACTCATGAAAGACGTTGCTGTCATTTGATTTATATTGCCTTACAAACATTTATAGAAAATACTGTTCAGATTCTTGAATACCCATATCGATCTTCCTAAATTATACATATCTTCAGGTGTGTTAAAATACCTCAAGCACTAGAATTAATTTAAATGGCAGGTCCTAATTGACAGGGATGATTTAGTGAAATTTCTTTAAACTGCCTTTTTTTCAGGAGAAGAAGCTTGACTTTACTCTGAAATTTACCCTTGTCTCTTTGAAAAAAAGTTTAGTGAGAAAGACTTGATGTCAGTTAACAAAAAATGACTGGAAATTTGCATACTTTTACCAATGGAATAAATGAACAAAGTTTGCAATTGAAAAGGCAGTTTACACCTTTTGTTGTTTTGGCCCATAGAAATCCTATTATACTTCAAGCACAGCTCTAAGGAATGTGCAAACAAGTATTAATTAGATCAATGACATGTCTTTGTAGTTTCTTTTATGAGTATATTTAAAACTGAATATTCAAACCTTCATTCATATATCACACACCTGTCTCACTGGTACATTTATACCCTAGTTTGTTTAATTGCTAAAGGTTATTTTCCAGATGAAGGTCCTAAATGCACTGAAACCTAGGCTACAGAGTCAGCAGTGTCCTGCCAAGGTGTTTGCGATTTAAGGGGCCACTGACTTTAAGCCCTTTAGTATTTGAAATTATTGTCTGTTACCTACCACAAATGGTGAATGCATTCAAAGGAATTCATGGAAAGATATTCCACAAAAGCAGTTTATTTTAGTTAGCGGATGGAAGGTGCACAAAAGAGCTTCATAAAATGTGATCAGACTGTGTGAAAATGTAAGAGTTGAGCTTCCAAAAACATTCACAATCTAGATGGGAGGTTTTTTATAGGCCTCTGCGATAAATGCCTACGTTCTGCCTAACTTCTATTAGTCTTTTTGATCCAGAGGAAATGTCCTGCGTATGTATTGACAGTTCAGCCTTGATCATTTTAAACTACACTTTTACAGGCAGAGCTGAGACAATCAATCTAGTTAGAAGCTTGATCCCAATTCGCACAGATAAGGCATTTTAGGCAAAACTACAGAATGTTTTAGTAAGCACTATGTGACAAGTTATACTTCAGGGCAATATATCTCTATCATTTATCTGTCTATCCATTTACCCATCTCCCTATCTAATGTTTCCTACTTCATATGCCTCTTGACAACAGATACAAGTTTTCTTCTAGTGTAAAACTATATGCATTATGCAGTAAATAGACCACAGGTGGGTATTTCTCCTGTTTTACTAGTTCTTTTGGATTTCAAATTAACATTTTCCTTTCTGAAGTAGAAAGGAAAATTCTAAGAACTTTTCTAATGGTGATTTCTATTATTGTCTTCTGTAAAAATCCAGAGTAATTAACCCTACTAGTAACTGTAACATATTTTCTTGTGCAAAAAGTAATGGAAACATGTGATGTAAAAAAGTAAAGCAACAGAGAACATAATGCATCTTTAACAGAATTTAAAGGTAGGTCTCATTGGTTAATATCATATGCTTGAATGTCACATTGAAAAGCTTTCTGAGGAGTAAACACCAAAATAAAATATTGTGCTATTTGATAAATAAGTTGAATTGAAAAAAGTTAAGACAAACCATATAAATATATATGTTCAAGTATTGCCTATAGGGTTATTTTAGTTAGAATGATTACGCACACTCAGTCTGAAATAATAAAATTATATTACAATGTCATTACAGTGAATCATTTTATAGTTCTTTACTCTGGGAAAGAAATTGCATTCCCAGCTGTTTCTCAACTCCTGTAATTTAAAGAAGTAAACCTTTTGTTCTTAAAACTTACTTAGTTCCTTCTAATTCTGTTGATGGACATCCATTTCTACTGCCTTATTTTATGTTAATATCTAACAAAGGAATGCTGTTAGCCTCCTGCCAGTAAAGGCCCCACCTCCTTTGTTGGTGGGGTGGAGAGGAGGGGGTTCTCTTTTAGCCTCTTTTACTTTACAGAAGACTTTAAACTTCCTCTCTCTACATCTAGTCAAGAAGAGGATTTCTGCATGAGCTAAAAATTCCTAGGAAAAGGCTATAGCCCCCAAGTGTGGAAGGTGGTTCTTAGCTGTCAATTCCCTTTTGTTATTCGCTCAAATGGAATTATGAAATGTTCATGGCTTTGTAGGGCAGAACGCATTTCTCCGAGCAAATGCAAATGCATTAGGTGTGCCCAGGTAATTTGAAATGCTCATGCTGGCAGCTTTTCTGCATGAGTAAAGCTGTTTAATTAATGCATTTTCCCCTTCCTTCTGATTAGTTGATTCTGATTTTCTTTGAATAAATTAAACTCTCTGTAATATGCTTCCTATAGCTTCTTGGGCTACCCAAAGCCTGATACCTCCCACCAGGAGGGCAGATGCAAAGAAATGAAATGATTCCTCTGCATATTTCTCACAGAGATTTTTCTCCTATACAAAAGACTCTGATTTTTCTTGAAATATGGCTCGGATGAGAGATGTGTTCAAAGAGGATCTTAGGGTTTCTGTTGATGTTGCGCATTGATAATAGTCCTTCCAACTTGAACCCCGGAAGTGGGTGGTGGTTCCGTTTACTTTTGTTTCATTGAGATTTGGGGAGTAAACATTCAGTGAGGTAGGAAAGAAGTGGCCTAAACGCTTTCCCTCATAACAGTGCTCATATTAACTGTCACTGCTTAGTACTCATGCCGGCTTCTATGCTTGGCATAGGGTTAAAATTTTTTTGTAAGCGTTACAGGTTTCTAAAGGAAACGTTTGGTTTGTGAAAATAATTTATTTGCATCAGAAAGGCAGAGTGGCCTGGATTAGGGAAAGACTGTGTTTAAAACCCTAACTCTGCCACTAACCAGTTTCGGTCAAATCAAGGTCTTGCAGCAGCCTAATCTCTTAAGTGGGGCCCTCCCAGCCTTTATATCCTCAATAGCCTTACAGGAAATACACACGTATCAGGCATCTCACCAAGAGTTGATATAAGGTCCCAAACTGCTGTCCCATCTTAGGTTTTTGCTTCTATAGCCACAAGGGAAATCCCTAAAGAGAATGTCCTCCTTCTTGCCCCACTGCATTTGGACACACTGCAGAGGTAATGCAATCACGTTCTTGAGAAAATTGTTATGAAGCATAATGACAATAGTCACAAGATCACCAGCTGGTATTTTGTAGCTTTTTTCTCCTAGATACTTGAGACTTGTAGTCAGTCTTTTAGATCGATTTTTGTGTACTTATGTCTCTAACAGACTCCTTGGTTTCATTTTTAAGGCTTTTGTCAAGGAACATCGGAACTGAATGCCAATGCTACTGTTACAATCAGATTCTCTATCTTTTTATTAATATCTTCTACCCACCTCCATTGTTCACTTAATACATCCAATAACTCTATCTCAGGGCTAATTGACATGACTGATTTGCAGAAAGAGGTATAGCTCACTTTACACTCCAGAAGTGTTGGAGAAGTTCTGTATGATTAAGGATAGGTCAAGAGGGGAACAATATTTTTACACTGAATCTTATAATTATGTTAAGATCCTTTATGTTATGAATGGTTTTCCTTGAGGTCTCTTACCACTCAAAGTAGTTAATGAGTAAGTGTAGTAGTGTTTAAAGTAGACTAGTTTGATTAAGTAGACAACCCACTCCTTAATCTAGTATTTTGCAATGTGTATCCAGCTGTTTTCTTCTTAATTTTTTATTTTGAAAGAATTCCAAACTTACAGGAACGTTGCAAGAATAGTACATACAGCTCCATATACTTTTCATTTAGATTCACCAATTATTCAGTTTGCTTTATCATTCTCTATTTTTCATTATTATTATTTTTGGTTGTGCTGCGGGCTTGTGGGATCTTAGTTCCCCAACCAGGGATTGAACCTGCATCCACAGCAGTGAAAGCGCCGAGTCCTAACCACTGGACCGCCAGGGAACTTCCTCATTCTCTCTTTAAATAAAAATATATTTTATTATTTTTCCCTAACTAATCTTGAGTAAGTTGCAAATATGATATGCCCATTGCCCCCAGGATAGTTCAGTGTGTATTTCCTAAAAGACAAAGGTACTCTTCTGTATAATCAGTGCTACCATCAAAATCAGGAAATTGATATTTTTACAATACTTCCGTCTAATCCACAGACTCAATTTGTTTTTTTGGTGTTTTTTGTTTTGTTTTTATTGAAGTATAGCTGCTTTACAATGTTGTGTTAGTTTCAGGCGTACCACAGACTCTACTTGAATTTCACCTATGGTCCAATAATGTCTTTTAATTAATTAATTAATTTATTTATTTATTTTTTGTGGTACGCGGGCCTCTCACTGTTGTGGCCTCTCCGGTTGCGGAGCACACGCTCCGAACGCGCAGGCTCAGCGGCCATGGCTCACGGGCCTAGCTGCTCCGCGGCATGTGGGATCTTCCCGGACCGGGGCATGAACCCGTGTCCCCTGTATCGGCAGGCGGACTCTCAACCGCTGCGCCACCAGGGAAGCCCTAATAATGTCTTTTATAGCAATCGATTAGTCAATAAATAAGATATATTTTTTCTTCTGGTCCAGGATCCAATCCAGGATCATGCGTTACATTTAGCTGTCACATCTTTTCGGTTCTGTTCAATCTAGAACATTTTCTCAGTTTTTCCTTGTCTTTCATGACCTAGACATTTTTAGAGTACAGTTCAGTGGTTTTATAGACTGTCCCTCAATTTGGGTCTGTCTGATATTTCCTTATGAGTAGATCCACTTATGCATTTTTTGGCAAAAATATAACAGAAGTAACGTTGTGCTTTTCTCAGTTTATCCTATCAGGAGGTACATTGAATTGTCCCATTACTAGTGATGTTAACTTTAATCACTGGTTAAGGTGATATCCATCAGATTTCTTCACTAAAAAGTTACTATTTTCCCTTTGTTATAAATAAGTATTTTGTGAGGGGATGCTTTGAGACTATGTAGATATCCTGTTCCAATGGTGATTTTCTAATTCTCCCATTTATTTGTTAGCATTCTACTGTAAGGAACAACTTTCCTTTCCTCCCTATTTATTTATAAAAATATGGTATAAAATTTCTTCCCTATTTACTTATAAAAATATGGTATAAAATATGAATTTCTATTTTACAAACTGGGTTATAATATGTTACCATCATTATTTATTTTGATGTTCAAATTATATCAGATTTGGTCAATGAGAATCACCTCAGGTTGGTGCCTGTGTCCTTTTGACGTGCCCTCATCATTTTGGGGATGCTTTCTTACTTTCTGGCACAATTAGATATCCCAGACTCACCTTGTCTTTTTCCCTTTCCCAGGTCTACAGTCAGTCATTTCTCTCCATTTATTGGAGAATGCTATTTAAAGCACCAAGATCTGGGAACTAGGTGTGTTCATTGCTGCTTGGCTGTTAGGGTTTCTAAGCCCCCTCAGTGGACAGAGATAAGAAATTTTATATATACAATAAGCAGATTTACCATAAATAGCAGATTTACTATAAAGCAAATTAGGAATACATGTCAGGGCCCATCATTTACATGCTCCCTCCCAACGCAATGTGTTCATGTTGTCTTATGTTTTGCAAAATTTGAAAATAGTTAAGACATTGTCTCTCCATTTCGACTTCCTCTCCATTATACCTGCCTTCTTGTAGAGTGGCATTTGAGTGGCTGCAGGTATTTTGGGGGTTGGGATAAGAGAAAGGTGAAGTGGGGATACATTTTTTAAACAACTTTACTGAGGTCTAACTGACATACAGAAAGCTATCCATATTTAATGTGTACAACTTGATGAGCTTGGAGATAAGTATATGCCCATGAAACCATCACCACAATCTATGCCATAAACATATTCATCACCTCCAAAAGTTTCCTCCTCCTTCTTTCTTTATTTAAGATGATGATGATGATAAAAACACTTAATGTAAGATCTACCATAGCAAAATTTTCAGTGTACAGTATGGTATTTTTAGCTCTAGACGTTATGCTGTACAGTTGATCTCTAGGACTTATTCATTTTATATGACTGAAACTTTGTGGAAGTGGGGATACATTTAGTTGGGATTAATGGGATATATTTATGCCGCTTATAGTCTCCAGGGGTTATAATTATAACTACCTATAAAGGGTAGGAATAGCTTGCTTTACCACTCACTGTGCCATCTCACGTGGTGCCATGGCATGGAAGTGCAGGCCCAAAAGTAATATCATGATATTGAATGTGTCCCATGGTGCCGATCACTGGAAGTATGTGGTTCATGCAGGGGAAACGAGGCTGAAATCTACAGAGCTAGAAGCTAGTCTGTAGAAAATTCTTCCAAATCTTACAGGTCGGATATGAGAGAAACTTGAGAATTTTCATGCTATTTTCATTAAAAAATTATAAGTTTACATGATATTAATAATGAAGATTTGTGCTGATGAAAGAAACTCTTCAAAACTATCAATAATAATAAAAACAAAATTTAATCAATCATGCTAGAGGAAAGATCGAATTACCTTTCTATTTTCCCTATGGAAATTTATATTACAAAATCGTTGTCATATGGAAAGATCATCAAAGAGTATGCAGCTTTAAAAGTGGGAAAATGTAGCTATGTCAGGCAGTTTATTAATATAAATAGTATATTACTTTTATGGATTTTGTAATGTTTGTGCTATTTCAGCTTTTAAAAATTTATGATTTCTTGTGATTTCTATATTCTAAATAAATATTTATTTTATTACTTAATTTTGTATTTACATTCTTTTGTACTCTTTTTCTTAACGATAGTGCTACAAATTGTATAAACCTTAAGACCCAGAAAACCTGGATCCACATCTGACAACATGGCAGGTGGTAGGCATTCAATAGATAATTGTTGAGTGAGTGAATGAATGAATGAGTTGAAAGCATATTTTTATGCATTCTTCGAGGGCACAGAAGGCATTGGAAGAAATGCCAATCAGTTAGCAGCTGGGTAAGTGTGGTGGCAACTAGAGGCAGAGGGAGTCCCAGCTTGAGATCTCTGGTGGGTGGGGAGCTGCACCAAAGTAGAAGTCATTGCCTCCTCGCCACCTCGTTAAGAGGCTGAGGAGATATGGTCTGAGTTAGGTGAGAAGTGGGGAATGATTTGCAGGGGTACTCGGTGGGGGAGGGGGGGATCCGTGCTCTGGATCCATTCTCTCAACCTGGATATTATCTCTACCTTTGGTAATGAGGTTTCTAGCAGCAAGATGTGGGTCTGGCACGTCGTTTCTTTGTTACTAGAGATATTACCATACAACTCTTTCCAAATGTAAATTACACTAAAAGGACATCCATTTCTAGTTATTTGCAGTTTCAGTAGAGAAAAATAAAGGCCAAAAAAATTTGCACTATTCTAAGATCACAGAGGTAGGAGAAAAGCTAGTGATAATTTGGAAAATAGACTCACAAATCATTGTCTTTTTTTATTTGCAGTTAAACCACACCTCTGATAATATTGAGGACAATAATAATTTGATTTGGGTTTTGATCTTTTCAAAGTCAGTCATGTTTGCCTCTATTTTTTCAGGTGGATTGTTTGGAGTATTTAAAGTCCTCAAGGGGAAAACAACAACAGAAAATTAGGCAAAAGCCTTGCATCTTCATTATCAGTCACTTAATTTGTTTTTCAAATATCCATAAATGTGAAGTAGTCCACAAACAATCAGCCTTTATCCAGACATAGTGAAGACAAAGAAAATGTTGTCTTCCATAGAAGGTAAAATGCAAGGTTGCACAGGATAAGACATTATGTTTCACTAACTAATTATAATATTTGCATAAAATGAATCCATGAAATCATCATATATGTATTACTTAACACTAGGTTATCAATCACTGCCCATTTTTTAAATGATAAAAATGCTTCATTAGGACAATTGGAATAAATATAATGAACATAGTTATCTCCCTTTTACATTTGAAATACGTTTAAGTGAAAAGACGATATAAAAATATCCAGGACAATTTTGATAAAAGAAAACCCATCCATAATCCCTGCAACCTATGAGTAATATTTTAATTTTTGTCTATTATCTTTGAAGACTTTTTAATCCATATTCGTAAATTTCTACATCATTGCAATCATTAGGTAACTATTATTTTATAGTTTGAATTTTTCATTCTGTGTTAAATATACATGCTACCATGTTTCCACAGTCTTCAAAATGATCCTATTAATGGCTGTGTAACCTCCCAGTGAGTAAATGTATCCTTCTTTATTAAGTCATTCTCCTGTTGTCATGACTGGTAGGTAATGTGAGCTCTCAGGATGGTGTGTCCCCTTCTCCTGGGGAAGGAGGAGAGGAGGATGGGAAAGGAAAAATTGAACATAGTGAGAAAATTATTATATTATGACTTGAATTGATTTCTCCCCATTATAAAAGTAATACATGATAATTATGGAAAACCTAGGAAATCTCAGTGTATATTAATAGGAAAATAAAAATCACCTAAAATGTGGCTGCTTGGTGGTCATCCTAGCTCCAACAGAAAGAATGGTTAAGTCTTGATTATTCAGGAGCTGATATATTTTGGACCATCACTTTTCAGTTTTTTCTAATTTTTGACAAATATAAGCCACAGGAGGAAAAAAACCAATCTTGTCATTTCTTAGACGTATTTCATTTGGACCCCAAACAGTGTCCCCCAGTCTTATCTCCAGGTGTTTGGGATGGGGTTTGCATATTTCCAGAAATTACAACCACTCCCAAAGCATGAATATTTGCTAACCATTAAGAGGAATGAGGAAAGAAAATAGAAAGCCGTAATAATTCTTGGGAGAGGGGCACTAATTCTGAAAAAAAAACAGTTTTTTAAAAAAAAGTTAAAACTACTGGATTTATAGTTGGAATAGAGTGCAACTTCCTGGGACTTCCCTGCTGGGCCACTGGTTAAGACTCCACGCTCCCAATGCAGGGGTCCAGGTTCGATCCCTGATCGGGGAACTAAGATCCCACACACCACAATTAAGCCCATGCACCGCAACTACTGAGCCCACATGCTGCAACGAAGAGCCCGTGTGCCACAGCGAAGACCCAGCGCAGCCTAAATAATAAATAAATAAATTAATTAAAAAAACAAAGTGGAGATAAAAAAAATTAAAAATTGCTAAAAAAAAAAAAGATTGCAACTTCCTACAAGGACTCCATTAAAGAGGACAAATCCTCTTTTATTTTGTTTATTTTTTAAAATTTAATTTACTTTAATCTTTTATACAGCAGGTTATTTGTCAGCTATTTTATACAAATTAGTGTATATATGTCAATCCCAATCTCCCAATTCATCCCACCACCACCTCCCAGCTTTCCCTCCTTTGCGTCCATATGTTTGTTCTCTACATCTGTGTCTCTATTTCTGTCTTGCAAACCGGTTCATCTGTACCATTTTTCTAGATTCCACATATATGCATTAATATACGATATTTGTTTTTCTCTTTCTGACTTACTTCACTGTATGACAGTCCCTAGGTCCATCCACATCTCTACAAATGACCCAATTTTGTTCCTTTTTATGGCTGAGTAATATTCCATTGTATATGTGTACCACATCTTCTTTATCCATCCGTCTGTTGATGGGCATTTAGGTTGCTTCCATGACCCGGCGATTGTAAATAGTGCTGCAATGAACATTGGGGTACATGTATGATTTTGAATAGTGTTTTTCTCAGATATATGCCCAGGAGTGGGATTGCTGGATCATATGGTAATTCTATTTTTGTTTTTTGTTTTTTGGGTTTTTTCTGTGGTACACGGGCCTCTCACTATTGTGGCCTCTCCCGCTGCGGAGCACAGGCTCCGGACGCGCAGGCTCAGTGGCCATGGCTCACGGGCCCAGCCACTCCGCAGCATGTGGGATCTTCCCGGACCGGGACGCGAACCCGTGTCCCCTGCATCGGCAGGCGGACTCTCAACCACTGCGCCACCAGGGAAGCCCGAGTGAATGTATTTGATGTGAGATATGGATAAAAATTAATGTCAATCTCAGGAAGTCCAGAACATTTTTTTCTTTTTTGCGGTACGTGGGCCTCCCACTGTTGTGGCCTCTCCCGTTGCGGGCCACAGGCTCCGGATGTGCAGGCTCAGCGGCCATGGCTCACGGGCCCCGCTGCTCCGCAGCATGTGGGATCTTCCCAGACCGAGGCGCGAACCCGTGTCCCCTGCATCGGCAGGCAGACTCTCAACCACTGCGCCACCAGGGAAGCCCTATTTTTAGTTTTTTAAGGAACCTCCATACTGTTCTCCATAGTGGCTGTACCAGTTTACATTCCCACCAACAGAGCAAGAGGGTTCCCTTTTCTCCACACCCTCTCCAGCATTTGTTGTTTGTAGATTTTCTGATGATGCCCATTCTAACTGGTGTGAGGTGATACCTCACTGTAGTTTAGATTTGCATTCCTCTAATAATTAGCGATGTCAAGCATCTTTTCATGTGCCTTTTGGCCATCTATATGTCTTCTTTGGAGAAATGTCTATTTAGATCTTCCCCCCATTCTTTGACTGGAGGACAACCCTCTTTTAGATGGTTGAGTTGTTGTGTATACCTTATGAGCAAAACTTACCCTTCAGCTTTTCAATGCAAGTCTCTCCTTAAGGGTGGGCAGAGAATTTTTATGAACTGTTGGCATTTGGATGGAACGGTTCTTCATTTCGTGCTGTTCATTGCAGGGCATTTAGTGCTGGCCTCTGTCCACTAAAGCTAGAAGTATCCCTTGTTCTGACAAAACTGCCCTCTCCCCATTTTCACAAGTCCCCTCGGGATAGGTGGGGTCAACTTTGGTTGAGGACTACAGCTTTGGTTTCTAAAAGTACTAGAAAAGATACACCTATCTTGATGGGCAGGTGTAAATTGAGCAAGTTCTAATCTTTTCAACAAATAATCTTGTCTGCAGTAGAGGGATCACGGCAAACCACAATCTGATCATGAGCTAAAAATCAGATAAATCCATCACTGTATGAACAAGAAGCGGAGATCTGAAGCTTATTTTATTTAGCACCGGAAAGACCTTTACCTTAGAGTAGTATCTTACTATTAATAATGCTTTGTAGTTCAGGAAGCCCCTCCAACCTTGTTATTTGTTTTAATCTAGGCTGCATCCCTGTAAATTAAGGACATTTATTATCTGAATTTTACTGACCAAAAACTGAGGCTCAGAAATCCCAGGGTCCTACAGGTAGGAAGAGGTAAAGCTGGGACTAGAATCTGGGTGTTCAAATTCCTAGGCTGTGCCTGATTTATCACATAACTCTCCACCATACTGGTTCTGGAAAATATGGAGAGAGGGCAGTGGAGTAGGCACAAAAATAAAAATAAGGGCAAGAAAATATGGCCAGGAGGCTGAGGACCATTAAACCAAGAGAAGAAAAACTTAGGGAGCTAATTCTTTAGGAGCTTTAGCAACGAGAAGTGAATGTTAAGTGAATCTTTTCCATTTTGACTAATGGTGTACTCAAAATCAATGAAACGGAACTGTAAAAAAACAAAACAAAAATAAAACATACAGCCACGTTTGATATTCATAAAGTAGTTTTGGACAGGGCAGAGTATTCAACACTGGATAAGTTACCAAGAGAAGTTGGGGAAATTTCCTTAGATGCTTTCAAGCCCAGCAAGGTGTGTGTAGCTCATGATCACATGCATCCCATTGGTGGGAGAGGTGCTTATTGAAGTTTTCAGCGTCTCTCACAGAACTGCACTGTCTGGGAAGTGTGTTTCTCACCCACTGAAATTTTATTTCTCTTTCCAACTCTGTGATGAGTGAAGAGCCTGAAAGTGACGATGTGCTGCTGCAGGTCCCAGCTCAACACTAGAGTCCAGGGTGAGAGTGGAGCTGTGGGGATGACATGACACCCTTGGTGGAGGGGAAGAAGGACCTGCAGGTAGCCCTACAGTGTTTGGCCTGGGAAGGGGGAAATAATTGACCCTTTCTCCTGTATTCTCTCCTTACACTTTACTATAGGGGGAACTTGACTTGAAAGTGCTGGAAGCCCAGTTTTTTCATTATATACCTGCCAAGAGGATTCATCTCAAACTGACAGGAAGCAGCTCATAACCTATGAATTACTGTAACCGTTGCAGTCAGGTAGAACATTCTTTCCTCTTGCCTCATTATGTAAATCCTAACCTGCAAAGTGGTGTGTGCATTCTTCTACTGTGAGGCATCAGAAGCTTTGATCGGTTTCTCAGAGGTCTGAGACTCCAAAAACGTATTTTCAAAAGCACTTTAAAGTTTGTCTAGCTAACCACTAAAGAAAAGCAAATAAGAAGTGAGAAAAATAGCAAACACAGGGAAACTACAAAATGACAGAGATCTCTGGAAGTCCCCACACCTGCCCTTGCCTTTCTTGCAGGTAACCAGAAGGCCTGAAGCTGCTCTCAGCGTTCACCTGCCTTCCCTAGCTCTCCACATTTCTCTAGGAAGTTTAGCCTGTCACTTTTTTTTTTTTAGCCTGTCACTTTTAAATTTCATGTTTTTATTCCAATTTATGCTGGGTGGCTTCAGTTTTTGCACGAACTTACTCATTAGGCTCTTAAAATGCTATTTGTAATTATGAAGCATTTCAAACATTCAGACTATATATAATATACCAGACACTTACACACTCCCCAGGATAAAACAGACGTTAACATTTAAAGACTATCCCTTTTTGTAAAGAAACAGAATGGCACAAACACATATTTCCCGTTCTTTCCCTCCCTAGAGGTAACCACCAATCAGAAAATTGGTGAGCATCATTCTTATGTATGTTTCCTGTGTATGCCTGTGTCTCCACAAAACAGTAGAGCTCCAAACTCTTTTCTATAGTGGCTGCACCAATCTACATCCCTACCAACAGTGTATGAGGGAGAACAGAAAGAATCAGGAAGTTTTTACCGCTGCTTCTGCTGTCTCTTAACATCTATGAAGCTGGTGACTGAGCAGGAGAATGGAATTTCTCAGTCATTATTGTTTCACATATTTCTTCTGCTGCTTTCTTTTT
Organism: Phocoena phocoena; assembly: GCF_963924675.1. Taxonomy (NCBI): domain Eukaryota; kingdom Metazoa; phylum Chordata; class Mammalia; order Artiodactyla; family Phocoenidae; genus Phocoena; species Phocoena phocoena. The sequence continues at coordinate 115,841,013 of NC_089240.1, forward strand.
TCTCTTTCTGGTATTCTTATTATGTGTGTGTTACACCTTTTCTAGTTGTCCCACAGTCCTTGTATATTCTGTTCCTTGTTTTTTTTTTTCACTGTTCGCTTTTCAGTTTTGGAGGTTTCTACTGAGATAGCCTCAAGCTCAGAGATTCTTTCCTGAGCTGTGTCCAGTCTACTAAAAAACTCATCAAAGGTACTCCACATTTCTTTCAGTGTTTTTGATCCCTTGAATTTCTTCTTGGTTCTCCCTTATGCTTTCCATCTCTCTGCTTGCATTCTCTACCTAATCTTGCATGCTACTTTATCCATTGGAGCTCTTAGCATATTAATCATAGTTGTTCTAAATTCCCGGTCTGATAATTCCAACACCCCTGCCATGTTAGGTTCTTGTGCTTGCTTTGTTTCTTCAAAATGTGTTTTCTGCCTTTTGGTATGCCTTGTGATTTTTTTCTCGATTGCCAGGCATGATGTACTGGGTAAAAGGAACTGATATAAACAAGCCTTCAGTAACGAGGTGCTAAGTTGTGGGGGAAGGGCAACCATTCTTTTGTCCTATGATTAGGCCTCAGTCCTTCAGTGAGTCTATGCCTCCGGACTGTGAATTTCACAGGAGATTCTTAGATTTTTCTCCTGTCCTAGGTGGAACAGAATGGCTAGAGTGGGCTAGAGTTGGGCATTTCTCTTCTCCCACCTGGAAGGCTAGAACCAGCTGGAGTTGAATATGTCCCTTCCTCCAGGTCAGTTAGGCTCTGATAATACCCCACCAGATTAGGCCCCGGTTAACTAGTTTTTTTGACGATAGGCCTTATTAAGAACAGATTACTGTGGAAACAACTCAAATGTCCATCGAATGATGAATGGATAAACAAAATGTCTATTCGGTGGAATATTACTCAGTAATAAAAAGTTATGAAGTACTGATTCATACTACAATATGGATGATCCTTGAAAACATTATGCTAAGTGAAAGAATCCAGTCATAGAAGGTCACAGGTTGAATGATTCCAGTTATAAGAATTGTCCAGAATAGGGAAATCCACAGAGACAGAAAGTAAATTAGTGGCAGCCTATTGCTGGGGAGCTTGGGGGGGAATGGGGAGTGACTTCTCATTAGTACTGTGTTTCATTTTAGGGTGATGAATATGTTCTAGAATTGATTGGGTTTGATTGTACAACTTTATGAATATTCAACAAAACATTGGATTGTAAACGTGAAATTGTGAATTGTACGGTATGTGAGCTATATCTCAATAAAGCTGTTTCCAAAAATGCAAAATATAAATTAAGTGTGACTTCTGGGGATTACCTTGTGAGCAGCATTTCAAACTATGGTGAAACCAGACCACTGGTGCAGTCTGGCCAGTTGCATGGCTGCCAAATTAGTTTGGGCGTATAAAAGAGTTGGAGAAATACTGAATTTGGTGACCACTCCAGAATTTCTGTGTAGAAGAGGCTCTGGGAAGGGATCTTGTTGGAAGGAGCTAAAATATTAGTTTTGAGACCGTGTTTACATAGCCTGCAGCTTTTTTTCATAGATTCTGTGTTTCTTTGTGGTGGCATTGAAGGGATGCTGGCTTTTTAGAGGTTATAGGAAGGAGATTAGACCTCTTTCCACCCCCAGCTGCTGTTTGCCTTCACCGTCATCTGACCTCTAAACTGGGAGTTGGAATGTAAACTTTGTCATGGTGGAGACTGTCTGACTCATTCACCACTATATCTCTTGTGCTTGCCGTGTAACAGGTTTGCAATAAACGCTTATTGAATGAATAAATGATGCTATCACTTCTTAGAAGTGACGATGAAAAGAATGATGTAGTTGTGGGAGCTCCAATAAATTGCTCATCCTATTTTTGAAAAGAAGTTGAGCAAAAAGATGAAGAAGTGCCAGTTAGAGACTATAATGTCACCTTTATTACCATTAACTAATGGTTAAGTTAGAGGACATAGCTTATATCTGAAGGCATGTAGAACCATGAACGCTTAACTTCAGACCTAGATATACTTACTGTGCTAGATTGTTGCAGTTATGGCCCCAATTTGTTCTTACCTTCCTGGGCAGTCCCTTCCCGCACTCAACTCTGGGCTCAGCCATGTGACTTTCTTTGGTCAATAGAACATTAGAAAATATGACACAGGCAGATACTTGGAAAAACTCTTGCACATTGAAGCTTTCCCCTTCTACTGCTGGGAAACCTTCTATCACTGTGAGAACAATCTCATGCTAGACTCTTGAAGAGTGAGAGATCATGTGGACAAAGGCCCCAGCTGTACCAGTTATCTCAGCTGTCCCAGATGAGACCCCAGACATGTGAGTGAAACTATAGTAGACCGTCTAGACCCAACTGAGCCAACCTTGATCAGAAGATCCTCTCCAGCTAGCCAATAGAATCATGAAGAATGATGTTTACTGTTTTAAGTACTGTTGTGGGTTGAATAATGTTTCCTAAAAAGATATGTTGAAGTCCAAACCCCTGCTACCTGTGAATGTGACCTTATTTGGAAATAAGGTTTTGCAAATATAATTAAGATGTAAGTTACAATGAGGTCATGCTGGAGTAGGGTGGGCCCTTAATGCAATATGACTGGTATCCTTATAAGAAGAGGGGAAGAAACACAGAGACTGACACACGAGGAGAATACCATGTGACTATGGAGGCAGAGATTGGAGTGATGCTTCTACAAGACAGGGAATGCCAAGTATTGCTGGCTGTCACCAGAAACTAAGAGAAAGGCATGTGACAGAGTCTCCCCTAGAGACTTCAAAGATAGTGTGGTCTTGCTGACACCTTGATTTTAGATTTCTAACCACCCGGACTGTGAGAGAATAAGTTTCTGTTTTAAGCTACCCAGTTGGTGATACTGTGTTACAGCAGCCCTAGGAAACTAATACAGCCACTAAATTTGGGATTGGTTTGTCACATGGTAAAAGCTAACTGATATACATACCTGATCATTCATGGCGGCAATAGACCAGGTCCAATGTGCATGCCCAGAGAAAATTTACAGTATGAAAGAGCATTCTATTAGAAAGCTTGATCTAAAAGAAAGAAAGAAGAAGCCTATGGGCCTAGCATACTTCATTTATTCTCCCCAGATTCATTAAATAGATAAGTCACTCCACCTCTTCTGTAGTTTGGTTTGTGAAGAGGTGGAAAGAGTCTAGGAATGCCACAATAACTGAACTCCCTCCTATGGAATAAAACATCAGGAACTGGAAAGGAGCATCCCCCTCAGCAGTTGTCATACACTTAAAAGATGGAAAACTAGATTTGGTACTACTAAGACTTATAAAGAAAAGCTAGGGTTCATCTAGGAAAATTGTGATCATGGGTGAACATCACACTTACAGCTGGATATAATGTTCTACTCCAAATGGCTGCAACACTTTACTTTTCCATCAGCCAGTATGGATACACCAAATCCCAGGTCATGAAGATTTACCCTTATCTTTTTTTCTAAGAGTTTTGTCTCTTACATTTAGGTTGTTGATTCATTGGAGTTAATTTTTGTATATGGTGTGAGGTAGGGGTCTAACTTGATTCTGTTGTATTCATCATGCAAAGGAAAAAAACCTCACATATATTTCTTTTTTTGGGGGAAGGAAAATTTTATTTTTTCATTTTTTGCTTTATAACAAAGTGAATCAGCTATACATATACATATATCCCCATATCTCTTCCCTCTTGCATCTCCCTCCCTCCCACCCTCCATATCCCACCCCTCTAGGTAGTCACAAAGCACCGAGTTGATCTCCCTGTGCTATGTGGCTGCTTCCCACTAGCTATGTTTTACATTTGGTAGTGTATGTATGTACATGCCACTCTCTCACTTTGTCCCAGCTTACCCTTCCCCCTCCCCATGTCCTCAAGTCCTTTCTCTAGGAGGTCTGTGTCTTTATTCCTGTTCTGCCCCTAGGTTCTTCATGACCATTTTTTTTTTTACATTCCATATATATGTGTTAGCATACGGTATTTGTTTTTCTCTTTCTGACTTACTTCACTCTGTATGACAGAGTCTAGGTCCATCTCCCTCACTACAAATAACTCAATTTCGTTTCTTTTTATGGCTGAGTAATATTCCATTGTATATATGTGCCACATCTTCTTTATCCATTCATCCGATGATGGACACTTAGGTTGCTTCCATGTCCTGGCTATTGTAAACAGAGCTGTAATGAACATTGTGGTACATGACTCTTTTTGAATTATGGTTTTCTCAGGGTATATGTCCAGTAGAAAAACCCACATATATTTTGTCACTTGGGTTCTAGTAGAATAGAGAAGCATATAAATTGCGTTAGCATTTAGTATAATTCCTGAATATGTTTTAAAATGGCTGAGGACACATAATATTCTCTGTAGAATTTACCTGTTATGCCAAATCCCCAAATAAATTGTTGCTATTAGAAGTGACTTGAGAGTGTGGGAGTCTTAACCAGACATCTATACAAATTTTTAATAAAAAACAATAGAATTCTGTAGTTTTTGTGCAAATTGGAAATGACTTTGCCATCTTGATGGATCTCACTGTATAGTTGGCTGAGTTCTGTAGCTTGTTTGAAGATGATCTTTTAAACCCTATGATTAGGGTTTTATTTACCTTAGGTCATAGGTCACATCCCCTTTGTTTACTACTAGCACTCCTGTGTGGGTAGTTCCCAGTCAGAGGGACTCTGTGAGCAGAAGACCAAGGATTTCTGTGGAGATAAAGGTCATAATTCATCTAACGGACCTTTCATGGGTATTTACATTTAAAGCACTGTGCTAGATTCTGGGAGATACAAAGGCGGTGGGAAATTGTTTTTATATTCAAGGAGCTGGCAGGCTGGTTCAGAATATAAAACATGTTTATAAACTACTATAGCACTAAGGTAAAAGTAGTTAAGTGATTAAAGTAGTTAAAAGGAGAGTTACAAATAATTGAAGCCATCTACATATGCTCAGGAGGCAGCGTACCATACATCCATGTTATCTCTGAAAAATTCAAAGTAACACCTATTTCACCTGTATGACAGTGCCCCTTTCTCTCTAGAAAGTGTCATTGTTAGTATAGTAAGTATATGATCACTCATAAAAACAGATAAACAGCCAAATGAATTAGAGTGCTGAACAACCATATTATGATTTCCTGGTAAAAGAAAGAAAGTAGCAGCAAAAAGCAATTGTACCAAAAAAAAAAGTTGCATTTCTATACACTAACAATGACCAATCCAAAAAGGAAATTAAGAAAAAAATTCCGTTTATAATAGTATCAAAAAGAATAAAGTTCTAAGGAATAAGTTTAACCAAAGGGAAGACTTGTACACTGAAAACTACAAAACACTGCTGAAAATAACTAAAGAAGACCTAAATAAAGGGAAAGCTACCTTGTATTCTCGGATTGGAAGACTTATTAGGATGACAGTACTATCCAAAGTGATCTACAGATTGAATATAATCTCTACAAAAATTCCAACAGTTTTTTGCAGAAATAGAAAAACCCATCATAAAATTCATAGGGACTTTCAAGGGAACCTGAATAGCCAGGATCAAAGAGGAACAAAGTTGGAAGACTAACACTTTTTGATTAAAAACTTACTACAAAGCAATAGCAAACAAAACAGTATGGAACTGGCATAAGGACAGATAAACAGGCTACTGGAATAGAATAGAGGGCCCAGAAATAAGTCCTTATCCCTATATGGTCAATAGAATTTTGTAAAGGGTGCCAAGGCCATTCAATGTGGAAAGGACAGTCTTTTCAACAAATGGTACTGGGAAAACTGGATATCCACATGCAAAGGAATGAATTTGGACCCTTACCTTACACCATATACAAAAATTAACTCAGAGTGGATCAAAGACCTAAATATAAGAACTAAAACTTTAGAAACACTTAGAAGAAAACATAGGGGTAATTCCTCAGGTACTTGGATTTGACAATGGATTCTTACATATGACACCAAAAACATGAGCAACAGAAGAAAACTTAGATAAACTGAACTTCAACAAAATTGAAATCTTTTGTTCATCAAAGAACATTATCAACACGGGGCATAGATAACCCACAAAATAGGAGAAACCATTTGCAAATCATATATCTGATAAGGGAGACAAAAACAACAAAAAACAAACAACCCAATTCAAAAATGAGCAAAGAACCTGAAAAGACATTCCCCCTTATGAAGATATACAAATGGTCAATAAGCACATGAAAAGATGCTCAACATCATTAGTCATTAAGGGAGTACAAATAAAAATCAAAATGAGATACCATTTCACATCCATTAGGATAACAATTATTATTTTTTTTAAAAAATGTGTTGTTTCCTTTTTTTAAAAATTAATTTATTTTGGGCTGTGTTGGGTCCTCGTTTCTGTGTGAGGGCTTTCTCTAGTTGCGGCGAGTGGGGGCCGCTCTTCATCGCGGTGCGTGGGCCTCTCACTGTCGCGGCCTCTCTTGTTGCGGACCACAGGCTCCAGACGTGCAGGCTCAGCAGTTGTGGCGAATGGGCCTAGTTGTTCCGCGGCATGTGGGATCTTCCCAGACCAGGGCTCGAACCCGTGTTCCCTGCATTGGCAGGCAGATTCTCAACCACTGTGCCACCAGGGAAGCCCAGGATAACTATTATTTTAAAAAATGGAAAATAACAATTGTTGGGGAGATTGTAGAGAAATTAGAACTCTTGTGCACTGTTGGCAGGAATGTGAAATATTGCAGCTACTGTGGAAAACAGTTTGGCAGTTCATCAAAAATGTAAGCATAGGATTACCGTATAATCCAGTAATTCTACTCCTAGGTCTATACCCAAAAGAATTTAAAGCAGATGCTCAAACAGATATTTTTTTTTTTTTTTTTTTGCGATATGCAGGCCTCTCACTGTTGTGGCCTCTCCCGTTGTGGAGCACAGGCTCCGGGAGCGCAGGCTCAGCGGCCATGGCTCACGGGCCCAGCCGCTCCGCGGCATGTGGGATCTTCCCGCACCGGGGCACGAACCTGCGTCCCCTGCCTCGGCAGGCAGACTCTCAATCACTGCGCCACCAGGGAAGCCCTCAAACAGATATTTGCACACCAATGTTCATAGCAGCATTATTCACAATAGCCAAAAGGTGAAAGCAACCTGTGTCCATCAATAGATGAATGTGTATAGTCTGGCTGATAATATTTGTTGAATGTGGCAGGTTTGCTGCTAAGGTTTCTCATTATTTGTTGTCTCTCAAATTAAATAGTGAAATCCTGAATTGAGCTCACAGCAGAAGTTCAAGAAATATATATTGGTTGATTCCAACATTAAACTAAAACAATTTAGGATTTTCTGTTGCTTTGTGTTTTCTTTTCCTCTTCTTCTTGTAGTCAGTGTGTAGATAACTAAGAAATTACTGTGAAATTTAAAATGTTTATCTGCTCTTCCCTTAATGAGAAATATCTTTCCTAAATTTGATCTCAATCATTTGTGTTATTTCTTAAGAGCTCCTTTCTGTTGATTCCTGTGCGGGTCAAGTCTGATGTATTTATAGCTTCAAAATGAGGTGGTATTTTATTTAAAATACATACTTTCTGGAGGACCTGATGCAATTTACAGAATTATACATAAGGAAAAAAAAGAGGATTAAGGATTAAACAGAATAGATGTGTTTTACAGAAATTGGGCGGAGTAGATGCTGACAGGTAAGTGAATTGTACTGTTTCCAAGCAGCAAAGGCAAAAAGGGAAAGAGATTGGATTGTACACTTTTCCCTATCTGAGAAGAGCCATTTTATAAATTTATGGGTAAAGACAGTTTTTTTCTCCTGAGATTAAGCCTAGGAGGGAATTTACTTTGTCAGATCTTTTATAAACCACTTTGAATAACAGTCAACAATACCCTCAGTGAGCGTTTTGTAGGAGGTACAGCAACTCTACTTAAATAAATGGATTGTTTATCAATTACAAGATTGAAGGTATAATGTTAAATTGTACAACTGTGTAGACATTTCTCAAAAGGATTCAAATTATATGATCTAGATATTTTGCTTTCTAGTGATCAAACTTCATAAGGGCTACAGATTAGTCGTGATTATTCTGAGCAAGTTTACTAAAGGTGCCGGGGAGTGGTCAAATCAGAATTGAGCACCTGCAGTAAGCATGACTTTTGTGCTTGATTAGTTCCAGAGTGACACTCATGACATTCCAAATGTGATGGGGACAAAGCCATTATTCTATTGGGAAAGTTTCACAGCAGTCTTGCGCTCCCACTTGGTGAGAAGACCAACTCATTTCCACAGTGGGGTGGGCAACAGCAGCATTCACAAGTAGAGGCCGGAGTCTCTACAGTAAAGAGCTTTAGATCTTCTCATACATTCCATATACTGTCCACTGGTTGAGATCCTAACATCCTGTGTCCAATGGATGGAAAATCTAGAAAGTTTATTGAGTACTTTTCAATGATACTTTAACAAGTGGCTAGAATTTGTGGATTACAACCTATGAATCCAGGCTTTTCAAAAATGTTTGTGCAAAAATGCATATCTCCTCCAATCTAAAATGTGACCCTGAGAGAGATTATAGGAACTTGTGTGTGTGATGTGTGTATAATAAAATATAATTGTACATTATATTATATTTGTTATATAATTTTATAATATATGTTATATATTACTAAATATTTGATAAATGTACAAAGAAAAGTATATTTGACCATAGGGTGCACAGGTTGCTCTAGCTCTTACTCTTTCTACCCTTAAAGATATAAGCCCTTAAAAAAAAAAAAAGATATAAGCCCTTAAAATCTAATCATTAGGCAAGTTCTCTCTGTGTCTCTTTCTTTCTCATTCTCTTCTTTCTCTTGCTGGGCAAGACTCTTAGTCTCTTAAGAGTTATATGTTATATGTTAATTATATCTCAATTTAAAAAAACTTTCATTATTGTGAAAAACTTCAAAATTCAAAACCAGGGAAAATAGTATAATGATGTCTCATTGTAAATTTCTTGTAAACCTTCTTGTAAATTTCTTATTCATAATTTGCCTTTCCAGTAAGACCTTAAGTTCCCATGAGATCAGGAACCATGACTGACTTGTCTATTGCTTTATCCTTAGTGACTAGAACAGTGCTGGATACAGTAGATACTTAATAAAAATGAATAGATGCATCAGTCAATTAATGAGAGTGGTAGGTAACAAGGTTTGTTTTATTTTTTATTGTTAATATCAGAGTGATATAAGCACCTTTTTTTTTTTTTTTTTTTTGCAGTACACGGGCCTCTCACTGTTGTGGCCTCTCCCGTTGTGGAGCACAGGCTCCGGACGCACAGGCTCAGCGGCCATGGCTCAGAGGCCTAGCCGCTCCGTGGCATGTGGGATCTTCCCGGATCGGGGCACGAACCCGTGTCCCCTGCATCGGCCGGCGGACTCTCAACCACAGTGCCACCAGGGAAGCCCGATATAAGCATCTTTAATCCTTATCAGAAAAAGCAAATAAGAAGGAAGAGGTGAAGACACAACACAGGGGAAAATGGGGTTCCTGAAGAGGTAGGAGTGGGTCCAAAGCGATTAATTCTAGATTTGCATAGCTAATTTACCTGGCGGTCTCTGCTTGGATTGCAGAGGCATCCAAATTCAGATAATTCAAAACCTACTTCTCATCGTTCCCTCAAAATTTGTTCTCCCTTTTTCTATTGATAGTTCTACTGTCCCTTCAGGTGGGAATCAGGAGGCCTTAGTTCTAGTCCTGACTCCTCTATTTGCTTTCTGGACAAATCACTTACCTGTTTCAGCCTCAGATTTCCTATCTGTAGAATCAGTGAGCAGGTCTAGGTGACATCAAAGGTATCTTCCAACGCTAGGATTAAGAGTCTAATCCTGAGTTATCTTTGATTCTTCTCTTTTCTTCATTTAATAACACATCCAACGCACTGGCAGATCCATTCAAATTTTGTTCAGAGTCTTGTTATCTCTCTGCTAGGCTAGTGTAACAGATTCCTGTGCAAAGTACACATTACTGCAACATTCATCATCCTAAACACAATTCTGATCCAACCCTTCAGTATCTCCTAAGTATTTAATCAACAGAGTTCAAACTGCCTAGTCTAGCATTTGTGATGCTCTAAAATGGCCCCAACCAACCTCTCCAGACTTGTTTCTTACTTCCCTTTCAACCAGACAATCCAGCTGGATTGAACTGCCCATTCTTCCTGTGGAAGGCCAATGTGTTCCATCTCTCTGCCTTTGCTCCTGCTAGTTCCTCTCCCTAAAATGAATTTTCTTCTATTACTGCGTGTGTTAGCCCTATTCATTATTTAAGATACAGCTCAAATGCCACTTTCTCCATGATGCCTCCTTTGATTCTTTCTAGGCAAAAGTTATCTGAATACTTTCTAGCCTGTTGTCTGTATACTTTGAATGTATTTTATAATATATATATGTTTACATACATACTATATATATAAGTTAGTTTTTTGAGTGACAAAGCCAATTTTTCTTTTTTGAGGTACGAGGGCCTCTCACCGTTGTGGCCTCTCTCGTTGCGGAGCACAGGCTCCGGACGCGCAGGCTCAGCGGCCATGGCTCACGGGCCCAGCCGTTCCACGGCATGTGGGCTCTTCCCAGACCGGGGCACGAACCCGTGTTCCTTGCATTGGCAGGTGGACTCTCAACCACTGCGCCACCAGGGAAGCCCCAAAGCCAATGTTTTGATCATTCTTATTCATCCCATAGTAATTTGCTCAGTGCCTAGCACATAGCAGACACATGATAAGTAATGTTAAGTGTATCAGTTTATGTCCAAAATTTATAAATCTTCTCTAGTTCATAAATTTTTCAGGCACACCAAAACTATATTAGTCAGAGTTCTCCAGAGAAACAGAACCAACTGGGAGAGTGTGTGTGTGTGTGTGTGTGTGTGTGTGTGTGTGTGTGTGAGAGAGGGAGAGGGAGAGGGAGAGGGAGAGGGAGAGGGAGAGGGAGAGGGAGAGGGAGAGGGAGAGGGAGAGGGAGAGGGAGAGGGAGAGGGAGAGGGAGAGGGAGAGGGAGAGGGAGAGGGAGAGGGAGAGGGAGAGGGAGAGGGAGAGGGAGAGGGAGATTGGTTTATTGTAAGGAATTGTCTTACATGATTTTGGTGGCTCAAGATTCAGAAGAGCTGATGTTTCAGTTCAAATTCGAATCCAGGAAAAAAAAATGTCCCTGCTCAGTGACAGGCAGAAGGAACTCTCTTACTTAGCTTTTTTTTTCTAATCAGGCCTTTAACTGATTGGATATGGGTCACCCACATTAGGGAAGGCAATCTGCTTTACTCAGTCTACTGATTCAAATGTTAATCTCATCCAGAATAATGATTGACCAAATATCTGAGCACCCCCTGGCCCAGTCCAGTTAACACATAAAATTAACCATCACAAAAACCCAACTTAAATTAATCAATTTTACCTCACTTCAGCCACTGAACACTCTAAAGTGATAGAAAGAACCAGGGCCTAAATAAGTTAATAGATACAAATCATTAGTGAAATGCTGGGACATCTCCATGCCAAAGCTCTATGTTTCCATTTTACTTGATGCATGGACCTTCTCAGGTTCAATGACAGGAACTAGGATATTTCCCCTAGTATCAGGGATAGAACCTAGGCTCTTGTGCTCAACTTCCAAAAGAAGTGGTATTTGAATTACATACCCATAGGTTCTGGTGATCTATAGTGGTACACCCTGAGGGTGGCCACTTTAGAGTGGCATATTTGTATCTTGACATTGACCCTTGAGGACAATTATCTTTTGTTTATTGTTCCACAGTAAATTCACCGTATTATATGGCCCAAGGTTGCAAGGACTGAGAATGACCCCCTGGTTACTTAAGTTTTGGCTTTTGATCTGTTTAAAGGATCCACATAAAATTATCTTTTTAATGTCAGGCTGGCCCTCCCAAGACTTTCACATGCCTTCATAATTGTTTCTCTCCACTGAAACAAATATCATCCTGGAAAAATCAAGGGTAAAAGCCATAAATAGGGTAGCACAATAGTGTCAAACTTGTATAGCTTTGACAGGGAAATGCTATAGTTTTGACAAGAAAATGCTGATTCCATCCTTGTTATGATCACTAGGCCTGTGAAAGGAATGGGAAGGTGGCATGGATTACATTTGCCAGCCAAGGGCACCTGCTGACTTATATAGGCACAGAGTTATCACTAGTTATGACTTCTTCCCCAAGTAAGAGAACGATGGGTTATCATAAGTGTGTGGTAGCCAGGCCTGCAAACACCCACTTTCTATTCCCATATCCATTCCATGATGGGTATAGAGTACATTGACAAAAAGTCTCTGTTGCATTGAAAGGAAGATGGGGGCAGGATGACCAGCACTGGGGAGCAGAACATTGTATATTTTTCCAGTTGGGTTATTCAGCTATGGCCAGTTCTGAGTCTATAATGTTGTTTGCTTGTAGTGAGGACTAACCTGTTGATTTCGTATCTATTTTTGTTGGGTCCATTCCTAGCATATTGTTGAATGCTCAGGTCTCACTGACAGTCAAACTTGTGGTAAATCATCCTCTTCATCAAAAAGTATTCTAATGACCAAGGAACAGCACAGTCTACTTTCAAGAGCATACAACTTACAGAGTTAGCGAGGACAAATTGAGATTCCCTAAGTATCCAAACTGCTGCAATCACTGTAGTCACCACGGGAGCCTAGTCTGTAATGTGGTACTTAGGATGTGCTCACAGCCTAAGGGTGTAAATTCGTGTGATTTGGGGCTTGTTATTTGCTTATGTGCTACAAAGAGAAGAAAATGAAGGCAGATTGAGCAATATGGCCATCTCATATTTTTAGCATGAAAGTTTCCAAAATCAAATTCTACACATTTGACAGGAAGCTTGGTTTTAAGCCAGGATCTCAAAGGCCTGGGGGGTGGGCGGCTAGACCAGGAACATAAATGAGAAAAGGGGGCTGATGGGAGACTGGGGTGAAATGGAAATAATGTGTTCCGTCTTCAGAGGCCAGAAATTCCTCAGCTGCAGCCAAATGACATCCCTTTGGGAATGCAGGCACAGTGTGGCTACTCTCCTATCATTTTTCAAAAAATGCTGGAAATCTAGATTTTTTTCTGAAAAACGTCTGATTTTTAGATGTCAGCCACACATGTTTGGAGGCTGGGTTTGGCCTGCAGATTGTTAGTCTCTGGTTTAGTAGAAAGGGCAATAGACTAGAAATCAGAAGACCTGGGTTCAAACCTGATTATCCTCTATAGCTGTGAGATCTTTGACGAGTTAGGTAATCTTTGTGGGCTTCTGCCTCATCTGTAAGATGCAGGTAAAAATGTTTACCTTGATTGTGCCACAGAACTGTGTGTGTGAAATTAATAGTGTATGTGAAAGGACTTTAACACAGTCCACTTGTTAGACAATTGTCCAGGTTGGTGAATGTTGGTTTGGTACACATTAGGGATGATGGTAAGGTTAACTGTTTCTCAATCAGCTTCATGAGCCTAAGGTAAAGACCCCAAGGAATTTTTAAAACTTTAAAGCCAAAGCGTTACCAACCCTTTCAAAGGTCCTCCAGCCCAGTGTCATTGCAGCCAGTAGAACGAGACGTTCTGTTGAGAAGAAAAGGAAAGCTTTCTTCTGTGGTCAAACAATGGAGAGGCGCTAGCTCGCTCTAAGAGCAGCAGTCCCCAACCTTTTTGGCACCAGGGACCAGTTTTGTGGAAGATGATTTTTCTACGCACAGGCGGGGCGGGGGGATGGTTCAGGCGGTAATGCGAGCGATGCGGAGCAGAAGATGAAGCTTCGCTAGCTCACTGCTCACCTCCTGCTGTGCGGCAGGGGGAGGGGGGAGGGGCAGGGGGCGGGGGGGAGGTTGGGGACTCCTGCTCTAGAGCACACGCTCTCCCTAAGAGGCCGCGGGCAGGACTGCGTTACGGGTTCTCTGCAGCGAAGAGGTGAGGGGGAGGAGTGTTCCAGCGTCCAGCGTAGGCGTGTTGCTCACGGCTCCAGACTGCAGTTTCGTGCGCAGCGATTCTGCGCACGGCCCGCTGTCTCCATCTTGAACTGAGGTGTCCGGGCAGCCATTTTGCATCAGGAACTCTGGTCTGAAGTGCCCGGTGCAAGGCCTCTGCACTCAGTACCCGTGAGCAAGTGACGCTAGACTAAGCACAAAGGAAAAGAATAAAGGTTAGACTTTATTTTATTACCCAGATTCTATTTTTATTTCCCGGGAATTGTTAATGGGCTTTGCGGTGAAAGAAGGAGTTTCACATTTGGGCAAGATGTTAGAGGTCATGAGCCAAGGCAACATCCCTAGACTAAAAATTCTTGTGCTTTGAAGAGAAGATGTGGTCTTCTTAAAGTCAATAGCCGGGCTTCCCTGGTGGCGCAGTGGTTGAGAGCCCGCTTGCCGGTGCAGGGGACATGGGTTTGTGCCCCGGTCCGGGAGGATCCCACATGCCGCGGAGCGGCTGGGCCCGTGAGCCATGGCCGCTGAGCCTGCGCGTCCGGAGCCTGTGCTCCGCGGCGGGAGAGGCCACAGCAGTGGGAGGCCCGCGTACCGCAAAAAAAAAAAAAAAAAAAAAAAAGTCAATAGCCATGGGCCAGAAATGAATTCTTGAGCAGAGGTGGGAGTGTGTGGCGGGATGGGAAGACCTGAGCATCTACCCAGGCCTCTCCTTAGCTCTGCGGGAGGGATCTTAAGAGTCTCCAGCCCTGGGAAGATGGACAACGCAGATTACATGGGATAAGCCTGGGCGTAAATTTTAAAGCATACTTCGTGCTATATTCGTCTGTCATGAAGAAGCTCAGGGAAGCCATAGGTTGCAGATTTCAGTTCAGCGGCTACATGAATAATTCATCAGTCATTTTGTCAGGTTGCAGCAACCATTTTTTCTCTCAAACGCTTAGGCCTAGGTGTGAAGAATTAACTGGCAAGAAAGGGAGTATTTGCACGCTTTGCTGTAAGGCCTCAGAAGTGGCAGATGGAGAGATGTGTCTTGTTTTTTTTTTTTTACATCTTTATTGGAGTATAACTGCTTTACATTGTTGTGTTGGTTTCTGCTTTATAACAAAGTGAATCAGCTATACATATATCCCCATATCTCCTCCCTCTTGCGTCTCCCTCCCACCCTCCCTACCCCAACCCTCTAGGTGGTCACAAAGCCCCGAGATGATCTCCCTGTGCCATGCGGCTGCTTCCCACTAGCTATCTATTTTACATTTGGTAGTGTATATATGTCCATGCTGAGATGTGTCTTCTTGAACTCATTTTTCTAACTTACTTGCTGTTCCTTGGTTCCACCCTATTTGACTGCATTTTCTTGGTCATTGATTAAGTGGACTAGATTTGGATGATTTACTATTTGAATAAGAGGGTCGTGTTCATTCTCAGAAAATCACATTCCTATCCTTGTAAAACTTGCCTTCTCTTCCTTTATGAAAACACATCTTCTTTAGGAAGTTGGTATTATCCTGAAAAGTTGCTTATATTGTTCTGTAGTTTCAGCTAAATATGTAAAGCATGTACAGATAAAATGATATAATGTTGGGGATTTGTTTTAACACATTTAGTTGTGTGTGTGCTTAAGTGTATGAGGGAGTATGAATGAAATAAGATTAGCCAGGGATTGATAACTGTTGAAGCTGGATGATGAGTACACTGGGGTTTGCGATACTATTCTCTCTAATATTATGTAAAAAGGGAAAAAAGTAAATTATTTTGTGCTATATTTAAAATAGATAACCAACAAGGACCTACTGTAGAGCACAGGGAACTCTGGTCAGTGCTCTGTAATAACCTAAACGGGAAAAGAATTAGAAGAAGAATAGATACATGTATATGTATAACTGAATCACTTTGCTGTACACCTGAAACTAACACAACATTATTAATCAACTATACTCCAATATAAGATAAAAATTTTTTTAAAAAGTAAATTATGTTGCATGGTGTTATAAGTGATGTTTTGTTAGTTTACTCACCCACTCCCCAATTCATGGAACTTCATTTGTCTTTATCTTTAAATTATTAATTATATACTTATTGTGAAAATAATTCAAAGAATACAGAATACATAAACAGTAAAAGTCCCCATTCACATTTCACTGTGACCTGTTTCCCATCCCACATGCCTCCCTAGACGTAACTACAGTAAAGGTTGTATATTCTTTCAGAGCTTTCTGTATGCACATGCAGACATATGTTGAAATGAGTGATTTTTTAAAAAAGAATTGCTGTAGTATAAAGGGCAGCTTGATTTTATAGAAGAATCAATTTCTTCCCAAGTAAAACATGTCTCCAATCCTATAATGTAAATCAAGTGGAAAAATAGGTATCACAATAGAATTTTGTGTTTTGGCAGATTTTGCAACAACTATAAAGAAATTTAATCCTTTTATTAGTAGGATAAACTTTAATGAAATCAGAGAATGCAATGAATGTGTCTGAAATGCTTCCAATGCTGATTACTTTAAAGTATGGCCACCGAAAGCAATTTGAAGCAACTTAAAAAGAAATTGGTCAGTGACATCTTTTAGTTGAATACCTTTTCACATGCACACTCCAGAGGAAAAAGGAAACCCATTTAAGCTGAAGAAATCAGATTGTAATTTTGGTTAATTTTTAAAGAGTGAAGAGAAAAGAATCATCTTGTGGTAGTGTTTAGTACTGTTCATACTGGTGGCAACATAGGAATTCAGATTCATTAACTCTTACTGAATGATGAGTGGTAGAAGCTCTCAATATATTTTGAAAGGATGCTCTGTCTCTTTTTTTATTGTGTAACATCTCTGTCTCCCCCTCCCCACCTCCTTGTCCTGTTCAGTTTTAGGTAAACTTTTGAATATAGGTTCTGTTTCTCCCAGATACCTCATATTTACTTCCAGCAGTGGCGAGAAACACAGATCTTAAGAGCAACCCTTCTTTGTTTTCTTTCTGATTCACTTTTAAGGCTCATGAAAGACACTAGGCTGACAGCTTTGGAGGCTCCAGACCTGTTTATCTGTGTGCCATGTGCAGCATGGCACATCTCTGTTGCATTAGCAGTAGTCCTCTCTTTGCACCTGCAGGAACCAGCATGGGGCAAAGGCCAGGCTGTTCCATCTTTGGTGCTTCTCCTGAAAGGAAGCAATTAGCCAGGATTCAGGGACAGGCCCTTTCTGTTTCTTATAACACTTATCTACTACCCCCTGCTCCCAATACACACACACACACACACACACACACACACACACACACACACACGTACACATACACACTCATTTATTCCCAAAGTCTCTAATTGGCTTATATGATGAACTGGTGCTTGGATATTGTGCTAAAGAGACCCATTTCCTGAGGAAGCACTTAATAAATATTTGCCATGTATACAGCCTTGAATACACTAGAATCTGTGTAAGTGGTCCACAAATCCATATGCAGATTGAATAATCGATATATGTCATATTTATATGTAAGGCACTAGTGAATTCATAGTAGCTTCTTAATTTGCTTTTTAAAATTGTAGTAAACTAGGGGCTTCCCTGGTCACACAGTGGTTAGGAATCTGCCTGCCAGTGCAGGGGACACGGGTTCGATCCCTGGTCTGGGAGGATCCCACATGCCACGGAGCACCTGGGCCCATGTGCCGCAACTACTGAGCCCATGTGCCACAACTGCTGAGGCCCATGTGTCTGGAGCTCGTGCTCCACAAGGGGAGGGCCCGCCACGGTGAGAAGCCCACGCACTGCAGCGAAAGAGGGGCCTCCGCTCGTGCAACTAGAGAAAGCCTGTGCACAGCAACAAAGACCCAGCGCAGACAAAAATAAATAAATAAAATTTATTTTAAAAAATTGTAGTAAACTATATATAACATAAAATTTATCATTTTAACCGTTTTAAGTGTACAATTCAGTGGCATTAATTACATTCACAATGTTGTGCGACTGTTACCACTATCTGTTTCCAAAATGTTTCCAGCATCCCAAACAGAAACTCTTGTACCCCTGAAGCAATAGTTCTCCATTCTCTTCTCCCTCAGCCCCTGGTAACCTCTCGTATATTTTGCCTTAATGGATTTGCCTATTCTGGATACCTCATATAAGTCAAATCATACAGTATTTGTCCTTTTGTGCCTGACATTTCACTTAGCATAATGTTTTCAAGGTTCATCCATGTTGGAGCACGTGTCAGAACTTCATTCCTTGTTATGGCTGAATAACAGACTGTGCTCAGATTAACTCAACAGAACATGCTGTGATAGGGCCTGCTTTTCATACATTCATTCATTTATTCATTCATTCCTCTCTTTTAAATTTACTCATCCAATGAAACCATGATTATCCCACTTTAGTGTCAGACTTTGAGTTGAGGGCTAGGGATACAGAGAGGAGTGAGGAATAATACTGCCCCAGGGGAGCTTGCAGTGAAGCAGTGAGGAGAAGACAGGCAGGAAAACAGATAATACAGTGGGGGGCCTAAGTGCTGCTGCTCTGGGGCCACAGATAGACAATGGAGAGGGTGGGGTAGGTGGCTTAGTGAGAATTCCTCTTGGATGATCAGTCCTGTAGCTCAGCACAGAGGTCTAATGGGGAAGAAAGCAACCGCTGTGGCAACTATTCACCAGTAACACCGAGCACCTACTAGGACCCTGACTATATTATAACATAGTAGTCATACAAATAACGTAATAACTAGTATTTATTGAATGCTTCCTATGTGACAGTCAGTGTACTGAACATTTTTTAATAGAGTTTAGTTTTTAGAGCAACTTAAGGTTCACAGTAAAATTAGGGGAAGGTACAAAGAGTTCCCATATACCTCCTGTCTCCACACAGGCACATTATCTCCCATTATCAATATCTCCCACCAGAGTAGGACGTTTGTTACATTGATGAACCTGAACTGGCACATCATCACCATCCAAAGTCCATAGTTTACATTACTGTTCAAGCTTGGTGTTGTACATTCTATGGATTTTGACAAGAGCATAATGACATGTATCCATCATTATGGTATCATGTAGAATAGTTTTACTGCTCTAAAAGTCCTCTGTGCTCTGCTTCAGCATTTTATATATATTAACTTATTTAATTGTCACACTAACCTTATAAGGTGGGGACAAGTATTATTACCATTTTACAGATGGGAAACAGAGGTACAGAGGTACAGAAATTTCAAGAAAATTGCCCAACCAAGTATTCTGACTAAAACCCCCAGCACAGCTACTTTCATTTCTGCTTATCACTCCACAGATCTTTGTCTACCTACTTATAGCTTATGTTATTGCAATCATGCTGTATACCTAGATTTATAACCCGCTCCTTTCACTTAACAATACATTAATAGCATTTTTACTGTTTATACATGGATTGCTTAATACATCTAACTTTTTCAAACTTATTAGAGAAAAAATGTTAGAAGATATGTAAAACAAACAAAATTTAAAATCTTCATAATCTTGGCTTTTAAACACAACTTCAAACACTATTTTAATATATTTCCTTTTAGAGTTTTTTCCTTTGCCCACTTTTCAAAAATTTTGGTTGATGGACATTATGTTGTTGTTAAATAAAATTCCTGTAGGTCATGTTTTCATGGAACCCCTGAACCAAGCCTTATATTATGAAACTTTTTGAGAACGTTGTCTACAGTAACAGTCACAGTAAGATTTTCAGGAGAGAGTGTGGAATCTGTGATTTGGTTCACTTGCTGTTCTGGATTCTGAATAAGTTATGGAGACTGGGTGACCCTTGAAAGCCTCATTCACTTTGTGCCTTCACTTCTCTGTTCAAATGCAAGCTCTGTGAGACATTGGCCATGCTGGTTTTGCTTACTGCTTTATCCCCACTGAGCAGTACCTGGTGCTTAATCAACATCTGGTCTCCCAGCTTTCCCTCTTATCCCCCCCAAATCCAGATTTACGCACAGCAATAAGGGTGTTGTCTGTAAAATTTAAATCAGATCATGTGTTATCCTTGTAAGCCACGGCAGAGTTTTAATTTTATTCTGATTGTAACATAAGACCTTGGGCAAGGCAGGTGAGAAAGGAACCCAGAAGCATTAATGGCAGGGTTGGCTTTGGACAGGAGAGGCATTTCCTCAGTCATAACTAGAGGAAGAAATGGGGTAAGTGTAGTTTGGTTTGTAGGTTAGCAGTAGGAAGAGGAATCATTCTTGTTGGATGGCTTCTGTTTTCTCAGTGAGCTAAGTGGCAAGGCCACCGCTAAGGAGGATAGGAGGTGGGGATAGACTTGAAATAGTTGTCTTAGAAAATAGGAGAGATTTCTAAAGAAATATAGTAGGATTTCTGTGCAAGGTTTGAAGATTCATTAGAGGTATGAAATCAGAAATTCAGAAGGACTCTAGTGTGCCCAGGTGTGTGGGATTCTCTGTCCTTAGCTGCATATAGTTGTTTTCCCTACAGACCTCCCTCGAAAGAAGTTTCCCTTTGTTTGAAGCCTAAGGCAAGGATTCACCTGGTATCCAGGAACCCACTTCAGGGGGCCCAAGAATCCCCTGAGCTTATATGCAAAATCTGTGCATATGTGCATTTTCTAGAGAATAGGTCCTTAGCTCTCATTAGATTTTCAAAGGAGTCTTTGAACCCCCAAAGATTAAGAACCACTGTTGAAATACCCTAATGGTATGGCCCTTCAAGACTGCCTCACAGGCGCCCTCATTGTCTCCCTAATTGCCTTATAAGGAGGCCCATTAGGTAACTCCCAGCTAAACCCCTAGTATGAACTTCAACTCCTGCATCTCTCAACCCCAGCCACTCACCACAATGATCTATAGGGAGAGAAGACAGTGCCTTTGCTTTAAAATTGCAACATAAATAATCACCAGAAATATGGATATTCCTACCTTCATTTAACCAGTCTCCCCCTATCAATAGACATTGAGGTTGTTTTCCAGTGTTGAATATACTAGATCAAAGAGTGTGTGCATTTAAAAAACTCCAAAGAGTTGTCACCAGTCTATACTTCCATCACTGGTGTGTGAACTTGCTTGTTTAACCTACAGTAGGAATTGTTGAGCCTTTTACTCATTGCCAATCTGATAGTTGAAAATGGTGCATTGGTATCTTAATTTGTTTTAAGTATGTCACCACAACCTGGGGTTCTTGGATGGGCAGCAGACTCTTAAGAAATTTTATGCAAATGGTTTGTGCTTCTGTGCATTTTTCAGCAACCAGGGGAGGGATGGGAGGAGGTTTCATAACCTTCCTCAGATTCTCCAAGGGAGTCTAGGCCTCCAAAATGTTACGAAACAAAGCTTGGAGGGTTTTACAGCAAATCATTAAAGAAAAGTAGACAAAACAAACAAAAAGGACCAAAAAAACCCGGGAAAATTACAAAATTACGGCAATTTCATGAGATGCCCACAGCCCCCATCTCTAGCTCTAAACATCCTTTCTTACCAGCATCCCAAATTCTTGAGCCTGTCCTAGTTTCTTTCCCTTGGGATGCTCCTGTTCTCTGGCACACAGAGACTATTTCTGTGTGTCTTCAAACTTTAAAAAATGCATTTCTTACCGAAATCTTTGTTAAAAAATGGACATTCTGGGAAGTTACCCCATGTTTGTCAGTGGCTCAAAAGACTCCTAGGCTGGGTTCAAATCCAGCTGATTTTCTCTGTGTTTAAAACTGTTGAGTACACATGAAGTTTAAATAAAGCATGTTTACAGGGTAGCCTTTTCAATTTCTTTCATTTGTAGGATTTTCTTTCTCCATAGATTCTATTTCAGTTCAAAAGAAGCTATTGAATTACATTTCCCAGAATATTCCTACTTTGTGGAAAACTCTTTTAGCCTTAAGAAATGTCATTAAAGAATGCTGCCACAATTGAAGTTATTTTTTTCAATATCCCAGTTCAACCACCAAATGCTGTTCTGTGTTCAGAAAGGGTGGTTCCGTACCCTTGCCACCTGCAAGCACAATGTCTCTTGTCATCTTGGAGGAAGTACATGGTTTGCCTTTTGTTATTGCCCTTCTGATTTTGTCTCTGTCCATAATGAGGTAGGTGATACGATCCTGGAGTTACACCGCCTATATGGGCTAAGGAAATTGAGGTAGAGGATTTGTCTCAGGAAATCAGTGATAAAGTGGGACTAGAGACTTAATCTTCTGATACCCATTATCTTTCTGTGAGGGAGTGTGGTGTAATAATGAGAATGCCTATCTAATAATAGGTCTTGGTTCTACAACTTGCTAGCTACGCGGCTTGTTGCAAGGCACGTAGCCTCTGTGGGCCTCTGTTTCCTCATCTATAAAATGGAGATAATAATGCTTACTTTGCAGAGTGGTTGTAAGGATTAAAGGAGATAATATCTGCAAAATGCCTGGCACATAGTAGATAAAAAGTTAGGTCCCTTCACCTGTCTCTCCACACTACAGGGAAAAGTTGAATAAGGAAAAGAATAAGAGTATGAACATTGATTTTGTTTTGGTAGGGAAATTATAGAATCCGAGATGCTTTGGAGCTGGAAGAGTGCTTAGAGATCAAATAGTTTATTAACTTGTTTACAAAAGAGGAAACAGGCCCAGAGGGGGCTATGACATGCCCAAGGTCTCAAGGTAACACACAAGGCCCCGTAAAGACACTTGTGCTTAAGAGAAGAATATGTTTTTTAAGGAACATTTGTTTCAAAGGTTGTATTAAACATGAACTCTTTCAAAGTAAAAATGCATTTTGTGCTAAAATAAGAATCCCCATGCTTAAAGCTCATCAGATAATGAACGCAAACCAGTTACATTTAAGATGGTACCAAAGTGAAATAAAACAAGGTGGGATTTTTTTAGAATTAAAGGGTAATATATGTTTTAAAAATACAGTGACACACAGATAATGAATAAACACATTAGTACATGTAGCTATTACAGTGTATACCACATTGCTAACTTCCCTCACAACTGACAAAATAAATGGACTATCAAAATATTTTGGGGAATGTCAGATAAAATTTCACTTAAATTATTTCTTCTAGACTTTTTCCCCTACCCCAGAGTAGTTTGGTTCGTCTGTCATAAGAACAAAAATAAGCCTAATACATAAATAAATGCTTGTCTTCCTAACACTACAAAAGAAACATTTGTTCTTCCAGATAATTCTTAAGCAAACTGCTGTCAAAACAATTAGTGTTATTTTTCTATTATCCTCCTATTTGAGAGTAAATAACCAGTTCATGAATATGTTAATTATCTAGTAGGTGGAGAAGATAAGGAGAGCCCTGTATCTCTAGAAGCAACTGATAAATCATCAGTTGCATACAAAAACAGGAGAATTGGCCCTAAGCTGGATAGTGTATGTCCGCATTTCACCTAGCCAGACTGTGATCCTTTGAAGAGAACCAGAAGAGAAGTGACAATGTTTTGACAGAATTAACCGTGAATAAACCTTCATTTGTGCAAGGTTGCTGCAATGAGAGTCTCCTAGCTAACCAAATATTATATAGTTTTATTTTCTAGCCAACAAAGTTCTTTTATTTTCACACTGTTTAGAATACACGTTGTAGAATTTTGTAATGGTCATTTTAAAGAATTGGGGAAGTGAGGCTAAACCATAGAGTATGCTCCATTAAAACAAACAAACAAACTTAGTTTATGGTATTAGTGCTGGACAGATATGTTTTCTGTAAAATCATGTTTTAAAAATAAATGATTGTGCTTATTTTAAGCTTAATTTACCTTTAGTAATCATACCCAACTTTGGGCAGCTTTGAATGTGCCTTTTGAAATCTGCGGCACAGAAGTCTCCACCATCCACAGTGGTTAAATGTTCTGCTGAAAGGGAACACATTTTGAGGGGGGAGCAAAGGTGGGGGTGGGGAGAAAACACAGAAAAGTGCTTTCTCTTCCTATTTTGAAGTGGCAAGATGTATTTTTCCATATTAAATATTTTGAAAAAGTTGAATGCAGCATTGTGCCAGATAATTAAAATGTAAATTTCAGTATCTATGCTTGCTTTGTGATTTTTTAAAATACATTTAAGTTAGTTGTCTTTTAAAACATGTGGTCAGCTGTTGTATTCACATATGGTCAAATGATCAAAGTCTGAACTCCTCTCTAATTGTCCCCCCGCTGCTCGTCTGCTCTGTCCGTGATCAAGGCCTCAGCAGGTGATGAGAAAGGCATGAGAACAGGCTGGAAGGAGAATGAGGCACCGAGAGGCCCAAGCTGAAAGAAATAAAGACTTCCAGTACATCACCCTGACAGTAAAGAGCGAAGGAAAAGTGACGTCTGGTTAGTAGTGCTTATATATTTTTTTGTTCGCCAATCTGCATACATTTTTTCCCTCGCTAAATGCAAATGGAGCCTAGCCTGCTCCCAGAGATGGAGCCCCACACATCAGCGCCACCGCTGAAGTGTTGCATTTGTTTACTTGCCTCGGGAGGAAGCTGCTAAGTCCCACAGTTTATAGTATTTCACATGTTTGTGGAAATCATTGCAATTCTTTTCACTTCTGCTTGTCATTGTTTGCCTAGAGTTCACTTTGCCAGATGGCGCTTTATTGTCACTAGTGGTTACACCTCGCTATTGGATCAGTTCAAGACCAAATGGTGTGAAGAGCTTTCATACTTAGAGGATTTAGTCAAACATTCATTCTCTGCTATTCAGGCCGCTTGAGCACTAATTCATAAACGAGCTGGCTGACCTAGGAATGAAGGGAGGAGAAAAGGGCCCAGGTCTTTTTTCCCTCTAAATTATTAATTTGCCTTCTATTTACAGTCCAAATTGGAATGAATCATAATTAAGCAGGAGTATCTTGCATAAACATACATAGATGCTAAGGCAGCGATTGGGGGGGGAGTGGGGGGGATGGGGGAGGGGTGATGGTGATGGTGGTGGAAAACAAGATACTGCATTATGTGAATTCTGCCAGAGCTTAAGGGGGTTTGCCAGTCCACACAAAAACACAAGCCATTCTCTCCCCACAAGTCCCGATTCCTGATATTCTCTGGTCTCTTATCTACCAGCCAGTTCGCTAAGCAAATGCCATGAATGATCTCATCAAGATTTTTTCCTTTGGTGTGTATTTTCTGTGAAAGTTTCTGGATGTGAAATATTTTCAAAAGTGAATACCTTTCAAATGCGAATAGGTTTTCAAGGTTGGGAAGGGACCTTTAAAATGCAAGAGATTCCATTCATCTTATGTAATTTCTAAAGGAGCTTTGGAGAGTCTGGACAAATTCTGAGTTGAAGCACTTTTCTGTTTAAGAGTTGGATAGTTTAGGGGCCTGAGATAGGTGGCATCACACTGTTTGTGTGTTTTAAAAAAAATTGATATGGTGGTTGCCTTTGTGAAGGTAAATTTCATTAATGAATCTCTTGGCTGCTGCTCCAAGCTCTGGAACGTGTCTTCCTTTCTTCATCAAACCTATTTAAATGGCCGAAAAGATGGCATGTGGTGCAGTGAAACTAAGACAAGGGCAGCAGGAAAAGGGTTACGCAAACAGTGACTCAATTGCTCTGCCTAATTTTGTTTCTTATTAAATATGAGGCCCTGTAGTTGTTGCCCTAGTTCTCTTTTTCCTTGGGATGGGAGTATCGCTTTACCTAACTATTCAAAGTGATGTTGAAAGGACAAAGAAAAGCACCGATGTGAAGAGGGAGGTTCTTTGGCAGAAGGCAGGTGCTGAGGGATTTGGAGGTTATTATAGGAAAAAATCCTTGAAGTCCTTGGTGCAATGCCTTGGTGTAGTAAGAAAGGCAAACAGGATAATGGGTTGTATCAACAGAGGGAGCGAACCCAAATCAAAAGACGTGATCTTGTTACTGTATGGCCTGATATTGTCCCTCTACAAAGAGCTGGTTGGCGCTAATCAAACACACTGCACTGCTGGCCTAATCACCTTGTCCTCAGAAGCCTATTGTCCTGGGCAAGGCCCAGTTCACAGAACAGCCCAGATGACGATACCCACTTTTCCAATGAAGGAAATGGAATGAGAGGTGTAGGCTTTTTCCTTCATTACCTTTTTTTTTTTTTTTTTGCCTTGAGGTACAATGCAAAATTATGTAATAATAGTATCCCCGGGGCCTGACCCAAACCTGGAGGAAGCCACAGCTTGGGAAGTAAGCACAGCTGTGAGGAACAAAGCATCAACTGGGGGCCCTCTGGTTTTTCCACACAACATTTCTGGACTTCGGCTCTTTGCTATGCTAAGTGGGCTACCAAGTAATTGGGCCCACCCTTATCGGGGGGAGGAGACAGAAAGCTGCAAGGGCATAGTGAGAAAACAGGAACTGTTAAGCTACGGGTTCTGATGGGGGTGAGGGTGAGGGGGTGAGGATGTGGCTTTCATGCGGCTCCTGGAAACAAAACTATGAAGTAGAGAGAGTCAGTTTTAATATTAAACCAAAAGTCGTGACATTTTCCCTTTGCAAGTGGGACAAAATACTGACTTAATAGCAAACGTCTGGAGTTAAGAGGATGCTTTTGTACACTTCGGCAAGTTGCCTTTGGAGCCTCGGTTTCCTCATCTGAAAAATTGAGAGGAGGGTTTCGACTTGAAATCTAAGTCCCCTTCCATTTCTGACATTTTGCAAGTGTGCATCCTTACGTTTTGATTTTCATCTTTCTGTAAGAGTCTGTGGGTGGGGTGGGGTGGGCTAACTGACCCAGCTGTATCGAGGCTCTGAATGACTTGGATCAGCTCAGGTACAGAATTAGATTAAACTCTTTGAATCTCTTGTACTGTACACAGGAACCTTCTTCGGGTCAACAGACTTACAAAGAATGAGTGACTAGCTAAAATGTGCTTGCTCCTTTAGGCATCAGTTTTAAGGGTGGAATCGCTGGAGGTTTAGAGCTGCTACATTTTACAGCTGTTTTAGAGGCTGTCCCCCACTGTTCCTCTCTCCTTGCAAGGTTCAGAAATTCCTGGCTTTGGGTTCATATGGCTGAGGCCAATCAGATGCTTTCATCAGCTCACCATTGGATGTTGAGTGATATATTGCCACCAGTTAAAATTTGACCTACTCAATGACCCTCTTGCAAACATTAATTGTGCAGAACATCTTTCTCCTCCAACAAGAGTATCTCCTTGAAAAGGCCGCTCATTTACTTAAGACAGTCCAACGCATCCAACTTTGTTACAAAGCTTATCTTATGCTACTTGGTGAAAGGGTTCCTGGAGGAAAGAATCACATAGGTCTAAAATAAAGGTTAGGAAGAGACTGTTTTCCTCAGAGACTTTGCAAACGATTACTAGAAAGGACCTTCTGAACTTTTATGAGATACTTATTTACCATAACAAAAACACAGCCCTAATCATCAGAGAATAGAAAGATGTATAACTAAGGGTTTACTTTAGCTGTGAAGGATTTTGAATAAAAGCTTTGATTTGCCATGGGAAAGGAACGGCAAATTTTAAAGTGTAGAGAAATATCAAAACGATAAGCAATGATGGTCCGTTTTTCAAACTGGTTGATGGCTAAAGATAGACTCTATTTAAGAAGAAAACAAACCACATTAAATAAGCATTTCTTATCATGGAGCTAATTTTATGCCATTTTATTCAGATTTTCTAGTTGATCTTATTGTGTGCCTTTGGAGGTATTAGGAGGGCATCATCCTGAGACGTGCAAGTATCTAAAAGGAGACTTTTTTCTTTGTAATGAAAGTACAGAAGCTGCAAAACGGGGAAAAAATGGGAACTGTCTTTGAAATTACCTAAATGAATCCAGCTAACCACTTTATTTGAAAACACTTCCCCAACCATTTTAGTAATACTGTGCTTTCTAGGAAAATGGTGTTAAATTGATCTGGAAATCATGACACTGTCTGCTGCATCCACGCTGTGTTTGTGTGCATATGCCAGTAAAGCCAGCAAAGGCGTTTTGAACAGTTAGCTCTTCCTTCCTGGACTTAGAAGGTAGAGCAGCTTCTTTTTCAGGCTCATTTCTTCTTACACCTAATTGGTGGGGAGGAAAGAGCACTGAACTTGGAGTCAGGTGGATTTTGGTTTGAATCCTAGCTCTACCACTTTGTAACTGGGTGACTGTGGGCATGTCACTTAATCCCAGAACTTCATCTATCAAATGGAAGGGTCAGAATTCCCTCCTACTTTCAGAATCTGTGAAAGAAAATGTTCACAAGCTTGCCTTGGTAATTATATCGACTATCAGATACAGAATCCCTTGGGAAAGCTCTATGTCACTCCTAGGGGCAGGACACAGTACTTTCTTTCCTACTGCGCCTTTGCTTTTCCAAGTTGGGAGAAGGCCTGGAAACAACACTGTAGGGGAAGTTTTATTATCCTTGTTTCATGAGGAAACTGAGGCCCAGTGAAGGGGTTTTCTTAATGTCGCACAGCTGGCAGGTGACCAAGCAAAGACTGAACCTCAAGTTTTCTAACTCCTCATCTAGCCTTACCACCATGCTTCTAAACAAATTGGGCCTTCACACAGCTAGCTTTCAGTGAGAAATTAGCTTTGTTTTGAAACGGATTTGCTGAAGAGAATTCTTCAGATCCTCTCCTAAAGGACATTTAGTGATTAATATAAAATCTCCAGCTAGGCAACTTTTATGCATTCATCCAAGTCGGAGAAATACAGAACCAAGGTTCCCATGGCAACCTTTAGCCTTCTCCTTTGAGGAAGTGTGTTACTACAGGGCCCTTACTCAACCAGTCCCCTAACAAGGAAGCTTGAGTATAAAGACCCTGGTAACCTGGGCCTCTCCTACTCCGAGAACAAGGCAGATACTTTTGTCCCTTCCGTTCTCTCCTTCCCCTTCTCCAAATTTCCTTTGTGGACCATCCCCCTCCTCCACCCCAGCCACAACCAGGCCTGAATTTTTGTGACAATTTTCTTCTTTTCCAGGGGGAATTATTTCTAAGTTTTTTTTTTCCAGTGTGGGAAAATAGACTAGGACTAGAGGGAGAGTTTCAGTCCCTTCTTTCAAATTTCGGTGATGGTGGACAAGGTAATCATTATGGGTCCCAGGTTTATCTCTCCTTCTGTAGGGAGGCTTACAATTAGGGTGATAGTGTGGACTGAAATCATGGGCAAAAGATACCAATTCCTTTCCTCAGAGGTGGATTTGGGTCTTGTCTGGCATGGATGGGAGGACTGGGAGGGGGATGCTTAGCTCTAGCCAGACTCAAATGATCTCCTAGCTAAACTGTCCCCACAGAAGTAAACTTACTTCGTGATAACTATAAGCCACTTTAGCCCTCAAGTATTTTAAGTATGAATCCCATTTTCACTTGCCCTTCTCTCCTTCTCTTCCAATCTAACAACTCTGGAAAAAAGTGACTCACATTAACTCCTTCCAACCTGGTATACTGGTCACTTTGATGTGAAATAAATCACCAGACCCACTATCCCTCTGCAAGGAAGTCAGCAGTGACTAAGAGCCCTTTCTGCAAAACTCTTGAGAACAGTTTCTTGTTAACACAAACTTACCTTGGTAGTATGGAGAAATGGGCATTTTCTTTGCTATCCACCACCATTGACTGAATCTTCTAACAGTAACAAAGTGAAATTTAAGGAATCACTCTCTTCCTGGTTGATGTACTATTTTTTTCAGATTTACATAGATATTCTTCAGATCTGGAAGGGATTTTACTAGACTTGCTATTTTCAAACCGGTCTTTAGCAGTGAGACTTTTAAATTTTTCTGTTTTTAAAAATTGTGGTAAAATACACATGACAAAATTTACCATCTTAACCATTTTTAAGTAGCATTAAGTACACTGTGTGCAATCATCACCATCATTCATCTCCAGAACTCTTGTCATCTTGCAAAATTGAAACTTGGTCCTCATTACACTATAACTATTTACACAATAACTATATAAAAATAACATTTCCCCAGCGCCTGGAAACCACTATTTAACTTTCTTTCTGTATGAGTTTGTCAATTTTAGGTATTAAAATAAATGAAATCATTTAATATTTGGGTTGTGTCTGGCTTATTCCACTTAGTCTAATGTCTTCAAGGTTCATCCATGTGGTAGAATGTGTTAGAACTCCCTTCATTTTAAGGCTGAATAATATTCCATTGTATATATATATATACCACATTTTATATTTCCATTCATCTACTGATGGTCACCTAGGTTGTTTCTACCTATTACCTATTGTGGATAATACTGCTATGAACATGGAATTAGGGGCTTTAAAACTTTTTTCCCATGAAATCTTGCAGATACTGATAAAAATGATAAAAGCATTCTCATTGGTTGGTGGGAAGTATTTTGTTGTCAAGACAGTATAAAAGGCACTGGTCCATTCAACCCTCTCTTTTTCCAGGCAAAAAAATGTTTAGTCCAGAGAGGGAAAGAACACATGGTAGGATACCCAGTGAGTTAAAGACAGAGCCTCCATGAGAACTGGGCTTCCTGACCTCAATCTGCTGCTATTTCCACTCTACTTGGCATTACCAGTTTGGGACAATGATAGCATTCTTTCCTAAGATCTACACTGGGAACATAGAAAACGTTCGTGTATTCCTGGGAAGGTACTTTGATAGAGAGCATGCTCTGTATTAGGACTTGCACTTTGAGATGGTTGTAAGTCTTTTCCCCTGGATCGTTTCATTTTGCTCCAGTAGTCCTCTAGTGACAGTATGTGGTTTCCAGAGAGGAGCTGCTTCCACTGCTAACCAGCCACATCATGATACTCTAGCTTAGGAATGTGTTATTTGATTAATGACATAATGGTTTCACAGCCCTTTGAGCTGCTCAGAACAAAGGCACTGGATACATTCAGAGCATTATTATTGTGGCATTATCTAAGGATAGATATTTTGCTAAATATTTTCATGTCAGTATTAATCTTCAGATGTCTGCAAACATTCAGTTGCCTTTACAGAATGATGCTTTTAAATAAACCTGTGAAAACACTTGAATATCATCGGCCATACTTGACCCTTCTGAGTATTTCAAGATAACTGAAAATAGTTGGAAATGATGGTATCATGGCAACAAAATTAAACTTTAAACATTTTGAAACATATCTTTTATAGAAAACATTCTGTATTGGGTTTAATCTTTCTTTCCCGTCTTTGACGAATTGCTTTTTACAATATTAATTTTTGTTATCTAATCTCATCTAGGATCAGTACAATTAAGATTTGAATGGTTATTTGTCACTTATCAAAAAGAAGGAAAACATTAAGCATTCTTCATTACAACATAATGGATTTCTGGATCTTCCTCATTTTAAAGAAGAGTCTGATTTTTTTTCAGGTCACTTCCACATCTTGAAATTCCATACCTCTCATATAAGGGCCATCAAAGTGACAGGGAAAGCAAATGAATAAAATGGAAAAGCAGATCTTTTTGCTCTACCTTGGAGGTAGAGAAGTTCTTTTCCCCTGTGGCTCACACACCAGTGTCCTGGAGGTTGGAAGTAACTACAAAACAGAGGATACTCATACCTGAGGTTTGAAAGGCAGGAAAGAAACCAGCATTTACTTAGCTGCTATTAGGTGCCAGGTACTGGGCTTGGCCCATTCATAAATATTATCTCATTTTCATCCTCATGACAGTGCTGTAAAGTCAGTAGTATCGCTCTTTTTTACACTTGCAGAAATGGGCTCAGGTTATGTAAATTGCTGCAGTAAATTGACTGAGTCAGAATTCGAACACAGGTTTTTTTCTGTTCAACTTTTCTTCATTTGCAGCAGCCTCATTAATTCTGCTCATGGAGAGAAATGGACTGTTTGCCACTGTCAATATACCCTCGTCATTGTGGTCACATATACATTTTTTTTTTTGCGGTGCGCGGGCCTCTCCCTGTTGTGGCCTCTCCCGTTGCAGAGCACAGGCTCCGGACGTGCAGGCTCAGCGGCCATGGCTCACGGGCCCAGCCGCTCCGCGGCATGTGGGATCTTCCCGGACCGGGGCACGAACCCGCGTCCCCTGCATTGGCAGGCGGACTCTCAACCACTGCGCCACCAGGGAAGCCCACGTATACATATTTTAATCCCCAAACACAAATGTCCAGGCTTGGGGTTGGGGAGAGGACTTTCAACAGCAGGAAGGAGACAGACAATGGGAGATAAGAGAGAAGGAGAGTAGAGCTTAGTGTTTAAGACCCAGATTTAAAGCCTTGCCTCACCACTTTTAGCTGTATGCGCTTGGGCAAGAAACAGCCTTGCTGAGGCTCAGTTTTCTCACTTGAAAAACAGGGATAAATAGTACTCATCTTGTAGGGTGGTTGTGAGCTTTGCTGACAGTGCCAGAAATATGTTCAAGCACAGAGCCTGGTGCTCAGGAAACCTTCTCTGTGGTTACTTTTATTTCCAGAGGACGCTGTGTTCTGACATATCATTGGATGTTTCCATACAGAAGTGTAGATTACTGATTGGGAAGGCAGCTGACAGGATTAAACAATCCAAGTCCGAACACACAATATGGAGTGAGAGCATTTATACCCAGGGCTCCAAACTCTCCTCCCGAGGCCCATTGGAGTTTCCAGAGCTGGACTGAAGTGCCAGCTGCTCATTGACAATAATGAAAACGTTTTCCACATGGCAGATTGTTGATATATTTTCTCAATTACAATTTCTTCTCCCATAAATATTATTAAACATTTGGTGCCTGCTACTATTTATTCCTTCATCCAAAACACAGTTTCTGAGTGCCTTCTTTATACCAGGTACTATTCTTGGCACTGGGGAGACAGCAGTGAAACAAAAAGACAGACAAAAATCCCTACCCGTATGGAGATTACATTCTAGCGGGGGGTGGGGGGAAGAGATGAAAAATAAAATAAATAGATAAAATAGATGGTATGTCAGTGATGAGACCTAAGGAGACAAAAGCTGGGCAGATGGGCAAAGGGCATAGAAAGTGTGGATGGGGTTTCGAATATTTGGTGGGGAAGACAAGGAAAGCCTTTATGAAAGAAGGTGACATTTGACTTGAAGGAAGTAAAAGGGAGGATAATTCCAGGCAGAGAAAATAGCAAGTCCAAAGGCCCTGAGGAGGGGGCATGTTAGGAATGTTCTAGGAAGTCAAAAAAAGCTAGAGGGGCTGGCTGAATGAGTGGGAGACTGGTGATGGGGCAGGAGGGGAAGGTGGGAACAGGGAAAGGACAAGGTAAGACCTTGTAGAGGTGATTTCTTATAGATAAAAAAATGAGTAAGGAACTGTCAAATGAGTAGAAGAGAAAACTTAGAAATAATATATTTCTTAAAAAATGTTTTGGCTACTGATATTATGGTTGTTGTTATTAATATTTTTATACAAAGATGCACACATATAATAAAGCTGAAAGTTTTCGCTGGCAGAGTGGTTGTCACTATTTTATGGTGCACCTCAGAGGTCCCCATGTCTTCCAAGTCCTTTGCCATCTTAACAAGTTGGACAACCACAGCTAGTAAGTAGCAAAGTTAGAACTAGAACCTGGGTCTCCTGACTTCCAGGCCAGGATTTATGTGTCCCTCCTTCATGCCTGAGGTGTGTCCTGCAACACAGACTCACTTAATACCAGAATTGGAAGTGGCCTTGGAAGTCGTCTAATCCAACTTTCTCCTTGTAGAGACGGGAAAACTGAGTCACAGAGAGCAAAAGTAACCTATCAGAGGTTAGCCATCGTGTCAGTGATATAGCTCCAATTAGACTTCAGATCTTTGCTCCTTATAGACAGGCTCTACACGCAGCTGTTGTTTTAGAGGCAGCTATGGTTAGGAGAAAATTTAGTCACCTCATACTCTGGACTGTGGCCAAGGATATCTAGGACCTCATGGGTAGAAATGAGCTGATTTTAGGGGATGAGGTAACTAAAGACCCTGGGCTGATGGATTGTTGCAACTAAGGCAGGGCCTGGTGTTAAAGGGAGCCTGTGTCTTTCAGGGGGTGGGAATAGGGATAGACCTGATGGGTGTATATTCTAGAACGTTTTTGAACATCTTAAGAAGACCACCCCTGAAGGTCATATGTTTTCTTGTTGATTTGTGTCTTAGGTGATGTGCAGATGTGTCTGGAATCTGCTTAGGTGAGAAAATACCACGCGGTGGCAAATGTTCTTGCTGTGTGGGCTGAGCTTGTTGCTTCTTGCTGCCACCAGCCTATGTTGAACCTTATATTATAGCAAGTTGGTCTAAAGTGGGCACGTGGCAGGAAGAGAGAGAAACTTCTGATAACCATCTGGGGCAGCCTAGATGTTAGGCCAGTGTGTGCAACGCAGATTCACTCAATATCAAAACTGGAAGTGACCTTGGAGGTCATCTAATCCTGCTTCCTTCTTGTATAGATGGGAAAACTGAGTCACAGAGAATGAAAATGACCTGCCAAAGGCTAGCCATTGTGTCAATGACATGCTAGAACTAGGCCTCAGATTTAACTTTGTCCTGTGTACTGGAAAGTGTACTTATCATCCATCTTGCAGATGCTACTATGACATTTCAGATAAGGAGTAAGCTCCATTCATTATGACTATTTGCTTATTATTAGAAACACCCAGTTGATTGTCTTGGTCTCATAGACAAAGAAATGGCTCAGGAACTTTCCTAAGCTTTGTTGGGGGGTGTGCAGTGATTAGTTCCAGGGTCAAGTTCCTTTGTCCACAACTTGGAGGTTGACCTGGGTCTTGGAGGGGTGGAAATGGGGCCAACAGGGGTCAGTAAGAGGCTGCTACTCTGGAAAACCTGTCTAATGCCTAGCAGTGTGGGATTTAGCCAGGCCTGCTTCCTGGATGTCTTTCCACTCGTGAGTGAGCACTTGTTGGAGCTTACATCCATTCCTTTCTTTTCCTAGCCCTCTCTCTCATGGAAGCTTGAGAAGCAGACATCACACACCCTGAAAAAGCCCACATCTGCAGTGGAGGTGCTGGGAGCCCACTAGTGAGACAGATGTGAGTCCTTAGACATGTGTTAGTGCTGATGGCTTGGGGCCAAGTGAAATCCCAGCCTCCAATCATGTGGCTACCCTCTGTAAAAGTTGGCTGTTTGAAAGAATGCAACAGGAAAATCAGAAACGCCTGCACACTTTTCCCTGTTGCCGTTGGTACCGAGCTGTAGTTCAATGCTACTCAAGTCCCAGTGATGTTAGGGAGATCCTTTAATATCATTTTGAAACCCGGACACCTGGTTTTGCCATTTGTAAGCTCTCATGACTCATCGCTGTACTCCACTCACCTCTGAGATGAGAGTGGCTTTCCCAGCTGGAGGTTGCCTTCATGTGGATTGTTGGTTGGCTGCATTTCCAGAAGGGAGTAAAAGGTTCATGGCTTAGGTGTTATCTTGAACATCAGGACAAAAAATTACAGAATAACACAGCATTGCTCTGTGAAAACTGGAATGTAGTTATCTTGCTTCTGGGAAAATGTCATATCCTGGTCATCAACAGATAAAGTGAAGAGTCAGGGGTATATGAAATACGTTTGAGGCACTCTGCAAACCCCTTTTGCAGAGGCTGTAAACTAGCTACAAATAGACATACATTCTGTTCTACTGCAGCTCCTTTATGAAAAGTAATGGCACCAAAAACTGTGTGGGTTAGAAGTGGGGAGGCGCTTGGAACTGACACTATTGCATTATTTTCAGAGAACTGCAATGCGTTCCGCTTGAACAAAAGGAAGTTGGGTTGTGATAATATAATTCTGGATTCCATGGAATGTTGTGGCTCAGAGAGGCAAGAGATAAAAGACAGAGAAACAATATAGTGGTAACTTTCAGGGGTTTTATTTTATATTAAAACATCATTTTGTCACAAATATGGACTGAATGTGCATAAAAGAGTATTATATTTCTGTGCATCAAAATGGAAACATGCTTACCAGGCTGTGCTTTGTATTATCTGAAAAATACCAAGTGCTCCTCATCATAGCCTTTGTCCTAAAAGGCTTGCAAAATTATTCCAGAAAAGGTGCATTGGCAATCAATGGCTGATTACGCAGAGGGAAATAAATAGCCCTCTTGATGAAACTACCTGAGAGAAGCCTCTTTGCTGGCAGAACGTATGTCCATACCCCATTGCTCTGTGTCCGTGCATGTTTCTTCAATTATGGACCAGGGTGTGTGAGGTAGAGAGCCATGGATCCACAGGCCAGACACAATTTATGCAGATTTGCCCAAGTTATATAGTAGTTTGTTATTCAACACAAAAGCAGCCACCATAGCAACCTCAGGATCACAAAATGCTTATGGTACCTCTGAGGGACACATCATTGTCTTGCAAAGATGTTTGAAGTGAATGAATCTTCCACAGCCACATACTTCATCTTTGCCCTGTGCGAACTAGAGAGCTGCATGGCTAAAGGGCTTCTTTTTGGTGTGATCTTAACGTCCCATTAATGCACCGTGTGTGTTAAGTAACCTGGCTAGCAGGCGGATTTGCTCCTCTCTCGCAGTTTGTTTTTCATTTTCATTTCCTTAATGATTTGAAAAATTGTTTTCAAAGGTTCCTCGGACAGGGCCCAGTGGCACTGTGCTTGGCCTGGCTTCCTTTGCTGCCAAAATGCAGACTCTCTGCAGTGTGACAGAACAAGGCTTTTGAGCTGCTAACTGGTGAGGGATACAGTAATGAGCTCCAGCTGTGGAGTGCAGGCTCCAAGGAATTGGAGGGGAGCCCAAATGGAGAGGCTCTGGTTGACTCTGGGAAGCCTGTCTTTTGGTGCCCTTATCTTCCCTGTTTTGGTATCCAGAACCTAGGCCCAAACTCCAGCTGGTACCTCTGCTTCTGAAAATCCAAGGACCTGCAAATGTCCTTCATGTGTTGGACATGACAGACTCGCAGCCCACAGCTCTTTCTTGGCTTTCACCTGTTTAAGGCCCCATAGTGGAGTGCAGATAACTCAGATTTCTGAAAAACAAACGACAGTCCCTGATGTTTGGGGTCTGCAGATACTCCCACCATAGCCTGATTTCAGACTACCAACGGCTTAACAACTGGCTCACAAAACTGCTGGAAATTTAACAAATGACTGCAGCACACTGTTGCCCCAGGTTATCTCATTTGCTATCCGCAGCTGATCTCATGATCTCATGGATAGGTTGGTGTCCTCAACCCCATTTAACAGAAAAGAAAACAGGCCCAGAGGATTTAATGCAAGGATTCTCAAACTTTACTGTGCATACGAATCACCTGGGGATCTTGTTAAAGGGGGAACCTGTGATTCTGCATTTTTAACAAGCTCCCAAGTGACAAGTTTTCACATTTAATTAAAGGTGTAGTCAACTTTCTGGAAAATAAGGGGAGGAGGCTAAATGATGGTCTCTCACAACTGAAAAGTCACACTCTGCCCCACACCTCCAAGCCATACCCTTTGATTCCTCAATCATTTCCACTCCTGCAATGTTTAGGGGTCCTACTGGGCCCGCCCAGCAGCCACTTGCAAAGGACTGTAGGACACAACATAGTCTGCCATTTTAGGCAGAAGTGGAGCTGGTTTCCTCTCCAGTGCTCACAGGTTAGTAACAGAACTGATTGCTTGAGGGCTGTAGGAAGGCCTTTTGCAATACCCAGTCCTGATCATATAAAGCAAGCCCTCTCTCTCCTTGAGTTGGGTCACATTATGTGACTCTGGGGGTACTGCACCGCTAGGAATTTTCTCAAATTCCACATTTTCACTCCTCTCTGGATCTTAGAGGAAAACCTGTTGCTGCATATTGTACAGGAGCCCAAAGTTGATGCTATTTTCTACTCACCTGACAGTTATAAACTTAGGGGTCAAACCCAGCAACCCATAAAACAGTTACAAATGAGCTAATATGGGTCCTGTTTTCACTCAAATTTATCACCTGATAATGAAGATTTAGATGGACTGGAGAGATGACTGAGTGGAGAAAAGCTCAAGCTAAGGAGACTCTGTGTCTAGGATGGTTCTGGATTCTGAGAAGGACAGAGGACAGGGTTCCTGACCTCAGAGCCAGTCAGGCAATGCATACTCACGGAACAGTTACGGTATGAGCCATTGTATGGCACCGAGTCCAGTTGTGCAGTAAGATTTAGATTATGTTTGTTGTACAGAATGCTGAAATGTGTAAAGGCAGGGCTACCGTCTAGACTGCCAGAGCACAATTTCCAAAGGAATGTCCTCCACCCCTGTTTTAGGACTTTTCATTCAATCGGGCAATCAAAAGATTCAGACGTATCCAAGATATTTTCTAGTTAATGGAATGCACGAGCAAAGGATTCTTTTCTTTTCCTTTGGAGATTGTCTCACAATCAAAACCATCTTTCTAGTAAAATGACTTTATTCTGATACTCAGCTCCAATTCTTTTTTTATTTTCTTCTCCTGAGTCTGGATAAAGCAAGCAATTCATGATGATCCATTTATTTGCTGCCAAAATGTATGTTTGTTGTTACAGAGACATAATCTTAACTGTGTCTCTCTCCTTTTCTTTATCACCTTACCAATTCCATCCTGTGTCTGGTACAGGAATACCTTTGTGTTTACAGGGCATGATAGCGCACAGGCACGTATATTCCCCTTCCTACTTGTGGAAATTTCTCCTCATCCTCTCAGGCCCAATTTGAAATGCTGTATTCTCTGGGAAGCCTTCCCCAGTCCCCACAGTTAGTTGGAAATTATTATATTTTCCTCAATCTGCAACCTTGTGACTCCCCTTCTCAATGGTAGGTTATATTTCACTCTGCCTCGCATTAGAGGTAATTATCTCAATATCTTTCCCCTTTTCCTACCTCCAGCCCAGCTAGGATGTCAGGTTTTAAGGCTTTTAGGTCCATAATAATTATAATTATTGGTTACTTAACACGTAGTAAGTACCAGCCATTTTACAAGACAGTATTTTAAAACTTCAAAATAACACTGTCAGAGGCATTGTTACCCCTTTTCATTGAGGCTCGGTGAGGTCAGGCAACTGGTCTCAGATCTCCCAGCAACACTTTTAACCTGACCCAAAGCCCACATTTCTTCCATTCTACTCCCCAGGCATATGCTGTCTTTGAGGGCAGAGACTAAGGCTTCTAGCCGGAGTAAGTTTCTGTGAGTTGTCGAATGAATATGTACATGAAGAAGCATATGTTACTCTGCTCATGGTAGCAATAATGCTAGAAAAAGGGCCTGCCTCCAGGCTAATAACCCTTCTCTTGTGGCATCCCAGGTGGGTCACTCAGGTCTTCTTTCCCTCAATCCTTGTGTCCTGTGCTGTGTCCCCAGTTGTCTGTTCCTTTCCTGTCAGTCACCTAGCTAAACTTACAAATGGGCACACTCTGACGCTATTCTGTTAATGGATGCTAGTAAGATTTAAAAAAATGTACTCATTCATCATTTACATAAAAATATTTAATGTTTAGTGCCAGGCACATAAGAGGGACCTTATTGAATAGCCAATGAATAAATGCACTAGAGGTGGAACAGAACTGTTTGTGGCTATAAATGAAGGGGACACAGACATAGTTAGGTTAGAGCTGTTTTCTAGCAGGCACATCTAGGTACCAAGGACCGTGCTAAATCGGGAACACCAAGATGACTAAGACAGGCAAGGTCTCTGCCCTCATGGAGCTTACTCTCTAGTAGGTGACACATTTGCATTTTATACTAAGGTCTCCTTGAATCAGTGGTCTGATCTAAAGGACTAGGTTCGAAAAGATATTCTAGGGCAGGGGTAGGAGAGATTAAAATTACCATGTAGGAGTTCTTACTGTTGTACTTCATTATGAAGAAGATTCTAGGCTTGAAGTGTCCATAGGGGCTTCCCCTTCCTTCTCCTCTTAGTTCAGTTATTCTCCACTGGAGACGGAAGTGGAGACATACCTCCTTAGCGGGTTGTAACATCATTTGCAGTGAGTGCTTTTATCAATAAACAGTTGTATGACCACCAAATAAAAATATTCTCACCATAAAAAGCATCTGATAATACCAGTGTTACCTTCAGACTTTGTCTCAAACCCATTCTCCAGAAGTAATAACAATTAAAGTTTCTTCTGTCTCTATCCAAACATTTTTATCTTTATTTACAAATCGTATGTACATATACACATACATAGTAATATTCTTTTTAATATAAAAGCAACTGTTTTCTATATATTCTTAAGTAAATAGCTTTTGATTTAACAATATATCTTGGATGTCATTCCATGTTGCTACGTATAGATCTACGTTCTTCTTCCTTAAAAAAAAAATTAACCTGTTCCTTTTAAACTGCTGTGTAGTATTCTATTGTGTGGATGTACCACAATTTATCTAACCATTTCTATACTGATAGGTATTTATTTAGGTTGTTGACAATTTCTTTAGTCTTATTAACAATGTCACAGTGAACGTCCTGGGCAATGTGCCTTCTGCACATGTGTATCAGTACTTCCCTAGGGAAACTATGCAGAAGTGGAATCGTTGGGTCATGGGGTATGCACGTCTAAAGTATTGCCATATTTCCCTCCAAAGTGGCTGAATCAATTGACATTATCACCAATAGTGTATGGATGCCCTTTTCCTATATCCTTGTCCAATGGATATTATAAATTTTAATTGTTCCCAATTTGATGAATATAAAAGTTAGTTTCTCATTCTATTTAAAAACATTCTGGGGACTTCCCTCGCAGTCCAGTGGTTGAGACTCTGAGCTTCCACTGCAGGGGGCGCAGGTTTGATCCCTGGTCAGGTAACTAAGATCCTGCATGCCACAAAGTGTGGCCAAAAAAAAAATTCTGATTGTTAGTGTTTTTACATCTTTCTTTTTTTAAATTTATTTTTATTTTATTTATTATTTTTGGCTGCGTCGGATCTTAGTTGTGGCACGCAGGCTCTTCGTTGCAGCACATGCGGTTCTCTCTAGTTGTGGCGTGCAGGTTTTCTCTTCTCTAGTTGTGGCGTGCAGGCTCCACGGTGCATGGGCTCTGTCTTTGTGGCTCATGGGTTCCAGAGCACACAGGTGCTTTCTTGTTAAAGCACGTGGGCTTAGTTGCCCCGCGGCATGTAGATCTTAGTTCCCTGACCTGGGATGGAACTGTCGTCCCCTGCATTGGAAGGTGGATTCTTTACCACTGGACCACCAGGGAAGTCCCCACATCTTTTCTTTTTTTTAAAATATAGATTTATTTTATTTATTTATTTGTTTGATTTTTGGCTGCGTTGGGTCCTCGTTGCGTTCAGGCTTTCTCTAGTTGCGGCGAGCGGGGGCTACTCTTCGTTGCGGTGCGCGGGCTTCTCATTGCGGTGGCTTCTCTTGTTGCGGAACACAGGCTCTAGGTGTGTGGGCTTCAGTAGTTGTGGCACACGGGCTCAGTAGTTGTGGCTCGCGGGCTCTAGAGCGCAGGCTCAGTAGTTGTGGCGCACAGGCTTAGTTGCTCCAAGGCATGTGGGATCTTCCTGGACCAGGGCTTGAACCTGTGTCCCCTGCATTGGCAGGCGGATTCTTAACCACTGCGCAACCAGGGAAGCCCCCCACGTCTTTTCTTATGTTTATTGGCCATTTGGGTTTCCTTTTCTGTGAATTGCTTGTTCATATCACTTATTTATTTTTTTGTTCCTCATTGGAACTCTTTGTATACTCCAGATAGCAATTATTTGTTATACAGTGTATGTTGAAATTATTTTTGATGGTCTGTTACTTTTTAACTTTGCTTACTGTGTCTTTTTATGTACAGAACTTTTAGCATTTTATGCAATCAACTTTGCTTATTTTGTGTTTTATGGCTTAGGAATTTTTGTCTGGCTTTAGAAGGGCTTTCCCACCTCAAGAATATGAAGACATCCTTCTATATCTTCATATAATATTTATATTTTTTAACCTTTATATTTAGTTCTTTAAAACATCTGGAATTTATTTTTGCATATGGTATGAGATAGGGATCTATTTTATTTTCTGAAATGAATAGC
Source organism: Phocoena phocoena (assembly GCF_963924675.1). Classification (NCBI taxonomy): domain Eukaryota; kingdom Metazoa; phylum Chordata; class Mammalia; order Artiodactyla; family Phocoenidae; genus Phocoena; species Phocoena phocoena. The sequence continues at coordinate 115,882,659 of NC_089240.1, forward strand.
CAATTGTCTTTATATCATTTCCTGAAAATCCCATTTCTACCCACTGATTTTAAGTACTACCTTCACTATGTACTAATATTTTCATATATACACAGGTCTGTTTTCTCACTCCATTCTGTTTCATCAAACTACCCATTGCCACAGCCATTGAATGGAGTATTCTCATGGATACTGTTGATCCTTTAATACTCATTTCATTTTTTCAAAGAAAATTCTTAATTCTAGTCAGAAAAATACTTTTAAACTAGGTAGTATACTAATAAAAATATTTTGTTTGAGAAAACTGTATCCGCATGCAATGACCTGAGTTACTTTATCCAATAAGAAATTAATCATTATAACAAAAGACAATAAAAGAGATAAGGTGACATACTGGTTCATGTAACCACATTCTGATTTTCCCCACAAATGTGAAGGGATATGCTGAGCACATTTTTATGTTAGAAAATATTGAACTTTAGGCTTGATAGATTGACCTAAAGGACTCATGACTGTCCTGTTTTACTCACATCTTGAAAGTAAATCTCAACCCAGACATTAACTTCGATAGAGGTCCTTTTAGAGACAGAGTTAAGAAAAAAATAAATCTGCAGAATGCTACGTAGTATAAATGGGGGAAAATAATATTCAGAGCACCAGTTTTTTGTAAGCACAGAAAAAGTATAGAAACATTTATAGCAATGATGGAAATTGATTCTCCAAAGTGATTATCTATCTGTTAAGCAGGAAAGTTACTTTTTGTCTCAAATGTTTGTGGCTTTCGTATAGGAATATGTTAGTTTTGCTTTTGCTTAGGAGACCAGTACATTATGTGGAGGTTCCTCATGGAAGATGATGAACCTTATCTTGGGAAAAATAATGGTGGTGTTGTAGCTTTCAGTGGTGGCCTTTTGGTTTTTGATGCACAGTGGGTGACTTAGTGTCATATTTTTTTAAGTATAGGAGCATTTAGAGTCAAACAATCGTGGTTCTAGTTCCAGTTCTGCAGTTTACTTGCTGTGTGACTTTGGGTAAGTCATGTATCTCTTTGAGTCTCCGTTTTTTTATCTGTTCAATGGTGGATCAAACCACTAGTCTGCCTATTTCACCTCAGTGAATCAAATTATTAAAATCAAATGAGGAAATGAACAGAAAAAAGCTTTAATCACTGTAAAGATGAAATAAAAAAGAGATTATTATTAAAGGGCACCTGAAGAATATGCTCTGATGGTCTTCAAACACTACAAAGCGTCAGGAAAGGGGCCAAATGGAGATGGGAAAATAGAGAGAAAAATGGGAAGAAATGGAAGAGGAAGAAGGTCTGTAAGCAGAAAGCACAAGCTCTGAGGAGTATCTTAACCTCTTGCCCCTCCCTCCTTGTAACAAACCTAACAAAAGGGAGCCTCTAAGTGGTGCATAATAATATTTTAGTGTAGTAGTTAAGAGCTTTTAAAAAGTGGGTCTGATTCTAGTGTCCTGGGAGTATCAAGGTATTGAGGGGTGGCGAGAGGAAAGCAAAACTTACTGGGTGTCTACCACAGGGCAAGCTCAGACGCCACATACTTTATATACATTGATCTCAACTTGTCCTATAAAGAAACTTGCAAGTCTGGATCTTAACCCCATTTTACAGATGAGGAAATTGATTTGTGAATGTTCTGTGCCCCCTACTGGCTAGCGCAAAGAACTGACCTGTCTCTTCCCCACCAACTCCTTTCTTCTACCTGAGGGGTCTGAATCCCCTACATTTGTCTCTCTACTCATCTTTAATTGCTTAATTACACTTCAGGTAATCTCTCCTTCATACATATACACATCTCTATGCTTTTTTACACATCTTCTTTCTTCACCTCTTTCTTCTAAATGTTGTCCTATCACCTCAAGAAAAGTTGTTTGTCCTCAATTTCTTTGAGTCTTGGTTTATTCATCTATAAAATAGGACAACTCACAGGCTAGATTTGAGGCTTAAATTTGATTATATATGTGCAAACATCTTATAATCTATACACCTATGCTCTCTAAATTTAAATGTAAGATATTTGTTACCTTTCTCTAGAGATGTTCATTATTGGAGAAAGATGTTTAGTGGGCTGCCACAGGGTTTTGTCCTGGACCATATTCTATTCAAATATATATCAATAATTGGCAAAATGTCATAAAAGTATGCTTAGTAAATTTATATATGTGATAAATCTGAAAATACTTATAGAAATTTTGACAGATTGGAACAATTGATTGAAATTAGTGAGATTATATTTAATCAAAATAAGTGTAAAGTTTTCATTTAAGTTCAGAGAATTGAAAAAGTACACGTTGGGGGAAAACTGAACCTATTTGGTATTAATGGGAAAACACTGTTTTGGTTGTGTTAGTACTGTAATGCACCTTTTAAAAAACCCAAGAATCATGTAGGCCACATTAATAGGAGTGGATTGTCCTGGTCAGGGGTGGTGATGGTTCCACTAACTCTTCAGAGACAAGCTGAACTAGTGTGTTATGCTAGTTATGGGCATTAAAGTTTAAAGGACATTCATATTATAGAAACTTTCAAACATACACAAAAGTAGAGAAAATAATATCATGAATGTCCATATACTCCTCTCAAATTAAACAGTTATTAACATTTGCTACTGATTCATCCACCGTCCTTTAGCTGTTCTTTTTTTTTTTTTTTTTTTTTGGCCACACGGCATGTGGGGTCTTAGTTCCCTGACCAGAGATTGAACTCATGCCTCTGGAGTGGAAGCCCAGAGTTTTAACCACTGGACCACCAGGGAAGTCCCCCTCCTTTAGTTGTCTGGCTGAGTATTTTAAAGCAAATCCCAGACTTCCTGTCATTTCACTCCTAAATACATCAGTATGCATCTGTAAGAAAACATAGGCATTTTCTTATATAACCGCATGGCATTATCACATCTGCCAAATTAACAATAATTCCTTATTATCATCTAATATCCAGTCCATGTTTAAATTTCTTATGTTGCCTTGGAGACAACTGTTTTTTTCAAAATAGCATCCTATCAAGGTTCACTACATTTGTTAGTAATGCCTCTCAAATCTCTTTGAAACTAGAGCAGTCTCCCCTTCATTACTTCCTCTCGTTGTCTTCTTTTAGAACCAATCAGTTGTCCCATCTTATATTATGGATTTTCTGATTGCTTTTCTGCGGTGCCATTTACCTTGTTCCTCTATCCCCCAGATTTTCTGTTCCCTTGGCACTAGCTCTAAAGGTGTGATTAGACTCAGGATGTAAACATTTTTGACAAGGCTATCTCATGGACCCTTCAGTGTACTTCCTATTGCATCCCATTAGGAGTTACACAATGTCTGGTTTATCCTACTCTTAAGTGATGGTAAAATTAATCAGTGGGCTCAGGTGGCAACAATCAACATAGTACTTTTCCAAAGGGTCATAAACAAATTGAAGTTTGGGCCAATGAGGCAGACTGATGGTGACAGGATGGAAACACTGTGGTGTCAGGGCTACTTGAAGAAACTGGGACTCAGTGATTGTATTAGTTTTCTACTGCTGCCGTGATAAATTACAATAAATTAAGCACCTTGAAACAACACCCATCTATTATCTCAAGAGTTCTGTAGGTCAGAAGTGTGGGTAGGCTTGATTGGGTTCTTAGACCAAAAATTAAGGTGTTGGCAGGGCTCTGTTCCTTATTAGAGGCTCCCGGGAAGAATCTGCTTCCAAGTTCATTCAAGTGTTAGCTGAACTTAGTTCCGTCTGGTTGTAGGGCCCAGTTTCTTTGCTGGCTGCCAACTGGGACCAGTCTTTCATCCTAAATGTTGCCCTATTCCTTCTCATGCTTTCCATGTGGCCTCCCTTCAGCAATGGCTGGATGAGTTCCTCTCAAGCTTTGAGTCTTTCTGACTTCTCCTGCTGCATCTCTCTTGCCTTCAGTTGGAGAAAGTTCTCTGCTTTTTAAGGGCTCATGTGATTAGATTGGCCTCACCTGGTTAATCCAGGTTCATTTCCTTAATTTTAAGGTCCTTAACTTTACTTTTATCTGCAAAATCAGTTTTGCTGTGTGACGTAACCGTTCGCATTTCCAGGGATTAGAGCACTGACATCTTTGGTGGACCATTCTGCCCACCACAGTGAGGTTAGGGGTGGTGGAATTTGCTAACTGGCTTCAAATATTCGCTTCACGGTCATAGTGGGGCCGGCTGGGATGCAGTATAAAGCAAGACTCTCTGAAGACCTCAGCTGTATGGTAACAGAATGGCCTGACCAGTGGCAGCATGGAAGCAGAGGCTGGCCAGCCCGTATATCAGCTATGTGGGAGGCAAGCCCCTGCAGTGGGTCATAAGTCGAAAGTATAAAACAGTGATTGAGAGCACAGACTCTGGTTAATACTGGTTAAGAGCCAGACTACCTAAGGTTGAAACCTGGGTTTGACCTTGGCAAATTACTTAATGTCTCTGTGCCTCAGTTTTCTGATCTGTAAAGTGGGGATAATAATCCTGTCTTCAAGGGTTGTTCTGAGGTTTGAATGAATAAATACTGAATTGAATGAGTTAATAAAATGTGCAAAATATTTAAAACAGTCCTTGACAAGAATGAGCACTTTATGTGTTAGCTATTATTTTCTGAAAGGAATGAAAATCTGTGAAAGTCACTTGGAATTTCAAATTCCTGTAGACATGGAAAGTGATGTTTTGCCATAGTTGCTTCCATCATTTTTGTAGTGATACATTTGCAAAATATTTTCTTAACACACAGATTAATAGACTCCTGGTTACAAAAAAATGATTGTATATCATCACAAAGTAAAAATTAGATGAGTTTATTTCATATTTCCAAAGAAACAGGAAAAAAATCCAAAGTTCTTTACATGATATTCAAGATCCAGCTTACCAGTCCAAGCTTACCTTACAGTGCAGCCTTTGGTCTGGCTACAAATTACCTCTGGGCCTTAGCTCATGCTGTGTTCTTTTTTGCCTGGAATGTCTTTTTCTTATATCCTCCACTGGTTCTCTCTCTACACATTCTCCAATACTTGGTTTATTTAAAAAAGTTTATTTATTTATCCACTTATTATTTTTTTGGCTGCGTTGGGTCTTAGCTGTGGAACTCGGGATCTTTGTTGCGGCATGCAGGATCTTTTGTTGTGGTGCGCAGGCTCCTCCTTGCGGCACTCAGGCTTCTCTCTAGTTGTGGCACGTGGGCTCCAGAGTGCCTGGGCTCTGTAGCTGCGGCACGTGGGCTTAGTTGCCCCGGGTCATGTGGGATCTTAGTTCCCCAATCAGGGATTGAACCCGCTTCCCCTTCATTGGAAGGCAGATTCTTAACCACTGGACCACCAGGGAAGTCCCTCCAATACCTCGTTTAAATGATTTCTTTTCCTTGAAGCTTTTTCTCAGTCCCCTAAATCAAAATCCATTTTCTTCTCCTTTTCTGCCTGTACTTATAATTTGTCATTCACATGTATGTTTTTCCTGTTAGCCTGTAAACTTATTAAGGGCAGGGCTTCTTTAATTTATCTCTGTGTCTCTGTTCGGTGCAGCTTGGTTATGGAATATACTCATATTGTCTACTAGAAAGACCACTAGACTTGGAGTCAGAAAAGCTCCATTGTTTTCTTTATCTGATATAAACTTTGCATCCCAGCTTTGCTGCTAAGTAGCTTGTATAACCTTAGGCAAGTTATTTAACTTTTCTATGCCTCAATATCTCCATCTTTAAAAAGATCATAATTATACCTATCTTACAGGATATTAGTTTATAACTTATGCGGAAGTGCTTAATATTGCTTAGTATGATGTATGGCACATAGAGACATATAGTTTCTCCTCTCTAAGGTATGTACCATTAAACTCTGAACTGTAATTTAATGATGGTCAAACACAGAATTACAACACTAAACTCAGAATCATTGTCCTGATTATGAGATCTCTTATGAGGTTTAACATGTTTTTCCCCCACAAAGAAATCCTTTACTTTCAAAATAAAGATTCCATTCATTATCTTTGGAAGTCAGTTTATTCAGTATTTTCTAAAGGCTAATGATAGGTAAATTTAGATAGGTAGATAGATATATAAAATTATAGATAGAAATATATGGAAATATTTCTCCAGAAATTGTAGGTTTGTAACTTCGGCTATATAAAAATATGAAGTTTCTGCTTGATAAAAATACCATGGGGCTTCCCTGGTGGCGCAGTGGTTGAGAGTCCGCCTGCCGATGCAGGGGACACGGGTTCGTGCCCCGGTCTGGGAAGATCCCATGTGCCGTGGAGCGGCTGGGCCTGTGAGCCATGGCCGCTGAGCCTGCGCGTCCGGAGCCTGTGCTCTGCAACGGGAGGGACTGCAGCGGTGAGAGGCCCGCGTACTGCAAAAAAAAAAAAAAAAATCCAATAAATGGGGAAAATGTTTGCAATGCATACAACAGAGGGCTAACATTATAAATACACAGAGTGTTCCTAGAAATCAATATGTAAGTAAAATAACTCCATAGAAAACTCTAAAGCATATGAACAGTCATAGGAGAAACAAATATAAATTGATAATAAAGATAGAAAAGATGCTCAATCTCATGTATAATTAAAGACATTCAAAGAAAATAATATTGAGATGGTATTTATTTTCCTCATCAGATTGTCAAATATTAAGTTGGATAAAAGGCCAGTATTAACCATTGTGTAGGGAAATGGACATCTCATACAATTTTGGTAAGAGAGTAAGCTGGGCACTTTTTATAGGATAATCTGGCAGGATCTGTGACAGATTAAAAGGACAGGTACTCGTTGACTCAGAAGTTCCACTTTTAATAATTTTCTTAAAGATAACTACACATATGATATACTCATTGCATCATTTATAATAGCAAAAAATTTAATAAACTGGAAATAGCCTAAATATCCATCAAAAAGCAGCTGTTTAAATAAATTATGGTGCATCTATGTAATAGAATACTTAATAGCCATTAAAATGAATAATCTATATTTGTTGATATGGAGAAATGTCTAATAAATATTAAGTACAGAATCTTAGGAGTAGAATGTAATTTATTTATGTAAAAGAACATACATGTATCTATATACCTGTATATATCTAGTTTATTTCTTGAAGAACACACAAGAAACTCATCCCCCACCCTGTTGCACCCCTCTGCTTTTATAGTACTAGCAGATTTCTGGCTGCTCCTGAAGGAGTCCACCCTGACTTTCAAGAGGCTCAAACATAGTGCTACATAATAAAAGGCCCACTCTAGCTGAGTGTTATGTTGTGGTCTGTTCTTGAAGTTAAAAACAAAGATAATTTTTCACTTGAAGTGATGAGGAAAGACTTATAAGGTCTCCTAATCAGGAAGCCGCTTGGCTTTGGGGGCAACAGTGAACCTATTTTCATCTAGTGTGAGGGGAAGCGAGGGGCAGGGAGAAGAAATCTCGAAGTCAGAAAAGTGCTGGGAAATACTCAGCAGCACTTCTGGTGTAGAATAATGCCTTGTGCAATTCAGGCCTGCCTACCAGCTTGACTCCTTTCCTGCTAACAGCTGTAAACTCAGAAAATCCATTGAGGGCTTTCCCCCCCATTCCATGAGAATTCATCTGCACATTTTTAATGAAAGTCATGGAATTTCAAGTTATAAGGGGCCTGAGAGGCCATGAGGAACAGTGGTTTTCATGATAAAATCTTATAACACAGAGGTATTCATGTGACAAGATGGGATGAATATTACCCACTTATTAAATTAGATGAAAAGTTAGATGAAGGAATTCTGTCACTCACTAGGTAGCTGGAGTTCATTTTATTCCTTAGGGAAGCTATTCCTCTTGATTCTATAGAAAGGGAGGGTCTGTCTCTTTCCAGTCTTTCCTGGCCCTTCCCTTATACAAAGGGCAGTAGTACAAGAATATTTCCCAATATATTTAAAAATTATTCTGTCTACTTCTGTGATTTCAGAGAGTTGTTTTGGGATAAGCATGCATGAAGGAATCAAAGTGGCCACGAGAGTGGGCAAAAGCAAATGTAGGTTTCATTTCTTCCTCCAGTCCTGTAGTCATCTGACTATGACTGTTAGTTGATGTCTCCATCAAATTTTAGAAGTCTGCAATATCTGCCATGTATATTAGACAAATACCCGGGACCTCAAGTGAACTAATGAGCAGCTGCCTTGCAACAGAGCCCACCACGAGAACTTGTAGCATTGCATTATGTATTTCAACAGGGCAAATAATTTAAAGAGACCAAACAAAACTGCTGTTAAAGCAAGGAAAATTATTAAGATTAGGACTAACTGGGGAAAAAATTCAAGTCTTTCTGCTCTTTTCTTTTCATTCTGTTTTCTTGTCCTAGATGCTTCCTTCCACCTTGGCATAAGGCAGGTAAAAGATGTTTGCGGAGTTAAACAAAATCATCAGGATCTTGACATTTAGAATGATAAGAATAAGCCCTTCAATCAGTGATACTAATACCATAAGTACCCAGCCAGTCTGTCATTAAATGAAGATAATTTTTTGCTACAGGGAGTCAGGATGCTGGCCATACGTTATTTAAGCAGGAAAGACAAAGGGTCCTCACCTTATGTCAAGTCACCTTTTCTGTAATCTGCCCTCTGCCCCAGGTTACTCCAAACATGGGCAGTTGCTCTTGTCAAGTTCTGAGCTCTCTCCAAGTTTTACCTGAAAGGCATTTCTGTATAACAACAAAAATGGAAAGAGTAATACTACTTACCAATAGGAACAGCTTCCATGTGCTGTGTGACAAGGGGTATATTAGAAGTTTCTGTGGTACCTCATTTATTCCTCATATCGACCCTGGAAGATTAGCTTATTTATTCCCGTTTTACACTTAGGAAAACTGAGATACAGAGAGGGAAAATATCTTAACTGAGGTCACTCAGCTAGTAAGTTGGAATCCATATTCAGGTTTATGCTGAAATCTAGATGTGCTCTTCTAATAATACAGGCTATACTACTCCACAATCTCCACTGTCTACGTGTGTGTGTGTGTGTGTGTTTGTGTGTGTGTATGTGTATGGCAGGAAAATGGAAAGGAAATTTTTTTTTTTTTGCGGTACGCGGGCCTCTCACTGTTGTGGCCTCTCACTGTTGTGGCCTCTCCCGTTGTGGAGCACAGGCTCTGGACGCGCAGGCTCAGCGGCCATGGCTCACGGGCCCAGCCGCTCAGCGGCACGTGGGATCTTCCCGGACTGGGGCACTAACCCGTGTCCCCTGCATTGGCAGGCGGACTCTCAACCACTGAGCCACCAGGGAAGCCCAGAAATAGTTTTATTGGGCTTAATACAGATATCCAATGAGCCAGAAACTAAAGAGGCACCATATACAACATGCAAAATGAATATTGGGTGCCCTAAATCTCCCCCACCAGAAGAGATGATAGCTGGCTGTCTTGCCTGCTGCCTACCTGTTAGAAATAACCCTCCAAGAAGGGCTCTTTCGTTAAAGATGCTTTTCTTTAAAAAATTTTATTGGAGTACAGTTGCTTTACAATGTTGTGTTAGTTTCAGGTGTACAGCATAGTGACGCAGTTATACATATACATGTATTCATTCTTTTTAGATTCTTTTCCCATATAGGTCATTACAGAATATTGAGTAGAGTGCCCTGTGCTATACAATAGGACCTTGTTGGTTATCTATTTTATATATAGTAGTGTGTGTCTGTTAATCCTAAGCTCCTAATTTATCCCCCCACCCTGTGTTTCCCCTTTGATAACCATAACTTTGTTTTCGAAATCTGTGAGTCTTGTTTCTGTTTTGTAAATAAGCTCATTTATATCATTAAAAAAATTAGATTCCACATATGAGTGATATATTTGTCTTTCTCTGTCTCACTTACTTTACTTAGTATGATAACCTCTAGGTCCATCCATGTTGCTGCAAATGGCATTATTTCATTGTTTTTTATGGCTGAGTAATATTCCACTGTGTATATATGTACCACATCTTCTTTATCCATTCCTTTGTTGATGGACATTTAGGTTGCTTCCATGTCTCGGCTATTGTAAAAGGTGCTGCAATGACGTTGGGGTGCATGTACCTTTTGGAATTCTGGTTTTCTCCTGTTATATGCCCAGGATTGGGATTGCTGGGTCATATGGTAGTTCTATTGTTAGTTTTTTTAAGGAAACTCCATACTGTTTTCCATAGTGGCTGCACTAATTTACATGCCCACCAGCACTGTAGGAGGGTTCCCTTTTCTCCACACCCTCTCCGTCATTTATTGTTTGTAGACTTTTTGATGGTGGCCATTCTGACCGTTGTGAGGTGATACCTCATTGTAGTTTTGATTTGCATTCCTCTGATAATTAGTCATGTTAAGTATCTTTTCATGTGCTTTTGAACATCTGTATGTCTTCTTTGGAGAATCGTTAAAGATTCTTGAGCCCTAGATAGTGAACCTTGAACCTTCTTCCTCACCGTGCTTCTACTTGTGCCAACTTTGGTCGCACTAGCCACTTTCACTGGCCGTTCCCCAGATAGGCCTCCTACTCCTTCCCATGTGAGTATCACTACTCTCTTCCATTTTCCCAAATCTCCACCCTCATCTGTTTCTCCCTAGATTGTGGTTTCAGTGACTGCCATCTCTTATATTTTTCTACATAGAAAAGAACTCTTTGAGGCGCAAAAGCAGGTTCTTCTGGAGCATTCCACCTGATCAAATGCAATCTCCTTGTCAAAGGAAGCCCATAGAAGTCAGCTTTAGGTGTGTTTGCAAAATTGCCCTTTGATAATTTGGAGACCTAAGGTCTGAAAGCTTGAGTTTCTATAGGGAGCTCTGTGGGACCAAAATAGTCCTGGGAATGTTTTTTAAAACTTTATTAAGATAAAAATTTATAAAGAAATGCTCAAAAGATCTTACTTCTCATTATAGATTTTGTAAAGAGTTGTACTTACAGGCCATTCAGTATGGGCAAAGAAAAAGTAGGGAGAAAGAAAATGTTCCATCTAATTAGCTGCCATAGGCAGAATTTTAAGATAGCCCCCAAGATTTCTCTTCCCTGGTATATATGCCCTGTAATCTCTCCTTGGGTGTGGGTGGGATTTGTGAATATGAAATGCTTTCACTCTTGTAGTCAGGTTATGTTCTATGGCAAAAGTGAAGGATTTGTGCATATTTAATTAAGGTGTCAACTCATTTTACTTTGAATTAATCAAAAGGGAGGATATTTGGGGTGGGCGTGACCTAATCAGGGGCACCCTTTAAAGAATGTCCAGGCCTTCCCTGAAGGGAGAGGTTTGGAGCCAGAGAACTGCTTTCCTCCTGGCTTTGAGGAAGTAAACTGTTGTGTTGTGACAATCATATAGCAGGGAATAGCAGGCAGCCTCTAGGAGTAGAGGGCCTCAGTTCTTCGTGGAATTCTCCAATAATCAGTGAGCTTGGAAGAGAACCTCAGGCCTCAGATGAGACCACAGCTTCAGCCTGTGCCTTGCTATAGCCTAGTGAGACCCTGAGTACAGAACCCAACTAGACCATGCCTAGAGCCCTGGCCCATGAAAACTGTGAGATAATACATGGATGTTTTTTTAAGCCACTAAGTTTGCAGCAATAGAAAATACAGTAACTTTGCATTTTCTCTCACTCTTTTCAGGATTATGTACCCACCATGGTAAGGAGCATTCTGTATGTGCAAGTAGACAGAACAACACAGTCCACAGCATTATTCAGATGTGCTGGGGCAATGGTATTCACTTTAAGGAGTAGTTTTGTAGCTAGAGAGTAAAATCGATGAAATGTCAAAAATCAGTGACCTTGCTGAAGTGATATTTGGAGGAAATTGGTAATGCCTGGCCTACAACTTCTTTGCTTTAAATCAGGGACTTATAATGTCTCAGGACTATACTACTCCTATACTCCATTTTACTCACCAGCTTCCTATTCAGTTTAACAACCAATTTACAAACATGATTTTGACTTTCAAGTATTCATTACTGTTTGATATTGTGGCTGTCCCGTCACAAAATCACCATTTACCCCCTTAATCTTGGCCTCATCTCTACCTCCTTTCTATCTGTCCCAAAGATGAGCATTTTCCTTTCAGGTGTGTATATGTATCTGTTTTTTCAAATTTAATCTTGTGCCTGGGGCATCTTGTCACATCCTCTCCTGGAGTAGTAATACTTACCTTTCTGCAGAGGAATTGTGGAGGAAGTATTTGTATATGCCATATTCCAACAAAATGTTTTAGACTTTCAGGCTTAGTTTTGCAGTTATTCACTCTGAACAAAATTAGTGAACTTCCATTTTCTCAAACCTCCATCTTTCTCGATTTCTCCCTAGATTGTGGTTTTTGTGACTGCCAGCTCATATATTTTTCGATGTAGAAAAGAACTCAGGTCCTTCTGAGTAAGTCCATCTGGCCAATTCAGTCTCCTTGCCAAAGAAAGCCCACAGTAGTAAACTCTGGGTGTGTTTGCAGCATTGTCCTTTGATTAGTGCTCCAAAGACAGAAGATAATCCTATTCTAATGTGATGAGGCTTTAAAAAGTAAGCTGCCATAGAAAAGTTGTGCTGTTTTTATATGTTTCTGGTTAATGTAGTTCTTTTAAAACCTTTTTTATTTTAAATATTTAGGGGACCCAGGGAACTATATTCAATATCCTGTGATAAACCATAATGGAAAAAAATATGAAAAAGAATGTAGATAATATGTATAACTGAATCACTTTTCTGTACAGTAGAAATTAACACAACATTGTAAATCAACTGTACAATAAAATAAATTTTAAAAATAAATTAAAGAAATAAAAATAAAATAAATTTTAAAAAAACTTAGGGGAAAAACTCAAGTGCAGCCAAGATCAATGGTTGTTCAAGGGGAACCTTTCTTTTTTAAGCTTCAAGACTAGTAAGGAAATGTAAGTGTCAGAACACAGTCACTGTGTTGCTAAGGGGTACACAAAAAAATAAGACATCTATGCATTGAAAGGGAGATTGTCATCCAGAAAGACAATGAGATTCATCCCATTAATGGAAACATGTAATTAACAAGCTGCTGGATGTCAGTCTGTAGCGAAAACCATGGCTTGGGCTCTTGCTTCCTATAGAGTGGCAGTCTTGTCACTGCCTTCTGGCCCCCGGTGGGGGTAGTACAGATACAAGTACAAAGAGGAAATCAGCCTCCCACCCTCATAGAATCTTTGATGCTTGAAACTCCAGTCCAAGTTATATTAATAAGTATACATGATTGACATTCTCCTACTGGACTGTAATCTTTTTCAATTTCAGTAAATAAGTTTTTGTTAGCCCTATTAACTAAAACAATAATCACAAACGAGGGAGGGTAGGAGTCGAGGTGACAGAATAGGAGGACGCAGAATTCATCTCTCCTCACAAGTGCATCAAGAATACATCTACAGGGACTTCCCTGGTGGTGCAGTGGTTAAGAATCGGCCTGCCAATGCAGGGGACACAGGTTCGAGCCCTGGTCTGTGAAGATCCCGCATGCCGTGGAGCAACTAAGACCGTGTGCCAAAACTACTGAGCCTGCACTTTAGAGTCCATGAGCTACAACTACTGAGTCCGCGAGCCACAACTACTGAAGCCTGCGTGCTCTAGGTCCCATGTGCCACAACTACTGAGCCGACATGCTGCAACTACTGAAGCCCGTGTGCCTAGAGCCCATGCTCCACAACAAGAGAAGCCACCGCAGTGAGAAGTCCACGCACCGTGATGAAGAGTAGCCCCCACTCACTGCAACTAGAGAGAAAAGCCCGCACACAGCAACAAAGACCCAGTGCAGCCAAATAAATAAATAAATAAATAAATAATACATCTACAAATGGAACAGTTCTCATAGAGCACCTGTTGAACATTAGCGGAAGACTTTGGACACCTAAAAGGATAAGAAAAATCCCCTCACAACTGGGTAGGACAAAAGAAAAGAACAAAAAAAGAAAAGAGGAATCAAACAAGGGACAAGTAAACCTGGTGGTGAGGAGTTGAAGCTGAAGATGAGCAGAGGTCCCCGCACTCAGAAAAACTCCCTCACGGTAGGGAAATCACCCGGGACAGTAAAGGACCTTCGGGGGATCAAAGGAGAATGCAGCAGATGGTCTGTGGAAGGCAGGACAAAGTAAGAACTGCACACATGGTCTACACCACTGTTCTGCGCATTCCAGCGAGTCGTGAGTCGCCTGTTGTGAAGGGGGGCTGGGTGCTGGAAAGTGGGGTTTGGGGCATGGACCCAGGGAGGGAACAGCCGTTGGCTGTGAAAAGACAGCCGGAAGGGACAGGAGGAAGGAGCTCCACAATTGGAAAAGTCTGCAGAAAAAGCCTGGGACACCATAGTAGCAAGGTACCATTGCTGAGTGGCACAAAAGGGGTGGAGCCGCCATATGACCCCTTTCCCCACCCACCAGCTTTGGTGGGCACTGGGAGGGGCTCCTATCTGAGAGGGGCTGCCTGCCCCTGGGCTGGAGTCTCCTCTGCCCGTGGGCTCCAGAGACCTGAGCACCGCCCATCCCAGAGCCTCCTTGGGAATCAGCCCTGGGTGCCCCTGCCTGGGATGAGAGTCTGCCAGTGCTAGTGGGGGCTGAGTGCTAAAGCATGGGGTTGGGAGAATGGATCCAGGGAGAGGACCACTGTAGGCTGCGTGGATACAGCAGAGGGGACAGGAGTGAGGGGATGCGTGGCCAGGAATGCCCCTAGAGGAAGTGTGGTCTGACTGGAAAGTGAGTTGCCATTGTTGACAGGCACGTGGGGGGCGGCAATGACCCACCCCCACACACCAGCCCCTGCCTCCGTGGGCACTGGGAGGGACTCCTACCAGAACAAGCACGCCACAGTCTGTTGCAACTGCCTGTTGGTTCCACTGCCACAGGCAACTCACAAAAACCCCAACTGTGGCTTCCGTACCCCTCCCCAGCTTGAGTGAGTAAGTGTGCCCCAAGCAGCTGCTGTTATCACTCCCTCTTGCCTGGGCAAGGGACAGACGCCTGAGGGTGGTGCACATGCAAAGGTGGGGTCAAAACCAAAGCTGAGCCCCAAAGGGGTTGCGACTAAGGAAGAGGAACGGAAATCTTTTCACGCAGCTGCACAAGCCACAGATTAAATCCTGGAGATTGGCTTGGTAAATCCTGTGTTTGTGGAATACCTGAATAGACAGTGAATGTTCCAACCATTGAGACTGGTCTAGCTTCACAGCAGTGGACTTTGGGGGCAAGCACACACAGGAGCTGGGCCAGGTCAGAGTCTGAGCTGGCCTCACAGTACCCACAGCAGGTCCAGAACCTACCTAGAGGTATTGGAAGGCCACGTGGGGAGGTGGGGATTGGCTCTGGCTCAATGTAGGAGCAAGGATACTGACAGAGGAGGCCCCAGGAAAATATTCTTATCACTATTTTTCTTTTTTTGGTTTGTTTTGTTCTGTTCAGTTGTTGCTTTTATTATTTTTTATCTTTCATTTTTATTAAAAAATTTTTTAATATGTATATATTTTCTTTTTCTTTTTTTAAAAATTTATTTCATGGCTGTGTTGGCTCTTCGTTGCTGTACACAAGCTTTCTCTAACTGTGGCGGGTGGGGGCTACTCTTTGTTGCAGTGCACGGGCTTCGCATTGTACTGGCTTCTCTCGTTGCGGAGCACAGGCTCTAGGCACGTGGGCTCAGTAGTTACGGTTTGTGAGCTCTAGAGCGCAGGCTCAGTAGTTGTGGGACATGGGCTTAGTTGCTCTGCAGCATATGGGATCTTCCTGGACCAGGGACTGAGCCCGTGTCCCCCGCATTGGCAGCCAGATTCTTAACCACTGTGCCACCAGGGCAGTCTCTTATTTTTCTATTTTTACTTTACTTTTTTGTTGTTCTGTGTTTTTTTCTTGTTTTTGTTCTTTGTTTTCTATTTTATTTATTTCTTCGATTGTTTTTATGTGTATATTTTACGTTTTCTTCACTTGTTTGTTTGCTGTTTTTGTTTTATTTTTCATTTTTTGTTTTTGTTAGTTTAGTCCTTACTGACTGTTCTCATTTTTGAATTCTTCTGTTTGTTCTCTTATTTCTGTTTTTTCTCTTTCCTCTGTATGTGTGTGTTGTGTTGTTGTTGCTGCTGTTTGTTTGCTGTTGTTTTTGCTATTTGCCTTGGGTTTTGTTTGTCTGTTTGCTTTCTTTCCTTTTCTTTCTTTTTTTTCCCTCTGGCTTCACTGTGGGGCTTGTGGGTTCTTGGTTCCATGGCAAGGGGTCAGACCTGGGCCTCTGGGGTGGGAGCACCAAGTTCAGGATGCTGGACCACCAGAGAGTTACTGGGCCTAGGGAATATTAATTGGTGTGTGTGCTCCCATGGGTATCCATATCAACACAAAGACCCAGCCCCACACAACTGCCTGCAGGCTCCAGTGCTGGACGCCTCATGCCAAACGACCAGCAAGACAGGAACACAGCCCCACCCATCAGTGGACAGGCTCCCTAAAATTGTACTAACCTCACAGACAACCCAAAACACACAAACTGGCAGGACCCTGCCCTTCAGAGGGAAAAGACTCAGCTCCAACCACCAGAGCACAGGCACCAGTCCCTCCCACCAGGAGGCCTACACAAGCCCCTGGACCAGTCTCATTCACCAGGGGTCAGGCAAAAGAAGCAAAAGGAGCTACGATCCTGCAGCCTGCAGGAAAGGAGATCATAAACACAGTAGGCTAGACAAAATGAGATGACAGAGAAATACGTTGCAGATGAAGGAGCAAGGTAAAATCCCACAAGACCGAATAAATGAAGAGGAAATAGTCTACCTGAAAAAGAATTCAGAGTAATGATAGTAAAGATGATCCAAAATCTCGGAAATAGAACAGAGAAAATACAAGAAACGTTTACGAAGGACCTAGAAGAACTAAAGAGCAAACAAACAATGATGAAAAACACAATAAATAAAATAAAAAATTGTCTAGAAGGAAACAATAGAAAAATAACTGAGGCAGAAGAATGGATAAGTGACCTGGAAGGTAAAACAGTGGAAATAACTACTGCAGAGCAGAATAAAGAAAAAAGAATGAAAAGAATTGAGGACAGTCTCAGAGACCTCTGGGACAACATTAAACGCACCAACATTCGAATTATAGGGGTCCCAGAAGAAGAAGAGAAAGGGAAAGGGCCTGAGAGAATATTTGAAGAGATTGTAGTCGAAAATTTCCCTATAGAAAGGAAATAGTCAAGGCCAGGAAGTAAGTGCAGAGAGTCCCACACAGGATAAACCCAAGGAGAAACACACTGAGACACATATTAATAAAATGAGCAAAAATTAAATACAAAGAAAAGATATTAAAAGCAGCAAGGGAAAATCAACAAATAACCTATAAGGGAATCCCATAAGGTTATCAGCTGATTTTTCAGCAGAAACTGTGAGCCATAAGGGAGTGGCAGGACATATTTAAAGTGATGAAAGGCAAAATCCTACAACTAAGATTACTCTACCCAGAGAGGATCTCATTCAGATTTGATGGAGAAATTAAAACCTTTACAGAAAAGCAAACGTAAGACAATTCAGCACCACCAAACCAGCTTTACAACAAATGCTAAAGGATCTTCTCTAAGTGGGAAACACTAGAGAAGAAAAAGACCTACAAGAAAAAACCCAAAACAATTAAGAAAATGGTAATAGGTACGTATATATCTATAATTATCTTAAATGTAAATGGACTAAGTGCTCCAACCAAAAGACACAGACTCACTGAATGGATACAAAAACAAGGCCTGTATATATGCTGTCTACAAGAGACCCACTTCAGACCTAGGGACACATACAGACTGAAAGTGAGGGGATAGAAAAAGATATTCCATGCAAATGGAAATCAAAAGGAAGCTAGAGTAGCAATTCTCATATCAGACAAAATAGCCTTTAAAATAAAGACTATTACTAGAGACAAAGAAGGACACTACATAATGATCAAGGCATCGATCCAAGAAGAAGATATAACAATTGTAAATATTTATGCACCCAACATCGGAGCACCTCAATACATAAAGCAAATGTTAACAGCCATAAAAGAGGAAATCGACAGTAACACAATAATAGTAGGGGACTTTAACACCCCACTTTCACCAATGGACAGATCATCCAAAATGAAAATATATAAGGAAACACAAGCTTTAAATGACACATTAAACAAGATGGACTTAATTGATATTTATAGGACATTCCATCCAAAAACAACAGAATACACTTTCTTCTCAAGTGCTCATGGAACATTCTCCAGGATAGATCATATCTTGGGTCACAAATCAAGCCTTGGTAAATTAAAAAAAAATTGAAACTGTAGCAAGCATCTATTCCAACCCCAACGCTATGAGATTAGAAATCAATTACAGGAAAAACCGTAAAAAATACAAACCCAAGGAGGATAAACAATATGCTATTAAATAACCAAGAGATCACTGAAGAAATCAAAGAGGAAATCAAAAAAATACCTAGATACAAATGACAATGAAAACACAAAGACCCGAAACCTATGGGATGCAGCAAAAGCAGTTCTAAGCGGGAAGTTTATAGCAATATAATCCTACATCAAGAAACAAGAAACATCTCAAATAAACAACCTAACCTTACACCTAAAGCCACTAGAGAAAGAACAAACAAAACCCAAAATTATAGAAGGAAAGAAATCATAAAGATGATGATCAGAGATAAATGAAAAAGAAATGAAGGAAATGATAGCAAAGATCAATAACATTAAAAGCTGGTTCTTTGAGACGATAAACAAAATTGGTAAACCTTTAGCCAGACTCATGAAGAAAAAAAGGGAGAGGACTCAAATCAATAAAATTAGAAAAGCAAAAGGAGACGTTACAACTGATACCATAGAAATACAAAGGATCATAGGCGACTACTACACGCAACTATATGCCAATAAATTGGATAACCCAGAAGAAATTGACAAATTCTTAGAAAAGCACAACCTGCCAAGACTGAACCAGGAAGAAATAGTAAATATAAACAGACCAATCACAAACACTGAAATTGAGACTGTGATCAAAAATCTTCCAACAAACAAAAGCCCAGGACCAGATGGCTTCACAGGTGAATTGTTCCAAACATTTAGAGAAGAGCTAACACCTATCCTTCTCAAACTCTTCCAAAATATAGCAGAGGGAGGAACACTCCCAAACTCATTCTACAAGGCCCCATCACCCTGATACCAAAACCAGACAAAGATGTCACAAAGAAAGAAAACTACAGGCCAATATCTCTGATGAACATAGCTGCAGAAATCCTCAACAAAATACTAGCAGACAGAATCCAGCAGCACATTTAAAAGGATCATACACCATGATCAAGTGGAGTTTATCCCAGGAATGCAAGGATGCTTCAGTATATGCAAATCAATCAACGTGATTATTAACAAATTGAAGGAGAAAAACTGTATGATCATCTCAATAGATGCAGAGAAAGCTTTTGACAAAATTCAACACCCATTTATGATAAAAACCCTCCAGAAAGTAGGCATAGAGGGAACTTTCCTCAACATAATAAAGGCCATATATGACAAACCCACAGCCAACATCATTCTCAATCACTGGTGAAAAACTGAAGCCATTTCCCCTGAGATCAGGAACAAGACATGGTTGTCCACTCTCACCACTACTATTCAACATAGTTTTAGAAGTTTTAGCCACAGCCATCAGAGAAGAAAAAGAAATAATCCAAATCGGAAAAGAAGAGGTAAAGCTATCACTATTTGCAGATGACATAATACTATACATAGAGAATCCTAAAGATGCTACCAGAAAACTACAAGAGCTAATCAATGAATTTGGTAAAGTAGCAGGATACAAAATTAATGCACAGAAATCTCTTGCATTCCTATACACTAATGATGAAAAATCTGAAAGTGAAATTAAGAAAACATTCCCATTTACCAATGAAACAAAAAGAATAAAATATCTAGGAATAAAACTACCTAAGGAGACAAAAGACCTGTATGCAGAAAGCTATAAGACACTGGTGAAAGAAATTAAAGATGGTACAAAGAGATGGAGAATTATACCATGTTCTTGGATTGGAAGATTCAACATGGTGAAAATGAGTATACTACCCAAAGCAATCTACAGATTCAGTGCAATCCCTATCAAACTACCAATGGCATTTTTCACAGAACTAGAACAAAAAAATTTTTGTTCTGGTTCTAGCCCAGAAATAAACCCACACTTACATGGTCAATTATGACAAAGGAGGCAAAAATATACAGTGAGTAAAAGAGAGTCTCTTCAATAAGTGGTGTTGGGAAAACTGGACGACTTCCTTACACCATATAAAAAATAAACTCAAAATGAATTAAAGGCTTAAATGTAAGACCTGAAACCATAAAACTCCTAAGGGAAAACCTAGGCAATATATTCTTTGACATAGGCCTTAGCAACGTTTCTCTGGATATGTCTCCTCAGGCAAGGGCGATAAAAGTAAAAATAAATAAATGGGACTAAATGCTATTATAATCACCATTTTTCAGATGAGGAAATTTAGGCTCAGAGGTAAAGTAAATTTTATGATAAAAAAGGACATTTCAAAAAATGTTTCAGATATGCTCCTGGTCTCTGAGGACTGCACTCGCAGGCTGCTGGGGTTACATAATACCTTTTCTTTACTGTAGGAGCTTTTGGTTAAAATATTTGCAGAAACAATAGACTAGGTGATATTTAAGGTTCTCTTCAGCTCTGACATTGTATAATTTCATTGACCCTCTTTGCATTTAATTATGTTGAGTTTTCTTTCTACTCTTTGCTCACCTCAAAAATATACCCTTGTTTTGTCCATGTGCAGGAGATGGAGTATTGAATAGAGAGCACCATAACAAATCCTTGTGACTATTCAGATGTTACTCTAAAATATTTATCATTTTGGTAAATCTCAAGCTATCATAACAGCTCACAGTGCAATAATGCATATCATGCTAACATTACTAAAATAGATATAACTGAGAATGATGCTTGTTAAGCTCATAATGATTCTGTTCTCAAAGGACCTGCAATTTATCTCCTTTATGCTGCGTGATTGCTTACCACATCCTGCAGGTTTGGGTAGCCTCCTTTTTGGTTTCATGTAATATGTGATATTCACAAACTGTGATGCAGCCCTCATCATGCAAATCAAAAATGCAAATAGAGCGCTAGCTGACTGTGTGATCTGAGTTTCCTGCTTGTTTAGAAGGACATAAACATGGGGAGAATATGGATCTGCTGTGTAATGGATTAAAAGTAATCAGACTTTTCATTCAAACTAAGTCAGGAAAGGTTATTTCAAAATGTCACTAGACCTTTCATTTAACAAGATTTTTCTTAGATTACTAAGCTACTTGCTGAAGAATGCTTATAATTTTTTTTAAATTAAGGAAATATTAGGAAAAATCAGTAATTAGAATCATTTCATTTGAAAAACTTTCTAAACAGAATGTTTTAATAGTTAGACATTATTCTGATCTTCAGTAATACGTGTTATACATTCTGCAGAATGGTCCTGGGCACCTGTCCTCTTGCTAATGCTGGGTTGGCATGTATCTCACTCTTAGATTATCAATTGTCATGGATTTGGGAGACAAAGCGAATAACAAAATCTAAACTAGGTCTAATATAAAAGTTATTTCTCTTTGGTGGTTTAAAAGGCACATCAGTTTCTTAATGCTTATCGTTGTAAATCTACATTCTCTTTGTGTAGCAGATGTAAGAGTTTAGTTAGCTTGAGGATGTACTGACCTAATGACATGACCAAAAGTTGCTTTTTAGAACAAGCCCTGAGGAGGATTGGGACTTGTTTATGTATTATTCGTCTCTTTCAAAAACAGAATGTCTGATATCCAAATTGATAACCTCCTGGGCCACACGATGTGGGCGACTTTCTGTAAATTTAATTATTTCCTCAAGGGCTGAAGCAGGACTTTGCCAAGTTATTTGCTTCCTTCCCTCAAAATCTTCCCGTACATAGCTTTAGCTTGTCTTTTGACTTTCTAGTATTCAGAGACAATTTTTTGTTATTGTTCTTGCACCCAGAGAATTTTCAGGTTAAGCCTACTCTACTCTTTCTTTTACCTGCATCAAGTTTGTTAATTGAACAATTTCAAGAATTTACACTATTGTGGTTTAGAATAAGACTCTACAACACTACATTACAACTGGTTTTTGCTGAAGGCATCTCTGTTACCTAATGGTATATGGTGCCTTTGTTTGAATTGGAAAAGGGCCCCCTCCCCACAGACACAGTGCCCTGCCAAGGTGAATGGAGGAAGGACTATGGATTTCAGCGTCCACTTGCTCTCCCTGCTAAGTGTCGTTGTGCACTGAACAACTTGTACAGCCATATGGGCAATTTGTGCTTTGTATACCTAATACCAGTCCCAAGCTTTCCCTAAACCCTCCTGAAATGTTTGACTTTGAAATAGAGTTTTATGAACAAGTGACAAAAGACAAATGGTCTCCTCTCTGCTCTCCTAGGATTGAGTATTGAACACTTCAACTATATCGTTGTATCTTTTCTGCTACATATTTCTCATTCTAAATAAAGCCCTGTTCAAAGATTGAAACCATTACTAAGCCTGCAGGAAGGGGAATGATAAAGTTTGCTTCTGATAAGAAGTACTCCCGTGCTCTAGCAATGGAGGAGCTCTTATAAACCTTTCTTTTTCATAGCCCTTTCTCTAAATGTATTAAACATGGAGAAACAATTACAGAGGAGAAAAACCTAAGGATCTGTTTATTGAATTATAATGTTCTTTGTAAACAATAGGTAAATGTGTGACACCTGAAAAAGTTCTGAAATTACTATATGTTACAATCACCAAAGGTTTTATCTTATGTGAATCTACAACAGGAAGTACAATAAACCTAACTTGTTTTTGTTCCTATATAAAATCCTCAGCAGTGGAATCCACTGTATCTGCATACTAGCAGTAGGCAAGTATAGTCCATTTTCATCAACCTTGTAGGATAATTGTCTCGAAGACTGACCATGTTCAGGAATTACATGTCTAAATAAGTCACCAAAAAATGTTCTTATGCTTTGTTTTGGTTTACTCCCAATTGATGAAATCACAGATTCACAACTGTTAGAGGTAGAAAGAGCCTTAGCAATGATGCAACCAAATTTCCTCAGTTTACACAGGAGGCAACTGAAACCCAATGAGGGAAATTGAGTTGCCCAGGGTCATACAAAATAAAGTGAGACTGGAACACAGGTCTTCAGATTCCCTGTCCAGGCCTTGCTCTCTTCCTCCTCTTCCCCTGTAATCCATAGGAATTAAAAATCCAAGTTGTTAACTATTTTAACTTCCTGGTTCAGGAATGCTACAAAAAGGTGGGATTCAGTGGAGCTTTAGGGCTCTGTCCCACTCTTTGGTGGGTACTATTAATATTTACCCAATTTAACAAAAGTGTTAAGCAAACTGAGCTCTAAGTTTTCACTTCCAATCAGAATGCCACCTCTAAGCCACTCCTTTATAGTAATTCTAGAGCTATCACTGCCCTGGCTTCATAGTCTCTAGACTGTTTTATCCTAAATTCCTCCCTATTTACTTTAGCTTGGTCACTAATCAGTGTGGCTATACACAGGGTTTCCCAATCATGGCACTATTGACATTTGGGGCCGGACAATTCTTTGTGGTAGGGGTCTGTCCTGTGCCTTTTGGGTGGTTAGCAGCATCTCTGTCTTCTATGCAATAGGTACCAGTAGCACCCCTTCCAACCTCAGACGTTGCATAATGCCCCTTGCAGGACCAAGTTGTCCCTGGTTGAGAGCTAGTGAACTATATTTTATACTTCCCTATCATAGGCCCATCTGAAATTAAGCTAACATGCCTTGTATATCCCAGTTATAAAAATGGATTTGTGTGAAGGCTCATGTTTGTATGTGTGTATATGGCATGGCTTAAGGTTGTTTGGATTTCTGCTACTTTTTTGATGAGCTTGCCTAGGGTTGCCACAGTGACCAAAAGACAGGAACTATTTGTAGATGCTAGTACCTGTAGATCTCAGATAGGAATGAAACTATGTTTATTGGCAACAAACTATGTACCAGGTTGCTTAGTACACATTACTATTTTTCCAGGTTTATTGGGATATAATTGACATACAACATTGTGTAAATTTAAGGTGTTCAGTGTGTTGGTTTGATATATACTACAAAATGATTACCACCATAGTTGTTAGCTGATGTCTTCATCACATCATATATTTATCATTTATTTTTTGTGGTGAGAAGGCTTTCTGGTACTTTTAATCAAAGGAGTCTTAACTAACATACTGCAAAGGGATAAAAATAAATATTGAAGATTGTCATAGACTGAATTTCTATGCCCCTCCCAAATTCATATGTTGAAACCTAAACCCCAGTGTGATAGTATTTGGAGGTGGAGCCTTTGGGAGGTGATTAGGTCTTAAGGGTGAAGCCCTCATGGAAAAGATTGGTTCCCTTATAAAAGAGACTCCAGGGAGCTCCCTTGCCCCTTCTGCCATGTGAAGACACAGGGAGAAGATGATCTTCTGTAAACCAGGAAATGGGTCCTCACTGAATCTGCTAGTGCCTTGATCTTAGACTTCTAGCCT
This sequence comes from Phocoena phocoena, assembly GCF_963924675.1. Classification (NCBI taxonomy): domain Eukaryota; kingdom Metazoa; phylum Chordata; class Mammalia; order Artiodactyla; family Phocoenidae; genus Phocoena; species Phocoena phocoena. Next base: position 115,907,130 of record NC_089240.1, read on the forward strand.
CCAGAACTGTGAGAAATAAGTGTTTGTTATTTAAGCCACCTGGTCTGTGGTGTTTTTGTTATATAGCAGCCCAGATGGACTATGACAAAGATGTTCAGTGACTAGAAAATAATATGACCAAGAATAAGATCATCACGTGGAAATGTCATAAGCAATTGTTAGAGGTGAGATGGTGATTTGATTTTAAGCTTCCCAGAGGTTAGAGGAAAAGAGGAAAACCTAACCAAATAAATTAATCATATTATCTCATAAGATGCAAGCAAATTCCTTTTTCAAGAGAAGGTCAGCTTTTTAGATTACTGGCATCTCTGAGAATTATTCTTTGGATACTTGTAAAGAGAATAATTTCTTTGTACTAATGAAATGCAGTTTTCTATTCTTATCCTTTAATACAGGCCGATGTCTTAATGCCAGCAAGCATTGCAGTAAAAGCAATCCCAAATACTGACATCCAAAGAAAAAATTCAGAATATGGCTCCTAAACACCTGTCTGTGACAGCTTCAAAAGAACCTCCTGCACCTTTAATTGGAGGGGTGTCTGTGTGAAGGCATTGAGTACTAATTTCTTGTCATTTCATTTACTTATAAGTGATGACAGTGATGTAATGGGTACCATGAAGGTTCACAGTGCGCATATCTCATGATGAGTTGCCATCTAGATTCTCTGATATCTGAATCTAAATTTGGATAAAACTGTGATTATGAGGTTAGGCTCTGGGATCAAAACCTGGATCTACTATTTCCTAGATGTGTGATTTTGTATAAATCTTTAATATTTTTGAACCTCAGTTTTGTCTTCTATAAAATGGGGATAATAGTAGTACCTACTTCAGAGGGTTGTTGTAAGAGTCAGAGAGAAAATCCATATAAAAGAGGTTGGTACATTATACATGCTCACTAAATATTAGACATTGTTTTTATTTTAAGCTCTAAATTCCTAAAGAGCTTCAGTGACTATCACTCTACTTTCCTGGCCCAGGACTGGGCAATTTTCTTAAACATTAAGTTCTAACTTCCTTTGCATTGTGTGCTCTAGTATAAGGGATTTGAAATGATAACAAAGATACTATCTTTGAAGGTAAGATTTATAAAGTTCTTTCTCTTTGGTGTATTTTAATTTCTTAAATTTTAGGAATAAACTTGCTTCATGCATTTTAAAAACAAAGATGGTAATTTCTCATTAACTGTTCATCTACAGTACAGAAACTAAAAAACAAAAAAATTTTTTATAGAAATGGAAAATCAAAACCATGTGATCTCATACTCAAGGACTTCCAAAAACACATGCTGATCTGTAAATAAAGATATGTAGAAACAAGAATGTCCTCATACATAGAAAAATACACAAACTCAAAAGCAAAACAGATTGTCTTTCTCATCTAAATCTGATGGACTCAAAGTGAGATATAGATTAGCAGACAGTATGTTTAAAGTAGACTGCTGCTAATAACTCATGCGAAAGAATCATTCTTGAAAATTAACAGGCAGGATGACACCATGCTAACCCTAACTGCACCAGTTTTAGGGCCAAATTTAGAGGACTAAGGAAGAAAACACTCAAGGTGATTTTGTGGATAAGGGCTTTATTTAAAACTTTAAAATTAGATTACTCCTTATAGATTATTATATAAATTATTATGGAACCATAATCATCTTTCTCTTAATATAAGTAAAAGCTAAAGTAGTACTTAATTATAATGCATTACTAGATTAAACCTTTTCTTTTTTATTTCTTTCTTTACAGGCTGTTAACACAACCTTGATTTGAAGGCCAACTCTGCCACTTATTGCTATGAGGCCTTAAGTAAAAGTATATTTTAAATGCATTTTAAACCTTTACTTTTACTTTTTTCATTAAATTAAAGCATGTGCATAGTTTTAAAAATCAAATATTATTCAAAGCCTTATAATGAGAAACAGCAGTCCCCTGCCCTTTGCCTTCTCATTGGCTAGTTTATTTAGTGTTTAAAATTTTATTGTGTTTAAAAATTACAAAAGTAATATACAAATATATTTCCACTGGGAATGATTCAGGTCATAAGTACAGAAAGTAAACCGTTCAAGTACTCCTTCCTGAAGTAAACATTGTCATCAGTTTGATGTGAATCTTTATAATCCATTCCCTATGGATTTACATATATGTGTACTTACAAATTCGTTTGGTTACATTATTGAGATCATAGCATAAAAATTGTTTAGCAACTTTTTTTCCTCACTGAACAACATGCTTTGGAGACCTTTCCATGTCAGTGCATACAGACCTACTTCATTTCTTTTAACTACTGCATAATATAGATTATATGGTTATTTAACAATTGATGAACATTTAGGTTGTTCCCCACTTTTTTTTTTTTTTTTTTTTGCTGCGGTACGCGGCCCTCTCACTGTTGTGGCCTCTCCCATTGCGGAGCACAGGCTCCGGATGCTCAGGCTCAGCAGCCATGGCTCATGGGCCTAGTGGCTCTGCGGCACGTGGGATCCTCCTGACTGGAGCATGAACCCGTGTCCCCTGCATCGGCAGGCGGACCCTCAACCACTGCGCCACCAGGGAAGCCCTGTTTCCCACTTTTTACAACTAAAAATAATGCAGCAATAAACATCTTTGTCCTTGTTTCTTTGTATGCACACATAATGCTGGGTCCTAAAGTATGCATATTTTATATTTTGATAGCAACCGAGAAATTTCTCACTGAAGATGTCATATTCTTCTACAGGCTTCCAGCAAAAGCGGAAATTGTGTCTCCTTAAATTTCATATGTTGAAACCCTAACCCTCCAGTGTGATGGTGTTTGGAGGTAGGGGAACCTTTGGGAAGTGATTAGATTACTAGGGTGGCACCTTCATGAATGGAGTTAGTGCCCTTATAAAAGATACTTCAGGGAGTTCCCTTGTTCCTTCCCCCATGTGAGGACACAGCAAGAAGATGGCTGAATGGAAAAACTCTGTTCCTTCACTCTCTAGTATACTACACTCACACTTCGGGCCAAGAAATGTGTGTGGGTTTTTCCTACACCAAGGAATTCTCCAATTCTCTGCAGACACCAGCCGGGTGTTTTATAATTCAATTCAATTCTGACACTGTCTACCTGGAGTCAGTGTCAGATCCACAGGATAAGGGCTCAGTTCCACAAGACTGCCCCGCCACTTCAAATGCCAGTTGCAAATCTGAGCCTCTGGTTCTTCTGACATCCAGTTATAAATTTAAGGTGCTCTTGACCCCCCTCCTTGGGTTTGATAGTTTGTTAGACTGGTTCACAGAACTCTGGAAAACAGTTTACTTACTAGATTACCAGTTTATTATAAATGGATACCACTCAGGAACAGCCAGGTGGAAGAGATGCGTAGGGCAAGGTGTCAGGGAGAGGTGCAGAGATTTTCCATGCTCTCTCCAGGTGTACCACCCTCCCAGCACCTCCATGTGTTCACCAACCTGGAAGCTCTCTGAACTCAGTACTTTCAGGATTTTTACAGAAGCTTCATCAGGTAGGCATGATTGATTATTAACTCAATCTCTAGCCCCTGTCCCCTCCCGGGAGGATGAGGGTTGGAGCTGAACGTTCTAAGCTTCTAATCATGGCTTGGTCTTCCTGGTGACCCACTCCCATACAGGAGCTATCTAGGAGCCCACCAAGAGTCACCTTATTAGAAAAAAAAGATGCTCTTGTCACTCAGGGAATTCCAAGGGATTTAGGATCTCTGTGTCAGGAACTAAGTTCAAATACCAAATATTAGAACAAAAGATTCTCCTAGCACCTTTATTGCTCAGGAAATTACAAAAAATTTGGGAGCTCTGGTCAGGAGCTTGGGATAACAACCAAAATGTATATTTCTTATTATATCACAATGGCTGTCTGTGAACCAGGAAGCAGGCCCTTACCAAACAGTGAATCTGCTAGCACCTTGACCTTGAACTTCCCAACTTCCAGAACTGTGAGAAATAACTGTTTGTTGTTTAAACCATCTACTCTATGGTATGTTTTCTGGTAGCAGCCCAAATGTATTAAAACAAACATATTTCTCATAACATGGCAGTTCTAGTAGACAAAATATGTAAGACTATAAAGAATTTGAATAATATAGTTAAGAAATTTGATCTAATATATATATATAGACAACCTTGTACTCAAAAAACAGCATACAGGGCTTCCCTGGTGGCTCAGTGATTAAAAATCCACCTGCCAATGCAGGGGACATGGGTTCAAGCCCTGGTCCGGGAAGATCCCACATGCCGTGGAGCAACTAAACCCATGCGCCACAACTGCTGAGCCTGTGCTCTAGAGCCCATGCGCCACAACTACTGAAGCCTGCGTGCCTAGGGCCTGTGCTCCGCAACAAGAGAAGCCACCGCAGTGAGAAGCCCACTCACTGCAACAAAGAGTAGCCCCCACTTGCTGCAACTAGAGAAAGCCCGCGTGCAGCAAGGAAGACCCAACGCAGTCAAAAATAAATGAACAAAGTAAATAAAAATAAAAAAAACAGCATACGAATTATTTTCAAACTCACATGGAAATGTCTCAAATATTGACTACATGTTAAGCTACAAAGGATCTACAAATCTCCAAAAGTAAAAATCATACAGGCCAAATTCTCTGACTCAAATGTAATGCGATAACAAATCAGTAAAGAAAGTGTATCAAAAAATAGTCCTATCTACTTAGAATCTGCAAAACAACTTTTAAAATAAATCTTAGGCGAAAGAGGGAATCAAGATAAATTTACAAACTATTTAGAAATGAACAAAAATGAGAACAGTATACATTCAAAGATATAGAACATAACTGAAGTGGTAAGAAGAGGAAATTTTAAGTAGTTATTCAAAAGTGAGAAAAGTTTAGAATAAATGAACAAAGCATTAAAAAATTCAGAAGGAATTTTCAGAAAAAAAGAATCTAAAATGGGGGAACTAGCAAATATAAAAAAAGAAATTAATGGTGATTCTTATGTAGTCAAACATAGCAATTACTGATTTAGAAGTGACACTGTTCTAGTTCATGGGTTGGCAAACTTCTGTGAAGGGCCAGATAGAAAATATTTTTGGCTTTGCAGGCCACATGGTCTCTGTCTCTGTCTCAGCTACTCAAATCTGCCATTATAGCACGAAAGCAGCCGTGCGCGATACATAAATGAATGGGTGTTGCTATGTTCCAATAAAACTTTATATTTACAAAACATGCAGCCATGATCAAGAGTAATCAGTGTCCTTTGCACAGTCCTGCTTCAACATTATTGCTTGTAGACATGCTGTTCATAGGATTTCATGCAGAGTTTAATATTGTAACAGTCAAAAACACCTAAAATCACAGTGATAATTGTTCCCTTTAAATTGCCTGTGGTATATAGCCTTTGTGATCAAGAGCCAGAAGAAGAGAGGCTTTTACTAGAGAAGTCAGGGAAATTGAGTGGAAAGCTTAGATCTAGGAACTTGTTGGTATAAGAAACTTACATTATTTTAAACTACCTGAGTTATAGCAGCAAAGGAGGAACATGAGGTCTTTTTCTGGATAAAATGGGATGCTGCTATGAACTGATTTAAGCTTCTCTGGCTATCCACAGTATCATTGGCTCCTGACAATTGGAGGTGGCAGGAATATGCTTACCCCCAACATACTACTGGGTGGTATATAACAATGATGGCAAGTCTCAGCTTAAAGTCTGCATCAAGTACAGATATTCACTAGGAAGCAGGCAGAAAAACCAACATAGCATCCCATTCTCTGTCCTTTTAGATTTTCCAGCAAGCACTTTGCATGAAAGTTTCATTCTGAGGAGGATGGAACTAACATTTTCGTGGTATGATTAGTCAGTTTTCTAGCTGGAACAGTGACAGAGTTCTCTCTTAAGCTGGAAACAAACATATTCAGGGTTCTCTTCATAGTTGTTAGACTGATGGATTTGCCAGATTGTTATACCTTGTTCATGTCAGGACAGAGGTACCTGTTTAATCTTTCTTCAACATGATTAATTTCTCCATAAAATTGTTTATTTCTAATAGCGCTTATGCTTAATAATGAACACTTGGGTGCATATCTGGATAAGATTTTAAAAGCACTTGCCATAGTCACATAAAGGGTGTGGATTCCTGATTAGGGTCCTTCAAACACTAACTAATCTCCCCTGGAGTGAAGATTTCTGATTAGGATACTCCAAATGAAAACCAGCTGTCTCTCAGTGTATACATTCAAGGCTAACTTACATACTCACATATATTATGTTTATATTGAATTTTTTTGCTTTTAATTTCATTATTTTTCATTAAGGTGTAAACATTAACATTTATCAATTTTAAGTGAAAAATTTGATGTCTTAAAATGTATACTGTGGTGTAACCACCATCACAATCATAATATAGAACGTATCTTTCATCTCAAAACATTCCCTCATGCCACTGTGCCCTCAAACTCTTGGTTTTTAAGGCTCATACATATATATTTATAATTTTTATGTATTCCTAATGTATTAATTCTTTTTCAAATGGTTTTTAAAAATTGAGATATAATTGACATATAACGTTGTATAAGTTTAAGGTGTATAACATAATCATTTGATATATGTGTATGTTGCAAAATGATTACCACAATAAGTTTAGTTAACATTCATCACCACACACATAGTTAAAATTCTTTTTCTTGTGGTGAGAATTTTTAAGATCTACTCTTAGCTACTTTCAAATATCCAGTACAGTATTGTTTGTCACCATGCTGTACACTATATCCCCATGACATTTACTTTATAAGTGGAAGTTTATGCCTTTTGACCACCTTCACTCATTTTGCCCATCTTTCACCCACCTTGCGTTAACTTTTTTTTTTTTTTTTTTTTTGTGGTACGTGGGCCTCTCACTGTTGTGGCCTCTCCTGTTGTGGAGCACAGGCTCCGGATGTGCAGGCTCAGTGGCCATGGCTCACGAGCCTAGCCGCTCGGCGGCATGTGGGATCTTCCTGGACCGGGGCACGAACCCGTGTCCCCTGCATCGGCAGGCGGACTCTCAACCACTGTGCCACCAGGGAAGCCCTATTAACTCTTTTGTCATTGTAATATTCTTTGTCTTGAACTTTATTTTGTCTGATATTAATGTATTCACTCCAGCTTTCTTATGCTTAATATTTTCATGGTATATTCTTCCAGCATTTTACTTTTAGTCTACTTGTGTCAGAGTATATGTTTTTTTTTCTTTAATCTGACAATTGCTGCAATTTGGAGGATTTAGTTCATCTATTTGCATTTAATGTAGTTATTGATATGGTTGTATGTAGGCTTGCAATTTACTATTTTTTATTACTTGTTTCATCTCTTTTTGTTCCTCCGTTCTTCTTTTCACACTAATTAAATGTATCTTTTGTTATTTTATTTTAATTATTCTAATTGAAACATAGTTGACTTACAATATTATGTTTCAGGTGTACTGCATAATGATTTGACATTTACATAAGAAATGATCATCATGATAAGTCTAGTAACCATCTGTGCCCATATAAAGTTATTAAAATATTATTGACCGTATTCCTCATGCAGTATATTACATCCTCATGGCCTGTTTATTTTATAACTGGAAGTTTGTACCTCTTAACCATCTTCACCTATTTCACCCAACCTCTCCTCCCCTCTGGCAAACATCTGTTTGTTCTCTGTATCTATGAGTCTGTTTTCATTTCGTTTGTTTTGTTTTTTAGAGTCCACATGTAAGTGAGATCATGGGGTATTTGTCTTTCTCTATCTGACTTATTTCACTTAGCATAATACACTCTAGATCCATCCATATTGTTACAAATGGCAATATTTCATTTTTTATGGCTGAGTAATATTCCATTGTATATATATACTACATCTTCTTTATCTGTTTGTCTAATGAAGGACATTTATGTTGCTTCCATATCTTGGCTGTTGTAAATAATGCTTCAATGAACATAGGGGTGCATATATCTTTTTGAATTAATGTTTTTATTTTCTTCAGGTAAATACCCCAAAGTGAAATTGCTGGATCATATGGTAGTCCTAGTTTTGATTTTTTGAGGAACGTGTTTTCCATAGTGGCTGCACTAATTTACATTCCCACCAACAGTGCATGAGTGTTCCCTTTTCTCCACATCCTCACCAAAACTTGTTATTTTTTGTCTTCTTAATGATAGCCATTCTGACACGTGTGAGGTGGTAATCACATTGAGGTTTTCATTTGCACTTCCCTGCTGATTAGTGATGTTGAGCATCTTTGCGTGTGTCTGTTGGCCATCTGTATGTCTTCTTTGGAAAAAATGTCTATTCAGGTCCTCTGTCCATTTTTAATTTGGGTTGTTTGATTTTTTTATATTGAGTTGTATGAGTTCTTTATATAGTCTGGATATTAACCCCCTATTGGATATATGATTTATAAATACCTTCTCCAATTTAGTAGGCTGCTTTTCTGTGTTGTTGCTGGTTTCCTTCACTGTGCAAAAGCTTTTAAGTTTAATGTAGTCCCATTTGTTTATTTTTTCTTTTGTTCTCCTTGCTTGAGGAGACAGATCCACAAATATATTGCTAAGACCAATGTCAAAGAGCGTACTGCCTATGCTTTCTTCTAGAAGTTTTATGGTTTAAGGTCTTAGATTTAACTCTTTAATCCATTTTGAGTTTATTTTTGTATTTGGTGTGAGAAAATGTTGGTCTAAGTTCATTCTCTTGCATGTAGCTGTTCTGTTTTCTGGACACCATTCATTGAAGAGGCTTTCTTTTCCCTATTGTATATTCTTGCCTCCTTTGTCAGACTAGTTGGCCATATATGTGAGGGTTTATTTCTGGACTCTTATTTTCTTCCATTGATCTATGTGTCTTTGTGCCAGTACCATGCTGTTTTGAAGACTGTAGCTTTGTAGTATAGTTGGAAAGAGGGAATGTGATACCTTCAGCTTTGTTCTTCTTTCTCAAGATTGTTTTGGCTATTTTAATTCTTGTATTGACATTTTAGCTATTTTTCATTGCAGTCCTGTTAAATTGTTGCTCTAGGATTTATAATATGCATCTTAAACTTAATATAACCTATTTAGATTAAATATTGAATTACTTCAGGTAAAGTATAAGAAAATTACAGTAGTATATTTGCATTCCTCCCTTTCTTAGTGTTGGTATTGATATACATGCAAACATATATTACATGAACATATATTATAAACCCATCAATACAGTGTTATAATTTTCACTTTAAACAATTATATGTCTGCTAAAGAAATTAAAAGGAGAAAAATAATCTTTCTACTTAAACACATATTTACCATTTCTGGGAGCTGGAATCTAGTGTCATTTCCTTTCAGATGAAAAAAATATCTTCAACATTTTATGTAGTGTAGGTCTGCTGATAATAAATTCACTCATTTGTTGTTTTTCTGAAAATGTCTTAATTTATTTTTCTTTTACGGAATGAAACTTTCCTGGATATAGAATTCTTGGTTGGCACTTTTTGTTTCTCCCTTCAGCACTTTGAATATGTTGTTCCAATGGCTTTTGTAATTTCTCGTGAGATGCAAACTACTAATCTTACATCTGTACTTCTGTATGAAACATGTCTGCTATGGACTGAGTGTGTCCTCCCCCAGTTCATATTTTAAAGCTCTAATTCCCAATGCAATAATATTAGGAGGTGGGACCTTTGGTAGATAATTAGGATTAGATGAGGTCATAAGAGTGGGGCCCCCACAATATGATTAGTGTCCTTATGAGAAGAGGGAGAGACCAGTGCCCTGTTTCTCTCTGCCATGTGAGGATGCAGCGAGAAGGAAGCTTTCTGCAAACCAGGAAGAAGGCTCCCATCAGAAATAAATTGCTGACACCTTGATCATGGACTTCTCAGACTTTAGAACTGTGAGAAATAAATCTTTGTTTAAGCTATATAGTCTATGGTATTCTTTTTTTTATGGTATTCTGTTATAGCAACCAGAGCTAAGTTAGTAAAGTCTCTATTTTCTTGCTGCTTTCAAGACTTTCATCTTACGCTTTCAGCTGATTGACCATGTGGTATCTAGGAGTAGTTTCTTTGTGTTTGTTTTTTTTTTTCCTGTTTGGAGTTTGTTGAATTTCTTGGTTCTGTAAATTATATTTTACTCCAAATCTGGTAATTTTTTGTTTATTATTTCTTTAAATATTTTTAAATTCTCTTTTTTCTACCGCTCGTTTTCTGGGATTATGATTATACTCTTGTTGAACTGCTTCATATTGTCCACAGGTCTCTGAGGTTCTTTGTATTAACATTCAGTCTTTTCTTCTCCCTGTTCTTTGGATTGAGTGATTTATTTTGAAGTTTATGAATTCTTTATTCTGATATCTCCAATCTGATAACAGAGTTCTTCTAGCAAGTTATTTTAGCTCTACAATTTCCTTTTTAAAAATTTTCATGTGTCTGTTGAGATTCCTTATCTGTTCACTGAAACATTATTTTTCAATTTCTGAACATATTTTTAAAAAGTCTTTGAACATGTTTATATTATCTGCTTTGAAGTCTTTGTCTGATAAATTCAACATTTGGTGCAAATCAGAACTACAGTGAGGTATCACCTCACACCGGTCAGAATGGCTATCATCAAAAACTCTACAAGCAATGAATGCTGGAGAGGGTGTGGAGAAAAGGGAACCCTCTTGCACTGTTGGTGGGAATGTAAATTGATACAGCCACTATGGAGAACAGTATGGATGTTCCTTAAAAAACTAAAAATAGAACTACCATATGACCCAGCAGTCCCACTACTGGGCATATACCCTGAGGAAACCATAATTCAAAAAGGGTCATGTACCATGATGTTCATTGCGGCACTATTTACAATAGCCAGGACATGGAAGCAACCTAAGTGTCCATTGACAGATAAATGGATAAAGATGTGGCCCATATGTACAATGGAATATTACTCAGCCATAAAAAGAAACAAAATTGAGTTATTTGTAGTGAGGTGGATGGACCTAGAGTCTGTCATACAGAGTGAAGTAAGTCAGAAAGAGAAGAACAAATACCATATGCTAACACATATATATGGAATCTAAAAAGAAAAGAAAGGTTCTGAAGAACCTAGGGGCAGGACAGGAATAAAGATGCAGACGTAGAGAATGGACCTGAGGACACGGGGAGGGGGAAGGGTAAGCTGGGATGAAGTGATAGAGTAGCATTGACATATATATACTACCAAACGTAAAATAGATAGCTAGTGGGAAGCAGCCACATAGCACAAGGAGATCAGCATGGTGCTTTGTAACCACCTAGAGGGGTGGGACAGGGAGGGTGGGAGGGAGACGCAAGAGGGAGGGGATATGGGGATATATGTATACGTATAGCTGATTCACGTTGTTATACAGCAGAAACTAACACACCATTGTAAAGCAATTATACTCCAATAAAGGTGTTAAAAAAAATTCAACATTTGGACTCTCTTGGAGTCAGTTTCTATTGGCTGCCTTTTTTCTCTGAGTATGAATCACACTTGCTTGTCCCTTTGCATGTCTAGTGATTTTTGGTTAAAAACTGGTTATCATAGATAGTATGTTATAGCAACTCTATCTCATGTTCTTCTGAAGATTATCATTTTTTCTAACATAAAGTTAACTGAATTCAACTTGTAAACCTTTTCTCCTCAAGGGATATAGTTGCTGATACCTATGCTCTGTTCTTATGCCTTCCCACTGTTGCTCTTTTAGGATGGCTCCGTGTGACTCTCCCTTGTGCCTGCAAAATTTGGTGAATGGCCAAGGATTTAGGCAGAAATGGAGCTCACCTTCTCTGTGATATTCTTTTTTTTTTCAATATTTATTTATTTGGTTGCTTTGGGTCTTAGTTGTGGCAGGCGGGCTCCTTATTTGCAGCTCACAGGCTCCTTAGTTGTGGCTCACCGGCTTCTTTGTTGTGGTATGCATGTGGGATCTAGTTCCCGGACCAGGGATCAAACCCGGGCCCCCTGCATTGGGAGCGTGGAATCTTAACCACTGCACCACTAGGGAAGTCCCTGTAATATTCTTGATTATAGGGATTTTCTCTCAATTTTCTAATTTCCAGTTGCTCTACCAGCTTTGGGGTCTGCATTCTGGTACTTCAACCCATTCAGCCTTCAGCTTTATGCTGCCCAACAATGCACTCAGTTATGAAAAATATCAAGCTTACAGATTTTGCTTCACAGATCTCTATTTCTTTTCTAATTGTTTTATTATTTTTAAATTTATTTTTACTGAAGTATAGTTGATTTACAGTATTGTGTTAGTTTCAGGTGTACAGCATAGTGATTCTTATTTTTTGAGGATTATATTTCATTATAGGTTATTATAAGATATTAGGTATAATTCTCTGTGCTGTACAATAAATCCTTGTTGCTATCTCTTTTATGTACAGTAGGTTGTATCTTTTAATCCCATAATCCTAGTATATTCCTCCCTTCCTCCCTTTCCCCTTTTGTAACCATAAGTTTGTTTGCTATGTCTGTGAGTATGTTTCTCTTTTGTAAGTAAGTTCATTTATGTCATATTTTAGGTTCCACATATAAGTGATATCATAAGATATTTATCTTTGTCTGACTTGCTTCACTTAGTATGACAATCTGTAGGTCCATCCATGTTGCTGCAAATGACATTATTTTGTTCTTTTTTATGGCTGAGTAATATTCCATTGCAGATATGTACCGCATCTTCTTTATCCATTCATCTGTCAATGGACACTTTGGTTGTTTCCCTGTGTTGGGTATTGTAAATAGTGCCACTGTGAACATTGGGGTGCATGTATCTTTTCGAATTAGAATTTTCGTCTTTTCTGGATATATGCCCAGGAGTGGGATTGCTGGATCTTATGGTAACTCTATTTTCATTTTTTTGAGGAACCTCCATACTGTTCTCCATAGTGGCTGCACCAATTTACATTCCCACCAACAGTATAGGAGGGCTCTCTTTTCTCCACACCCTCTCCAGCATTTATTATTTGTAAACTTTTTAATGATGACCATTCTGACCAGTGTGAGGTAGTACCTCATTGAATTGCTCTGATAATTAGCAATGCTGAGCAGCGTGCTTCTACTTTAGTTTATAGAGCCACCTAGCTCTCTTTGTGACATGTGACTTATACTACAAAAACCGGATTTTTCTCCATGTTCCCTGGCAGAGTCCCTCTCCCTCAAATTCATATGTAGTTGTGGCAGTAGCTGCTGTCTGTCTGGGGCCAGAGAAACTGACTTATAGTTGAGTTGTGGATTGTGATTATTGTATTGTTCATATTATCTAGGAGAGACATCTTCTAAAGAGGTTTGAGAGTTTGTGAGCTTCTGGCGGTACAAAAGGGCTGGGGGGAGGGGAAGAATTGTCAAAGAGATAGCAGCCTGAAGAGAATAATTGTCAGGTCTTGAAGCTCCTCAGGGATTGAGTGATCGTGGGACTGAAGCAGCTGCCAGGGTTGAGGGAAGAAAGAGATTGGCTTCTGGTTACTGGGAAGAGGATGGTCTAGTTCAGAAAATTTCAGCAGGCATAGTCCAGGGATGCTGACTTGGGATTCACAAAGCTTCAAGGAGAACAATGTTAACTTGAAGGTGAGGGTGGGTCTGGGCCCAGAATAGGCAAAGCCTCTGCTTCATCAAGCATTTATGTATAAGAGGAAACTGGCTCAACCCTCTGGAAGTGGAAGAGTATGAATGAACAATAAAGACAAGTAACCCAAAGGGTCAGAGGATGAGCTGTAGAATATAAAAATGGTGAAACAGGGACGATCTAGAGGAGACTAAAGAGCAGTTTTATCCCAAAATCGCACTGAAATGAAGAAAAATAGTGAATGCAATTAAACTGACTCTGGATATGCTCTATTGTAGTGGACAACGTGGGGCACAGAAACTACTGGAGAAATGAAAGCCAAGGCCTGGGCTTTAGAGGAAAAATTATCCTCTGTTCCCTCTATGGTAGCAGTACAATGTTACTCAGAGACTGGGGACAAGGGTAGCGGGTTGCTTTTGGAGGCTGTCCTGGGTTATGCCCTGTCACATCCCTCTTCTATCTTATTTGAGAGTTTTCACTGCTTCATGTCTTATTCGAATGGCTACCTCATGTATGTTTGTCTTTCTGCTTACTCCCTATCAGTTTTTTCAGCCCAGGCAACTTAACTTTTGTAAGTTCACTGGTTACAATCTGGTCAAATTTTGTTTTAACCTCATGCTTTAATTTTTTTTAACATCTTTATTGGAGTATAATTGTTTTACAGTGTTGTGTTAGTTTCTGCTGTAAAGCAAAGTGAATCAGCTATACGTATACATATATCCCCATATCTCCTCCCTCTTGCATCTCCCTCCCACCCTCCCTATCCCACCCCTCTAGGTGGTCACAAAACACCGAGCTGATCTCCCTGTGCTATGTGGCTGCTTCCCACTAGCTATCTATTTTACATTTGGTAGTATATATTAGTCCATGCCACTCTCTCACTTCATCCCAGCTTACCCTTCCCTCTCCTCGTGTCCTCAAGTCCATTCTCTATGTCTGGGTCTTTATTCCTGTCCTGCCCCTACGTTCTTCAGAACCATTTTTTTTCTTTTTAGATTCCATATATATGTGTTAGCATATGGTATTTGTTTTTCTCTTTCTGACTTACTTCACTCTGTATGACAGACTCTAGGTCCATCCACCTCACTACAACTAACTCAATTTTGTTTCTTTTTATGGCTTAGTAATATCCCATTGTATATATGTGCCACATCTTTATCCATTCATCTGTCGATGGACACTTAGGTTGCTTCCATGTCCTGGCTATTGTAAACAGTGCTACAGTGAACATCGTGGTAGATGCCTCTTTTTGAATTATGGTTTTCTCAGGGTATATGCCCAGTAGTGGGATTGCTGGGTCATATGGTAGTTCTATTTTTAGTTTTTTAAGGAACCTCCATACTGTTCTCCATAGTGGCTGTATCAATTTACATTCCCACCAACAGTGTAAGAGGGTTCCCTTTTCTCCACACCCTCTCCAGCATTTTTTGTTTGTAGAGTTTTTGATGATGGCCATTCTGACCGGTGTGAGGTGATACCTCATTGTAGTTTTGATTTGCATTTCTCTAATGATTAGTGATGTTGAGCATCCTTTCATGTGTTTGTTGGCAATCTGTATGTCTTCTTTTGAGAAATGTCTTTAGGTCTTCTGCCCATTTTTGGATTGGGTTGTTTTTTCTTTTTGATTTTGAGCTGGATTCTTCAGTACATGCAAATCAATGTGATACACCATATTAACAAACTGAAGGATAAAAACCATATGATAATCTCAATAGATGCAGAAAAAGCTTTTGACAAAATTCAACACCCATTTATGATAAAAACTCTCCAGAAAGTAGGCATAGAGGAAACCTACCTCAACATAATAAAGGCCATATATATGAAAGACCCACAGCAAACATCATTCTCAGTGGCAAAAAACCGAAACCATTTCTTCTAAGATTATGAGCGAGGCAAGGTTGCCCACTCTCACCACTATTATTCAACATCGTTTTGGAAGTGTTAACCATGGCAATCAGAGAAGAAAAAGAAACAAATGGAATCGAAATTGGAAAAGAAGAAGTAAAACTGTCACTGTTTGCAGATGACATGATACTATACATAGAGAATCCTAAAGATGCTACCAGAAACCTACTAAAGCTAATCAATGAATTTGGTGAAGTAGCAGGATACAAAATTTATGCACAGAAATCTCTTGCATTCCTATAACCTCATGCTTTAGATCTACCTGGATCTTCTTCACTGGCCAATTTATTTTTTAACACCTGACTTCTAATAAAAAATATAAGACAATATTTGTATATGCTTTATATTTTTCACTGTGACCTTTCATTTAGTCCTGCAGATAACCTGTGGCCTACAGTATTCAGTCATGGTGCTGGCAGGCATAACATTCTCAATTGGAATAACTGAGGAGAGTTTAATAATGGAAATATTTTTATAGGTGTGGCCATAAGGTTAAAGGGAAACCAACAAGTGATGTTGAAGCTCTCTTAGCTGGTAGCCATTATCACTCCTAAGCTTCTAGGGCCCTAGGCCTGAAGGGGAAAGAGGAAAGAGTAGAGAGTGTAACTCTTTGGAGAGGGCTATCAGGTAGGGGTAAAGGGACTCTTACTCTAGGTAAAGGGATGCAGCCAACTCAGGATAAGCTAGGAGGGAGGGAGCTAGGGAGAATAAAAGCCCTGACCTCATTCTCTTGAGGACTTCTGTCATCCTTTCAGTGCCTCCCATAGAATGAACCCAACTTAGGGACTTCCCTGGTGGCACAGTGTTTAAGAATCTGCCTGCCAATGCAGGGGACATAGGTTCGAGCCCTGGTCCGGGAAGATCTCATGTGCTGTGGAGTAACTAAGCCCATGCACCACAACTACTGAGCCTGTGCTCTAGAGCCCGTGAGCCACAACTACTGAGCCCATGTGCCACAAGTACTGAAGCCTGCATGCCCTAGAGCCTGTGCTCCGCAACAAGAGAAGCCACTGCAATGAGAAGCCCATGCACCACAATGAAGAGTAGCCTCTGCTTGCCACAACTAGAGAAAAAGCCTGCATGCAGCAACGAAGACCCAACGCAGCCATGCACACAAAAAGGAATGAACCCAACTTGAATCCAGAAATCAAGTAAGTCCATTGATGCAGCCCATACAAAGTTAGCTTCCTGGCCAAAAAGCTGGGTAGAGAAACAGGAAGAAAGTATCTGGAGGGGCAAATGAAAGCTTATTTAGCATACCTAGGTCAGCCCTATATTATTAGCTCTATTTTACCATTTCAGATGAGTAAATGGAGACTCAGTGAGGTTAAGTGGCTCACCAAAAGGCTCTATATTAAATCCAAAGACTTAGCTTCTCTTATGAAAGTACCTCCCATAAACTTTCCAAAAATCTATTGTCTCTTTGGCCAATGAAGAACCTTAGGTTATCTAAGGTCAAAAATGATTGACAAATTTTTGTAGATTGACTGAATAGAATGAGTCCCTAAATATAGAAAGTAATTAATTTGTACTAACTTTCATCAAAGAACTAGATGAAATATTAATTTTTATTAAAAAAATTGATCTGCTTTGCAACATACACTATTGGCTGTTATACCAGCAGTAGTACTTTTATTCACAATGCCAGCATGAAATTACAAACCAAGATTTTTTTGTGACTTAGCTGGTAAATCAGAATGCATGGTATACTTGGAAAACACTTTTCTGATGTCTGTGCTTGCCATTAATCAGTATTGTCCCTTCCCTCAGGGCTCACTTAATGTTGTGGGAAAAAATTTTCTCTGTTATCTGAATTAATAAGTACTACTTTCTAAGCCAGAACATACACCATGCCATTGTTGTAATGTCATTTGATTTCCTGTTCCAGAAATATTAAAGGCGACGTAGGTCTTCTTCCAACTAATTAGAAAATCTGAGTAATCTGAGTATTCATTTCATTGATGATATCTAGAAATAGATTTTAGAAGATTCAGGAAGTCCTTTGGTACCATCCCTTGGAGGGATGGTGTAATAGAAATAATCATTCATAATGAAAATAATCATGATCAAAGTCATGCTCCTTTTCTACTGAAAAGACAGCATATTTCAATACTTTTGAACAATCTGGTTTAGGGAATTCAAATCTCCTTCTCAGATGCCAGTGGCATTTTCCCTGAACAGGAGTTCCTCACACACAAAGTATTTATGTTGGCATTTAAAGGGTGGCTTCAGCATATGTATCCTCTGGACAGGACTCAAACTCATGTACATGTTTTATACATGTAAATAATTATTGCAGTATCCTTCCTACACAGTGATGATATTGCTAACCGAAAGTCACTCAGGCATGTTCTTAAAGATGTGCTCTCCACAGCAAGGTAGGTTTCTACTATTTAACCCACATACCCTCCTTTTGTTCTCCCTGTGATCAATAGGCACTGGGCCAAGTGGCTCAAAAGAAGATTAAATATCTGACCTTGGCATTAGTGATGTGATGCTTTAACTGAGCTAACTGCTTGGTCCAGTATAATCTAGCTCTGAAGAATTTCCGACAAGTTTTGGAATACAGGGAAGAAGATATAGGAATGGCTTAATGTCTCATTTGAAAAGTAAAGTTCTGAGATGTGGGTTTGCATTTGGGGAAGAGGGACACTTAGGACTCTAGCCCAGGAAAAAGGTTATAAATCCCTAATGTGCTCCGCCCATGCTCACTTGAGTTTTGTACTCAGAGGTTAAATCTCACAGAATAAGAAACCATTACTTTGTTTTCCTTGCTTCGTCTTGCATCTAGATATCTCTCAAGGAACTTATGGAGAGAAAGGATGGCTCTAATAGGAGCCTACAACAAAGCTGGGGACTGGAGAAAGCAAAATTGACTTAGCTTGAGTTCCTTTCTTGTTACTGCTATCTCTGTCCCTTATTAATTTTATCCTTCAGTTCCTAAGGATCTTCTGGTTCCAGATTCCCTGATTTCAGACTTCCAATCTTCCTCTACCTTTGGAGGTCTTCCTCCTGCTGGTTCTTGTGAGTGTACCTGGATTCTGCCCCTTGTTTTATCCTGACCTTTATTCTTTGCATGCCCTGACTCTGGCTCTTCTACTCACATGTGACCTACAGCCTTCCTCTTGCCTTCAGTATCTGAATTCACCACTACCCTGAGTTGACTAGCAGCTTCCAGACCTGTGAGTTTGCTTAGCCTGTGAGTCTGTGGCCAAGCTCAGTCATCGATCCATTCCTGAATCATCTTCTACCCTGTATTTTCAGCCTTACCCCATCTCTTCTGGTCCTTGCTCCTTATCCTGATGTCTAAAATTTGTTGGGACTTATTCAGGGATAGATTATACTGGATCAAGCAGTTAGTAGTGTCTTAGTTGGGCTTATGCTTATTTATCTTAAGAACTTTTATACTTAGAAAACTAGATCCATCCAGGGCCCAGGAGCCTAATCAATCATATCATCATTGTTCCTCTTTGGAGAGGAGTGGGATAGTGATGAGTGAAAGGAAAAAAAGTTGGATTTGAACTCATTTCCTTAAAGGTTAACAATTCACATGGTATAATGAAGGAAAAAAAGGGATCTGGTCATAGAAGACATGAGTACTCCCTTGCATAGTAACTGTATGACTTAGAAAAAGTCATTTAAACTCTCAGAGCTTCAGTTTATTTGCTTATAATATGGGGGTTCTACTGCCATCTGTTTCAGAAGGATGCTGTGAATATCAAATGAGATTATACATTTATATACATACATATACATATAATACGTACACATGTCTGTGTGTGTGTTTGAAAGCACTAAAGTAACATAACAACAGGCTTGTTCAGAGAAATTTCTTTTTGCCTAGCCAAAGAAGAAATAAGATTGGGAAATGAGTCATTTCACTTCAAAAAACTTAAATTTGGGGGTAAAACATGATACTGAAGCAAGTCTTCAGCCTCTAACCAAGATGGAGCAAAAGGGACTAAATTTACCCTCTGACCTGAAACAACTTTAAAACTAGACAAAATATACGAAACAATGGTTTTCAAGACACTATATATCTGACGGTGAAGGACACTGATCCCTGTATCACAGGAAACAAATTAGGTGAGCACTCAATTGCCCTAGCTTACTGCCTGAAGAGAATTTTTAGGCTGCGGCATGGGGAGTGGTGGTGGGGCAGTGTCTAGTCTTACACAGGGCTTGAGTACTTCCTGTTTCCACCAGCCAGGATGAAACACCTTGTAATTCATGGGGCACTTGATAGATTACTCAGAAAGATTTTACCTCAGTAGTTGGGCAAAATTAGCCTTAGACTAAACATTGCTCTGGTGCTGCCTAACAAATATTAAAAGCAAGATTTGAAAGGATAAGCTCTTTCCAACCAACTTAACTGCACCCCAGAATAAAGCTCAAGAATATTTATAAGAAAACAAGAATATCTAGCATTCAACAGTTAAGATTCACAATGTTTGGCATCCAAACAAAATTAACAAGCAACTGATGAATGGATAAATAAAATGTGTTATATACATACAATGGAATATTACTTGGCAATAAAAAGAAATGAAATACTGATATGTGCTGTAACGTGAATGAATCTTGAAAACGTTATGCTGAGTGAAAGAAACCAATCACAAAGGACCACATATTGTATGATTCCATTTGTATGAACTATTCAGGAAAGGCAAAGACATAGAGACAGAAAGTAGACTAATGGTTGCCTTAGTCTGGGGTGGGAGGGTTGGGGGGGATTGGAGGGAGGTCATGGCTAAGGAGTGCAAGGTTTCTTTCTGGGGTAATGAGAATGTTCTAAAATTGATTGTGGTGATGCATAACTGTAAATATACTAAAAATATTGAATTTTATACTTCAAATGAGTGAATTTTATGGCATATGAATGAGGTCTTAATAAAACTGTTAAAAATTAACAGGTATGCAAAGAAGCAGCAAAATATAACATATAGTGAGGATTAAAAATTCAGTCAATTGAAATTGAACTAGAAATGACACAGATAATAAAGTTAGTAGACAAGGACATGAAAATAATTATTATAACCATATCCTATATGTTCAAGAACCTTGAACATATTAAGTAGTGACATGGAAGATAGATGTAGAAAAGACCAAAATCAAATTTCTAGAGATGAAAACTACAGCGTCTGAGATGAAGCATTCATGGATGGGATTAAGAGCAGATTAGATACTGCAGAAAAAAAGATTCATAAACTTGAAAACAAACTATTCAACATAACACAAAAGAATAAAAGAAAAATATATAGAACAGAGCATCAGGAAGCTGATGGACAACTTCAAGCGACCTAAGATATGTAAAATTAGAGTCTTAGAAAGGAGTAGTTGAAAAAAAGTGAAGAAATAATGGCGAAAAAATTTCCAAATTGAATAAAAACTAAACACCCACAGGTACAAGAAGCTCAGCAAGTCCCAGACTCACTCAAAAGCATCAAGACAACTACCCCAAGGCATATCAAAATCAAATCACTTCAAAGCCAGTGACTAAGAGAAAATCTAAAATTAGTCAGAGAAAAAAAGACACTTTATATACATAGGAAGAAAGATATGGATGACTGCAAATTAATAGTTGGAAACAATGCAAGCAAGAAGACATTGGAGCAACACATTTCAAGTGCTGAATGAAAACAAATTCTGCCCATCTATAATACTATGCCCAGCAAAAGTATATTTCAAAATCAAAGGTGCTATATCAAAACATCAGTTGTGTAGCTTAAATATATATAATTTTTGTCAATTATACCTCAATAAACCTGGAAAAATTATCCACCAGCCAAAAAAAATAAAGAGGTGAAATAAAGAACATATCAGATATACAAAAGATGAAAAAAAAATCATCATCTTCACTACAAGAAATGTTAAAGTATTTATGGCAAGAAGAAAATGATATCAGATAGAACTCTAGATCGATACAAAAGAATGAAGAGAACTGAAAATTGTGAACTATTTGAGTAAATATAAACAAATTTTATCATTTAAATATTATTAAAAGATAATGAACTGTTCAAAGCAAAAATAGTACCAATGTACTGTGAGATTTATAACATATGTAGAAGTAAATGTATGACAACAATAGCACAAAGGCTGGGATGGAAGGAATAGAGATATAATGCTCTAAAGTTCTTGTAGTGGTATACTGTCATTTGAAGGCAGATGTGATATATTAAATATGCATATGATAATTCCTAAAGCAACAACTAAAATAAAGCAGCAATGTTGTTTTATAATAAGCCATAAAAAGGAGATAAGCAGAATTGTTAAAAATCCTCATTCCAAAAGAAGGCAGAAAGAGGAACAAAGAATAGATGAGAGCAAGAACACAAATAACAAGATGGTAGATCTAAATCCAGTCATATTAATAATTGCATGAGCTGTAAATGGTCTAAAAAACCAATTAAAAAGCAGATATTGTCAGGCTGGATATAAAGCTACTTTTCATTGCCTCCAAGAATCCCAGTTTAAGTATAAAGACACAAATAGGTTAAAAACAAAAGTAAAACTAGTGTAAAAGAAATATGTGAAATAATAGAAAAAATTTATTGGTTTCTGCCCCTGCTTCCTGGCACAGAGCTCCTAAAACCCTTGTAATTGCCTAAGTGATAAGAAGAGTGCTAAGAGCATCTTCTGTTGTAATATTTGGTTTCTGATCCTGATTCCTGACTCAGAGCTTCTAAATCCCTTGGAATTTCCTGGGTGATAGGAGTTCTAATGAGATGACTCTTGGTGGGCTCCTGGATAGTAAGACTTGGGTGTGGAGAAGGATGGAGATGAATAGGAAAGGACTGGAAAACAGATGATTTCTATTTTTCAATTATAAGCCTTACACTATTATTTGAATTTTTAAACATAAATATATTACTTGGTAAAAATATAACTTCAATCTAAAAAATAACTCTGGGGAGTTGAGTAAGAACTAATTGCTGAATGAAGTCAGGAAATACCAAGAAGAGTGATACTTGATAATTTTGTTGGTTTACAACCAGTGTGATAAATGGAGAGATATACTGTGTTTATGGTTCACAAAACTCAATAGTGTTAAGATGTCAATTTCCTCCAAAGTGATCTGTAAATTTCACATAATACCAACCAAAATCTCATCGGGCTGTTTTTTTTTTTTTGTAGAAATTCATAAGCTAATTATAAAATGCATATGGAAATACAAATGACCTATAATAGTCAAAGCAATGTTGAAGAATAACAAATTTGGAGGACCGAATTCAAGACTTATTATAAAGCTACAGTAATTAAAAAAAAAGAGCAGAAAAATAACAAAAAATAAAAAATAAAATGAGAAAAATAAAAATAACAGAAACAAAAATTAAAATGAAACAAATACAAAACAAAACAGCAAAATTTTTTAATTATTAAAAAAATTTTAAAAATAAAAATTCTCTGGTGCCTCTGCTGTCAGTGTCCTTGCCCCATGATGAACTACATCCAACCCCCTGCCTCCCCAGGAAGGCCTCCAAGACCTCTAGGTAGGTCTCTGGACCCACTGTGTCAGCCCCACCTCTGCATGTGTTCCTTTCACCAGCGTGTGCTCCTGAAGCTGGACCGGAGCACACGTGCCCATGCAGGCCAGCTGGGGCGCAGGCTTCCATGAGCATGTCCACAGAGGCTGGTGCAGCTGGAGGAGGCTTTGGAGGCGGGCGGTGCTCAACATACCTGGACCCACACAGCCAGAGGAGGCTTTGTGTGGGGGCAGTGCTTGGGTCATGAAGAATAAAAACCATACCATCATCTCAATAGATGCAGAAAAAGCTTCTGACAAAATTCAATACCCAGTTATGATGAAAACTCCCCAGAAACTGGGCATAGAGGGAACCTACTTCAACATAATAAAGGCCATATATGACAAACCCACAGCAAGTATCATTCTCAATGGTGAAAAACTGAAAGCATTTTCTCTAAGATCAGGAACAAGACAAGGGTGTCCACTTTCACCACTATTATTCAACATAGTTTTGGAAGTCCTAGCCATGGCAATCAGGGAAGAAAAAGAAATAAGAGGAATGCAAATGGGAAACAAAAAAGTAAAACTGTCACTGTTTGCAGATGACATGATACTATACATAAAAAATCCTAAACATGCCACCAGAAAACTACTGGTGCTAATCAATGAATTTGGAGAAAATTGCAGGACACAAAATTAATGCACGGAAATCTCCTGCATTCCTGTACACTAGCAACAAAAGACCAGAAAGAGAAATTAAGGAAACCATCCCATTTACCATTGCAACAGAAAGAATAAAATACCTAGGAAAACACCTACCTAAGGAGACAAAGGACCTGTACTCAGAAAACTATAAGATACTGATGAAAGAAATCAAAGATGACACAAACAGATGGAGAGATATACCATGTTCTTGGATTGGAAGAATCAATATTGTGAAAAGGAATATGCTACCCAAAGCAATCTACACATTCAGTGCAATCCCTATCAAATTACCAATGGCATTTTGCACAGAATTAGAACAAAAAATTGCACAATTTGTATGGAAACATAAAAGATCCCGAAGAGCCAAAGCAATCTTGAGAAAGAAAAATGGAGCTGGAGGAATCAGGCTCCCTGGCTTCAGACCATACTACAAAGCTACAGTCATCAAGACAGTATGGTACTGGCACAAAAACAGAAATATAGATCAGTGGAACAGGATAGAAAGCCCAGAGATAAACCCACGCTCCTATGGTCACCTAATCTATGACAAAGGAGGCAAGAATATACAATGGAGAAAAGACAGCCTCTTCAATAAGTGGTGCTGGGAAAACTGTATAGCTACATGTAAAAGAATGAAATTAGAACACTCCATCACACCATACACAAAAATTAACTCAAAATGGATTAAAGACAAATGTAAGGCCAGACACTATCAAACTCTTAGAGGAAAACATCGGCAGAACACTATTTGACATAAATCGCAGCAAGATCTTTTTTGACCCACCTCCTATAGTAATGAAAATAAAAACAAAAATAAACAAATGGGACCTAATGAAACAAAAGCTTTTGCACAGCAAAGGGAACCATAAACAAGACGAAAAGACAGTCCTCAGAATGGGAGAAAATATTTACAAACGAAACAACTGACAAAGAATTAATCTCCAAAATATACAAGCAGTGCATGCAGCTCAATATCAAAGAAAAACAAACAACCCAATCCAAAAATGGGCCAGGGCTTCCCTGATGGTGCAGTCCTTGAGAGTCCGCCTGCTGATGCAGGGGACACGGGTTCGTGCCCCGGTCTGGGAAGATCCCACATGCCACAGAGCGGCTAGCAGCTAGGCCCGTGAGCCATGGGCGCTGAGCCTGCACGTCCGGAGCCTGTGCTCCGCAACAGGAGAGGCCGCAACAGTGAGAGGCCCGCGTACCGCAAAAAAAACCCACAACAAAACAAAAAATGGGCCGAAGGCCTAAATAGACATTTCTCCAAAGAAGACGTACAGATGGCCAAGAGGCACATGAAAAGATGCTCAGCATCACTAATTATTAGAGAAATACAAATCAAAACTACAGTGAGGTAGAACCTCACATGGGTCAGAATGGCCGTCATCAAAAAATCTACAAACAGTAAATGCTGGAGAAGGCATGGAGAAAAGGGAACCCTCTTGCACTGCCGGTGGGAATGTAAATTGATACAGCCACTATGGAGAACAGTATGGAGGTTCCTTAAAAAACTAAAAGTAGAGCTACCATATGACCCAGCAATGTCACTCCTGGGCATATACCCAGAGAAAACCATAATTCCAAAAGAGACATGTACCACAATGCTCATTGCAGCACTGTTTA
This sequence comes from Phocoena phocoena, assembly GCF_963924675.1. Lineage (NCBI taxonomy): Eukaryota > Metazoa > Chordata > Mammalia > Artiodactyla > Phocoenidae > Phocoena > Phocoena phocoena. Next base: position 115,932,343 of record NC_089240.1, read on the forward strand.
CAATAGCCAGGACATGGAAGCAACCTAAATGTCCATCAATAGAGGAATGGATAAAGAAGATGTGGTACATATATACAATGGAATATTACTCAGCCATAAAAAGGAATGAAATTGTGCCATTTGCAGAGATGTGGATGGTCCTAGACACAGTCATACAGAGTGAAGTATGTCAAAGAGAAAAACAAATATAGTATATCAGCGCATATATGTGGAATCTAGAAAAATAGTATAGATGAACCTATTTACAAAGCAGAAATAGAGACACAGACGTAGAGAACAAATGTATGGATACCAAGGGGGGAAAGGGTGCGATAAATTGGGAGATTGGGATTCAACATATATACACTACTATGTATAAAACAGATAACTAATTGAGAATCTACTGTATAGCACAAGGAAAAAAAAAAGGTACAATCTGTTTGTAGCGCATATATTAAGTTTACTTTAAAAATGCATTCCAATACACAGTAGGTGCAGACCAATACTGTTTGATTCCACTTAAACGAAGTAGCTAGAACAGTCAAATTCACAGAGTCAGAAAGTACATTGGTAGGGCTTCCCTGGTGGTACAGTGATTGAGAGTCCATCTGCCGATGCAGGGGACACGGGTTCGTGCCCCGGTCCGGGAAGATCCCACGGAGCGGCTGGGCCCGTGAGCCATGGCCGCTGAACCTGCACGTCCAGAGCCTGTGCTCCACAATGGGAGAGGCCACAACAGTCCTGCAAGGGGGTGGGGAGGGGGAATGGGGAGTTAATGTTTAATAGGGACAGAGTTTCAGTTTAGGAAGGTAAAAATTTAGGGAGATGGATGATGGTGAGAGTTGCACAACAGTGTGAATGTTCTTAGTACCACTAAACTGTACAGTTAAATGTGGTTAAAATAGTATGTTTTATATGATGTGGCTTTTACCACGATAAAAAAAAATTTTTAAATGGATCATAAGCCCATATATAATAATTAAATCTATAAACATTTGTGTCTTTGTGACCTGAAGTTAGGCCAATATTTCTTCAATATCACACCAAAAATGTGAGCAAAGAAATAATTGATAAATTGTACTTCACCAAAATTAAGAACTCCTCTTTGAGCAACATTGTTAAGAGAATGAGAAGACAAGTAACAGATTAGGAGAAAATATTTACAAATCACGTAATCTGCTAAAATACTTACATCCATATACATAAATAATTCTCAAATCACAATAATAAGAATACAAACAACCCAATTTCAATAAGTGAGCAAAAAATTTGAAAAACAATTTCACGAAAGAAGACATATGAACACTCAATATCAGTCATTAGAGACATGCAAGCCAGAACCACAATGAGATACCACTACACCTATTAGAATGTCTAAAATTAAAATGACCATGTGTTGGCAAAGACATAGAGTAACTAGAACCCTATTACACTGCTGGTGGGAATGCAAAATGTAGAGCTACACTGGAAACAGCTTGGCAGTTTCTTTTTTTTAATTTTTATTTATTTTTAACAACTTTATTGACATAGAATTCATACTATTCAGTTAACATATTCAAAGTGTTCAGTGGTTTTTGGTATAGTCACTGATTTGTGTACCTATCACCACAATTTTTTTTTACATCTTCATTAGAGTATAATTGCTTTACAGTGGTGTGTTAGTTTCTGCTTCATAACAAATTGAATCAGTTATACATATACATATGTTCCCATATCTCTTCCATCTTGCATCTCCCTCCCTCCCTCTCCCTATCCCACCTCTCTCGGTGGTCACAAAGCACCGAGCTGATCTCCCTGTGCTATGCGGCTGCTTCCCACTAGCTATCTGTTTTACATTTGATAGTGTATATATGTCCATGCCACTCCCTCACTTCGTCACAGCTTACCCTTCCCCCTCCATATATCCTCAAGTCCATTCTCGAGTAGGTCTGTGTGTTTATTCCTGTCTTACCCCTAGGTTCTTCATGACATTTGTTGTTAAATTCCACATATATGTGTTAGCATACGGTATTTGTCTCTCTCTTTCTGACTTACTTCACTCAGTATGACAGACTCTAGGTCTATCCACCTCATGACAAATGGCTCAATTTCGTTTCTTTTTATGGCTGAGTAATATTCCATTGTATATATGTGCCAATCTCCTTTATCCATTCATCCGATGATGGACACTTAGGTTGTTTCCTTCTCCTGGCTATTGTAAATAGAGCTGCAATGAACATTTTGGTACATGACTCTTTTTGAGTTATGGTTTTCTCAGGGTATATGCCCAGTAGTGGGATTGCTGGGTCATATGCTAGTTCTATTTGTAGTTTTTTAAGGAACCTTCATACTGTTCTGCATAGTGGCTGTACCAATTCAAATTCCCACCAGCAGTGCAAGAGTGTTCCCTTTCCTCCACACCCTCTCCAGCATTTATTGTTTCTAGATTTTTTGATGATGGCCATGCTGACGGGTGTGAGATGATATCTCACTGTAGTTTTGATTTGCATTTCTCTAATGTTTAATGATGTTGAGCATTCTTTCATGTGTTTGTTGGCAGTCTGTATATCTTCTTTGGAGAAATGTCTATTTAGGTCTTCTGCCCATTTTTGGATTGGGTTGTTTGTTTTTTTTGTTACTGAGCTGCTTGAGCTGCTTGTAAATTCTGGAGATTAATCCTTCGTCAGTTGTTCATTTGCAAATATTTTCTCCTATTCTGAGGCTTGTCTTTTGGTCTTGTTTATGGTTTCCTTTGCTGTGCAAAAGCTTTGAAGTTTCATTAGGTCCCATTTGTTTATTTTTGTTTTTATTTCCATTTCTCTAGGAGGTGGGTCAAAAAGGATCTTGCTGTGATTTATGTCATAGAGTGTTCTGCCTATGTTTTCCTCTAAGAGTTTGATAGTTTATGGCCTTACATTTAGGTCTTTAATCCATTTTGAGCTTATTTTTGTGTATGGTGTTAGGGAGTGATCTAATCTCATACTTTTACATGTACCTGTCCAGTTTTCCCAGCACCACTTATTGAAGAGGCTGTCCTTTCTCCACTGTACATTCCTGCCTCCTTTATCAAAGATAAGGTGACCATATGTGTATGGGTTTATCTCTGGGCTTTCTATCCTGTTCCGTTGATATATATTTCTGTTTTTGTGCCAGTACCATACTGTCTTGATTACTGTAGCTTTGTAGTATAGTCTGAAGTCAGGGAGCCAGATTCCTCCAGCTCCGTTTATCGTTCTCAAGGTTGCTTTGGCTATTCGGGATCTTTTATGTTTCCATACAAATTGTGCAATTTTTTGTTCTAGTTCTGTGAAAAATGCCAGTGGTAGTTTGATAGGGATTGCATTAAATCAGTAGATTGCTTTGGGTAGTAGAGTCATTTTCACAGTGTTGATTCTTCCAGTCCAAGAACATGGTATATCTCTCCATCTATTTGTATCATCTTTAATTTCTTTCATCAGTGTCTTATAATTTTCTGCATACAGGTCTTTTGTCTCCTTAGGTAGGTTTATTCCTAGATATTGTATTCTTTTTGTTGCAATGGTAAATGGGAATGTTTTCTTGATTTCACTTTCAGATTTTTAATCATTAGTGTATAGAAGTGCCAGAGATTTCTGTGCATTAATTTTGTATCCTGCTACTTTACCAGATTCATTGATTAGCTCTAGTAGTTTTCTGGTAGCATCTTTAGGATTCTCTATGTATAGTATCATGTCATCTGCAAACAGTGACAGCTTTACTTCTTCATTTCCGATTTGGGCTCCTTTTATTTTCTTTTCTTCTCTGATTGCTCTGGCTAAAACTTCCAAAACAATGTTGAATAGTAGTGGTGAGAGTGGGCAACCTTGTCTCATTCCTGATCTTAGTGGAAATGCTTTCAGTTTCTCACCATTGAGGACGATGTTGGCTGTGGGTTTGTCATATATGGCCTTTATTATGTTGAGGAAAGTTCCCTCTATGCCTACTTTCTGCAGGGTTTTTATCATAAATGGGTGTTGAATTTTGTCGAAAGCTTTCTCTGCATCTATTGAAATGATCATATGGTTTTTCTCCTTCAGTTTGTTAATATGGTGTATCACATTGATTGATTTGCGTATATTGAAGAATCCTTGCATTCCTGGAATAAATCCCACCTGATCATGGTTTATGATCTGTTTAATGTGTCGTTGGATTCTGTTTGAGAGTATTTTGTTGAGGATTTTTGCATCTATGTTCATCAGTGATATTGGCCTGTAGTTTTCTTTCTTTGTGACATCCTTGTCTGGTTTTGGTATCAGAGTGATGGTGGGCTCATAGAATGAGTTTGGGAGTGTTCCTCCCTCTGCTATATTTTGGAAGAGTTTGAGAAGTATAGATGTTAGCTCTTCTCTAAATGTTTGATAGAATTCGCCTGTGAGGCCATCTGGTCCTGGGCTTTTGTTTGTTGGAAGGTTTTTAATCACAGTTTCAATTTCAGTGCTTGTGATTGGCCTGTTCATATTTTCTATTTCTTCCTGATTCAGTCTTGGCAGGTTGTGCATTTCTAAGAATTTGTCCATTTCTTCCACGGTGTCCATTTTATTGGCATAGGGTTGCTTATAGTAATCTCTCATGATCTTTTGTATTTCTGCAGTGTCAGTTGTTACTTCTCCTTTTTCATTTCTAATTCTATTGATTTGAGTCTTCTCCCTTTTTTTCTTGATGAGTCTGGCTAATGGTTTATTGATTTTTTTAACCTTCTCAAAGAACCAGCTTTTAGTTTTATTGATCTTTGCTATCGTTTTCTTCATTTCTTTTTCATTTATTTCTGATCCGATCTTTATAATTTCCTTCTTCTAACTTTGGGGGGTTTTTTGTTCTTCTTTCTCTAATTGCTTTAGGTGCAAGGTTAGGTTGTTTATTCGAGACGTTTCCTGTTGCTTAAGGTAGGATTATATTGCTATAAACTTCCCTCTTAGAACTGCTTTTGCTGTATCCCATAGGTTTTGGTCGTCGTGTCTCCATTGTCATTTGTTTCTAGGTATTTTTTGATTTCCTCTTTGATGTCTTCAGTGATCACTTCATTATTAAGTAGTGTATTGTTTAGCCTCCATGTGTTTGTATTTTTTACAGATCTTTACCTGTAACTGATATCTAGTCTCATAGTGTTGTGGTCCGAAAAGATACTTGATACAATTTCAATTTTCTTAAATTTACCAAGGCTTGATTTTTGACCCAAGATATGATCTATCCTGGAGAATGTTCCATGAGCACTTGAGAAAAATGTGTATTCTGTTGTTTTTGGATGGAATGTCCTATAAATATCAATTAAGTCAATCTTGTTTAATGTACAATTTAAAGCTTGTGTTTCCTTATTTATTTTCATTTTGGATGATCTGTCCATTGGTGAAAGTGGGGTGTTAAAGTCCCCTACTATGAATGCGTTACTGTCGATTTCCCCTTTTATGGCTGTTAGTATTTGCCTTTTGTATTGAGATGCTCCTACGTTGGGTGCATAAGTATTTACAATTGTTGTAACTTCTTTCTGGATTGATCCCTTGATCATTATGTAGTGTACTTCTTTGTTTCTTCTAATGGTCTTTATTTTAAAGTCTATTTTGTCTGATATGAGAATTGCTACTCCAGCTTTCTTTTGGTTTCCATTTACATGGAATAACTTTTTCCATCCCCTCACTTTCAGTCTGTATGTGTCTCTAGGTCTGAAGTGGGTTTCTGATAGACAGCATATATAAGGGTCTTGTTTTTGTATCCATTCAGCCAGTCTGTGTCTTTTGGTGGGAGCATTTAATCCATTTACAGTTAAGGTAATTATCGTTATGTATGTTCCTGTTTCCATTTTCTTAACTGTTTTGGGTTTGTTATTATAGGTCTTTTCATTCTCTTGTTTTTCTTGCCTAGAGAAGATCCTTTAGCATTTGTTGTAAAGCTGGTTTGGTGGTGCTGAACTCTCTCAGCTTTTGCTTGTCTGTAAAGGTTTTAATTTCTCCATCAAATCTGAATGAGATCCTTGCTGGGTAGAATAATCTTGGTTGTAGGTTTGTCTCTTTAATCACTTTAAATATGTCCTGCCAGTCCCTTCTGGCTTCCAGAGTTTCTGCTGAAAGATCAGCTGTTAACCTTATGGGGATTCCCTTGTGTGTTATTTTTCCCTTGCTGCTTTAAATATGTTTTCTTTGTATTTAATTTTTGACAAATTGATTAATATGTGTCTTGGCTTGTTTCTTCTTGGATTTATCCTGTATGGGACTCTCTGTGCTTCTTGGAATTGATTAACTATTTCCTTTCCCGTATTAGGGAAGTTTTCAACTATAATCTCTTCAAATATTTTCTCAGTCCCTTTCTTTTTCTCTTCTTCTTCTGGAACCTCTATAATTCGAATGTTGGTACGTTTAATGTTGTCCCAGAGGTCTCTGAGACTGTCCTCAGTTCTTTTCATTCATTTTTCTTTATTTCGCTCTGCAGTAGTTATTTCCACTATTTTCTCTTCCAGGTCACTTATCCGTTTTTCTGCCTCAGTTATTCTGCTATTGATCCCTTCTAGAGTATTTTTAATTTCATTTATTGTGTTGTTCATCGTTGCTTGTTTCATCTTTAGTTCTTCTAGGTCCTTGATAAATGTTTCTTGAATTTTCTCTCTTCTATTTCCAAGATTTTGGATCATCTTTACTATCATTATTCTGAATTCTTTTTCAGGTAGACTGCCTATTTCCTCTTCATTTGTTAGGTCTGATGGGTTTTTATCTTTCTCCTTCATCTGTGGTGTGATTTTCTGTCTTCTCATTTTGCTTATCTTACTGTGTTTGGAGTCTCCTTTTTGCAGACTGCAGGTTTGTAGTTTCCGTTGTTTTTGGTGTCTGTCTACAGTGGCTGAAGTTGGTTCAGTGGCTTGTGTCGGCTTTGCGATGGAGCGGACTAGTGCCTGTGTTCTGGTGGATGAGGCTGGATCTTGTCTTTCTGGTGGGCAGGTCCACGTCTGGCGGTGTGTTTTGGCGTGCCTGTGGACTTATTATGATTTTAGGCAGCCTCTCTGCTAATTGGTGGGGCTGTGTTCTTGTCTTGCTACTTGTTTGGCATAGGGTGTCCAGCACTGTATAGCTTGCTGGTCATTGAGTGAAGCTGGGTGTTGGTGTTGAGATGGAGATCTTTGGAAGAGTTTTGCTGTTTGATATTACGTGGAGCTGGGAGGTATCTTGTGGAGCAGGGTCCTGAATTTGGCTCTCCCATGTCAGAGGCACAGCAGTGACTCCTGGCTGCAGCACCAATAGCCTTTCATCCACACGGCTCAGAATAAAAGGTAGAAAAAGTAGAAAGAAAGAAAGAAACAGGATAAAATAAAATAAAATAAAGTAAAGTAAAATAAAATAGTTATTAAAATAAAAAAATTATTAAAAAAAAACGGACGGATAGAACCCTAGGACAAATGGTGGAAGCAAAGCTGTACAGACAGAATCTCACACAGAATCATACACATACACATTCACAAAAAGAGGAAAAGGGGAAAAATAATAAATCTGGCTTTCAAAGTCCACCTCCTCAATTTGGGATGATTGGTTGTCTATTCAGGTATTCCACAGATGCAGGGTACATCAAGTTGATTGTGGAGATTTAATCCGCTGCTCCTGAGGGTGCTGGGAGAGATTTCCCTTTCTCTTCTTTGTTCGCACAGCTCCAGGGGCTCAGCTTTGGATTTGGCCCCGCCTCTGCGTGTAGGTCGCCGGAGGGCGTCTGTTCTTCGCTCAGGCAGGACGGGGTTAAAGAAGCCGCTGATTCGGGGGCTCTGGCTCACTCAGGCCGGGGGAGGGAGGGGCACGGAGTGCGGGGCGGGCCTGCGGCGGCAGAGGCCGGCGTGACGTTTCACCAGCCTGAGGCGCGCCGTGCGTTCTCCTGGGGGAGTGTCCCTGGATCCCGGGACCCTGGCAGTGGCGGGCTGCACAGGCTCCCCGGAAGGGGGATGTGGATAGTGACCTGTGCTCGCACACAGGCTTCTTGGTGGCGTCAGCAGCAGCCTTAGCGTCTCATGCCCGTCTCTGGGGTTCGTGCTTTTAGCTGCGGCTCGCGCCCGTCCCTGGAGCTCCTTTAAGCAGTGCTCTGAATCCCCTCTCCTCGTGCACCAGGAAACAAAGAGGGAAGAAAAAGTCTCTTGCCTCTTCGGCAGGTCCAGACTTTTCCCCGACTCCCTCCCAGCCAGCCGTGGTGCACTAACCCCTTCAGTTTGTGTTCACACCGCCAACCCCAGTCCTCTCCCTGGGATCCAACCAAAGCCCGAGCCTCAGCTCCCAGCCCCGCCTGCCCCGGCGGGTGAGCAGACAAGCCTCTTGAGCTGGTCGGCCCTGATCCTCTGTGTGGGAATCTCTCGCTTTGCTCTCTGCACACCTATGGCTGCGCTCTCCTCCACGGCTCCGAAGCTTCCCCCTCCGCCACCCGCAGTCTCCACCCGCGAAGGGGCTTCTAGTGTGTGGAAACCTTTCCTCCTTCACAGCTCCCTCCCACTGGTGCAGGTCCTGTCCCTATTGTTTTGTCTCTCTTTTTTCTTTTGCCCTACCCAGGTACGTGGGGGGTTTCTTGCCTTTTGGGAGGTCTGAGGTCTTCTGCCAGCGTTCAGTAGGTGTTGTGTAGGAGTTGTTCCACGTGTAGATGTATTTCTGGTGTATCTGTGGGGAGGAAGGTGATCTCCGCGTTTTACTCTTTCGCCATCTTCCCCCTCTCTTAGATATCTGGCAGTTTCTTAAAGTTGAATATAAACCTACTGTACCACTCAGTCATTTCACTACAAGTTGCTAAACCAAGAGAAATGAAAGCATATGTTTACACGAAGACTTGTACATGAATATTCATAGCAGTTTTATTTGTAAGGAAAATAAAAACGGGTAATTGGAAAAAAACAGGAAATGACCCAAATTTTCATAAGAAAGTGAAAGAATAAACAAATCGTGGTATATCCATATAATGGAATTTTTCTCAGCAAGAGAAAGGAACAAGCTATTGATAAATGCAACAACATGGATGAATCTCCAAATAATGATGCTGGGTGCAAGATGCCTGAGGAAAAAAAAAGATACTGATTCCATTTATATAAAATTCTGGAAAACGCAGATTAATCTGTCATGTTTAAAGGAGATCATTGATTTTCTGGGGATGGGAAGGGGTGTGGAGAGGACTGACAGAGAGAGATTATTATAAAGGGACACCAGTGAACTTTTGGGGGTGATGGATACGTTTGTTACCTTTTTGATGGTAATGACTTCTCTGGTGTATCCATATTCCACAACATATAAAATTGTGAATTTTGAGGATTGTCTTCTCTCTTTTGGGGTGGTTCTGTCCCTTGCCTCTTAAGTGTGATTTCTTTCTAAGTACTCAAGATGAAATTTAAGGGAGAGTCCCTACAGATTTCTGGAGCTCTCTTTCAGTGCAGCTCTCTCATCCCTGGGGTTCTACCCTCTGAGCCTTAGCCAGTGTGGCCTCTCTGGACTCCCAGTTTTATGTCCTCAACTCAGGTCAGCCACCAGACTCCACCTGGGATGCCCTTCCTTGCTCCCTGGACTGCAAACTTTATCCGTGTAGTGAGCAATGACAGTCATATGGTTCACCTTGTTTGTTTACTACCCAGGTTGCTGTCCTTTGTTGCCTGATGCTCAGTGTCTTAAAAACCATTGTTTCATATATGTTTTTCCTTTTTAAAACTGTTAATTATCGTAAAAATAGACATAACATGAAATATACCATCTTAACAATTTTAGGTGTACAGTTCCATAGTGTTAGGTGTGTTTACAATGTTGTGGAATCAATGTTGAGAACTCCTTTCATCTTGCAAAACTGAAACTCTATTCCCATTTAACAACTCCCCATTCCCTCCTACCCTCTTTCTGTCTCTATGAATTTGACTCTTTTCTTGTATTTGTCCTTCTGTGACTGGCTTATTTCACTTAGCACAATGTCCTCAAGGTTCATCTCTGTGGTAGCATGTGTCAGAAGTTCCTTCCTTTTTAAGGCTGAATAATATTCCATTGTATGAATAGACAACATTTTGCTTATTCACTCACCTGCTGATGGATACTTGAGTTGCCTTTACTTTTTGGCTGCTGTGAATAATGCTGCTATGAACATGGGTGTACACATACCTCTTAGAGACCCTGCTTGCAATTCTTTTGTTATATACCCAGAAGTGAAATTCTAGATCATAGGGTAATTCTATTTTAATTCTTTGAGGAACCACAATACTGTTTTCCATAGCGACTGCAACATTTTATACTCCCACCAACAGTGCACCAGGGTGCCAATTTGTGTATATCCTTGACAGCACTTGTCATTTTCTGTTCTTTGGTAGTAAGCATACTAATGGGTGTGAGGTGGTATTTCATTGTGGTTTTGATTTAAATTTCCCTTAATGATTTGTGATGTTTGTGTGCTTGTTGGCCATTTGCATGTCTTCTTTGGACAAATGTCCATTCAAGTCCTTTGCCCATTTTAAAATCAGGTTATTTATTTTTTGTTATTGAATTGTAAGAGTCCTTTATATATTCTGGCTATTACCATCTTATCAGATATATGATTTGCAAATATTTTCTCCCATTGAGTAAATTGCCTTATGTTTCATATATTTCTCAAGTCTTTTAGTTGTTTCAGGCCAGAGTGTAAATTTGATCTCTGTTACTCTATCATGGCTGGAAGTAGAAGACTTCCTTTTCTCTTGAACCTGCCACTCCACAAAAACTGCACTTTCACGGTTAACAGTGACTTCCACATTACCAAATCCAACAGTCAGTCTCAGTCTTCATCTTACTTGACCTAGCAGCAATATTTGAGTCAGTTGATCCCTCCTTCCTCCTTAAACATTTTCTTTTTGTTGTTTCCAATATACCACTTTCTGTTGGTTTTCCTACTCACTCAGTGACCCACTCCTATTTCAGTTACCACTTCTTTTCAGTTTCCTGTGCTTGCCTCTTCTCATCTCTCCAACTTCATAACATTGAAGGGCCCTAGGCTCTCAGTCCTGGGACCTTTACACTGTATATATTCTCTTCCCTGATGATCTCATTCAGTTGCATAAGTTTAAATAACATGTATACTGAAACTCACAAATTTACTTCTCCAGCCTGGACCTTCCTTCTGTTTTTTTTGTTTGTTTGTTTGTTTTTGCGGTACGTGGGCCTCTCACTGTTGTGGCCTCTCCCGTTGCGGAGCACAGGCTCCAGACGCGCAGGCTCAGTGGCCACGGCTCACGGGCCCAGCCGCTCTGTGGCATGTGTGATCTTCCCGGACCGGGGCATGAACCCGTGTCCCCTGCATTGGCAGGCGGACTCTCAACCACTGCACCACCAGGGAAGCCCTGGACCTTCCTTCTGAACTCTACATTCCTATATCTAACTACCAGTTCAGTAGCTCTATTTGGGTATTGAGATAGGCAGAATAATGCACACCCCCACCCCGCTGCCCAAGATGTCAACTTCCTAGTACTTTGAACCTGTGAATATGTAACGTTTATGTGGCATCAGGGATTTGCAGATGTGATTAAGTTGAGCTTGTTGAGAAGCAGATATTATCCTAGATTATCCAGGTGGGCCCAATGTAGTCACAAATGTTCTTATAATTAAAGGAGAATAGGGAAGGAGATGTGATGATGGAAGCAGATGTCAGAGTCAGGTAGAGATTTGCTATGCTGCTAGCTTTGAAGGTTGAGGAAGGGGTCACAGGCCAAATGCAGGTGACCTCTAGAAGATGGAAAAGGCAAGGAAACAGATTCTCTCTGAGAGCCTACAGAGAGAAGCACAGCCCTGCTAACCCCTTGATGTTAGCCCAGTGAAATCCATTTTGGACATCTGGCCTCCAAAACTGTAAGATAATAAATTTGTTTGGTTTACACCACTAAGTGGTTATTTGTCACTAGTAGAAATAGGAAACTAACACAGGTATCTAACCAGCATTTCACATATAATGCGAGCAAAACTATTCTCTTGATCTTCTGCCTAAACCCAGACCACCTCTGGACTCCATAGCCATATACAGTCGCCTCCCCATCTATTCAACATAACTGTTTGAATGTCTAATAAGCATCTCAAACTTAATATATCTGATATTGTAATTCTCATCTATCCTTAAATCCTGCTCCTGTCACAGTCTTTCCCACCTCAGTGAAAGGCAAAAACCTTGGCACTGTTTTTATATCCTCTTTTTTCTCATATCTGACATCTAATCATTTGCAAATAATATTACCTTTATCTTCAAAATATATCCAGAACCTGACCAGTTTTTCACCTCTACCTCTTCTACCCTGGTCTCTGCCACTATGATTTCTCTGTCTGTTGCATTAAAAAGATTGACATACCATATGGTATTGACATACCATAATTCACATACCATAAAATTCAGGGGTACAATTCATTGATTTTTAGTACATTTGTGAAATTGTGCCATCACCACCACAGTCTGTTTCTAGAACATTTTCCTCACCCCAAAAAGAAACCTTGTAATCATTAGCAGTCCTGATCTTCACCTACTCCCAGCCTTAAGCAGTCACTAAATCTACTTCCTGTCTCTCCATTTCTATAAATTTGTTATTTCAAGAAAATCACACAGTGTTTAACCTTTTGGCATAATTCCCTGGAGATTCTTTCGAGTTGCTGCATGTACCAATATTTCATTCCTTTTTATTGCTGAGTAGTATTTCATGGTATAGGTGTAGCACAGTTGGTTTCTGGAAGGACATCTGGGCTGTTTCCAATTTGGGGCTAATATGAATCTTCTATGAACAATTGTTTACAGATTTTTGTGTGAACACGTTTTTATTTCTCTGTGTAAACTCCTAAGAGTGCAATTTCTAGGTAATGTGGTGAACCATGTCACATGCTTAGTAACTGCCAACATTTTTTCCAGAGTGACTGTACCATTTTACATTCCCACCAGCAATGTGTGAGTGATCTAGTTTCTCTGTATTCTCACCAACATTTGGTATTGTCAATATTTTTTATTTTAGGCATTTTGATAGGTGCATTGTAATATCTCATTGTGGTCTTAATTTGTATTTCCCTAATGGCTAATGATGTCAAACATCTTTTCTTGTGCTTATTTGCCATCTGAATATCCTCTTTGAGGAAATGTCTGCTCATGTATTTTGGTGACTTCCTATTTTAATTGTTTTTTTAAAAATATTGACTCTTGAGAGTTCTTTATATATTCTAAATACTAGTCCTTTGTGCATATATGTGATTTGCAAATATTTTCTTTCAGGTTGTAGCTTGCCTTTTCATCCTCTTAACAGAGTCATTTGCAGAGCAAACAAAATTTTGATGAGGTCCAATTTATCAGGTTTTCCTTTCATAGGATATGTTTTCTGACTTCATTTTGTTGCATACTTATTAATGTGAAAGCATGGTGCTCGACACTTTACTTACATAATATTTGTCAAATCCTCACAATAATCCTGTCAGCTAAGTGCTATCCTTTCTATTTTTATAGATGGAAAAAACTTCAGATCAGAGAAGTTTATTTTCCAACTTTACACAGTCAGTAACTGGCAGGGTTTGGATTCAAACCTAGGCTCTCTTGATTCTAAAGCCTGTGCTAACCACCACACTAGGTAAGATAACCACAGAACAGACTTTGGAAACTTATCTTCAGGGAAGATATAAAGAGAGACTTAGTCCTTGTATGCATACATGTAGACATCTCTCCATGAGAGTCAATCAATGACTTTTGGAGATGGAAGTGGTTTAGAAATAGTCTAGGCTTGTCTACAGAATAAATTTTAGGGACTTCCCTGGTGGCCCAGTGGTTAAGACTCTGCACTTCCACTGCAGGGGGCACAGGTTCAATCCCTGGTTGGAGAAGTTCCACATGCCGTGCAGTGTGGCCAAAAAAAAAAAAAGTTACAGAATGCATTTTACTCTATTTTAGAGAGTAACCCATGTATGACCTCTTCTGCTGCCACAGATTCAGAATTTGGCATTTAAAGAAAATAAAATTAGGTTTGGGGGTATTGGTTAAGAAAACAATCACCATTCTAGTAAAATAATTAACGTCTAGTAAGTAATGCTTTCTATGCACCAGGAACTGCGCTTGGCACTTTAATATGCATCATGTCATCTAATATACAGATGAAGGAGGCTTAGTGGTATAGGCAAACAGCTCATAAGTGGCAGAACCAGAATTGAAACTCAGGTCCGTCTGACTTCACAACCCATGCCTGTAGTATACTATACTACCTAACAAATAAGGCCCCAGTGGCCCAAGGATAGGCATAAATTAGAAGGAAATCTCTTTTCTATGTTTCTTCCTTAGAATTTAAAAAATTATTTAATTCAGTATTCTACTGCACAAAATCTCAGGTTGATGGGCAGGGTTGGGAGGGAGGAAGAAAGGTAGTGAAGAGAGGCTTCTTTCTGAAGAACTTTTAAACATGCAAAGGAGGAAAGACACCATTAGAGCACTGTATTCAACATTATCTATCCTAATTCTCACCTGTATGATGGAAATTGTTAGAACAAATTCCCTAGAACCTAGAGAGCATTGTTCCTAGGGTTACTAGGGAAAGCTTCAGACCAAAAAAGTAGAGATAGTACCTAAAGATTGGACCTATTTTTTCCTCATCTCTTTTCCCAACCCTCATCATAATACCACTTATATAATGTACCCTCCATTAGTGTCTAGTGAAATGGGATATAAGGACAGACCAGGAGGGGAGAAAGGAAAAGTATGAAGTTGGGGATGTATAAGTAGGTATGGTGGCAGGAGTAGAGAAGGGAGACTTATAGGACTATAGCAGAGGGATTAAGTTGGCTAATGATAATATATATGTTTGGATAGGTGAGATGGTATCAGTTGGGCAAGGGCCTTTAATGTCAGTAGGAAGGTAGCACTCTTCATTGCAATCAACAGAAGTGGACTGTGGCTAACCTGAGCTATACAAACACACACATGCACATATATATATCTACATATGTATACATATATGTGTGTACACACACACACAAACAAAGGATATAGGGTAGTTTACAGAACTGAAGGGAATGTACAACAGCCAGGCCTTAGCAAAGACAAGAACTATGACAGCTCTGAGACCGCAAGAACTAAAATACATACTCCAGCATTCTGCTCTTAGATGAACCAGATCCCAATACTCTCAGTCTTTTGGGTCAAGATTCAAATTCTATGGAAAGTCTGATTGGCTTAGCCTAAGTTACATAACTGGCCCTTGGCCAGAGCAAGGTGGGACAGCATCCGATGGGAGGAACTGTTTTCCGAAGGAAAGTCATGATGCTGTTACCAACTGTGGGGACATGGTTGCTATGCAGCTAGAAATGTCAGATACACATTGTACCACTGAAGGTGGGACTAGGAAGAGCAGTTTTCTAGAAGAGCACAAAATGGGCTGGAGGGGGCAGGGAGGCAAATTAGGGAGGGGATTTGGAATAGCCTATATAGGGTTGATGTCAGTGGGGAAAAGAGAAGAATCAACTGATTTGACAGAAGAAATAAGACCAGCACAGGAGCTGGAGAAAGAGAACTGGAAGAGAAGAATATCAAAGTAACCATGTTTTGAGCAGTGTCAAATACTCTGGTCAAGGAGAATACAATGGAGAAAAAAAGTCTTATTCTTCTGGAAGCATTTTTCTGTTCTTAACATTGCAGCAAGGACTATTTCTTACATATACACCCACCCACCCTCCTCCCAAACACACTTTAAAACCAGTTCTCCATTGTTCTCAGGATCAGGGTCTAAAATTCTTCATATGATATCAGAACCCTCCATGATCTGGTTCCTTCTTCCCTTCTCTCATGTTATGCCATCTCATGCTCTAGCTGTTGTACCTCTGCGACTTTTTACTGTGACTGATCTCCTCTCTCTACTCCCTAAAGCAAGTCTAATATTATACTCATCCTTTAAGACTCAGCTTAGGTGTCATCTGCTTCAGAAAAAATTTTCTGATCATCTGAGTCTGCATTAATGCCATTATTATATGCTCCCATAACACACATGTTCTCTTGTTGCATCCCAAAACCTAGCACAGTGCCTGACACATGGTAACTGCTCAAAAATACGTTGAATGACTGAATAAATGACTGAATTAATGAATGAATGGGATTTGGTAGCCTTGGAAATCAGTTGCCTCAGTATGGTTGGTACAAAAGATGGCTTATTAAATAGAAATAAGAGATCAGTAGATACTGGATATGAGAGTTAGTTTGTATCTGTGAAGTGTATAAAATTATTTAATCTTGGATAAAACATGGTGAATCTGTAGGCTTCCTGACCACTTTCAATTAGTCACTGTACTTTTTGAGCATTAGCTACAGGATATAATTTGTTAAATTTTAAAGGTAACCTATTGCATTTTGTTACAACACTAGTCACGACTCCTCATCTTCATTGCATGTAATTATGGTTGGTGTGCTGGTCCCCAGTGTTGGTGGCCTCTATCTTACCATGATGTTGACCTCCAAACCACCCCCTCAAAAAACCCTGCCAATGTCCAGTAGCTTCCAGTGCTTTCTTACTTGTGGAAGAGGGACTTTAATGTATTCTAACTCCTCAAAAGACAGTGAGTGTGATGAAAAGTTCATGTCACATCGTGCCTTTGTAAATGTTCAAGCGTGGGCTGCTCCTCTCTGCTCATAATCATAATTAGATGATTCTTTTTTGAAAAGCTCATAGCATGCATCTAGTTTTTAATGCACAGAATCATATATTTTTTAACATCTTTATTGGAGTATAATTGCTTTACAATGGTGTGTTAGTTTCTGCTTTATAACAAAGTGAATCAGCTACATATACATGTATCCCCATATCTCCTCCCTCTTGTGTCTCCCTCCCACCCTCCCTATCCCACCCCTCTAGGTGGTCACAAAGCACCTAGCTGATCTCCCTGTGCTGTGCGGCTGCTTCCCACTAGCTATCTGTTTTACATTTGGTAGTGTATATATGTCCATGCCACTCTCTCAGTTCATCCCAGCTTACCCTTCCCCCTCCCCGTGTCCTCAAGTCCATTCTCTATGTCTGCGTCTTTATTCCTGTCCTGCCCCCCTAGGTTCTTCAGAACCTTTTTTTTTTTTTTGGTTCCATATATATGTGTTAGCGTACGGTATTTGTCTTTCTCTTTCTGACTTCCTTCACTCTGTATGACAGACTCTAGGTCCATCCACCTCACTACAAATGACCCAATTTCATTTCCTTTTATGGCTGAGTAATATTCCATTGCATATATGTGCCACATCTTCTTTATCCATTCATCTGCCAATGGACACTTAGGTTGCTTCCATGTCCTGGCTATTGTAAATAGTGCTGCAATGAACATTGTGGTCCATGTCTCTTTTTGTTTTTTATATTCTACTTTCTCCCACCCCAAGAATACCAGTTCTCAACAATGCCTGAAATTTGCTCTATTTCCTAATTCGAATCCAAGTTCTTCTGACTCTATTCTACTTAAATCACAGCTGCTTTATGGCCCTTGAAATGTAAGATAGAACATAAATGTAGGTAGAACTGTTTATATCATTTTGAGTTACATGTGCATTCATTCACATAGATTTGCTTTTCCTTTTGCATGCCTAGTAACTGTCCATTCTGCAGGGGTTTTTTTTGTTTTCTTGTTTTTTTTTTAACATCTTTATTGGGGTATAATTGCTTTACAATGGTGTGTTGGTTTCTGCTTTATAACAGAGTGAATCAGTTATACATATACATATGTTCCCATATCTCTTCCCTCTTGCGTCTCGCTCCCTCCCACCCTCCCTATGCCACCCCTTCAGGCGGTCACAAAGCACCGAGCTGATCTCCCTGTGCTATGTGGCTGCTTCCCACTAGCTATCTACCTTACGTCTGGTAGTGTATATATGTCCATGCCTCTCTCTCGCTTTGTCACAGCTTACCCTTCCCACTCCCCATATCCTCAAGTCCATTCTCTAGTAGGTCTGTGTCTTTATTCCTGTTCTACCCCTAGGTTATTCATGACATTTTTTCCCTTAAATTCCATATATATGTGTTAGCATACGGTATTTGTCTTTCTCTTTCTGACTTACTTCACTCTGTATGACAGACTCTAGGTCTATCCACCTCATTACAAATAGCTCAATTTCGTTTCTTTTTATGGCTGAGTAATATTCCATTGTATGTATGTGCCACATCTTCTTTATCCATTCATCCGATGATGGGCACTTAGGTTGCTTCCATGTCCTGGCTATTGTAAATAGAGCTGCAGTGAGCATTGTGATACATGACTCTTTTTGAATTATGGTTTTCTCAGGGTATATGCCCAGGAGTGGGATTGCTGGGTCGTATGGTAGTTCTATTTGTAGTTTTTTAAGGAACCTCCATACTGTTCTCCAGTGGCTGTATCAGTTTATATTCCCACCAACAGTGCAAGAGGGTTCCCTTTTCTCCACACCCTCTCCAGCATTTATTGTTTGTAGATTTTTTTATGATGGCCCAGAATCATATTTTAGACTTCTCTTTCACGTCTGACTTGTATGACCAGATTATTTTCGACAACTCCACGATTTTCTTAAAGGGCCTATAAAATGAAAAAAAAGTATCACTTCACTTTTTGGCTATTAAATATGCTTTATCTATTCCAGTCTGTTGTTGTGGAGATAGATACAACACAGGAGCGTTGGCAGTATGACAAGCAATTAAGACACCAAGATGTTTAGCCATGTATGAGTATTTCTCACAGCAAGACCTCAAAGCTCAGCCTGCCACTGACATTGTTAGTCATCAAATCAGTTACACAAGATGAGGTTGACAGGTGTAATTATATATTTCTATGGTGATTATGTATGGCCTGCCATAGAGACCAACAAGCCTGTTACTTTGCACTCATTTACGCAGTCACTTGTCTAACAAAGTTTTTGGAGTTGGAGAGCCTCTTTGGAGAAAAGGAAATCCAAAGCAAAGTCAAAATCCATTGCCATTTCTCACTAATGTCATTAGGTTGAGAAACATTGTCATTGTCATTGGAATGATGTCCAGCTGCCAGGTGATTACTCCCTCACATGTTTTAGAAACTATATGTGGTTATATGAGACTGGAGTGACGACAATAACTGATACTGAAAGTACCAGATGTTGACTAAAATCAAACCGAGGTTAGTAATCTGTTTAGAAATGGAGTACAGTCTTTTTAAAAAAAATTCAAACTAGTTTATGTGTGTAGATACAATTTATGTCTGTTTTCCTTTCATCAGTTCAGATTCTATGGGAGGAAGGACCCAGACAGCATAGTTTAAGACATAATTTGCTTTCCACATGCAGTGTCCCTGTTAGAATAGCTTAAATTTGCTTTGGGAGATTATTCTTTTTCTATTCCCATTTTCCCCCCAGTGAGATTTTTTGAAAAGGTGGAATTAAACCAAGTCAGCCTCAAAGTATTTCACAGAGAACAAGGGGGTTGATTTAAGAAATGTAATTGTCTTTTTAATCTCCCTGTAGTTCCACCAAGGCATCCCTCAAAGGCAGGATATTTTCGTTATTAATGAAATCTTGATTAGCATATGTCTAGATCAGTGTTTGGTGATCTGGGTCAAAGGCACCTATGATGCATCTGCGTTACCAGAGGGTTAAGATGAGTTCTGTAAATTAGGTCTGTGCTCCATGTGTAAGCATATTGGGAAATATCCAGCAGTGATCAGCAAATGCATGGATTGTACGCATGTTGTCATGTCTGTTCTCAACCTAATTTTACAAATGTACCTGTACTCTGAAATTCTCAGAACATTAAAGAAATGTAAAATAAATAAACAAAAACTTGAAAACAAAACAAGCCTAACTAGGCAAAATATACCATTTATTATTGTGCCAAGCTCCACCAGTTTTAAAAAATGTACTACACATCCTTAATTAATAAAACCGTATGTTAAAAAGGAATATATTTATTGAGTACATACTATTTGTCTAGCACTGCCATGGGTACTGAAGGAGAGGCTAATGAAACACTGCTTAGGACATGGCCCTTGAAGAAACTGAGTTTAGATACAAAGAGGAGATATATGTAAAACCACTCAACTTCCTGCTTGCTAAATGGAGGTGTACAAATTAGAACTGCTGTTGGCCTTTATAGGAGATTAATGCAGCTAGAACAGTCAGGAAAGGCTAGTTAGAGGAAGTGGAACAACAGGAGCCAGAGGCTGTGGATATTGATGGGCAAAGGAAAGATGAAGGCATTTCCTTTGAGAGGAACAGCATGAAGCAAGGATTGAAGTCAGCAGTAAAAGTGTTAAGTTCAGGGCCAGTGAAGAAACCTTGCTGGCTGGATGGGAGGGTCTGTGTTTGTGAGTATTGAGAGATAAGGTTGCAGAGAGATGGTGAGTGGAGCTTGCAGTACCAGGCACTAGAGTCTGCGCTTTATTGTATTTGCAATTGTGAGCCACTGAAAGTATTTGAAAAGAGTGATACAAACAAACTCCATTTTCCCTGATCCATGGAGTCATACGTGTTTTGAGATGACTGCTTGGATGGCTGTACAGCATTTGTTCTCCAAGTGTGGTCTCTGGACTAGTGGTGTCCATAGCAGTGCAGCCGGGAACTTGTTAGAAATGCGAATTCTTGAGCCCTTCCCCAGACTTACTTAATCAAAAATTCTGAGAGTGGGACCCAGAAGTCTGTGGTTTAGCAAGCTTTCCAGGTGATTCTAATGGACTCTCAAGTTTGAGAACCACTGTATAACAGGATGTGAGATAGGAAGCTCTTGCATAATTCAGTTCCTGGGCAATAAAGACCTGGATTAGGATCTTTCTCTCACTTGTTAGACCACTTACTTGAGAGCTAAAAAGGTAAAGGTTGTGTAATCTACTGATTTTCTCACCATGAAGTAGTTTATCTGATTGATGGACATAGGCAGTGACATATACATATGCATTTGTATACATACATTACTAAAAATATGTGACAAAGTAGGGTAGCTAGTGAATAAAATGGTTGATGACTAGAATTTTTAAAAACATCTTTATTGGAGTATAATTGCTTTACAATGGTGTGTCAGTTTCTGCTGTATAACAAAGTGAATCAGCTATACATATACATATGCTCCCATATCTCTTCCCTCTTGCGTCTCCCTCCCTCCCACCCTCCCTATCCCATCCCTCTAGGTGGTCACAAAGCACCGAGCTGATCTCCCTGTGCTGTGCAGCTGCTTCCCACTATTTTACATTTGGTAGTGCATATATGTCAATGCTACTCTCTCACTTCGTCCCAGCTTACCCTTCCCCCCCCATGTCCTCAAGTCCATTCTCTCCGTCTGCGTCTTTATTCCTGTCCTGCCCCTAGGTTTGATGACTAGAATTTTTATAGACCTTTTGAGTCTCTCTGCCTAGCTCATCAGGTAGCTATTTATCTTGCTCCTATGTTTTCTCTGGCATCTATATCATCATAATACCCTCCAGGTTTTTTGACAGAGGCTAGTCACGACTCATCTATATAATACTACTGGAAATTCTTGTCTCTCTGATAACCTGTTGTTAATTTCTCCAATGCCATTTTTATGGTTGCCATGTGTTTTGGATTTCCTTAAGGTTAAAAGTCAAGTTTATTGCATTTGGGAGTTTGAGGTGGAGTTCCCCTGCCCATATGACACATAGACTATGTCTGCATGGTACCAGACCACCTGGTCAGTCCAGTCAGCGGAGGGTTGGAGGTGGGGTTGGAGAAAGGAAGCTCAGAAACTAGAAGTTTAGCACTGAGAAATCAAAGCAGTTAAGTTGGTGATTTTTTGTAGTCTTTTAACTAGTTGTTTTGCCAAAATGAAGGCAAACAAGTGTCTTAGCACTTAAAGAGTAGTGAACTTTGGGGTCAAAAGGAAGGGTTTGATTTTCAACTTTACCACTTATTGAGATATGTGACCTTGAGCAAGTTACTTAGTCTCTCTGAACTTCAGTTTCCTCATTTGTAAAGTTGGGGGTGGTGGTGTTTCAGAGGGCAGTTGTTCCTTTGCAAACTGTAGAGTGCTATACTATCTTACCTGCTAGTATAATTGCTCACTGTAGTTTTGGTGATATGATGCTTAATTAGGCAACAGAGCCTACCAGATTAGCAGAGCCAATCCATGTCTGCTCATTGCTTGATGGATATTCCCTCAACCTGAGCCACCTCGATAGCTCCAGCTAGTACCGTTTTCCCTGATCTATGGAGTTATGTCCTTTGATGGTTGAGTAAATGTGGGGGTAGTTTGACCTTTATAATTAATTGTTCTGGAAGTGCTTGATTGAGTTCACTGTTTTCCCTAACTTGGCTAGAATTTCAAACTATCGGACATTCAAGGATGTTTGAACAACAAGCAAATAGGAATTTTACTAAGTTTCAAGAGAATAACAACTAGAGGTATGGATTAATCACAGGATGTCCCAATTTGAAGTTTTGCAAAGAGATTCTATTCAGGAGGCAGTGTGGTATGGTGAAAAGAATACAGGATTTAGAATAAAACAGATTGGTGTTTCAATCCTGTTTTGATCTACTATCTGAGGCTCAGTTTTTTCATCTGTAAAATGGGGATTATATTAGAACCTACCTCAGGGTTTTTTGGTGAGAATTAAAGAATGTATGTACAAAGATTTTGTACAATGTCTGCAAATGCTAGTTCCTTTTCTCAAGGACAGATTCGCCAGGAACAGTGTTGCCGTGAGTTCTCAAGAGCTTTTCTTTCGTAACCCCAAAGTCCTATGCATTCCATAGTATGGGAATCTTTTGGAAGGACAAACAGTGTTGAGACTTAGTATAAAGAATGATACTGTTAAGAACAAAATGCTTGCGAATCTGGGGAGTCAATCCTTGCTCCATATTTTTCCAAGTATAATGTTTGTAACATATATAGGCTACTGATTTCATGCAGTGCCTTAGACTGGAATTTGAGGTTCTTCATGATCTGACCCTACCTACCATGAGTTTGATTTCCCACTATTCCTCTGAATTGTGTTCCTGTCAAACTGGTTTATTCATTGTTCTCCAAACATGCTAAGCACATTCCTACTTCTGCATTTTTGCTCAAGCTATCCCCACTCTAGAATGTCTGTCTTCTTCTTCTGTACTTGTGTACAAGCTCCATCCCCAAGACCTAGCTTTAGGATTGCCTCCTTCATTGAGCTTTGCCTGACTACCTCATGCCCTAGGGGATCAAGTTGTTCCTCTGAACTACTATGGCATTATTACCCATGTGGTTGAATGGAAGGGTTGGTTGGATGAATGGCCAATGCTTACGCCAATCTGGAACTAACCTGGGTCTGTGGGTAAGAGAGTCTGCTGGGTGGGAAGACTTCTTTCACGTTTTACCCTTAAGAAGGTACGAATATGATTTCTTCAAACTAGAACAAAGATCTCCTGAAAGCAGAGGCATACAGGGAAGGTTAGTGGTGTTATCTATAAAACTAACATATGCATCTCGTTGTTCAGGTGAAAATCTACCTTTTAAAACAATAGCACATATTCCCAAACTGTGTCCCAAACATTATCTTTTGTGTGAAGTTGACAGTTACATTTTAGCAATAAATGGATGATTATCCTTAAAGCATTAGCATCTAATTGCACATGTAGAATAGGCATACATTTTTAAAAAAAATTTTTATTTATTTATTTTGGCTGCACCAGGTCTTAGTTGCGTCATGCGGGATCTTTAGTTGCAGCCTGTGGGATCTTTTTTTACTTGCGGCATGCAGACTCAGTTGCAGCATGCGTGCAGGATCTAGCTTCCCGACCAGGGATCAAACCCAGGCCCCCTGCATTGGGAGCGTGGAGTCTTACCCACCTGACCACCAGGAAAGTCCCCAGAATAAGCATACATTTTCTGAGCACTTACTTGGCAACAGGCACTTTTCCAAACAGCTTTACAAATTCCACCCCTGAGACCCTTGCCTCAGACTGCCTTGAATTAGTTACCTGTGTTCTTGCCAGTCTCTTCTCCTTCACATCCCTAAGAACCCAAATGTTATTTATCTTTTTGTTCCTCCCAGCATTCGGCACAGTGCCTGGCACATAGTAGGTGCTAAATAAATGTTGAACAAATGAATGCATGAATAAATAAATAAAATCATGCAAGACTCAAAATATAGCCTTTGATGCCTTTTGATTTTTCTCCCAGAAGTGGACAGAGCAAGTCCCCATTTAACATTCAGTCAAAGATAAAAAAATCCCATGTCTCTCAGCCAGTCATTGCACTGCCCTTTTGTGCCTGGCTTTATGAAGTTGTTAAAAAAGTTTTCCTTGGAAAACTTTCACCAAGAAACTACCTAATGGGGGCCAGCTGCAGCCCCAGGTTTTATGAACACTTCTATAGAAACCACATTAAATAGCAACACTGGTTCACACATCAATTTTGCCATGTTAAATCCCAGCTCAGGCACGTGGGGAGTTCATGCAATATTGACTTTTCATCATCATCATGGCAGAAAATATGGTTTGGTCTGGCTCAGTCATTAGCAGACATAAAGCAGAATAATCTCAAAGTACCTTAAGAAAACTGAACTTGGTCACAGTTTTTTTTCCCATCTTTGGAGTTTAGTGAAGCAGGTGAGGGTCAAGGATTACCAGAGAAATACTCAAATGGTTCCCTAAGTTGTAGTAGTAGTTGGGCTGTTTCTTCTCATTGCAAACTTTGGTAGTTGTGTGGCCTCTCCAGTATTGAGAGAATTTTTTTTCCTTTTGCTTATTGCCGCTGCTTTGGTATTTCCCTTTGGTGCAATCTCTGAACTTCATTGGTTCCAGATGTCTCACCCTTTTGCCTCTATTGGCACCCAAGTGGGAGAGGGTACAAATGGCCCAGCAACCACTTAATAGATCCATATGGAGAAAAAAAGAATAGGTGTGCCTTTTGAGCCACGAAAATCTAGATTAGAGCCCTGGTTTTGCCAAGGGCTAGCTGTGTGCTATAGGTAAATCACTTAAGTTGGAAGAACTTCAGTTTGTTCATTTGTACAATGGGGATAAGAAGTACCCTATATGAGTGTTGATCTGGGTTGGACAGTTGGTAAGTTTGGGTCAGGTTTGTGCTGTGTAGTCAGTCCATAGCATCTCATGATATCATCTCAACACCTTGCTTCAGAGATTGCCAGGCCAGGGCAGGAGAGCTCTGGAAGCTCTTAAATGGAAGCAATTAAATGCTTCTACCCAGAATTAACACAGGCACTTTCACTCACACATCACTGGCCAAATCAAGTCACATGGTCATGCCTAACTACAAAGGGACTGGTTCTGTATGCCTCAGTTGTACGTGTTTCTTCTTCTAGCAAAGAACATCTTGTTTAGCAGTTGTAATGCCTATCACACTTGACAGCCAGCCAGGTGACAGGGTTGTCATTCTGTTTTGTAAATTAGGCAGAGTTTCTAGTGTTCTCACACAGTGGAGGGCCATCCCAAATATGCACAGGATTGGACTGCAGGGATATCTGCAAACAGGGCCACATTTCTTCTAAAAGAAAGAGCTTTGAAACTCCTCAGTCGCCTCTTTTGAAATCCACTACTCAAAACAGTTCAGTATGTCTCTGTGACATGCCATTCCCATTCCCACTGGTTTAGAAGTGGGGATATGCTTTTAGCACCTATCAGACGATCACTCGGGTCTTTTCCACGTCTGACAGTTTAGGACGGAAGAGGCTTTGGATAGTCAAGCGGGTCCGTAAGGCTATCTGACTTTCTGAGAACTTTTTATCTCCCAGTAGCAGAGTCAGGAATGGAACTCACAGGTCCTATAGTTTTGTGCTTTTCAATCTCACTCTTTTTAGGCCTCTGACTTAAAAATGCAGGGACCAGAACCTTTAATCTGTGGTGCAATCTGGTTCTGCTGCTACCAACTTGGAATAAAATGAGGTGGGCTTGGATGACCACAGCAAAGGATAACGATTTTGGGTAAGCTCAGGTAGAGAGCCTAGCAACCCCTCTACCCTTTTCCTGCTGCCATCCTCCAAGTTGCAGAAAGTTGGAGCTGTAATGTTGACCATCCCACAGAACACTAACAGGTGTGCCATATTAATTTTAGAAGTATTGACAGTACTAGACTTTTTGAAAGGAATGACATTACAGCTGTTATTCTTTGTTACTGAATTTACTCAATTTACTTGTCTGCATACCATGAACCACATTGTTTATTGATGTACAAAAATTATTTAATCTTAGTGCATTAGTTACAATATACAACATGGTACAGGACAGCTGCAGCTAGCTGACTTAGCTGTCAAAATTTTCCAGTTGGTTCCGGTACAATTGTTCTTCCTTCTTCTGTAATCAGGAGTGTCTGAGAATGCTTGTTTTGGAGGGAACTTGAAGGAGAAAGGAACCAGGACCTTAAGAAGTGAGATCCACTGGGAACATAAGAATTATTAGACTTTCCAGGAAAATGCAAGGGGAGGGAGACATGGAGGGGAGTGGTTAGGAGCAAAGGGACTTGTAGGCCAGAAAAAAAAATGTAAGCAGAAAGTATCTCACGGGGACGTGAAAAGGAACTTTCAGTAAAGGCTTACTGCATGACATCCATTCTGTAAATCTATTTTGTTGAAGTAACTGTGCCCACCACACCACCTTCTACCTCCCTCTGCCTCTTTTTTTTCTTTTTTTTATAACGGCTACCAAATGGCTTCAGTTTTTAATTCTTTACTTTCCGTTTTACGGCCTACAGCTTCATGCAAAAGTGTGAGTGCCCTCTCCAGATGGACTGTGCACCTCATTTGGAAAGAAGGGCGGCCGATTTTCATCATCTGGGCCTTTAAGAACTCTCTAGGTAGCCCTAAAATACATAAAAGTGCAAATGGTGGACAGGAAATTTAGCAATGTCTCTTGCTAACAGTCAGAGTTTGGATTTTAGTCTGTTCATTTTTCTTTTACTGTCGGTTAGAACTACCAGCCTTGCAGGCAGGCTAGAATATGGGGGAGGCGGGGAGGTGGAGTTGGGGGGCGGTCGGGGCAGAGGCGAGCAGAGAGCGCAAGTCTGCTCTTGCTAGGTGAAGCTTTTTTTTTTTTTTTTTTTTTTTAGGTGAAGCTTTTTATTGTGAAATTGCTTTCAGTGCCGACTTTCCCAGCTATCCTGGGTGCTTCATTCCGATTTTGGCCATATGGCTCTGCTCAGGAAATTCCTCAGGCTCTTCCAACTGATGTTTTCCCACCACGTGGCCACAAATTGACTACTTGCTTTGCCTACAGCTTTTAATTGGTTTAAATAATAAACTCCCCAAGTCTTTGTTTGTTGGCACACAGAACTGAGCACACAATTGCAAATGAGTTGGGCAACCTGCTTTGATTCGGTGATTAGTCATTGCTCTTAATTGTTTTTACAATTTCCACCTGAGCGATCAGGAAATGAAGCGCCACCTCACACTTCTAGCAAGTTGCAAAGAGCCTAACTACGGTATTTCCTTACCGAGTGTTTCCTTGCCTGGGAGGACGCTGCGTTCAGATGTTGTGGCTTGGAAAGGCAGGCGCCCACACAGCTGAAGTCAAGCCTTGGCATTTTAAGCTGATTCCCGTCTGACTCTGGGAAGTGATGGAGACAGATTAAGCCATGTAGCATAAAAAGGGACAGGCCCCCAACAGGACTCTGAGGCCCCGGTCACACCACAGCATAAACACGGAAAACATGACCGTGGCTTTGGGAGACAGAGCTTTCCTCCTGTCTCAAAAGAAGACTTTTTTGTTTAAGGCGTTTTTGCTTTGTTTTGTTTTGCTTAGCTCTCGTTTATTTTCCTACATCATTGGTGCAGATGGCAGATTAGCGATGCCTTTGGTTTTTTTCTTTGGTTCTGTTGTATTTTCCTTTGGTGGTCGGGTCTCTGAACTTCTAAAACGGAACTATCAGCCACTGTAATACAGACTTTTTGCTTGAACAAAAGTTTGTTTTTTCATTCAAAAAGTTTTTATGACAGTTCCCATATGGACACTATTTCCTGTGTCAGGAATGTACTCCACACCCCCCAACCACCTACCACCTACTCCTTGTGTCCTTGGTGATTCTTATCAGGACTCAGCTCAAGGGGTTGCTCCTCTTAGAATACCTTCCTGACCACCCCTCCACCCCACACACCAAGCTGACTTGATGATAACACCTTCTTCCCTTCATGACCCACTGTGCCTTGAACAGGCCTCCAGCATAACTCAGCAGAGTTATTTGTTGGCATTTTCCTCCCTTACTGTTAGAGTGTGTACCCCCAAGACAGGGGCCAGAGAGCACTGAGCACAGGTCTATTGAGGCCCCGTGGTCTAGTGGAGAGAGCAAAGACCACAGGATATTAAGAGTCAGGCCGACCTAAGCTGGATCACAGCTCTGCAAACTAATAAACTGGGTGACCTTAGGCAATTTACACAGCCTCTCTTAACTTCAGTTTCTTAATCTGCAAAGTAGAATCATGAGATTTACTTTGCGAGGTTGTTGGGAGAGTCCAATGAAATATTGCATGTCAAGTATATAGCGTGATGCTTAGCTCAGAGCAGTGCTCCAGAAATAGCTGATCCTCCAGGTAACCCTCTTTGCTCCCCTCCCAGAGAAGGAATCTCTCTCATCTGATTCATAGCCTCCCCTTCCTTGGCTCTTCCAAACCCCAAGATAACATGGTTGATTTCTGCCACTTGCACTTTGTCAACCACCTGGTTGGAAGAAAGCCTTTGCAGCCTCTACTGTCCCCGGTTTGATGTTCCCTGCCTAATAGTGTGATTAGATACATCCATCTGCAACGTAAAACTGCATTGAACTTACATGGCCTCTTTCATCATGATGAGCCTAAGTGCTTTGTAAATGTAATGAGCTATGGCAGGGAGAGATGATGCTTAAAAGAAGGTTCCCTTCTCAAGTATACACAGGGAAATGCTGCATACTCTAGTTCCCTCCTGGAGAGTCACACTGCATCTTAACATCCTTTGAGAGGCCCTACAATAAGGAAATACATTTCAAACTTTGTTGAATGCTATAATTCCCAAACTGGTTTTACAATATGCTTAGGTACTTCCTCAAGAACTTATGTTTTATCCAGAGCATTCTTTGGAAAATGAAGATTTATGGGAATAATATGTCTGTTGATGGAGCTTTATGATAGTTAGAGGGAAAATAACTCATGTAAGGACTTGTAGAGAGTGCAGAGTGGTCAGCCTGGCCCTCTCCTCCCCACATCACACCTTAATGACAAGCACCAGCTCCCTGGTCTTGTCAAGGGTCTAATTCCAAAACTTGTCTTGGATTCGGCGTTCCTGCTCTTGATCTCTACAGTTCACGATCTCTTGCCCATGGCCTCACTTCTCAGATATATACCTTTGGTACTGGTCTTAGCTTTCCTCCTCAATTTAGATTGGCACTCAGCCCTTGAACTAGTTCTGCCTCTGGCTGTTAAAGCTAATGAGCCCTTGCAATCCATCCAGTCTCAGTTCTCTAGAAAGGGAACCAGACATGTCAGCAGGTCATCCCAGAGGCATTACAGTAATAGGAAACACTTAGCGCTTACTCTGTGACAGGAGGTCTGGCTCCAGAGTCCAAACACTTAACCCCTATGTGAATCTGCCTCTCTTTACAAAGTAGTAGCAGATATAGTTACCCTTCCTATACCTCCTACACTAAAGCTGAGGCCATCAGACAAGGTTGGTGGAACAGATCATTAGCACACAGGGCATTATGTGATCAGGTATAGTACTACAGGGAACAGACCTCTAGAAATTTGTGTGGAGAGGAAAGTAGACTCCATCAAAAACCAAAATAAAACAAAAAACCAAAACTAAGCAAAAGTA
Organism: Phocoena phocoena; assembly: GCF_963924675.1. Taxonomy (NCBI): domain Eukaryota; kingdom Metazoa; phylum Chordata; class Mammalia; order Artiodactyla; family Phocoenidae; genus Phocoena; species Phocoena phocoena. Next base: position 115,961,947 of record NC_089240.1, read on the forward strand.
GGGACAAGCTGCTATTTAAAGCTGCCAACAGCTTCTTACTTTTGCTTTGAGAATTTATTGCTGGGAAAATATTGTTCTCTCTTTTTCAGAAAACCACTTTAATGGGCCTTTGAGTTTGTAAAGCTCTAGCTCAGATTCTGATCTAGGATGAATAGCTTGCGAAAATGAAGAGCTAAACTGCCCTGTGGAAGGTGTACACCATGGACTTCCTGGGAGGGCAGAGTAGCATCTTTGTAGAGATTACAATGATTTCCACTGGAAGCAAGGAAATCCTTCCTTTACTCTTTGGGCGTTGAAAATGAAGGTCAGGAGTGGCCTCTGGATAGTGTGGACAAGGTTGAAGATACTCTCCTCCCTGGGAGCTAGGCCAGCTAGCCCTTTGACATGGCAGTAGATGATGGGAGTAAGGAAAGAGCCAGCCAATGGGAGCCCTTGTGAACAGACCTAGCCTATAAAGCCTAGGAAGCATAATAATGAATAACCACATTTAAGATTTTCTCAATTTGGGCTGCTATAACAAAATATAACCGACTGGGTAGCTTATAAAAAACAGAAATTGATATCTCACAGTTCTAGAGGTTCAAAGTCCAGGATCAGGGTGCCAACGTAGTTGAAGTTTGGTGAGGGCCCTCTTCTTTGTTCGTAGCTGGGTCTTCTCACAGTGTCCTCAATGGTGTAAGGGGCTAGGGATTTCTCTGGAGCCTCTTTTATAAGATCACTAATCCCATTCATAAGAGTACCACTCTCATGACTTGAGTATCTCCCAAAGGTCCCACTGTCTAATGCCAACATTTTTGGGAGTTAGGAATTCAGCATATGAATTCGGGGGGGGAACGGACATTCAGACCATAGCACCCTCTGTGATTCCCAAGCCTTCAGTAAAATTTTGTTAAACTCCATAGCAGGCTTTAACTCTGTTGTCACTTGCTGTGACATGGTTTGCATGAAATAGCAGCAGCTGGGGGAACATTGGTTGCAGAGAGGCAAGAGCTGACCAACAGAGAAACCTAGAACAGTAGTCTAAATCTCGAGATGACAAATGACAACCAGGATGGATGTCTGAATTGTAGGCATTCTTCAATGACTGCCAGGAATTCTTGGCAAAGGGAACCAAATATGAAGATTAGCTTTTCTGAAAATTAGATGATAGTCAGTGCCTAGTCAGGTAAGACTGTGTTATGCTGAAATAACAACCCCCAAATTTCAGTGGCTTAAAACAACAAAGTCTGATTTCTTGCTCATACCATATAATGTATATCCATTGTGGGCTGACTGGCTTTTCTCTACCTAGTTCTTACGCAGGGTCCAAAGCTGCGGGAGGATCCATCTTCATGCTTCCATGATTGCAGAGGCAGGGAAAAGTTGTTAAAGCTTCTGGTTGCATGTCATTGACTAAAACGAATCACAGGGCCATGCCTAACTTCAAAAGGAGTGAGTAATTACAATCCTGCCTCTGTGCCTGGAAAGCAGTGAGTTGGATATATTTGGTGAAGAGCACTAATGGCTGCCACAGAGGGCATTGGGAGCTCAGATTCTTATTTGTGTGTTTCAAGACTGGAGGCCTTGGAGATATCTGGTTTGCAGCTCAGGGTAGCAAGCTGGGCTCTGTCAGTCATTCATTCTTGCATGCCTGAATTCATCAAATATTTATTTAGCACCTTCTATGTGCCAGGCACTGTGTAAGCACTGGGGATACATTCTTTTTTTTTAAAAATTGTAATACTGAACTTTTATTGAAGTAAAGCACACTAAATCAAACCAACTACAAAAATACATGTGGGGATACATTCTTGTACAAAAAAAGAGACATGGTTACTGTGTTTAAGAGGTTACATTCTGGTGGGAGGAAGAGATAGACAATAAACCTGTTTCTCTGAGAAAAGCATTCCTTGAAATGATACCTTATCTGAGGGTCTTCACATTCTGTTAGATGATCTAGGGGTGAGTGGCTATGGCCTTCTCACTGCAGATTGGTATGCTAAAGCCCTTGCCAGATTTTCATATTTCCCTCTCTGAGTACAACAGTCAGTGGCCTGGGTCCATTAATTGTTCTCTGAGCATCGTGATTTCTTGTTCTCGTTCTTTCAGTATTTCACTCTCTCTTAGCTCCTTTAATGCTTAGCTAGTAGCAGTGTCCATGCTAAGCCCTCTATTGGCTTCTATGAGGCTCTGTATTCTTGCAGGAATCAGCTCCCTTGGAGACCTCTGGGATATACAGGGTAACCCTATTGGTCCCATTCAGCTCTAGTCTTCTGAGCACTTAGCAAAGACCCAGGGTTTCTGATTCTTTTGTTATTACATGCAGTATGGTATAGTGGTTAGAGGCACTAGCTTTGGCCTCAGGCAAACCTAGCTTTGAGTAGCAGCTCTACCATTCCCAACTCTCAGTTTTCCCTCTGTAAAGTGCTGATAGTAATAGTATTTACTTCACAGAATTAATTGATAATTAAATTAGTTATATTTAAAGTACTTAGCACAGTGCAAGGCAAATGGTAAGTATTCAGTATAAACTAGTTGCCATCATTAGCTTAGAGGCAGCTCTCATGCTCTTAAAGGAAGCTCCCCTCCCCATAAATCCATGTAATCAGTAGTGTCAGTACCAATTCCCAAACTCTCCTTATATATAACTCATCAGACATAGGGCTTCGTATGCAAACTGAATCCTAGGAACAGCTCTGAAGAAATATTTCGCTAAGAAATATGCAGTGTAAGCTGTAATAATCAGGGTTATCTAGCGTCATGGCCACGTCTGTCTGTCTTCCTGTTTCTCTCATCTCTCTGGGTCCCTAGGATTCTGTAATTTTCACATGCACTTCTAGCTTCAATGTGATCCCATCCAAATAGTCTATGTTTCCAAATGCATATTTTGGCAAGAAAATAAAGAAAATAACATATTACTTTTGTCATTGAAAATGTACTTGTGCATTTCCCTAAAACAGATGCCAAACAGTTGATGCTTAAAAAAATGCACATCTTTTTACAGTATGGCTATGACCAGAATAGATGAGACAGGAGGAGATTTCTCATTTTGTGGCTTTCCTGTCCTGGGATCAACATGCATGGCCCATTCGGGTCTTTCTTACCAGTCACCAGTGGCTTAATATCTCAACTGAGTGGAGCGCAGTCATATGGCAAACTTGTCTGCCCTGAATGTGTGAAAACTAGGAAGAAAACCAAAGAGGCCTCTGAGGGGCCAAAACAACAACCACAAAGCTGTACCCTGAAGAGTCCCTCATTCTGTAACAGTTTTCTTTTCTTTTACCCAAGATGTAAACATATTTGTCTGTCTTCATTCTGCAAGCTCGTATCAAGCTGGTAGAAGATTAGGAAGAGGAAGAAGAAGAAGAGCAGTACGAGCAGTGCTGCCAGGCACATTAACGAGGAGGCAGAAAACAGCCAATAAGAAAGCTGAAGAATATCAAAAACACACAACTACGAGGCCACTTTGTGGGGGAGAAAGTGGCCCTGCTCACTTCACTGGCCTTAAAGACATTGTTCATAATGTACCTGTGTCAGTACTGAAGTTGCTCTTTCAGAGTTGTGATACCAAGTTATCCAGAGAAGTCTAGAGTATTCTCAGTGTCCTCTCTTCAAGGAGGCAGAGAAAAGTGTAACATATCTGGGTGGCTTTCCCCCGCAAGGTGGTTGAAATAAAACGATTTTGGTGTTTTGTTCAGGTTTTCTGGCACCTGAGAACTTCCCCAGGCTTCTAGCGGCTGAGGTTTGACTTTAGTTTGCTTAGCACTTTCGTCAGTTTCACTGCAGATGAACAACCAGATTTCTTGAGAAGTATCATCTTTGGACTTCCCATAGGAAGTTGAAAGAAGTGAATCCCACTATATCAGATGCTAGCCTTAGAAGAAATAATGCACAGAAATATGCCCACTGCTGCAGCCCAGATTGCCAGCATTATGTTTGAGATCTGATCAGAATTTGATGACTTCTCACCTCCTCCACCACTACCATCCTCTGTCACCATCATCGCTCATCTAGCCCTTTAACTGGTCTCCAGCTTTGAGTCTTGACATCTACTGTCTAACGTCAACACAGCAGTTAGGGTGATCCTTTTAAATGAAAATCATTGAATACCTACCCTCATAGCAGCATTATTCATAATAGCCAAGGGGTGAAAACAACCCATTATTCACTGATGGATGAATGGGTAAACAAAGTGTGGTATATCCATAAAATGGAATATTATTCATCCTTAAAAAGGAAGGGAGTTCTGACACAACCTACAACATGGATGAAAAAGACAAATAGTGTATGATTCCACTTATATGAGGTACGTAGAGCAGAAAATTCATAGAGACAGAAAGTAGAATGGTAGTTGCCAGGGGCTGGGGAAAGAGGAGGGTGGGGAGTTGTTTAATGGATATAGTTTCAGTTTGGGATGATGGAAAAGCTCTGGAGATGGATGGTGGTGATGGTTGCACAGCAATGTGAATATAATTAATGTCACTGAACTAGTACACTTAAAAATGGTTGAGGTGGTAAATTTTGTTATATGTTTTTTAGCACAATTAAAAATAATTTAAAATTCCATTACAATAAAAAAAAGAAAATCAGGTGCTGTCACTGCTCAAAACCCTCCTATCACTCCCCATCACCCTCAGAATAAAACCTGAAGTACTTACCCTGATCTCTAAGGCCCTGACTTATCTGGCCTATGGCTCCCTCTCTACCTCACTTTTTTTTTTTTTAACATCTTTACTGGAGTATAATTGCTTTACAACGGTGTCTTAGTTTCTGCCGTATAACAAAGTGAATCAGCTATACGTATACATATATCCCCATATCCCCTCCCTCTTGCGTCTCCCTCCCACCCTCCCCATCCCACCCCTCTAGGTGGTCACAAAACACCGAGCTGATCTCCCTGCGCTATGTGGCTGCTTCCCACTAGCTATCTATTTTACATTTGTGTACCTCACTTCTTACCATCCATTCCCCCACTCTTTCTGCTATGGGTTGGTCCTTGAACACCCCGAAGCTTTTTTCTGCCTCACAGCCTTTGTCCTTGCTATTCCACTTGTTTAACGTACTTTTTCCCCAGGTAACTTGGTGGTTTGGTCTATTCCTTCCTTCAGCTACCTGTTCTGATGCCATCTCCTCAGAGATAATACCAGCCTGTCTTAAGATAACTGCGATCTTAATCCTGCCCTGGCTCTCTACACCCTCACATATTGCTTTATTTTTCTCTGTAGCACTCTAGGGTACATGTTTATTTATGTGTCGGTTGTCTGTCTCAGTCCTCTGCAAGGTAAGCTCCATGAGGGCTACAATTTTGTCACTCACCACATTCCCAGCACCAAGAGAAGCAACAGAAACATAGCAAGTGCTCAGTAAATATTTGCTGAACAAATGAATGATACAAAGGTTCTTTGTAAAGCTCAGGCCTTGCAGAATAATAAGGTCATTCAACCTCACTGAATGAGGTACATTCGACCTCAGAAGAAGGCAGCTGAATCCAGCAGTACCAGGCACCGCCATCTCAATATGATACCCAACCTGTTTGCTCTTTTATTGAACTCTTTCAAGTTTATATGGTAACATCCAAAACGGGTTTACTCAAGTGATTTAGAAATTAGGTTGATTTAGTGTAATCATAGGGCTTGGCAGTTTGGATGATTTTTAAATACTAATGTGACTCTTCATGCTCACTGGTAGAGAGCAATTATGGTGTTTCAGAATGTTTTTCGCAGACCGCAGTGTCACACCAGCTTCTTCTTCACATGGAAAGCTACAGGGAACATTCTCTCTAGTGAGAGATGCTGCAGAGTTTCTCTTGGACTTTAGTGGGCATGATGGTGTCCCCTAGGGAGCTCTGTGAGAGGAGGGCTTCCACCAGTGAGCCTGGGTTGCATAGTGCTGCTCAAGACAAACTTGTGAAGTATGAGTTGATCCTCTCCAGGCCTCTGCCTCCCTTTTTCTGCCTCAGGACCCAGTGCTCTCCCTGGGAACTTTAATGAGTAGGAAAGTCTGTAATAAACTTCAGCCTGGATGGAGTCTCACAAATTCCTGTTCAAAAACATATCTGCATTTTAGAAGACAAGTGTCCTGGAGAAAAATCCTGGAGCATAACAATAGTAGCTATAATTTCTTCAGCAGCTGTTAAGGACCAGGCTCTATGCTAAGAATTTAACATTTTACATCAGGATCACAGTTCATCCTTACAGTTTCTCTGCGAGGTAGATACTATTATTTTCCCCATTTTAATAGGTTAGGAAAGCGGGGCTCAAGAAGTAAGTTACCCATGGTCAGGCAACTGGTGAGTGGCAGCCGAGGTATTCAGGGAAGACTTCATGGAAGAGGCCTAGTATATGTCCTTGCCGAGTAATATTTAACAAATATTTGTTTAATTATGTTTTACACTAAAGATTTTGGACGTTATCCTATAGATAATGGAGAGTTAGTCGAGGCTTTATTTTTCTTTCAGAAAGTCAAAGTTCTATGAAGGCAGGAACCATGTTATATTCTGTTTGTACCCCATGCACACAGCACAGCATCTGGCACATAGTAAGCGCTCACTAAATGTTTGTTGCATAAATAACAGAATTCATCACTGCATATGTTTGAATAAACCATGTCAAACAAAATTCCTGGAAATAACACTACATACAGTAGGGCTTCCCTGGTGGCGCAGTGGTTGAGAGTCCGCCTGCCGATGCTGGGGACACGGGTTCATGCCCCGGTCCGGGAAGATCCCACAGAGCAGCTGGGCCCGTGAGCCATGGCCGCTGAGCCTGTGTGTCTGGAGCCTGTGCTCCGCAACGGGAGAGGCCACAGCAGTGAGAGGCCCGCGTACCGCAAACAAAAAACAAAAAAAACAACAAAAAAAGTACATACAATAAACTCCTGACATAATGTGGTTAAGGCCATAACATAGATATATAATGGTCTTGCCTACAACCACTGGAGAAAAGAGTTTCACTGTTATTGATTATAATTTTTAGGAAAATGACTTGGGTATACTTAAAATCAGGATAATTGTTCATTTTGAGCACTAAAGCGTAAGTCCTGATAACCCCACTCAGCTTTTATCCTCTTACCTCTTTTCTCTTATTATTTAAGGCTTTTAGTGACATGATCAAGCCTGTGTTTTTAGAAAGCTTTCTCTCATGGTGGATGTGGAGGAGTGATTACAGGGAGAGGAAATTCGAGGATGGGGCTCAGTGGAGAAGCTGTTCAACACTGGGGGGGGCATCAGAGGCCTGAATTAAGGGGACGTTTGTGAGAATGAAAAGGAGGGAAGAAATTGGAAAGAGATTGAAGAGGCTTAATTTAGTGATAGTTATAAAGAAATATTGGCAAGTGATGGGATGCATTTTAAGAGGGCCAGGAAACTGTCAGGGATGCCTTTGAGGTTTTCAGTGGGATGTGGATAGAAATAGGGAAATCAGGAGCCAAGGCCTTTTTGCAGGTGGTGGAAGTATAGATAATGATTTTAGGTGTAGCATCTTAAATTCCTTGTGCAAGAGAATATCGAAGGGGAGATGTCTAGCCGACAGAAATTATAATCCATTAACAGTTCTTTCTCCTCCACCTCCCCCCACCATGGCAAGGATTAATATCCATTTGAAAGAATCTGGTTCTACAAATCAAGAGTGTCCAATATTTAGATGCCTGACAGGCACGTGTATTGCAAGGGCTAGTGCCCTAATCAGCATCTCAGGGCTGGAATTTGGTTTTTGGTGGAGGGGGCAGCAGATGTGGAGATGGTATTATGGGGCAGAGTTGGAGAGAGTGGGCTGCCTCCCCCATTCAGGAAACATTGTGTGCTTGCACTTCTCCTCACTCTCCAAGGCAGGCTAGTGAGTAGTGATTTCCAAGAATGATAAGGCACTTAAATACTTAAGTACTTGGTAAGCAAGATTCTATATGAGCAATCAGTTGAAGAAGCAAATAAGATTCTGAGGGGAGCATTAATCATCTCTGTGTCTAATGGGTCTTCCCTAAGGCCACATGTACACGAGTTTGGAATTTTAAATAGGCTTTATTTTTGTAGACTTGCAAAGGGACAGGAATTTTTAAAAAATAGATATTTTCTGGTAACTCTTCCTACATGAAAATGAACTTGGGACTAAAGCCTGTTTTGAGAAATGCACATGATGGGTTTGCAAATGCTTCCTCAGGTTCTTGCCCCTAATAAAGCTGAATAAGTTTTCTTCAATTCACAAAACATTTGCTAGAGCATCTAGGGAGCTCAGCTAAGCTCGAAGGCTTTCGAAACGTAACCAAAAAGGCTCTTGCAGTTAAGGTGCTTCTTCCTGAAAGCGTTTGTGTCTGTCGACAACACTTTGCTTGCCAAAGTAGACTTCACGTCTTCTAAATGAGTAAATTATAAAACTTGATTTCTTTCTTTAGGATTGGTGGCTATTTCACTTTGTTTGATATAAGAACTGGAAACATATTGGCAGATGTTAAGGGTTTCCTTTGTTTCATGTCCTGAAATGTAGCTTACTTCAAAAATTGAGGGGGCTTAAAATACTCATGCGTCTCTGACGAGAAATACACCGGGGAGACTGTTTCCTCCTTTTCCCTCAATGACAGAAACATGGAGAATTGTTAATAAAAGTTGTCAGCATTGAAATTCTTAACATGACTTGAAAGGAGAATTTGCATGGGACACAGCCACCCAAACTCACTCCAGGTGTGGCTACTTTCCTGGCTCTCTGACTGGAAGGGGAGGGTGCACACGGCTCTGCTGTGATTCTTGAGACATTTCAAAAAGGGGGCATGACTACCTTATTGGAGGAGATCTTTTGGTCTGGGGAGGAATATTCATTACTGTACAATATTTTGTCCCAACGCCTATAAATTTGAAGATTAAGCAAGATTTACATATTCTCAACCTGATTCTGAGGACTTGGTGAAATAAATAGCCTTTGTAGGGCAAGGCAGCCACGTTTTTATTACCATGAAGTTCCATTTCCTCCTCTACTGTATGGTGAGTGAAGGCAGGGAGCAAATTCATTAAAACCGTCTCTGTGTGAGAAGATTATTTCAGAGGTAATTTTCTGTTCTGATGTATTTTTATATTTAGGAAGGAAAACCCTTCATAGTCAGATTCGTCTAGAAGGTTTAGAGTGTGACTCAGGGGAGCCTTAGGAAATATGTCTCCAGGTTCTGCTCCAAATTCATTTTCAAAAAGCCTGAGAATGCTCAAATAACACTCAGAGAAAACAGACAGTTTTAATGGACACCACAACCTTTGGAATACTAAAAAAATTACCTACCAGTTTTAAATTTATGCCAAATCTGTGTCCAAATGAATAATCCATTCTACTTGAGAACAAATGATGATGATGATGGTAATGATGATTATGCTAATAATCATCATCATCATAATAATAGCTGCCATTACTAAGCAATTACTATGTACAAGACACTATATTAAGCTCTTTGCATGCATTTTCTTATTTAATCCTCATAACAATACTGAGGAGTAGGTATATAATTATCCCTGTTGTAGAGATGAGAAAGCGAAGCTCAGGAAGGTTTAAGTAATGCACCCGAGGTCCACAACTAGTTAGTGGCAGAGTTGGGATTCAAAACCAGGTCAGTGTGATCCCAAGACTCGTATAATCGACCACTAGCTTACATTGCCTATATAGTACATATAGAAATGCCAATGAAATTGCGATAATATATCAAGATGGCTTTAACAAACACGCACTGACTACTAGGAACACTTATTGTGCCAGGAACCTGAGTTGGTTATATGAAAACATGACTCTAGACTTCTTTTGCCAGGGTCAGTTGATTTTAAAAAATACACAAGGTATTTTTATTTTTATGTAAATTAACCACGTAAGTTGGAAAATACAATCCTTTTTGCCTAAAATCACAGAACATCACAGACTATCAGGAGAGACGTTAAGATTATGTAGACAAGTTCTCTCGAATTTGAGCATCAGAATCCCCTGGAGGGCTTGTTAAAACACTTGAGTTCTGGGTCCCACCCTCAGAGGCTCTGAGTAGGTCCAGGGTGGGCCTAAGAATTTACATTTCTGACAAGTGATTGCTGTGCTACTGACTGGGGAGAACAAGTTTGAGATCCACTGATCCAGTGATGTGAAAGCCAATGTAAAATATAAATTTATGGACTATAACTACCCAATGGTCTTATGTTAGGTTCTAACCCAGGCTCTTTTGCTGACTAGCTTTGTGATCCTTGGAAAGTCACTTTGCTCTTTATGGGCCTGGCTGTTCCCTCCTCTATAAAATAAGGGAGTTGGACTAGATGTTCATTTGCTTTTTCTTTTTTCAGTTGTAACATTCTATGAGGAAGAACACCAGATAAATAGAGCTCACCTGAAATTCAAATACATGATCTTTGGGTCTGGAGACTTTATGTCACATAGGGAGCTTGAGACTAAATTTTTTTCCATGCATTTGACATATTTATTGAGTACCTACTATATGCAGAGTGCTATACTATGTACTGGGGATCCAGTTGTGGAAAAATGACATAATATATACCCTCATAGAGGTTATAGGCTATACTAGGGAACTGCAAACATTTTAGATAAAAGTAAAAACAAACATGAATAGAAGTTCTAGTCTATTTTCCTACCTAAATGGATCATAATACACACTCCTGATTTCATAATTAAACAACTTAGCTATAAAAATAATGTTAAATATTGGTTGATGACATCCAATAGACTTTTTAGAACAAATTAATGTGAAGAAAAGGAATTACAAAGCAAAGAGCTACTTGAGACCATATCAGCCTACAACTGAAATGAAATAAACTGCAACTTTTATCCTAAATCCTAAACAATAGGTCAGTTTTAAAGTATATTAAAGGGAATTCCCTGGTGGTCCAATGATTGGGACTCGGTGTGTTCACTGTCGAGGGTGCGGGTTTGATCTTTGGTCAGGGAACTAAAATCCCACAAGCCACATGGCACGCCCCCTCCCCCCCCAAAAAACACTATTAAAATCTTTATATTTAAAAGTATAGTGATACAGTCCAAAAATGCTTTACTTTCTGTATATGTTTTCTTTACGCACACACAGGAATGCATGCACCCATGTGCACAGCAAGGCAAGAAGTCAGTGGTTATGTTTGCAACAGGACTCTATTTACAATACTAGTAGAGTGGAAGATGGCTGGGGTGTAGTCAGGAAACCTCTGCTCAACACTGGGCTCCACCACCAACAGTGACCTTGGGCAAATCATTGACTCTCTTAGGGCCTTGGTTTCTCCACCTGAAAATGAAGTGTGCAGAAGGTGTTTCATGATACCTACCGTATCGTTCTAATATGAACATTTTATTAAGTCGGGTTCTTAAAAAAGCGCTAATTAAAATATAAAGTGCTGTATTTCCACTCCCTCTCTAGAAAGCAAGTATTTATTATATTAAATTTAGCATATTATTTCAAGAGTTGAAATCTTACACTATAAGGTGGTTTTTATTTTTTAAATCTCATAATATTCCACTGGCTTGGAAAGCAAATTGGGCACATCAAACACTTCCTTTTAGATGGTAATTTCACAAGGGGGCACATAAACACAGTGGGCCTCGCGAGCCTGCTATCAGACAGCCAGGGGATGGTTTAACTAATGGCTGGCTCTAAGGTTTCCTTTCACATGTGTGCCTACTGCCCAGCTGACTATAATAAGGAAAGAACCATGGTGGTGATTCTTCCTGAACCAGACTTTTCAGTTTCTGTGATTAGTATCTATGATTTTAGTCCAACTGTGTTGGTGTTAGAAACTTCAAAGCAAATCCAAAGCCCAGTATTTAGGGGAATATATTTTAAAGGAATACTCACTACCAATTAGCCTAGGCGGTAATGAAAATCATCATATATTTTCAATGATGAAAGATCCCAGTAGGAGGTCTCCTAATGGATGACAGGTGCCAGAGTGAGAGGCGTCCAGTGGGAGGAGGGCAAAGCCTGTTTCTCAGTCAGCTTAAGAGAGCACAACATGCCCTTTGAGCTGGACTCAGAACACATACAGAGTGCAACCCACAATGTCTCCTTGTATTTCACTTAGAACACTGCTGCTTAGAGTCAAATCACCAAAACCTTCTAGGAAGACTGGACAGGTTACCATGAGTTCATGATCTCTTCCAGTGTCTTGGTATAGCTACTGATCACATAAAGCAAACCACAGTATAATCTAGTTGCTGAAGGTTTAGGTTTTGGGATCCCTTTATATTTCCTTCAAAAGGCTACCAAGGGCAGCGGTATGTGTTTTCTTGATGGATATGTCTCAAGCATTTAGAATGGTGCCTGTTACATGATGGTCGTTCAAGAAATATTTATTGAAAGAATGAATAAATATGATGAATAATTCTTTGTCTGGCTTTCTCTCCTCTTTTATTTCTATTTTTCTTTTATATCAGCTATTGCAAGAAGTTCAACCACCTTATTCCTGTCTTTGTTTTGCTCCATTACTATTTGCCCCATTAAAATCCTCTTTATACTGTAGTTTTATTGGTATTGTCATTTATTGAACTTAACAAAGTGTAATATATAGAGAGAAAAGTGCAGAAATTGTGTTAGCTTGATGAATTTTCAAAAACTGAATATACCCTTGTAACAAGCACCTAGATCAAGAAACAACCTGGATAGCACCTAGAAGATTCCCTTAGTCACCACCTCCCCCTCCCAAGGGTAACCATCATCCTGACTTCGAACACCATAGATTACTTTAGCCTGTGTCTATACTTTATATAAATGTAATAACATAGCACATCCTCTTTGATTCTGGCTTCTTTTGCTCAACATTCTATTTGTGTAATTTATGCATATTGTTAAATGGGCTTGTATTTCATCCTCATTGCTGTATAATATTTGAATATGATGTAGTTTATCCATTTTACTGTTAATAGGCGCTTGGGTTGTTTCCAATTTGAGGAAATTATGAACAAGGCTACTATGAACATGCTTGTACCTGTCTTTTGGTACATTTATGTATGCATTTCTTTTGCATATTGTCTTAGTCATTTCAGGCTGCTGTAACAAAAACATCATAGACTGGATGGCTTAAACAACAAATATTTATTTTTTACAGTTCTGGGGACTCAAAACTCCAAGATCAAGGCACTAACCAATTTGGTTCTGGTGTGGGCCTTCTTCCTGGTTTGCAGATGGCTACCCTCTTTCTGTATCCTCACATGGGAGAGACAGAAAGAGAGAGAGGGAGAGAGAAAGAGATAGAGAGAGAAAGAGGGAGAGAGAGAGAGGGAATGAATCTCTTTTGTAGCTCTTCCTTTTAGGACACTAATATCCCATTCATGAAAGCTCCACCCTCACGGCTGAATTATTTCCCAAAGGCCCACCTCTATATGCCATCACACTGGGGATTAGGGCATCAACATATGAATTTGGTGCGGGCACAAATGTTCATTCAGTACATAGCAGGTATATACATAGGTTTGCACAATTTTTAATGGTGTGCATCTGAACTGTTCCTCCTCTGCATTAGGTTTCCCCACCATGGTAGAGAGGATTAGCCTCACCAGTTACCATAAAAGCAGCCCTTTTAACAAGAGTTGAAGACTCTGAAAATTAGATCAGCTGTATGGCTAGTATTCCCACCATTAATATCCATTCTTAAGAGTTTTCTGGGAATCATCATTCAAGTAAACAAAATGTTATTGGTCATCTGAATGCATCAGTGTTTGGACGTCATGTTCATTTTATTGGTGAAAGCATTGGGTTAACTTGGTGGTGACACATGAGTTAATCTGGATTAACCCATTACCACCCATTGAAATGTAGCCGAGAGCAGGGTCTTGAAAAATGGAGACACTAAACAGAAAAATTTTGAATGAGGCTGCTAGGGAAGAAGGGTGATGGGTAATTTACAGGACCAGTGCAACCTGAAACGCTAGGAGACAGCATGGGATTTGGGAGGGCAGGAGGAATAGGGACTTCAAGATGGGAATGAAAGTGCCACTATGTGAAGCAGAGGGAGCCAGAAATCCAGGGACTTCGTTGACTTTGCGGTGTTGCGCAGAGCTTATGCTGATGCTTCTGTGTACTCTGTCCATAGTGACCTGCCTGATGGGGGCATACAGAGGTCAAATTAAAAACTTATTACCTAGGACTTCCCTGATGGCGCAGTGGTTAAGAATCCACCTGCCAATGCAGGAGACAGGGGATTGAGCCCTGGGCCGGGAAGATCCCACATGCTGCAGGGCAACTAAGTCCGTGCACCACAACTACTGAGCCTGTGCTCTAGAGCCCGCGAGCCACAACTACTGAGCTCACGTGCCACAACTACTGAAGCCCGCATGCCTAGAGCCCATGCTCTGCAACAAGAGAAGCCACCACAATGAGAAGCACGTGCACCTCAACAAAGAGTAGCCCCTGCTCACAGCAAGTAGAGAAAGCCCGCACAGCAACAAAGACCCAACACAGCCAAAAATAAATTTATTAAAAAAACTATTAACTATAGTTAATAATACTGTATTGCATATTTGACAGTTGCCAAGAGAGTAGATCTTGAAAGTTCTCATCACAAGAAAAAGAATTGTAGCTATATGTGGTGATGGATGTTAACTAAACTTATTGTGGTGATCAATTCGCAGCGTACACATATATCAGATCATTATGTCGTACACCTGAAACTGATACACTGTTATATATCAATTATATCTCTATAAAAAAGAAGCCACTAGGAAAACTAATTGACCACAAAAGCCTGAGGAACATCAAACCCAGAATGAAGCTAGAGATTATATAGTGCATACAGTCAGGTATCTCATTCATTAAAAAAAAATTCTTCTAAGCACCCCCTCAACACAGCAAGAAAAGAACTCAGGAGCAAATGAGTAATTTTGTAGTAATATGGGCAGACCCTTTACATGCTAATGATCTAGCAGTACAGGGGTATTTAAGGTTAGTACTTAAGTATACAACCTGATGCCAGGGCTGTATTTACATGGTCTTGGTTTCTGTTTATAAAGAGTATTTTTACTGCCACAACTGTCAGTCAGCCTTGACTACAAACCCACCAGGTAGCAATCATGGGAGCTTAGGTCAAAGTGGGGGGGAAATGGTCAAACCAGCTGACTCTCAATGTTTTTAGAGATAAACAAGGTTGAGGTGATAGATGAATTCTGTCAAGGCTGAAATTAAGCATTTTGAGTCTCTTAAATGCCATCCACTGAAATGCTGATACGATCACTTAAAAAGTCAGCAGGAATTAAGTTTTTATAAATGTAGGTTATTTTATTGGAGGTTTAAGAAAACACTGTTTTTGTCCAACCAGATTCCCTTTAGCTGATATCCTGCCTTAGGCAGTGTTCAGGCTAATAATGATGTTTCTGACAAGGAAACATGGTCACATGCACTCTGCCTCCTTTTATTGCCCAGCTTTATCATTTCAGGTATTTCATGTCAAACCAGGCTTTTTACTGGCTTGCCAACTTTTGTCAAGTCATGTACTACATCACCTAGCTTGGATTCATTCAGTCAAACAAGTGTGTATTGAGCACAAATGAGCTAGGAAGGGATAGTTATTTGGGGGGAAACCAAAAGTGTATAAAATCTGTTCTGTGCCCTCAAAGAGTTCACAGACTAGCAGGGGAGCTGAGGCAGGATTACAATTCTAATATAAGGTGGAATGGGAGAAGTGCCAACAGAGAAGTACAAAGGGCAATGGTGTTCAAAGGAGAGTGAGATCATTTCCAGATGGGGAGATCAAAGAAGGCTTCATGGAAGAAGTGGTATTTGTGTTGAGCCTCCAAGGGTAAGATTTCTACTGGAGGAGATGAGTGAACGAAAAGGGAAGCATTGTAGATTTAGGACTAGTGAGAGTTGAAGCTTATGGGTGGATAAAGTGGCTGGGCTGGAAAAAATATCTATCCTTGAAAAAACTGGGGACTTTGCAACAGATTCTGCTAACATTTGTTAAGTAGGCCCTACTAAAGCCCAGGGCTATGGGAGTACTAGCACACAGCAGAAAATCATCATTGTTGACCAGAAGCTATAACAGAGAAGTTAGAGACGTTCAAATACATATCATTCATTCATTTCTTTATTCTTTAAACAGTACTGAGTTCCTACTCTGTGCAGTGCCCTGAGCTGGGTGCCAAGGGTGGTGGTGGGGAGAAGTCATACAACACTGACATATGTGATTCTGACCTCTTAGGAATCTACCATGTTTATTTCCTTCTTCCCTGTTGGCAGAGACAATTAAATGGGAGTCAAAATAGCCTAGAACCTCAGAACTTTATATAAAGTTCAGGCCCTGGTCAGGTTCAGGAGCTAAAATATTCCACAGTCTTCCTGGATACCAAGAAACACCAATATTAACAGCTAAACTTTTGAGCTCTGCTTTTGTGCTGAACACTGGGCGAGGCATTTTATATCCACAACCTTTAAATTTTGCATCAGACCTGCCCAGGTAAGAATTCCCAGTTCACTGTGCTGTCTCAATATATTCAGGCAGATACTGTCAGGATAGGCATTCTTACAGTACGTTGTACATGTGGCCACGAGTCGGGGAGTGTCTGTGTGTCTTGGGGGCCAGTGCTGGTGAGCAATGGGACAAGATGGAGCTTCTTCAGCAGAATATGACAAGTATTTCCCACTTCCTGGAGCCCAGGGAAGTCAGGGATGCCCCTTCATCTCCTGTAGTAGGGCTACTTAGGATCACCCTGGAATGAACAAATCCATAAAAAATTGCAGATTTGATCATGATGGAAGGCAGACTCCATGACCCAATCCCCTTACATAAATACTGACCGTGCACAGACTACACTAGGTACTTTTGCACGCATGAATTCACTTAATTCTCACAAGAATCTTGGAAGATCGCATTACCATTTTTCAGATGATAAAACTGAATTGCAGAGAGGTTGGGAGACTTCCCTAGAGTACACAGTCAATATAGAACAGAACCAGAACCCATAATTCAAGATTTTGTCCACATTTATTCTATGCTGATTCTATGAATGAGGGTGCCATATTTGGTCCCATGACAGGGACATTTTGACATCTAATGTTTTGGCAGCCAATTGGGCACAGAAACCTAACCTGTCAGCCAGGAAAAGAACATGTATTTTTCCCCCAAGAGGTGTCTGTCTGAAATTGAGAGAGAGACAGAGAGACAAAGAGAGGGGAGGATTGAGAGAAAGAGGGAGAGAAGGAGAAGGAGAGGGGAAGGGAGAGGGAGAGAGAGCTCTTGCCCACAAAAGGCTCTCCGTAGGTAATCCTGAATTTGGGCAGCAGGCTGAAGAGGCACAGTCAAGGTTTTGATAAGAAAGTTCAGGTTGCTTGACCAGGAGCTGTCCTTTTTTTTTTTAAAGTTTTTTTTTGTTTACATCTTTATTGGAGTGTAATTGGTGTACAATGGTGTGTTAGTTTCTGCTCTATAACAAAGTGATTCAGTTATACATATACATATGTTCCCGTATCTCTTCCCTCTTGTGTCTCCCTCCCTCCCACTCTCCCTATCCCACGTCATGAAGAACCTAGGGGTAAGACAGGAATAAAGACACAGACCTACTAGAGAATGGACTTGAGGATAAGCGAGAGAGTGGCGTGGACATATATACACTACCAAACGTAAAATAGATAGCTAGTGGGAAGCACCCGCATAGCACAGGGAGGAGCTGTCTTTTTTAATGTATATTTTCATTTCTCACGAACTTCAGAAACATCCTGCCTTTGCCTTCAATCTCCATTCAGCCTGGGTTTGAATGACTCATTGGAAATTTATCTGACTTTGTGCATCCCTATCTATAATAGCCTTGGGCACCTCCGAACGTCAGTTTTTTCGTCTTTAAAATGAGTATACGATTAATAATAATCATAAAAATAGCAACAGTGACAGTAATAAATATATGTTTTATAGAGTGGTGATTATGAGACTTAAATAGGTAATGTATGTGAACTTTAATACAGTTTGCAAACATTAGATTTTGTAAAAACTTCTCCATTCGTTGTAAAAGCATCCTCATAGGAGAAACTTCACTGTCTAAATATCAAATTAAGTGTTCCCCCTCAGAACCACACCCATCAAAGAGTTCACACTCCACAACTTCTGTATTTTAGGGTTCAGGAAAAGTTATCAGCTGCTTTGTTCCTGTTACAAATCAGCTGATTCAGCCACTTCTCAAAGGGTGAAACATGCTTCTGATGTGGTAGTCTTTATTTTATTTTGTGTCTTAAAGTTTTTCATCCAGGGAAATATGTAGAGGGAACAAGGCTGCCAGAAATGATTTCATATGATTAATTAGTACTCATTACTCCAGAGAAAGTGAGTAGTGATTTCCTAAGAGCTCATCTGTGATTTTTTTTGGAAGCTTCAGTTTCAAAGCCAAATACCCACATCTCAGTAGAATCCATGAGTCCTCCCACACCTCTACTCAAAAGCTCTTTACTATTCTGTGTGAATTCTATATTTTCTAAGAGTCTATCACTAAATAGTGGAGCTAAATATTCTTGTAACTTCCTTTGGAATAATCCAATTGTTTAAGTTTATGTTGTCACTATAGTCAGCTTACCAGAAAACAAACCAGCACGGAATTATTTACAAAGTAATTGTGTCATTGACTAAAACAGCCTCACCCGAAACAGAAGGGACTTGCAAGAACCAAATTAGACTTTATTCAAATGACTGAGTATGCATAGCAAATGATCTTCAAAATGACAGAACAGAAAAAAAAATCACAAACATAACTCCAAATTTCCCTAAGCTTAGAACAATGGTTTTGCCTGTTTTCAATAAAATATAAAGCTTGAAAAATCTCACTGAAAATTTCAAAAGCCTTCTTTTGACATCAAATACCTCTTGTTTTTTTTAACATCTTTATTGGAGTATAATTGCTTTACAATGGTGTGTTGGTTTCTGCTTTATAACAAAGTGAATCAGTTATACATATACATATGTCCCCACATCGCTTCCCTCTTGCGTCTCCCTCCCTCCCACCCTCCCGATCCCACCCCTCTAGGTGGTCACAAAGCACAGAGCTGATCTCCCTGTGCTGTAAGGCTGCTTCCCACTAGCTATTTATTTTACGTATGGTAGTGTATATATGTCCATGCCACTCTCTCACTTTGTCCCAGCTGACCCTTCCCCCTCCCCGTATCCTCAAGTCCATTCTCTAATAGGTCTGTGTCTTTATTCCCGTCTTGCCCCTAGTTTCCTCATGACCATTTTTTTCCTTTTTAGATTTCATATATATGGGTTAGCATACGGTATTTGTCTTTCTCTTTCTGACTTACTTCACTCTGTGTGACAGACTCTAGGTCCATCCACCTCACTACAAATAACTCAATTTCATTTCTTTTTATGGCTGAGTAATATTCCATTGTATATATGTGCCACATATTCTTTATACATTCATCTGTCGCTGGACACTTAGGTTGCTTCCATGTCCTGGCTATTGTAAATAGAGCTGCAGTGAACATTGTGATACATGACTCTTTTTTTTAACATCTTTATTGGAGTATAATTGCTTTACAATGGTGTGTTAGTTTCTGCTTTATAACGAAGTGAATCAGTTATACATATACATATGTCCCCACATCGCTTCCCTCTTGTGTCTCCTTCCCTCCTACCCTCCCTATCCCACCCCTCTAGGTGGTCACAAAGCACCGAGCTGAACTCCCTGTGCTACGCGGCTGCTTCCCACTAGCTATCTGTTTTACGTTTGGTAGTGTATATAAGTCCATGGCTCTCTCTCGCTTTGTCACAGCTTACCCTCTCCCCCCCCCCATATCCTCAAGTCCATTCTCTAGTAGGTCTGTGTCTTTATTCCCGTCTTACCCCTAGGTTCTCTGTGACATTTTTTTTTCTTAGATTCCATATATATGGGTTAGCATACGGTATTTGTCTTTCTCTTTCTGACTTACTTCACTCTGTATGACAGACTCTAGGTCCATCCACCTCACTACAAATAACTCAATTTCGTTTCTTTTTATGGCTGAGTAATATTCCATTGTATATATGTGCCACATCTTCTTTATCCATTCATCCGACGATGGACACTTAAATCTGGCTATTGTAAATAGAGCTGCAGTGAACATTTTGGTACATGCCTCTTTTTGAATTATGGTTTTCTCAGGGTATATGCGCAGTAGTGAGATTGCTGGGACATATGGTAGTTCTATTTGTACTTTCTTAAGGAACCTCCATACTGTTCTCCATAGTGGTTGTATCAATTTACATCCTCAGCAACAGTGCAAGAGGGTTCCCTTTTCTCCACACCCTCTCCAGCATTTATTGTTTGTAGATTTTTTGATGATGGCCATTTTGACGGGTGTGAGATGATATCTCATTATAGTTTTGACTTGCATTTCTCTAGTGATTAATGATGTTGAGCATTCTTTAATGTGTTGGTTGGCAATCTTTATATCTTCTTTGGAGAAATGTCTATTTAGGTCTTCTGCACATATTTGGATTGGGTTGTTTGTTTTTTTGATATTGAGCTGCATAAGCTGCTTGTAAATTTTGGAGATTAATCCTTTGTCAGTTGCTTCATTTGCAAATATTTTCTCCCATTCTGAGTGTTGTCTTTTCGTCTTCCTTATGGTTTCCTTTGCTGTGCAAAAGCTTTGAAGTTTCATTAGGTCCCATTTGTTTATTTTTGTTTTTATTTCCATTTCTTTGGAGGTGGGTCAAAAAGGATCTTGCTGTGACTTATGTCATAGACGGTTTTGCCTGTATTTTCCTCTAAGAGTTTGATAGTGTCTGCCCTTACATTTAGGTCTTTAATCCACTTTGAGTTTATTTTTGTGTATGGTGTTAGGGAGTGTTGTAATTTCATTCTTTTACATGTAGCTGTCCAGTTTTCCCAGCACCACTTATTGAAGACACTGTATTTTCTCCACTGTATATTCTTGCCTCCTTTATAAAAGATAAGGTGACCATATGTGTGTGGGTTTATCTCTGGGCTTTCTATCCTGTTCCATTGATCTATATTTCTGTTTTTGTGCCAGTACCATACTGTCTTGATTACTGTAGCTTTGTAGTATAGTCTGAAGTCAGGGAGCCTGATTCCTCCAGCTATGTTTTTCTTTCTCAAGATTGCTTTGGCTATTTGGGGTCATTTGTGTTTCGATACAAATTGTGAAATTTTTTGTTCCAGTTCTGTGAAAAATGCCAGTGGTAGTTTGATAGGGATTGCATTGAATCTGTAGATTGCTTTGGGTACTATAGTCATTTCACAATGTTGATTCTTCCAGTCCAAGAACATGGTATATCTCTCCATCTATTTGTATCATCTTTAATTTCTTTCATCAGTGTCTTATAATTTTCTGCATACAGGTCTTTTGTCTCCTTAGGTAGGTTTATTCCTAGATATTTTATTTTTTTCTTTCATTGGTAAGTGGGAATGTTTTCTTAATTTCACTTTCAGATTTTTCATCGTTAGTGTATAGGAATGCAAGAGATTTCTGTGCATTAATTTTGTATCCTGCTACTTTACCAGATTCATTGATTAGCTCTGGTAGTTTTCTGGTAGCAACTTTAGGATTCTCTATGTATAGTATCATGTCATCTGCAAACAGTGATAGCTTTACTTCTTCTTTTCTGATTTAGATTCTTTTATTTCTTTTTCTTCTCTGATGGCTGTGGGTAAAACTTCTAAAACTATGTTGAATAATAGTGGTGAGAGTGGACAACCTTGTCTTGTTCCTGGTCTCAGAGGAAATGGTTTCAGTTTTTCACCAGTGATTGAGAACGACATTAGCTGTGGGTTTGTCATATATGGCCTTTATTATGTTGAGGAAAGTTCCCTCTATGCCTACTTTCTGCAGGGTTTTTATCATAAATGGGTGTTGAATTTTGTCAAAAGCTTTGTCTGCATCTACTGAGATGATCATATGGTTTTTCTCCTTCAGTTTGTTAATATGGTGTATCACATTTATTGATTTGCGTATATTGAAGAATCCTTGCATTCCTCAGATAAACCGCACTTGATCAGGGTGTAGTATCCTTTTAATGTGCTGTTGGATTCTATTTGAGAGTATTTTGTTGAGGATTTTTGCATCTATGTTCATCAGTGATATTGGCCTGTAGTTTTCTTTCTTTGTGACATCTTTGTCCGGTTTTGGTATCAGGGTGATGGTGGCCTCGTAGAATGAGTTTGGGAGTGTTCCTCCCTCTGCTATATTTTGGAAGAGTTGGAGAAGAATAAGTGTTAGCTCTTCTCTAAATGTTTGATAGAATTCGCCTGTGAAGCCATCTGGTCCTGGGCTTTTGTTTGTTGGAAGATTTTTAATCACAGTTTCAATTTCAGTGCTTGTGATTGGTCTGTTCATATTTTCTATTTCTTCCTGGTTCAGTCTCGGAAGGTTGTGCTAACCCTAAGAATTTGTCCATTTCTTCCAGGTTGTCCATTTTATTGGCATAAGGTTGCTTGGAGTAATCTCATGATCTTTTGTATTTCTGCAGTGTCAGTTGTTACTTCCTCTTTTTCATTTCTAATTCTATTGATTTGAGTCTTCTCCCTTTTTTTCTTGATGAGTCTGGCTGATGGTTTATAACTTTTGTTTATCTTCTCAAAGAACCAGCTTGTAGTTTTATTGATCTTTGCTATCGTTTCCTTAATTTCTTTTTCTTTTATTTCTGATCTGATCTTTATGATTTCTTTCCTTCTGCTAACTTTGGGGTTTTTTTGTTCTTCTTTCTCTAAGTGCTTTAGGTGCAAGGTTAGCTTGTTTATTCGAGATGTTTCCTGTTACTTAAGGTAGGATTATATTACTATAAACTTCCCTCTTAGAACTGCTTTTGCTGCATCCCATAGGTTTTGGGTCGTCGTGTCTCCATTGTCATCTGTTTCTAGGTATTTTTTGATATCCTCTTTGACTTCTTCAGTGATCACTTCGTTATTAAATAGTGTATTGTTTAGCCTCCATGTGTTTGTATTTTTTACAGATCTTTTCCTGTAATTGATATCTAGTCTCATAGCGTTGTGGTCGGACAAGATACTTGATACAATTTCAATTTTCTTAAATTTACCAAGGCTTGATTTGTGACTCAAGATATGATCTATCCTGGAGAATGTTCCATGAGCACTTGAGAAAAATGTGTATTGTTTTTTTTGGATTCAGTGTCCTATAAATATCAATTAAATTCATGTTGTGTAATGCATCATTTAAAGCTTGTGTTTCCTTATTTATTTTCACTTTGGATGATCTGTCCATTGGTGAAAGTGGGGTGTTAAAGTCTCCTACTATGATTATGTTACTGGTGATTTCCCCTTTTATGGCTGTTAGTATTTGCCTTATGTATTGAGGTGCTCCTATGTTGGGTGCATAAATATTTACAATTGTTATATCTTCTTCTTGGATCGATCCCTTGATCGTTATGTAATGTCCTTCTTTGTCTCTTGTAATTATCTTTGTTTTAAAGTCTATTTTGTCTGATATGAGAATTGCTACTGCAGCTTTCTTTGATTTCCATTTGCATGGAATATCTTTTTCCATCCCCTCACTTTCAGTGTATTTTCCCCTAGGTCTGAAGTGGGTCACTTGTAGACAGCATATATACGGGCCTTGTTTTTGTATCCATTCAGCCAGTCTCTGTCTTTTGGTTGGAGCATTTAATCTATTTACATTTAAGGTAATTATCGATACGTATGTTCCTATTACCATTTTCTTAATTGTTTTGCATTTGTTGTTGTAGGTCTTTTCCTTCTCTTGTGTTTCCTGCCTAGAGAAGTTCATTTAGCATTTGTTGTAAAGCTGGTTTGGTGGTGCTGAACTCTCTCAACTGTTGCTTGTCTGTAAAGGTTTTAATTTCTCCATCCAATCTGAATGAGATCCTTGCTGGGTAGAGTAATCTTGGTTGCAGGTTTTTCTCCTTCATCACTTTAAATATGTCCTGCCACTCCCTTCTGGCTTGTAGGGTTTCTGCTGAGAGATCAGCTGTTAACCTTATGGGGATTCCCTTGCGTGTTATTTGTTGTTTTTCGCTTGCTGCTTTTAATATTTGTTCTTTTTATTTAATTTTTGATCGGTTAATATGTGTCTTGGTGTGTTTCTGCTTAGATTTATCCAGTACGGGACTCTCTATGCTTCCTTGACTTGATTAAGTATTTCCTTTCCCATATTAGGGAAGTTTTCAACCATAATCTCTTCAAATATTTTCTCAGTCCCTTTCTTTTTCTCTTCTTCTTCTGGAACCCCTATAATTCGAATATTGGTGCGTGTAATGTTGTCCCAGAGGTCTCTGAGAGTGTCCTCAGTTCTTTTCATTCTTTTTTCTTTATTCTGCTCTGCAGTAGTTATTTTCACTATTTTATGTTCCAGGTCACTTATCCGTTTTTCTGCCTCAGTTATTCTGCTTTTGATCCCTTCTAGAGAATTTTTAATTTCATTTATTGTGTTGTTCATCACTTGTTTGTTTGCTCTTTAGTTCTTCTAGGTCCTTGTTAAACGTTTCTTATATTTTCTCCATTCTATTTCCAAGATTTTGGATGATCTTTACTATCATTATTCTGAATTCTTTTTCAGGTAGACTGTGTATTTCCTCTTCATTTGTTTGGTCTGGTGGGTTTTTTCTTCCTCCTTCATCTGCTGTGTGTTTCTCTGTCTTCTCATTTTGCTTCACTTATTGTGTTTGGCGTCTCCTTTTTGCAGGCTACAGGTTCTTAGTTCCCGTTGTTTTTGGTGTCTGTCTCCAGTGGCTAAGGTTTGTGAAGTGGGTTGTGTAGCCTTCCTGCTGGAGGGGACTAGTGCCTGTGTTCTGGTGGATGAGGCTGGATCTTGTCTTTCTGATGGGCGCGACTGAGTCCGGTGGTGTGTTTTGGGGTGTCCGTGGCCTTATTATGATTTTAGGCAGCCTCTCTGCTAATGGGTGGGATTGTGTTCCTGTCTTTCTAGTTGTTTGGCATAGGGTGTGCAGCACTGTAGCTTGCTGGTCGTTGAGTGAAACTGGGTGCTGGTGTTGAGATGGAGATCTCTGGGAGATTTTCACCATTTGATATTACGTGGAGCTGGGACATCTCTTATGGACCAGTGTCCTGAAGTTTACTCTCCCACCTCAGAGGCACAGCCCTGACACCTGGCTGGAGCACCAGGAGCCTGTCATCCACACGGGTCAGAATAAAAGGGACAAAAGAAAGAAAGAACGAAAGAAAGAAGATGATAAAATAAAATAAAGTAAAATAAAATTAGGTTATTAAAATTAAAAATAATCATTTAAAAAATTTTAAGTAATTAAAAAAAAGAGAAAGAAGAAGAGAGCAACCAAACCAAAAAAACAAGTCCACCAGTGATAACAAGTGGCCAAAGAGTATACTAAAAGGAAAAAAAACCAAAACTAAAACAAAACAAAACGGACAGATAGAACCCTAGGACAAATGGTAAAAGCAAAGCTACACAGACAAAATCACACACAGAAGCATACACATACACACTCACAAAAAGAGCAAAAGGGAAATATATATATATATATATATATATATATATATATATATATAGTTGTTCCCAAAGTCCACCTCCTCAATTTGGGATGATTCATTGTCTATTCAGGTATTCCACAGATGCAGGTACATCAAGTTGATTCTGGAGCTTTAATCCGCCGCTTGAGGCTGCTGGGAGAGATTTCCCTTTCTCTTCTTTGTTCTCACAGCTCCCGGGGCTCAGCTTTGGATTTGGCCCCGCCTCTGTGTGTAGGTCGCCGGAGGGCGTCTGTTCTTCGCTCAGACAGGACGGGGTTAAAGGAGCCGCTGGTTCGGGGACTCTGGCTCACTCAGGCTGGGGGGAGGGAGGGGCACAGAGCGCGGGGCGGGCCTGCGGCGGCAGAGGCCGGCGTGACGTTGCTCCAGCCTGAGGCGTGCCGTGCGTTCTCCCCGGGAGGTTGTCCCTGAATCCCGGGACCCTGGCAGTGGCGGGCTGCTCAGTCTCCCCGGGAGGGGAGGTATGGATAGCTACCTGTGCTCGCACACAGGCTTCCTGGTGGTGGCAGCAGCAGCCTTAGCGTCTCATGCCCGTCTCTGGGGTTCACGCTAATAGCCGTGGCTCGTGCCTGTCTCTGGAGCTCCTTTAAGCAGCGCTCTGAATCCCCTCTCCTCGCACACCAGGAAACAAAGAGGCAAGAAAAAGTCTCTTGCCCGGACTCCCTCCCGGCTAGCTGTGGTGCACAGCTGTGGCGCACAGCCTTCAGGCTGTGTTCGCGCCGCCAACCCCAGTCCTCTCTCAACCCCAGTCCTCTCTCTGGGATCTGACTGAATCCAGAGCCTCAGCTCCCAGCACCTGCCCGCCCCAGCAGGTGAGCAGACAAGCCTCTCGGGCAGGTGAGTGCTGGTCTGCACAGATCCTCTGTGCGGGAATCTCTCCACTTTGCCCTCCACACCCCTGTTGCTGTGCTCTCCTTGGCGGCTCCGAAGCTGCCCCCCTGTGCCACCCACAGTCTCCGCCCGCGATGGGGCTTCCTAGTGTGTGGAAACCTTTCCTCCTTCACAGCTCCCTCCCTCTGGTGCAGGTCCCGTCCCTATTCTTTTGTTTCTGTTTATTCTTTTTTCTTTTGCCCTACCCAGGTACACGGGGAGTTTCTTGCCTTTTGGGAGGTCTGAGGTCTTCTGCCAGCATTCAGTAGGTGTTCTGTAGGAGTTGTTCTACGTGTAGATGTATTTCTGGTGTATCTGTGGGGAGGAAGGTGATCTCCACGTCTTACTCTTCCGCCATCTTGAAGCTCTCCCTCAAATACCTCTTAAGAAGCAGTATTTGGAGGATTTTGGTGTAAATGAATCACAAACATGTGGATTAAATTTCCCAGAAAATATTCGCAGTTCAAAATTTAAGTGAGAAAGTGTTTCAAAGAAATGTGCTTTGAGTTTTCTTAACTAAATTGGTATAATTAGTGAAATCCTGAAGAGGTCACAGACACAGTGAGTTGGTTTTCTTCTAATTCTAGAAACAGCTGTGCACAGTTTGCAGTCAGACATACCCTTTCATTTACAAACTGCATGACCTTGGGCACGTTCTTTTACTTTGCTGAGCTTCAATTTCCTCATCTGTACAATGGAGTTAGTGCCACTTAACTCACAGTGTTGTTTTGTGGGTTCAATAAAAGTGGCTCTTTTATGTATGACATTTGCTAAATGTTTATGTATGTGTATTTGTGAGTGTGTGTTATCAGTGTGTAAGTGTATAAATGTGTGCTTTACCTGTGAGTATGCATGTGGGTGTGAGTGTGAGTATACATGGGTGTATGTGTGTGAGACTCTTTGTAGGTGGTGAGTGTGTGATCATGCAAGTGTGTGTGAGCGTGCGCATGTGAGTATTTGGGAATGCATGTGCATGTGTATGTATATCTAGGTGTCTGTTTACTGGGTGTCTCTCTTCTCCATAGAAGTGACAGGTTATGGATTATGAATCAGTGTAAGAGAATGTACAGAGATGCTAACGTAGACTATATGTTGGCATTTTACCCAGTGCTAATTTGTCTACCTGTTAGTGGAAAGTAATCAATTCATTAAGTTTTGAATTTCCAGAAAGCTGGCATTTAGTGATTTCATTTCTGATTCACTTGGTACACTTGTTACCTAAACACAAGAATGCTATAAGCTGCTATATAATGTTTATAAAGTCATTTTATATCTTATGAAGAAAAGTTTCTATTTAACAAAGAACAGGATGTATATATCTGAATGAAAGTACAATTACTTAATCGGGTTGTTTGGGGTTTTTTTTTGTTATTGAGTTGTATGAGCTATTTATATATTTTGGATATTAACCCCTTATCAGACATATCATTTGCAAATATTTTCTCTTATTCAGTAGGTTGTCTTTTCTCTCCTCCCCGATGGTTTTCTTTGCTTGTCAAAGCCCTTCAAGTTTAATTAGGTCCCATTTGTTTATTTTTGCTTTTGTTTTCCTTGCCTGAGGATACAGATCCAAAAAAAATATTCCTAAGACTTATGTTCTTAAAAAAGTACAATTGCTTGATACAGTACACTTATGCTCTTGTCTTTTAAGATGACAAAGGTACTTAGGCAGAAAAATTAAAGAGTCAACCCATGTATTTATCATGATGTTGGCAACTACTCCCTGTTGTCAAATAAAACTTTTTTGGGCCGGAGATGGTCTCCTGTAGTTGTCACTACTACCCTTTGATGCATCTTAGCCCAAGATTCCACCCAGAAACCTCCTCAGTTATGCACAGTCCAACAAGGAATATGCTCCCTGATCTCCTTGGAAGAATATTTCTTTGATAGAAGTCATGAGGTCTTTAGCAGCTCCTGGACTGCTCACTGGTCTCTTCCAGCATGCTTGCTCCTCAGTTTCAGCTCTCCCTAGCATGTGGTCTTTCCATCTTCCCCAGGACCCAATTTTTCTGCTGGACAGAATCTATCCACTGTTCCAGGAAAGGGTTTCTCTACTGGTGAGGATTAAAGCACATAATTCAAAGGGGGTCCCGTTTCTTCAGATGGCAGGCTGCTTAACTGTTCTTTGTGGGATGTGCTTCTCTCTTTGAGAGGCTTACACACTCCACCAGCATGGTTGGTTCAGTACTCTGTGCTGGGGTGTTTTGGTGCCACTGCTGTTGTCACCTTGCTCAGATGTGGTCTTCTCTCCTCTGGTGTGGTTTTCTCTGTGCTGTCCACTGGCATTCATTTCTTTCTGGGGCACTTGCTTTGGGTTTTCTCTTAGCTGTTGGATTCTTGTAGGCATCCCTGCCCTGTTGAGCAATCCTCCTGATTTGATCTGGAGTGTCAGTGCCTTTCTGCTTCCCCACCCTCTGCTGCATTGCTCACAGCCCCAGAAATCTACAAGACTGTCTGCCCAGAGATCTTTCTCTCTATCTCCCTCTCTGCACCCTGGGCCATCCCTTTGTTCCCAGCTCAGTGGCTCCTGAACACAAAGATGCACCTAAGAGCAGGGGTTAACACAGCATCCTCTCCTTTGGAGCTCACTCTTGTCCAACTCTTGACCTCCTTGATTAGGTCTCAATCTGCTTCTGTGAGGTACTAGAACTAATTATGCAGATTAAGAGCTTGCACGCAAATTCGAGTAATCACCATGGGTTAGAGTAATAGGAAATTCAAGTGGGTTTTAGTACAGGTCAGATCCTTTACATTAAGCTCCTGATAACCTGTCCATATTCTCTGTTGTTCAAAAATAAATGTATCAAATATGTCTTGAATTTGTGATAACATAGCTGCAGTTTAGTCCCTTTTTTGTAATAAAGAGATTTTGGTTGTAACAGAAATTGGCCAGTGGCATTTTGACAGCCATATACTATGACTGGTTGGCAAAGTTAACTCAATTTTTATTTCCATCTCCATCCATCAGCAGCCTTTATGAAAGGAGTGAAAAATAATCTTCAAGATTTTATAGCTCTTGCAACAATGTGTCAAGTTACATGGAGACCATAAAAGAATGGTCATTACTGAGTTGGCACAGACTTCAAGAGTTTTTCTATCACATGCTTTGCCTGCACCCAAGACAAGTGCAGTTCTGAGTTCACGTACAGCAGCTCTGCTGCTTACTAGCTGTGTGACTTTGGGTATTGACGTAACCTCTCTGAACCTTGGTTTCTTCCTTTGTAAAATTGTTTAGTTATACACAGAGCTGTTTTACAAATAATAATGGCAGCTTACATTTATTCAGCCTTTAAATAGCAGGCACTGTGCTGAATTGCTTTATAGGTACTATCTCCTTATCATACTGGCCCTCAAGGCATGTATTATTACTATTAGACCCTATTTTTACAAATGAGAAAAACAAGACTCAATGAAGATAAAGTGAGCTTCCCGAAGTCAACCAGCTGATAAGTTGAGACTGACAAGTTGAGACTTGAACCTAGATGATGGTGTGAAGATTCCCAATGTACTTTGCTCTTAACCACTATAAAGTGTTGCTGTGAGGACCAAATGAGATAAAATTGAGAGGATATGGCAAATAAGGCACTATATAATTATTTATTACTGTTAGAGCTATGATTACCCCCTGAGGTAATCATGATTAGCTTTTATTTTATTTTATTTTTATGTAGGTTTTAGTTTTATTTTTCTTAAGCTCCTTAAAGCAATAGACTCTGAAAGCATACAGGGAGTTATAGAAGGGTTATGAAATATGACTGTACAGAGCAAAGATTCCAACTCCACTGATTATAAGATTTGTGCTCCTATTTGATATTCCCAAATGATGGAAGATGCTACACATTCATTGCTGTTTTGAAGGGACTTGATGCAGCGAGGATCTGTTCTTCTCCTTCATTTGAGGGGCACAATGAGCTGCTCTCCTAATTATTTTGATGTTTTCCTTAATTTTAGTGATTCTTGACTCTGCTTTAGATAGTGCTCCCAAGGAGTCTAAAATTATCCACAAAATGGTTATGAAATTATCAAAAAATATAAAGTGCAAGTAATATTTAGTTTAAAAGAAACGCTTACAGGCCTGTTAAAAGGTAGAAGAGAAGTTACAACATCAAGCAAGGCCCACTAACGCCTCCTGGTTAGGAGCACGGGCCTGCCATATGTCTCCACTGTTCTACTTACTTGTTGTGGGACCCTGGGCAAGGTACCCAATGCCATCAAATCTAACATGTCATCAGTTATATGACACATTATTATTTAATGTTCCATTAAGAAAAAAGAAATTTCTAATTAAACAGTGACATAATGCCTTAGCAATAGTGCTGTGCAATGCATGAGTTGGCTCTCATCGCACGTCTTAAAAATTTCTTGCATTTCGGTGTGGAGGGATTTGAACTTTCTCTCTTTAAAAAAAATTTTTTTTTATCGGTGTATAATTGCTTTACAATGTTGTGTTAGTTTCTGCTGTACAGTGAAGTGAATCAGCTATATGTATACCTATATCCCCTCCCTCTTGGACCTCCCCCTCCCCATCTAGGTCATCACGGAGCACTGAGCTGAGCTTCCTGTGCTTTGTAGCATGTTCCCACTAGCTATCTATTTTACACGTGGTAGTGTATATATGTCATTCCTAATCTCCCAATTCATCCCACCCTCCCCTTTCCCCCTGTGTCCACATGTCCGTTCTCTACGTCCTCTGTTCCTGCCCTGCAAATAGGTTCATCTGTACCATTTTTCTCTTGCCTTCAGTTGCATTGCTGGTCAATCCTTTTGGATGTATCAGTAACAAAATATAACAAAGTTTTCTTTTTGTGGGCATCTTTTTTTCATAGGTCCTGTAAATCACTTGTTACTTTGCAAGAAAATAAGGAATTGCATACATTCTTCCAATGATACTTATATTTGTTTCACTAATAACAAATTGCTCCCCTGCCACTCTGTTTTCAGTGCCTTTCAGCATACACTATACGTTTTCCTTTCAATGTCAATTCATAGTGAACATTCTTTTTTTTTTTTTTTTTTTTTTGAGGTACGCAGGCCTCTCACTGTTGTGGCCTCTCCCGTGGCGGAGCACAGGCTCTGGACGCGCAGGCTCAGCGGCCATGGCTCACAGGCCTAGCCGCTCCGTGGCACATGGGATCTTCCCGGACCGGGGCATGAACCTGTGTCCCCTGCATCGGCAGGCGGACTCTCAACCACTGCGCCACCAGGGAAGCCCTCTTTTTTTAAATTAATTTTTATTGGAGTACAGTTGCTTTACAAATTTTTAAATTAATTTTTATTGGAGTATAGTTCTTTACACATAGTGAACGTTCTTAAAAAACATTTAAAATGACAATAAACCTCGTCATGTTTAGTACTAACATCGTACATAAATTCAAATAAATTGACAACAGTATCAACAAGTATGACTAAGTATTCACACACACAGTAAAAGCTACTATGCTAAGCTGTTGTCTGGACAATAGTGATTGTAAGACACAGTTGATTTACAAGCTGCATCCTGACTTCAGAAATGTGAAATGTGTTCTTAGGATCAATTAAATACAGTCCTTAAACTTTCTTAGCCTGTTTCCTCATTTGAAAACCTGAGACTAGTAATAGCATTTGCTTCTAAAGGAAAGCATGAAGATACAGTTGAATCCCTTACCACAATGTTGGACACATAGGAAGTGCTCAGAGAAACTAGGGGGAAAAAAAACTGCTATAGTGGGTATCACTGTGAAAACCAAACATAAGGCAGAAGATTAAAGGGCAGCTATAAGAATGCCTTAGACAAATACTAATGACATTATGGGGATGAAACTATAAAATATGACAGGCATGTCTTGGAGATATTGCAGGTTTGTTTCCAGACCACAATAAAGCAAATATCACAATAAAGCAAGTCACACAAATTTTATGGTTTTCCAGTGCATATAAAAGTTATGTTTACACTATACTGTAAACTGTATGGTATACTATAAACTGCTTACACTATACTGTATACTATCAAGTGTGCAATAGCGTTATGTCTAAAAATATAATGTACGTACCTTAATTTAAAAATACTTTATTGCTCATATGCCCTGGGAAAACCATAATTCAAAAAGAGTCATGTAGGGGCTTCCCTGGTGGCACAGTGGTTGAGGGTCTGCCTGCCGATGCAGGGGACACAGGTTCATGCCCCGGTCTGAGAGGATCCCACGTGCCGCGGAGCGGCTGGGCCCATGAGCCATGGCCGCTGAGCCTGCGCGTCCGGAGCCTATGCTCCACAATGGGAGAGGCCACAACAGTGAGAGGCCCGCGTACCGCAAAAAAAAAAAAGAGTCATGTACTACAATGTTCATTGCAGCACTATTTACAATAGCCAGGAGATGGAAGCAACCTAAGTGTCCATCAACAGATGAATGGATAAAGAAGATGTGGCACGTATATACACTGGAATATTACTCAGCCATAAAAAGAAATGAAATTGAGTTATTTCTGGTGAGGTGGATGGACCTAGAGACTGTCATACAGAGTGAAGTAAGTCAGAGAAAAACAAATACTGTATGCTAACATATATATATGGAATCTAAAAAAAAAAGGTTCTGAAGAACCTAGGGGCAGGACAGGAATAAAGACGCAGATGGAGAGAATGGACTTGAGGACACGGGATGGGGGAAGGGTAAGCTGGGACGAAGTGAGAGAGTGGCATGGAGATATATACACTACCAAACGTAAAATAGATAGCTAGTGGGAAGCAGCCACATAGCACAGGGAGATCAGCTGGGTGCTTTGTGACCACCTAGAGAGGTGGCATAGGGAGGGTGGGAGGGAGACGCAAGAGGGAGGAGATATGAGGATATATGTATATGTATGGCTGATTCACTTTGTTATAAAGCAGAAACTAACACACCATTGTAGAGCAATTATATTCCAATAAAGATGTAAAAAAATAATAAATAAATAAATTAAAAAAAAAATAAAAAAATAAATAAAATAAAAATACTTTATTGCTAAAAATGCTATTATCTGACAATACAGGGTTACCACAAACCTTCAATTTGTAAGAAACACAATATCTGTGAAGTGTAATAAAGCAAAGCACAATAAAACAAGGTATGCCTCTGTTTGCTGACATAGGCCATGACTTCATAATACCCTAGTGACAACCTGTAAAGGGGATAGGTTGGCTTTTTTTAAACCGTTTAACTGTTTTTTCCATCAATTTTTTTTTTCGGTACGCGGGCCCCTCACCGTTGTGGCCTCTCCCGTTGCGGAGCACAGGCTCTGGACACGCAGGCCCAGCGGCCATGGCTCACGGGCCCAGCTGCTCCGCGGCATGTGGGATCCTCCTGGACCCAGGCACGAACCCATGTCCCCTGCATTGGCAGGCAGACTCAACCACTGTGCCACCAGGGAAGCCCTCCATCAATTTTTAATATTTTATTTTATCTTATTGAAATATAGTTGATTTACAATAATGTCATGTTAGTTTCAGGTGTATGGCACAGTGATTCAGTTTCACACACACACACATACACATATATATGTTCTTTTTCAGATTCCTTTCTCTTATAGGTTATTACAAAATATTGACTATAGTTCCCTGTGCTATACAGCAGGTTGTTTTAATGACAGTGAAAAACAAACTTAACTCATCTTTCATGGACTACTTTAGCATCCCAAAATACTTACTAAATATTTACTAAAATATTTACTAAAACCCTACATATGAACTTCTAGGCATTGTTTTCTCATTTAAAACTTTTTATGTATTATAAAATGGTACAACTTCTATGGAAAACAATATGTAGGTTCCTCAAAAAACTAAGAATAGAACTACTGTATGATCCAGCAATCCCACTCCTGGGCATGTTTCTGGAGGAAACCATGATTCTAAAGGATACATGCACCCTAATGTTCACTGCAGTGCTGTTTACAATAGCCAAGACATTTAGGAAGTAGCCTAAATGTCCATCGACAGATGAATGGATAAAGAAGATGTGGTACATATATACAATGGAATATTACTCAGCCATTAAAAAGAATAAAATAATACCATATGCAGCAACATGGATGGACCTAGAGATTATCATACTGAGTGAAGTAAGTCAGACAGAGAAAGACAAATATCATACGATATCGCTTATATATGGAATCTAAAAAAATGATACAAATGGACTTACTTACAAAACAGAAACAGAATCAGACTTAGAGAATGAACTTATGGTTACCAGGGAGAAAGGGTGGCAAGGAGGGATAGGTTGGGAGCTTGGGATTGACATATACACACTGCTATATTTAAAATAGATAACCAACAAAGACCTATTGGTGTGTGACAGGGAACTCTGTTCTATATTCTGTAATAACTTAAGTGAAAAAAGAACTTGAAAAAGAATAGATACATGTATATGTATAACTGAATCACTTTGCTGTACACCCAAAACTAACA
Source organism: Phocoena phocoena (assembly GCF_963924675.1). Taxonomy (NCBI): domain Eukaryota; kingdom Metazoa; phylum Chordata; class Mammalia; order Artiodactyla; family Phocoenidae; genus Phocoena; species Phocoena phocoena. The sequence continues at coordinate 115,996,612 of NC_089240.1, forward strand.
CAACATTGTTAATCAACTATACTCCAGTATAAAATAAAAATTAAAAATAAATTTTTTTACCCAGGCATACACCCCCCAAATCTTTTATACATTATAAAATGGTTCAACTTCTATGGAAAACAATATGTAGGTTCCTCAAAAAATTAAAAATAGAACTACCACATGATCCAGCAAACCCACTTTCTGGTATGTATCCAAAAGAATTGAAAGCAGAGTCTCAATGAGCTATTTGGACACTCATATTCATAGCAGCACTATTTACAATAGGCAAGATGTGGAAGCAATCCAAATGTCCAAGGGTGGATAAATGGATAAACAGAGTATGGTATGGAATATTATTCAGCCTTAAAAAGGAAGGAAAGTCTGTCACATGTTACAACATGAATGAATCTTGAGGGCATTATATTAAGTGAAGTAAGCCAGTCACAACAAGGCAAATTGTGATTCCACTTATATAAGGTATCTAAAGTAGTCAAATTCATAGAAAGAGGAAGTAGAATGGTGGTTAGTAGGAGCTGAGGAGAGGGGGGAAAAGGGAGTTATTTTTTAATGGGTATAGAATTTCAGTTCTGCAAGGTTGAAAAAGTTAAGGGGATCTGTTTCAAAACAATGTGAATGCAGTTAACACTACTGAACTGTTCACTTAAAAATGGTTATAACGATAAATTTCATGTTATGTTTTTTTTAATCACAAAAATGTATACATCCTCAGTATATCCTTTTTAAAATTTTTTGGAAAGAATTAGTAGATTCCAAAACAATGTTAACTTTTCCTCCAAAATCTCTTATTGTCTTTCTTCTGAAAGTGAAAATATATTGTTCTGAATAAAACATATAAATGCAGAAATCAAAATAATAATGTTCCATTTAATTCAAGGCACATAAGGATATGGGGTGGTTTAAAATCAGGAAATAATCCCATTTTTTACTTCTCTGACCATACTGAATTTAAGCTAGAGATTAAGAACAAAAATGTAATTAGAAAACCACATGTATCTGGAAGTCTGAAAATAATTCTTTACAGTTAATTCATGGATCAAAAAAAGAAAGCATACGGGCTTCCCTGGTGGCACAGTGGTTGAGGGTCTGCCTGCCGATGCAGGGGACACGGGTTCATGCCCCAGTCCAGGAGGATCCCATGTGCCGTGGAGTGGCTGGACCTGTGAGCCATGGCTGCTGGGCCTGCGTGTCCGGGGCCTGTGCTCTGCAACGGGAGAGGCCACAGCAGTGAGAGGCTCGCATACCACACAAAAAAAAGAAAGCATAAAAGCAAATATAAAATATTTAGCACTAAATAAAAATGAATAGAGTACATATACAAGCTCATGAGATACAGCTGAAACAATACTTAAAAGGAAATTTATAATCTTAAATTTTTAGGGACTTGCCTGGTGATCCAGTGGGTAAGACTCCATGCTCCCAATGCAGGGGGCCCTGGTTTGATCCCTGGTCAGGGAACTAGATCCTGAATGCATGCCACAACTAAAAGTTCAAATGCCTCAACTACAAAGTCCGCATGCTGCAACTATGTCCACATGCTGCAACTAAAGATCCTGAGTGCTGCAACTAAGACCTGATGCAGCCTAAATAAATAAATATTAAAAATTTTTATATCAGAGGAGACTATTAATGAGCTAAGCATACAACTTAAGAAATTAGAAAAAGAACAGCAGACTAAACCCAAAGAAAGTGGAATGAACCAAAGAATGAAGATAAGAGCAGAAAGCAATGAAATAGAAAACAAACCTTGACTACAGGCAATCAACAAAGCCAATAGTTGGTACTCGGAAAAGGCTAAAAACATTTGCAAACCTTTCATAAGAATGATCAAGAATAAAAGATGGAAGACACAAAAAGCAACATCAGGAATGAAAAAAGGGACTATAATTATAAATGCTTCAGAAAATAACAAAGTAATAAAAGGATATTATTTAAAATCATTAAGTTAATAGATTGAAAACATTGTGAAGTGGACAAATTTCTATTGAGCTGTAACAAATATTCAAGGAACAAATAATTCCAATTTACACAGATTATTCCAGATTTTAAAAAAGAGGAAACACAAATTCATTTCATGAAGTCAGCATAATATTTATATCAAGCCAGATTCATTGATGAATATACATTAAAAAATTCTAAGTAAAATCTTAGCAAACTGAATCCAGCAATGCATAAAAAGAAGATGCTTTATAATCAAGTTCATTTATTTCCAGAAGCAAGTTTGCTTTTACCTTACAAAATCAATTCATGGAATTCCCTGCATTTTGAGATTAAATGAGAAGCAATATGATTATTTCAATAGAAGCAGAAAGATTATATGGTAAAATTCAACATCTGTTCATGATAAAATTCTTAGTAAACAATGAAGAGAAGAGAATATCTTAAACCTATTTAATGAAAAAGAAAAGCATATTACAAACATCACACCTACGGTAAAACATTGAAAGCATTCCATTTGCAATTGGGAAAAGGACAAGCGTGCCTGCTATCACACCTTCTACTCAACATTATATTGGTGATCATAGCTAGTGAAACGAGATAAGAGAAAGAAATGGTTTGAGTATTGCAAAGGAAGAAACAAATATTATTCACAGATCATATGATTGCCTACATAGAAAAAAATTAAGTGTACAGATAAATTAGTAGGATTATTAAGAGTGTTTGACCAAGGTTTCTGGATATAAAGGTAATATATAACAATAAATTGAAATTCTACATATCAGAAGAAACGTGAATAGCTAGTAAACATATGAAAATTTTCTCAACCTCATTAATAATCAGAGAAGTATAAATTGAAACCACAATGAGGTAATTATTTCACAGCTAACAGACTAGCAAAATGAGTAACAAGTATTCATGAAGATATTTAGCAACTGCAGTTTGGCATTATCTAGTATAGTGGAAAATGTGTACTTCTTTCCCTGAGCAATTCTTTCGTGTCTTAAAATTGGGCACATTGATACTATGAAATGTGTGTGAAAATATTTATAATAGCACTATCGTACTGGGAAAATAAAAACTAGTAACAACTTAAATATCTATGGATATTCAGAAAATGTATAAATACATTTTGGTAAATACATCAATAGAAAACTGTACTTAATGACCAAGACAGCATGGAGATTCCTCAAAAATTTAAAAATGGAACTACCATATGATCCAGCAAGCCCACTTCTGAGTATGTTTCCAAAGGAAATGAAGTCAGTATCTTGAAGAGATATCTGTACTCTCATGATCATTGCAGCATTTTTCACAACAGCCAAGATATGGAAGAAATCTAAGTATGTGTAGATAGCTGGATGAGCAAAGAAAATATATAATGGAATATTATTCAACCATAAAAAGAAAGAAATCAAGACATTTGTTACAACATGGATGGATCTGGAGGGCATTATGGTAAGTGAAATGTCAGACAAAGACAAACATTGTAAGATCTCCTTTATATGTGGAATCTAAAAATATCGAACTCGTAGAAACAGGGAGTAGAATGGTGGTTCACAGGGTCTGAGGGGTGGGGAAATGGGGCAAGGTTGGCCAAAGTGTATAAACTTTCAGTTATAATATGAATAACTTCCGGGGATGTAATGTACAGCATGGTGACTATAGTTAACAATACTGTACTGTATACATGAAAGTTGCTAAGAGAGTAGAGCTTTAATGTTCTTACCATAACAATAACAATAAAATGGTAATTATGTAAGGTGAAGGATCTGTTAACTAACCCTATTTATTGGTAAACCTTTTGCGATATATACGTGTGTCAAACCACACTGTATACTTTAAATTTACACAATGTTGTATGTCATATCCCAATAGACCTGGGGAAAAAAAGAATTGGCTAACTGTACTAACATGCCACATCATAGACAGATGTTAGGAACATGATATTAAGGGGAAAAATGTTGTAGGAGAATACCTAAATTGTTGTTCCATTTTATAGAATTCAAAACATGGAAAACTCAATAATATATTGTTAAGGAATACAAACACATATAGTAAACACTATAAAGAAAAGCAAGTGGGAGACAAACACAAAATTAAGAACAGTCCTTCCCTCTGGGTGCAGAGGGAAGGGTGTAGGTTTGTGGAAGTGCTGACAGGGGTTTTCAGTGTAATGGTAATATTTTAAAAATCTGGGATACTTTATATATATTCTTCTATGTGTAATTTAACAAAACCCCAACTCTTTCTCCCTATTCCAGCTTCACTATTTCCCCCCTCTATCAATATTGTCATAAAAAAAAAAACTAGTTAACACTCTTGATATTCCGTCTTAATGAGGGAGAAGATTTTTTCAAGCAAGATCACTTATAATGCCCTGGAGTAGATGGCTTGAGACTAAGGGAAGTTCATGATAAGGGTGGAGGAAGTAGGGTGAGAGAGAGAGTATATATAAACAAATCGACTTACAGAATCCAGTTGTTTTCTCAGGTAATTGTCGACAGTTCAAAACACATTTTCGTTCAGCAACGTTTAAGAGCTGCAAACAGACTTACTGGCAGATTTTCTGATCTATTATGGCAATGGAAACCATCTGATGCTTGTTTTCAAACATATTTGCAGATGGCCAGAACTTATGACTCAATTAATAAAACAAACGTGTCTATGAACTTAATGTAATCCTTTTGACCTTAATAAAGTCTTAAATCCTGAGTAAGTCTGTTTTAAGTTTGAAAAATGTACACAAAAGTGCAACATTGCATACACTCACTAGAGTTTATGACCCTTGCCTCCTACCACTGCACCCTGGCTAACTTAGTGCCATTTAAAGTGCTTCCTTTGGTGGTAGCAAATTATAAATCCATATCTCTGTAAGATGTTCTCATCAGCCCAAAGGCTTGTACATAAGCACACATGCATGCACACACACACGGTTTTCTCTCGCATTGATTTTGTTGGCAGGTTGGAAAATGACCGAGGACTTCCTGTTCTAATTCTAAATATCATTGTTTGTAATGATAATATGCTGTTCATTTTCCTGGATTTTCCGCCATGGAAATGCTAGACACATTACAATAAAATATATTCTTATGCAAATAATCCAAATAGGGTTTTTTTTAAACCCCAGAAGAAATCTTTGAAAGAATGTCCTGTCAAAAGCAAAATACGAAAGTTTCTCAATAGGCCACTATTCTTTATCTGAGCTGTTAAGTCTCTAAGTTATTATATCATTACTGAATTGAAAGAATAATAAAATAATACTGGATAGTCAGCCCCTAGCCCCTCCCCATACATAGCAATTACAACTGTAGCTGAAAATGACTGAAATTTTATCACATCAAAGAAGACACCAGCCAGCCATGGCCTCATGAACGCCTTTCTGGGGTTCTGAGTTAGATTTAAAAAGGGAGTTGTTCGGGATATTGTTCTTTTGTTTCAGAGGCCCCTGTCAGTCAGCACAGCAGTTAGTGAGGAACTCTATTGCTTGCTACCACCAACCAATAGGCAGACTGGTTTGGCTCTTTTAACCTAGCTGGTTATCTAATCTATTTTTATTATGAAAGAGGAGTATAGTTAATGGATTTGGTCAAGGCTGAAATTAAGCCTGGATGTTTTAATGACAACCGAATCATTCCTTATTTTATGTTAACTGTATTCAAACCTGTTTTGAATAATTATGTTAGTAGGGAGAGGAGCAAAGATCACTAAACTGGAAATAAAGCAATGCAGGTTCTTTTCTCCCTATGAGTCCAGCTCCGTTCTTAAGAGGCTTTGCAAGAACCTTGAGGATCCTGGCTTCATTTGGGGATGTGGTGGTGGTTTTGTCTTAGAAGGAAGATGAATAATTTCTTCTATAAGCCAATATAGCAGTATTAAAATTGAAAAAAATAAATGGGCTCCATATGTAACATTCAGTATTACCTAAAACTTATCTCATCTTGCTCTGGTGTGTCCAGTTTTGTTGATGGTGGAAAACTTAAACTTGCTGCTGAAAAAAACTAAGTTTCTTCTAATTTAAGACTCTCTTTTAGATAGTCATTCCATGCAACGTTCAACTTCTCTCTCACAGAGTTGTATCAAAGGGTTTCCTCTCCCCCTTTTCCCCACAATGATGTGTGCATGCAGAGGAAGCCCTGTGTATGGAGGCAACAGCAGCAGGACAGAAGGAACTTGTGGTTTTTCCTGGAATAGTCTGCGTCTTGCTGAGGTACAGAGCATCCAGTGCTAATGTCTGCCGTTTCCTTGTATTATCCACTATGATAGTCCAGGGCCACTTTGGTCTTGAGTTGTCTGAACATGTTCATCCTGCACCAGACCTCTTCCAGTTCATTAGTTCTCTCGAGTGTCTCCCATCCCCTGCCACTCACAGGCTGTGGGAAATTGGAAGTTTTATCTCAGAAACATCTACATAGACATCTCTCTTGCTGCTGATGCTACACTTTATGTTTCCAATACATCTTACTTACTCTTTCTGTATTAGAATATGGCCATAAAAGTAGACCAGCACCCAGTATGTTCAATATGCTCTCAGTGTATGTAGGGTTTCTGTTTGACCTTGTCAGGGATGAGGTATCTTCTCCCTAGTCCATTATATGACATAGCCTTCCTGCTCTTTAATATTGTGGCCAACAATCAGCTCAGAGCCCCACATTTAACTCTTGCTATATAATAGGATTTTAAAAAGAGATTTAGAAACCCTTCACTGCACCCAGCTTTCAAGATCATTGTCCTCCTATGGACTTAGAAAAATTTAGTTTAAAATCCAAGCTGAGCAAAGACTCCTTCAATCTAGGTTGTACCAGAAGCCCTGTCTCCCACCCTACGTCATCATGCCACATTGATCCAATGGGTAAGGAGCCATAGAAAACAGATAAATATTTTGTACATTATATAAATACATCTTTCTGTTAAATTACTGACCACCTTTTACAGCATAATTTTGATGCACTAGAATGCCTGCTAGGGAGCCAGTAGTTCTCAGTATTAGGCAGCAGACATCCAATACAGAGATTTAGGGAGAAAACACGGTTCATTTGCCAAGTAAGGTTTTTCAAATTGAAGAGGAAGATTCAGAATATCTTGGAATTCGTAGCCCTCTTGTGAAAGTGACTGAGGGTAAGTACTATCTCAAAGTGCTGGTGTGTTAGACAATGCAACTGTGTTTGAGAAGACATTGGGAGCGCATGTGAAGCAATGCCTTAAGTTGTCCCTTGATGAAGCAGCGTTGAAACTATCACTGGACAGAGATATGTAGACTCAAATTTATTGTTAATTTCTCACTCAAGCTTCTTCTGAGTTGGTCCTATCATTAATGATCTCGAACCCAATTAGCAGTACTTGAGAGTAGAGGAAACTAATATAACAATTTTATACTTATTGAAGAGATGGTTGGTCCACAGATATTTTTGAATTTGCTGTATTTTGGGGTTCATTGCCTTCTAACATTGTTTACCTCTATAGTTAATAAATCTTATTTTTTATTTTGAAAGTTAGAAACTGAGACCCAGGAAAGAAAAAAATGGTTTTTAAGGACATAGCTCAACTCATTACTGTGCTACAGTCCTGCTCAAATTTTAATTACAAAATAAGTATCTATATATAAAGCATTTGTGTTCATAGTTACAGTATCATGAGATCATTATACTGCCACATTTTGTCATCCATATCTTTTTATAGCCTGAAAGAGGCTGAAGAGAGCAGAGAGTGTTTATTCAGATCAAATGTGGTAGAGGTAGAAAGCAAGTAAAGTATGGGGAATATTTAAATACTTTACGGTTAGTTTTCAGCTTTGGGGGTTTTAAGGTATAAGTAATGCTTATTATATTAATCTAGATGTTACATTAAATTTGTTGAAAAACTACTAAAGTAAGCTAGGAGCTTGGAGATCTTCGTCTTAGGCCCTGAACCACCACAAAACAGATTGGTTGACATGAACAAGTCAGTCAGCTATTTTGGGTCTTCAGTTTCCTTATGGATAAAAATGAGAACATTTAACTGGATAATCTCTAAGTTCTCCTCTAATATTCAGTGAGTCTATGTGGATTCCAATCCCACAGATCTATCATGTGTTTCCAGTTCCCAGATCTAATCAATCACCAAGTTCTGCTGACTTTCTCCTAATTATTACTTGACTTTATCAATACCCCTTCATTGCAGCTGCCATTCCCCTTGTTGAGAGCCTCAGTATTTTTCATCAGACTCCAAACTAGTTTCTCTGGCCCTCTTGACCCCTTCCAATATCTCTTCTTTTATGGTGCCAGGGTGATTTTTCTAAAACGCTAAGTTGATCACATCATACTCTAGGTTATAAGCCTTTTGTGGTTCCTCTATTGCTATAGTATAAAGCATTGTTTGCATGATCTAGCTCTCCATTTCTTTCTCCCCTTTCGTCCTCATTTTCAGTGATTAAACCAAGCTGATCTGGCCACTCCCTTGCTTAAAAACTGCAGACACTTGGTCAATATTCCGAGTGCCTAGTCCAGGGCCTGGAATGTAGTAGGTGCTCAATAAAAGTTTGTGGACTATATTGAATGAATCAGTTATAAGCTTGGTTCTACAATGACTGTGTGTCATGGCAACCACTCCAGGTTCTTGATCTAGAACCCCTGGTATGGGTTAGGTGCTCCTCCTTCATGCTTTATCAGCCCCCTCTGCTGACCCCTGTAGCAGCACTCATCACACTGGATGACAACTGCCTGCTTGCTGTTTTGTCTACTTCTATAGACAGTGAGCAACTTGGGGGCATGACCCAGGTCTTGGTCATCATTTTAATCCCAGTGCCTAGCACATGGCAGGCACTCAACAACTGAATATTTGAATAAATGAATGAATGAAAGAATGGCACAACAGAGACTAGGTTATATTAATAAACACCTCTTTATATCACACTGGCTTCTACTTTTGTAAAACTAAATGGTTAAAATCCTTATTTAAAGAAGAAAGAGACTTTACCCTCATAGCAAATGTCCAGAACAATGGATTCTTTTGCCTTTGCAACTCTGACTTTAGCCAGTTGACCCACTGACATGCTGGTGGACAATGCAAGTATTGACCACCATGGGAGACTGCATCTTCAAGATGGGGAAAGGAAGCAGTACTCCTTAAAGAATAGGGGACAGCTGAAACTGTGAGGATGGTGCAGCTACCTTGGGAAAGAAGGACAAATAAGGGGAAACCATCAGGCAGAAAAGGCTGAGAACCAGTTTCCATTGTGTGATGGTGTTGATTTTTGAAAATAAGAAGGTATTCATTTTACATGCTATGGTAATTAAGCAAACAAAAACCTATATGACCAAAAAAGAGAAGATTGATACATGCATTCAGTGAAAGCAGGGAAAATTACACTAGCGGAGGAAAAGATTCCATATGTTCTCCAATACCTAGGCACAACTGGGTGCCGCTTTAATGACTTTCCAAATGCACCCCGTTGCTCTTAGGTATTGAAGAACATATGGCACGTTTCCCCTTTAACTGTGAATTTCCTTGCTTTTGTCAGTTGGTGTCTCAAGCTTAATGTATTTTAATGCAGCTTTTGTGGGTGTGAATACAGTCCGAAGTTGTTATTAGAGAGACCATGTTAATGGTCTACACAGATGTTATCTTAGTCTTCCCCAAATATGCTGTGAAAATCTACATATACAGGTCTAACTTTGAAATTGTTAATAAAGGCCCTTCGAGAGTTTCCAAATCTTTCTTCTCAGCTCCAAACTTAGCATGGATGATAAATGACCATTTAGTTGCCAATATAGCACAATATTTCAATTTCCTGCCTTCCCAAAGGTATTTGAAAGGTTGTACGAAGTTCATACTCACAGTATGTGTTGTCTACAATGCTGTGATCTCCGACTGGCTAACTTTAACCAAAACCTTTTCAATTAACTCAACACATTCCTGGAGAAAAAACCAGCCCACTCAAGGCTCTGTGCAAATATGTCTTTATTGATATTCTTGGCAAAGACTCCCTAAATTATGGTGAAATCTGTTCTTTCAGATGATGTGCAAAAGGGAATATTGTTCACGTAAGGCAAACACTAAATGAACGGAAGGATGATCAACATTTTATCTACAAAAAACTACAGATTTAACTGTATTTTTTTTTTGCACACACAGCCTCTGAGAATGTTGATGAAAATCTAAAGGAAAAGGGAAAACAAATCCTCATTCACAGTCCTGCCACCCCCTGCAAATCAAATTGTTTTCATTTTTTCCTCATCCCCTTCTAGACCCTGTTCATATGCATACATAATGTTTACATAATTACACTTCCAGTGTAGAAGCAATTTTGTAATCTGGGTTTTTTTCTATTTAAAATTATAGCCATTGGATTATAAGGAAAGCTATATAACCATTCTTGTGGACAAATAGAGCAGAACCTAGAGTAGAAAACGGAAACTCATGTATAGAAATTTGCCGGGCAGCTAAAGCCCAGCATTTCAAAGTATAGAAAGATCCCTGACTAGACTAGGCTGGCTCGTTGTTTGCTTCTGAATCCTCATAGTGTAAGCAGGGGATCCAAAAGAGGGCTGCTTCTGGTTGTCGCATTATTCTGAGAGCCAGGCTGCCAGAGAAAGGAGCCCAGTGTGGGCCATGGACAACTCCACTGGGGGCTTAATATCAGCCAAATAAAAGAAAACAAGGCTGATTTCTCGTGAGTCACCATTAGGCTGCCTGCAGAATGAGCATTTCTGAAGTGTATAACTTCTGGGAAAGCTATCCCTTTCTGTTGACCAAGGACTTTAAGCTCACCACATCAAGGAGCTGTGAGGGGCTGTCTTAGGCTGTGAGACTGAAACTCATTTTAGGGATGGTGAATAGCAACAGACACACTAATTAGTGCTGTTGATAAAAGTTATGGCCAAACAGTTAACAGAGTGACAAAATCCCCAAGTAAAGATTTACACACACAGTGTGTGAGTTTAAAACAATTATGTATTTCAGCTAAAATCCAAGCTCTGCTTAATATTTATTGGTTGGCTAATCCAAGCAGTAGTTCACTTGAGGAAGAAAAAGAAATTTCTAATATTATTTTCACAAAATTGGCAATATTAGAGAAATAATTAAAATCCAAGTGTGTGGGTTTTCTCTCTAAGTTCATGTACTTAAACCAGTTCTCTCTGTTTATCCTTCGTGAGTTTTAACAACAAGCAACCCCTTCTGGATAATACTGCATGCCTTTACCCAGCTATGATTTTAGCCAGAATGTGGGTGGCAGCTGTTGTGCTCCTGTTTTTACCAGTGTCTGGAATATCAGATTTGGAAGTCTTTGTTTAAAGAAATGTGGCTTGTTGCTATACATACATAATTTTTTTTCAATTTTTATTGGAAGTCTAACTTGCTCTTCTCCAGACTTATGAGCTAAGACTAACTTGCAAGACTTGCTTTGCTGAAATCATGACAGACTGAAATGTACATAGGAATTGGTGAAACTTTCAGACTAGTGGAATTACCTGATTTAGGAAATAACACTGCAGAGGTTCTTAAGCTCCCCCTCTCCAAGTACCCTTAACAACAGAGGTGTGTGAACTCTCCAGGGGCTCTGGAGCAGTCTGCCACAAGCTTGAAATTTCTTTGAAGATTCTGTTTTTCATCTTAAGATATCATAGGTTTTTGTATACTACTCCATAATATGTTCATGTTTGTTTTGACTTTTCAAAATATTTTATGTTGTCAGATAAATTATGTAACTTTTCCTTCCAGATCTTGAAGGAAAATAGGTGTTCCAGAAAGATGTCATGTTTATTCCATGGCTTACACTGGTGCCTTTTGAAAAGCACAACATAGTGGTTTTAAGAATTTATTTTTTCAGCTATTAAAAAATTTTAGAATTAATTAAATACCAGGGAACATTAAATACCTGGAGTGTTTTTCCATTGAACTTCAGCCCACCAGACTACCAATATGTGATAATACATGTAAAACTGCTTTGAAATAGTCCAGTGCTATATTTGTGTTAAATTCTACCATGTGTTGATTTTTTCTTCTTCTGTGTGGAGTTGTGCACTTCAACTTTCCCCAGCTCATTTGCTCCTGTGAAGTTTTCATGTTAGAGTTTTAGAATGTGCTTTGAAGTGAGACAGGCCTAGATTTATATCACATCTCTGTCACTTACCTTCTCTTACACTCAGTTTTCCCATCTGTAAAGTGGGAATAATAGTATCCATTTCCCAGGGTTGTTGTGAGGATTAAATGAGGCCATATGTATAATGTGCCTAGCACATAGAAGGTGGCCCCCAAGTGGTAGCTCCTCTTCCTATGTACCTCATTGTCCCCTAGTATGTCTGGGCTGAATTCTGTGACTGTGCTTGCTCCTGGGCTCTGTGAGCTGGTGTAGTTGGGTAAGGGAAGAACTCTGGGTCTCTTCTGCTAATATTCTCATTGTTCTATTTTCTAGATGTGAGATGTGAGGTTCTTTGACATTTGCCAGCAAACGATGTCTGCACCTTTTTCATGCAAAAGACAAAAGCAATCATCTGGGTAAAAATAGTACCTTCCTAATTACATTCTGGTCTGAACCATGTGCGATTCTGAAATTTCAAGGATTCTAGGATTTTATTTGATGGATTTGCATACTGAAATATTGTGGTCCTTATCTGAGTGGATTTTGATAATTTCTTTGGAAAATATTGATTGTTTTGGATAGGGGTTTAAAGGTAGGATCTGCAATCCCAAAACTTGAATCATATAATAATAACAAACACAGACATTGTCCCAGACCCTAAGTGCCTTAAAAATATTAACTCATTTAATCTTACGAGCAACCCTGTGAGGAAGGTGGTCTTATCATTCTTTAATTTTTTTTTTTTTTTGCAATGCGTGGGCCTCTCACCATTGTGGCCTCTCCCGTTGTGGAGCACAGGCTCCGGACGCGCAGGCTCAGCGGCCATGGCTCACGGGCCCAGCTGCTCCGCGGCATGTGGGATCTTCCCGGACTGGGGCATGAACCCGTGTCCCCCTTCATCGGCAGGCGGACTCTCAACCACTGCGCCACCAGGGAAGCCCTTAAAAATTTTTTTTGGGTATATTTGATTTACAATGTTGTATTCGTTTCAGGTGTACGGCAAAGTGAATCAGTTATAAATATACATATATCCACTCTTTTTTGAGATTCTTTTCCCATATAGGCCATAACAGAATATTGAGTAGAGTTTCCTGTTCTATACAGTAGGCTCTTATTAGTTGTCTATTTTATCTGTAGTAGTGTGTATATGTTAATCCCAATCTCCCAATTTATCCCTCCCCCCTCTTATCCTCTGGTAACCGTAAGTTTGTTTTCTGCATCTGTGACTCTACTTCTGTTTGTAACTAAGTTCATTTGTACCCATTGTTTAGATTCCACATATAAGTGATATATGATATTTGTCTTTCTGTATATGACTTACTTCACTCAGTATGACAATCACTAGGTCCATCCCTTTTGCTGCAAATGGCATTATTTTGTTCTTTTTTAATGGCTGAGTAATATTCCATTGTATATATGTGCCACATATTCTTTATCCATTCATCTGTTGATGGACATTTAGGTTGCTTCCATGTCCTGGCTATTGTAAATAGTGCTGCAGTGAACATTGGGGTGCATGTATCTTTTCGAACTATGGTTTTCTCCAGGTGTATGCCTAGGAGTGGGATTGCTGGGTCGTATGGTAGTTCTATTTTTAGTTTTTTAAGGAACCTCCATACTGTTCTCCATAGTGACTGTACGAATTTACATTCCTACCAACAGTGTAGGAGGGTTCCCTTTTCTCCACACCCTCTCCAGCATTTATTGTTTGTAGATTTTTTGATGATGGCCATTCTGAGCAGTGTGAGGTGGTACCTCATTGTAATTTTGATTTGCATTTCTCTAATAATTAGTGATGTTGAGCATCTTCTCATGTGCCTTTGGCCATCTGTATGTCTTCTTTGGAAAAATGTCTATTTAGATCTTCTGCCCAATTTTTGATTGGGTTGTTTTTCTTTTTGATATTGAGCTGCAGGATCTGTTTGTATATTTTGGAGATTAATCCCTTGTTGGTTGCTTTGTTTGCAAATATTTTCTCCCATTCTGAGGGTTGTCTTTTTGTTTTGTCATTCTTACCTTATAAATGAAGAAATTGTGGCAAAGAGAGGTTAAGTAACTTGCCTTAGGCCACATAGCTAGTAAGTGGACGAGCCAGAATTTGAAACCAAGGAGGCTGGATTGCATTTCAGAATCTATGCATGTATACATGCATCTGCATGCATGTGCACACTCACGCGCACGCTATACACATGTCTGTGCGGGTGTGTTGGCTCTATCTACCTGTCTAGTTGCAGTAGTATCCTAGGGGGATGGTCTCTACATTCTCACTTTTTTTTAGTGTAATACCTGGTGTCATATTGTCATCAAATCCCAGCTCCATCATTACCTAGCTGCACCTCAGTTTTCTCACTTATAAAATGTGGGCAATAACAGTACCCACTTTTGTCACCCAAGTTTCTTGGCTGCAAGCAACAGCAACCAACTCCAGTTGACATAAGCAAAACAGAAGATTTCTTGGAAAGGTATTAGGAAGGCTGGCAGATCAGGTTCAGAAAATGGCAGAAACAAAGGAAAACGGCAGGACCAGGTTAGGTCCTGCTTCCATAGGTCCTAGACTCTGGAAGCCACGTTTGGCACCACCACTGATTACTTGATGTCTCTGCTGATGCCAACACCTTGATGGGGTTATCAAAGTAGCCCAGTCCAGGGCAACTGCTCATGCCCTAGCCCAGGAAACAGGCAGTATCTGGATCCGGCAGTGGGATTCTGCCTTTCATCAAGATTCACTCAATGGTGGTTTTTCAAAAACAAAAGGGAAAAAGGTTCAGAACAACCAAAATGTTTTAGACAGGTACAAAGCAAATCAAAACAAAATGAAACAAACAAAAGCTACCGGACAAAAGTCTACAATTCACCTCATAGGGTTATTGCAAGGATTAAATGAAAGGCATGCATGTAGTAAGAACCCTGTAACTACTACCTTTTATTATTACTTACATACTATTTTGCAGCAGGCAGACTTATCAAACTTATTTAAATGTATAGCATCTGATATAATCGTCACAGCAGCCCTATGAGGTAGGTATTATTTTCCTCTATTTCCCGGTTGAGTAAATTGAGGCTCAGAGAATTAATGTAAATATCACCTAAAGTCATAGCTAGTTGATGGTAGATCAGGATTTAAATGCAAATCTTCTGACTTGTTCAGTACTTTTGCCATACTGTGTGCAATCAGGGGAAGAAGAGAACTTTCTCTCTACATTTGGATCTTATCTTGACTTCCTGTCCTTAGAAATGTTATAACCATCTTCCCAAATGAGTTGTTGTGGTATAGGTTGGCAATTAAGAGCACAGAACCAAATTTGAATTCTGCCTTTACTACTTCCTAACTGTGCGACTTCTGCCAATTAATTAAGCCTCTTTGAACCTCGGTTTTCTCATCTGTAGAATGGGGGCACTAGTACCTCACTCATAGGGTTACAGTGAAGATGATATTAGATAATAGATGAAAAGTGCTTGCCGTAGTTCTTGGCACAAAATAATTCTCATTATTCAGGTATTATTATTATTGCTGGATAAATGCAAGAAGGGGTGAGTAGTAGAAGCAAGGTGTCCACTGACATAATTATCTTGGTAGTCTAGGTTATCACCCCCCTTTTGCTTGAATTACCCACGTGTGCCTATGTGTATGGTCTCTCTGCTTAGCCAACTTTTGAGAGTCTTTTGAGACCTAACCTAAGTTCCATTCTCTATGAGGTCTCCTATTGTTCTGTCCTCTATCAATCTTTCCCTTCTCTGCATGCCTATAGAGTCTGCATTGTCAGTACAGTCCTTCCTCGGTATCTGTGAGGGATTGATTCCAGGACCTCCATTGACACCAAAATCCATGGATGCTTAAATCCCTTATTTAAAATAGCATATTTGCATATAACCTACATGCATCCTCCCATATACTTTAAATTTATTTATTTATTTATTTATTTTTGGCTGTGTTGGGTCTTCGTTTCTATGAGAGGGCTTTCGCTAGTTGTGGCGAGCAGGGCCCACTCTTCATCGCGGTGCGCGGGCCTCTCACTGTCGCGGCCTCTCGTTGTGGAGCGCAGGCTCCAGACGCGCAGGCTCAGTAGTTGTGGCTCACGGGCCCAGTTGCCCCGCGGCATGTGGGATCTTCCCGGACCAGGGCTCGAACCCGTGTCCCCTGCATTGGCAGGCGGATTCTTAACCACTGCGCCACCAGGGAAGCCCCTCCCATATACTTTAAATCATCTATAGATTATTTATAATACCTATATAATGTAAATACTATATAAATAGTTATAAACACAATGTAAGTGCTATATAAATAGTTGCTGGGGTGTGGCAAGTTCAAGTTTTGCTTTTTTGGATCTTTCTGGAATTTAAAAAAGTATGTTCGATCTGTGATTGGTGGAATCTGCAGCTGTGGAACCTGTTGATACAGAGGGCTGACTGTACCATGTAACTATGCACTTCTAAAATCTTTTGGATGGTTTCAGCTAGTGCAGTGGACTGAATATTTGTACCCCCTAAAATTCAAATGTTGAAAACATATGCCCAGTGTGATGATATTTAGAGGTGTGGCCTTTGGGAGGTGATTAGGTCATGATGTTTGGAACCCTTATGAATAGAATTAGTGTCCTTACAGTCAGGCCCCAGAAAAATCCTCCACTTCTGCCATGTGAGGACACAGTGAGAAGACTGCCCTCTGCACACTGGAAGAGAGCTCTCACCAGAACCTGACCATGCTGGCACCCTGGTCTTGAACTTCCAGCCTCTAGAACTATGAGAAATAAATATCTGTTGTTTTAACCCACCCAGTCTATGGTACTTTGTTATAGCAGCCTGAACTAACTGAGATAGCTAGTCTGTAAACTTCTGGAGGATGGATGGTTAGCGTCACACAGTGACAAACAGAGCTAAGTAACACAAAATAGTTGCCTAATAATTGCTTGTGATTAATTTTCCTGGATCATTAGCAGGAAAAGACAATAAACCTTGGTGAATAATAATACCATATATGACATAATTATTTTAAAAAGCCCATCACAAGTGTAATATCGTGGAAACCTCGTGCGTCCCTCTGAGGAAGACACAGAACATCTTTTGTTACTTTGCTATAACCACAGAAAGGGCTCTCTTGTTTTCATTCCATTCTGCTGTGCTGCCCAGTAGAACTATCTGTGCTAAAATTTCCCTAGGAATAGATCTGCTTTTAACTAGGCAAACAGAGAATACTTTGATCCTATAGTTTTTAATTAGCATCATATGTAAAAGGTCAGGGCCTACTTGAAGGAGTCCTGAAGCAAAAGATCCATTGAGGTACCTTGGGCAGTGACTCTGAGCCCCAATGTCTGCTGCATAATGGAGGAGATCTTTAAGGGTCTTTTCAGATCTGCTCTTCTGTGACCTGGACAGTATATTAGTTAGGATAATGCTAGCTGCGGTAACCAATAACCCCCCAAAGTTCAGTGCCTTAGCACAGTTTATTTATTGGTTATGCAGTGGTTCAATACTGGTGTGCCTAGTCAGTGGTAGTCATGACTAAGCTCTGATCTGTGTATGCATTTAGGGACCGAGCCTTGTAGATGTTCCGACGCATTCAACTTGGTGTATCCAAGGTTGCTCAGGGTGTCAACATCCAGCAAGTGGGAGGGAAAGAGCATAGAGGATTTTGCAGGTAAGGGGCCAGGCCTGGAAGTGTTGCACATAACTTTTGTTTACATTTTATTAGCCAGACATGACTACTATTAACTGCGATGGACGTTGGGAAGTGTAGTCTAGCTGGGTGCCAGGAAAAAGGGAACATGTACTTGGTGAAGTAGTTTCTGCCACAGATAATAGTCATCATCATCATGATTAACATTTTGGGATACTTCTGTGCCAGGTTCTGTGCTATGTGTTTACATGTATTGTTTCATTTAGGTCTTGCAACACTAATGAGGTGGGCACTATTTTCAGTCCTATTTTTTGGATGAGAAAACTGAGGCTCCAATCATACAACAAGTTATTCTAAAGCTGCACTTTGAACCTGGCTCTATTTGACCCCAGAGCTGGACCTCTTAACCTCTATACTTTCGTAACTGTCCTATGAGATTGTTCTATGTTGGAACATATCCTACTGGGTTGTAACCTAATGGAAACACAGATCATTTAGTAAAAGGCTTTCTTTAGTTCTTTGGGTGTTTATATCCTGTTATAGCTGGCCAACTTCCCAGTCATATTTCAGCTCTCCACAGGTGAGCCTTCAAAAAATGTCCATAGATGAAATATACTGCTTCAAGCAGATTCTTATCCACAGTTTCTCTTGGAACGTTGTCCATGGAGGGTATATGAAGTGTTTATGAACCCAGGAAATGATGATTGGAAATGAGGTTAGAAATCTCACAAGCTACCTCTCTGATGAGGTTTCCAGCTCCCTTTGAGTCGTATGGGACACTGATCTAACTGCACTCTGGTGGTATTGAGAAAGTTCTGCTTTGGGTCTTGGCCATCATCAGAAGGGCTAGGAAGTGAAGCATTCGAGGATGCAAATTAGCACAGCTCTGTGGCCAAAGCTATAAAGAAGCCAGACCTGCCTGAAGTCAGGAGCCTCACACACTGAAGGCAACTGGCCTTCAGGTGCCTGGTTTACCGAGGTGGAGCGTGCACGTGGAGAGAGCAGAGACCTGGTTACAGCAAAACCCCAGCTCTGTGAGTGGGGAGGGCTGTGGCAAACTTGGATTTCACACCAGTTGACCAAAGATGGTAGCCTGACTGGGGAGATTTAGAAGCCTGATAGAAGGTTAACCAATGTTGGGAGAAATATATATATCAACTCAAAGATTTGGATGAAATAGTACCAGTCTCAGAAAGTTGTGAGAATTAAATGAGCTATGCATGTAAAGTTCTCAGAACAGGGCCTGATACTTAGGAAGCACTCAAAAAATATTTGCTATTATTGTTAATATTGTATATTTCTGATCATTTCCTGAAGATAGTCTTGGGAGTAGAATGGTGGGGTTGAGGAGTATATCTGTTTTTAAGATCTTGAATGCATATTGCCAAATTGCTCGACGGAAAGGCATACTACTTTACTCTCTTACCAGTAGTGCATGGCAGTGCCTTTTGTCTGAAACTCTCTTATTACTTGTCCTTATCCATCTCTATACAAATGATTCATGGGACAAGGATCATTTTATCTTTATTACTTGATGCAGTGCCTGATAGGTAACAGTTGCTTAATAAATATTTGTGAAATTAATGACCTGTGTCAACTCTGGGTACTTTTATTTAAAAATTTTGGCTTATTTTTAAGCAAAAGCTTTCTCTGAGTTTATTGTTTGCCTTTTAATGTTGTTTATGACATTATTTTAATTTGCACTTCTCTGATTAGTAATAAGACAGAAGATATTTTCCTCATGTTTACTGATAATTTGTATTTCTTTTTTTTGTGACTTGTCCATATCATTTATTCATTTTTCCATTGGAGTGTTTGTCCTCTATTATTGATTTTAAGCATTTTCTATATATTAGAGATATTTAATCTTTTTTCATATATGGTGTAAAAGTCTCTGACTTTGTTGTTTGTGTCTTAATTTTGTTTATGACATTTTTTTGACATGCAGAATATTTTATTATTATATGGTTAAATCTTTGCATCTTTATAGTTTTGTCTTTGGTGTTGCACTTAGAATGATTTCTTTACTCCAAGATTATGCTTTCCTTTAGTTTTTATAGCTTCAGTTTTTTGCCTTTAACTTTTTACATCATCTGGAATTCATGTTGGCTCAATTTACCGCCAAATAGGTAACGATTGTCACAGTATCTTTCTTTCCCCACGGATTTGAAATATCATCCTTATCATATACTACAATTGGTATGTACTTTAGAGGCTGTTTCTATCCTTCCTTTCTTTCCTGATCCGTTGATCTACCAGTCTGGTCCTCTGCTGGTATCATGCTGTCTTAATTATTGTTGCTTTAAGGAACATTTAAGTATCTGGCAGGGCAAGTTCTTCATTACTCTTTTATTTTTCAAAAATATCTTGTTTATTAAATAGATCAGCAAACATAAAAAACGTGCTATGTATGTATTTATCTTCTGAGATTTGCAATTCCCCAAAATACTTTTTCTCTTCTTTCAAAATATGCAGATATTTTTACAGATAGTGGTTCTAGAAGGCTGGTGTAACCAAAGCATATACTTTTTTGTGTGTGTGAAAACATTTCCAGCTCCTTACTTTGCAGAGTACTGTAGCATTTTACAGCTAGAAATTACCTTCAAGATCATCTAGTCCAGCTACCTTAAATGAGGCATTCAAACTTCAGCGGTCAGGCAGTTAGTGGCAAGCCTAGGGAGAGAACCAAGCAAGGGCTCCTGACTCCACGATATCAGCACAAAAGAGATGATAATGAATAATTATCCTATCATCTCATGCACTGACATCCATGAGAGCATTTAACACATACCCTTTGACACAGAATTCTCCTGAAATTCGCTTATTCTTTCCCTTCTCTTCCTCACACCCCTATTTAAAGGTCTAAACAAACCTCTTTCTACTTCTATCATTTTATAAATATAAATGTTGTATGTAGTACTTAGTATTTTACCAGAAAACTACAATAAGATAAATTTAGACTATAGTTTGAGCATATAATTATAGTATGTCAGGAAACAAAGAGAGTTAAAAATACAAAGCTAAGCCCACAGAAATAAATGTTGTACAAGACACTCATTACATTATGGAAATCCAAAATAATTTGCAAAATCTCTTTCTGAAGAGTTTTGTTCGGCCTTGCAGCACAGGATCATCAAATTGAGCTGTGCTTTTGGATATCCCCAAACGGTACCTTTTAAAGTAAGTGTTAGCAGTTAAGGAGATTAGATTGCAGAGCTTTTGGAATAGATATGTAGCCTATCATATTTAGCTCACTTGGCCTAAATCACTCTGACCGACAAAGACCAAAAGTTACGTTCACCTCAGATGTACATGTTGGCCTCTTGAGAAGTGTTTGGATTGTAACATTTACAACTCTGAGCCCAAGTAGCGTGATTGTACTCCAACAACCTGCAGGCTCAGAAATAAAGATCTTTGATGGGAGTTCTTGCCAAGGAGTCAATATTGAATAGGCAGAGATCATGAAAAGTTGAGAAGTAATTATCTAGCCGGGATTTAAATTGGCGTAGGAGGAGATTTGAAAGAGGATGGGGACCTATGACTCTATTCCTGTTTGAAAAGATCTGATACATAATTGCACATTTCAGTGTCAGCATTCAGGAATGTTTTATATCTCTCACTAAAGGATCTGTTTATAATAATGGACAAGGGAGACCTTTGCCAGTCTTGGAAAAGAAATTGCCTTGGTGGAAGAAAGTCATGCACCAATGAACTCCTACTGTTGGATTATATTTTAATGTTACGCCCCTCATCCTCATCAGTAAAGAGTTGAACACTCTTTTGGTATGTTTCATGCCAGTAGGCATAGTGGAAGCTTATGGATTTGGGCCTAGGTTCCATGGTATGGTGGACAGAAGTTAGGCAAAATGAGTTTTCGTTTCATTTCAGCCACTATGTGTCTGGGCAAATCACCGTCCTCCGGCTCAGATATTACCCTTTCTGACTCATGGACGTCACTGAGAACCTGATGAATATTATGGCTGCTGCAGAGAAATGTATACATATACATTACTCCCTTCCCCCACCAACACACACAAAGTTCAGAATCTCTGGTTGAGGTGATAGCCAGATCCCTTCTTATTCTATTAGGCCCTCTGCTCAAAAAGGTTTCTTTACAAAGTAAATTACAGGTGGGATGCCAGAGGAAATATGAGAGGGTGGTTTCGAGTATATGAAAGTGAACAATATCCCCTTAGTGGTTCTATTTTTAATGATGGGCTCCTCCACATTGTCTGTGTGTGTACGTACATGTGCGTATGCAAAATTTGATGGAAGATGACCAGTACAGTGCTTAGCAGTTACTCACCATCCTCTCATTTTGGGTAACTTTGGTAGTTGGTCTTCCCTAAGAAAGAAGGCAAATAGATGATTTTAGTCTAATTGTGAGATTTCTGCGGTCTGTAACTTCTGAAATATCTTGTATTCTCAGCATTATACACATGTGAATTTCTTGATGAAAGATAGAGTATATCTGCTGTCGTGTTATATTTAGTGAGAAAGTCTCTACATCTCTTATTTCTTCATTAATTTATCCATTTTGAAATATGGTAATTAAGAGGAAATCAAGAATATACTTAGATTTTTAGGGGCTTGAGACAAGAGTGTGTTATAAACATGCTTCTAACTCTTGGTCTCCACTTACCCCCTAGTAGCCTCTATTTCCAGCCCCCAGTTTTCTTATATAATGTCTGCTTGAAAATTTGGGTTCAAGTCCAATGTACAAACGTCAAACAGTTGGTTTGCATGATTTAAGTTGGTACTATTCTCAGAAAGCTAAACTATTATTTATTTGGTAATTATACTTCTCATTTTAGGCACACACTGCGATGGTTAATATGGCTAGAATTTTCCACATATTTTTACATTGAATTTTAAATTCATAATTGTACCTGCTGTTGGCCAGTTTAAACCCAGTACATGTCAGAATTAAGTTAAAAACCTGGCACTTTGGGTATGTCTAATGATCTTTGTCTCAACTGGGTTGTATTTATGAGACTCTCTTTTCCATTTACAGCCTTTTGTATAAAATAAGAGAACAAAATGCAATAAAATATTCAAACGATTGCATAAACACTGATGGCTGTATAAAGATGGTGACCCAGCTAAAAATGTAGCTGTTGGCTAGTAGTGTAGCTTGCATAAAAGTCTGATGTAAAAAAGTCAATGATCACCTTTACGTTGTAGGTAAATCTAACCTTTGGCAAAGTTAACACTCATCATATGTCCTGGGTAGCTCTAGGAAGCAGTTCCAATAAGCAGATCTATTCAGCTCTTTTTAAAATATATTTTTTAACATTAAAGTATTATATGCAACAAGTTTTTTTTAAAAGGTCTAATAATGCTAAAAGGCCTTTAATGAAAAACATCAGTCCCTTGCCCCATCTCATTCTCTAGTGGCAACCTTTTAAAATCTGTAGCTATTTCTTCTGATATTTACTTCCATTTTTCAAATTACACACACACACACACACACACACACACACACAAACACACTTTTTATTAGAGTTTAGACATTACCTACTGATTCTTCATCATGTCAAATCTGGATTTTAGCTCACAAAGTTACTCTTTTCTCCCTCATGCCACATATTCCCAATATATTGCATGTTTTTGTTTAAATCTATATTATACTTTTACTATACTATGTTTATGCAAATATCATTCACTGCCGAGCCTGTTGGTGAACTAAGACTACATTTACTTTCTTTTTCAACTTGCTGTTTTTCCTGAAGTTACTTATTGACTGAGTTTCATATTTTTGTTGTTGTTGTTTGTTTGTTTTATGTTACATTGTGCTTGACTGAGCTAGGATGCCCTTATATGGTGCACTCACATGGCTGGCAGTTGGTGCTAACTGTTGACTATGAGCTCAGTTAGAACTTTCAACCAGAGTGCCTTTGGTTCTCCTCCATGTGACATTTCCTTTTGGCTTGAACTCTGATTGGATGGTACCTAGTTTCCAAAAAGAAGGAAGTGGTGCTGCCAGTCCTCTTAAAGCTTGTATTCAGCACTCTCAGAATGTCACTTTTGGTGTATCCCATTGGTCAAAGCCAGTTATAAGTCCAGCCTAGATTCAAGCGGAGGGAAAATAAGCTCCAACCGTTGATGTGAGGAACCGCAGGAGCACAGAGGAACTGCTAGGAATCATCTTTGGAGACTAGCTGCCATACCTAGTTTCATCAAAGATAGAATTTGTGTTGCTGCCCTCCATTCTTCTTATTGGTTTTGTGTGATTTTTCAAGAGGAAAAGGGGACAGCAATATTTTTACCATCTTGAAATCAGAAATCCATTCAACTTAAAAAATTGTTTGCTTATTAGATATCAAGACTTTATACTTATGATTTTAAAAAATATTATCGTTGTTGGGATTTGATTCCTCAGACTGCCACAGCAGATTGTTGCTCAACATTAATTAACTTTGTCTGCACAGCGCTGGCCAATGAATTAAATTAAAAGGTGGCAGGGAGTGGGAGAAGGAAGCTGATAGTCAACCATCCATTTATTTATTCATTCTTCTTTTGTAAAGGGATATTAAAACAGGACTCTTTATATCTCAGTTTTAGCTGAGGCCCAAAAAGGTTGAGAACAACATCTCCAATTCTAAAGTGGGACCCTTTTATATAGGACTTGCAATGGAGATTTCTAGAAACTGGTTTTGTAATCCATATCCCATCAGCAATCTTGAAGGTATTAAAGGGTTGAAGTTAAAGAAACAGGCAGAGAGAGAATTCCTTTGTAGAGAATTATTAGATTGCAGTGGCATGCTCTGTCACATCTCCACTGTGCCTCAATTAGGGTGGGGAAATGGGTACCTTTCCCACACCTTATGTCAAATGAGAGGGACTTAGAAGGGATCATTCTGAGAGCTTGCTGTGTGTCTCTTGAAGATTAGGAGACACAGAACACAGGTTTCTGATTCTTCTCTGAGAAATCGATTAAAGTCTCTGTCTGTAGACCTGAGGAAGAGAAGGGGATGCGGGAGGGAGCAAAAGTAAAAGAAACAGGGGGAAAGGAGATGCATTGTTTTGCTGTTATGGATGATTTGCTTTTGTGCTATGGGCGTATGGGAAAATCAGCTTGGAGACATCTTTAAAAAAGACTTTCCAAGAGGTTATCTGGAGGGAGAGGCAAAGTGTGCCAGCAGGAGGTGGAGCTCAGAATCCCAGAGCTGAAAGTTGGAATTTTAAGAGGCCACCCAGAAGGACAGACATATAGATCAATGGAATAGAATTGAGACCCCAGACATAAGCCCATACATCTACAGTTGTCTGATTTTCAACAAGGATGTCAAGAGCATTCAATGGGGAAAGGATAGTGTTGGGACAACTGGATATCCACACGCAAAAGGAGGAAGTTGGACTCTGACTTTATACCATGTACAAAAATGAACTCAAAATGGATCAAAGGCTTAAGCAGAGCTAAAATTACAGTAAAATCCTTAGATGAAAACATAAGGGTAAATATTCATGACCTTGGATTCTAATAACAAAAATGACAACAGCTATCATTTCTTGAGCTTAGTAGAGCCCAGGCACTTTCATTTGCATTGTCACATTGAATTCTCATAACCACCTTGGGAGATAGGGAGTATTACTGTTTCCATTTTACAGACTGAGATTCAGAGAAGTTAAGTGACTTGCCCAAGGTCATACAGCTAGTAAGTGGTAGGGCCCAGGATTCAAATGCTGTTCTACTTGACTCAACAGCTCAAACAGTTAGGCACAGCACTACACAGCCACCTTGAAGTCTGTAATTGCAGACCTGGATTTCTTACTGGGGGAAGTCAGTCTGGACCCCTGAGGTCATTATTGCTGACTACCAGTGGATGAGCCCACCTCATTCACTGCAATTCAGCCCCATGCCTTGCTCTCTCATCTCCTCCTTTTGTACCATCTGCAGCTGGCCTAGGTCTTCCCATTTCTGCAGGAGTGGAACATCTGGTTAACCCTTTCCTTCTGTAGGGGATCTCAGGGGAGGGTATGAGTGAGTCAAGGGCTGCTCCTGGAGAGGTCTGGCAATGCTTTTACTCTTCATTAAATGTTTATGTGCGTTATATACTTTATTATATGCAATCGGGTTTCTTATATGGTACTCCAGTGCATAAATGAGTCCCTAGACACATTTGTGAGTTTTCATTGTTATAATAT
This sequence comes from Phocoena phocoena, assembly GCF_963924675.1. Lineage (NCBI taxonomy): Eukaryota > Metazoa > Chordata > Mammalia > Artiodactyla > Phocoenidae > Phocoena > Phocoena phocoena. The sequence continues at coordinate 116,022,372 of NC_089240.1, forward strand.
AAAGGCCAGCCAAGTTACAAGGCAGACATGTTTTAAACTATTCATTTATTCCTGGTACAGTAACCAAATCCAGGGGAGATCTGGCTTTACACCCTCCACAGGATTGCTTGCTGGACGGCATCAGTATTTCTATTGGTCAAAACGTTTCAGTTTTGAATCTGAGTAGTCAGGAAGATGGGAAAGGCCATGGGTAGAATATTACCCCCATTTTCAGTTTATTTTAGATTAACTTGTACCCTGTTGTTCTATGGGCTAGTTTATATAACATAAATGTAGATCTTAGGAAGGCTGATATCTTTATATTGAGAAGATGATGAAGCCATGGGTATTAAGAAATAAGACTTCATACATTCACTCATTCATTCATTTTTTTAAACTGACTTTTCCTGAGCTTTTACTGTGTTCTCAGCAGAGTGCTAGGCACTAAATGTGTAGATATGAATACAAGACATGGTGTTTATCTTCAAAGAACCCACCCTCTAGTGGGGCAACATGTGAATTTACAGTTTCAGTGTAGTGTGATAACTGCTATGAAAGAGATATGCCCAGAGTATTAGGAGAAAACAGATTAGAGAGTGGTGCATGAAGGAAAAATGGCTGATGAATAGCCATTCATTAAAGTCAACACTTTTCTTCACAGAAAAGTATTTGCTTCAGAGAAGTAGGTGTTTAGCTGGCTGCAATAGAGATGGCCCCCTGGACAACCTGGGAACCGAACCCATGTATTAGAGATGGTGGATTGCTGAGGGCCTGCCACCCTGCATGGAGAAGGGCTGATCTGCCTACTCTTCAGGTGCCCAGTACTGTTACATGAGCAAGAAAGAAACTTCTATGAGGTCTGAGCGATTATACATTTCAGAGTTTACATATTACAGCAGTTATCCCATCCTCATCAATATAGTTATGAGGTCATGTCAGCTTTCATAATATCTTGATTCTGGCTCTTCTTCTCCATCAACTCTGCCACCATTAAGGTCCTCATTGTGGCCCTCCTGGACTACCACAACAACCTTCTAACTGCTTTTTCTCCCTTGCCTTCAGCTCGCCTTGCTGACTAACTGGAAGACTATTATGTTTTACCCAACATGTTTCAGAGAAACAATGCTTTAGGCCAGAGAACTAGTACTAAAGAAAGGACTGCTTCAGTGGTAGGCACGCCTCAGATGCTCATCGTGTGCAGGCAGCCTTCTCCCCTGCCCCTGTTCAAGGCAGTTTATAAAATAGCCCATGAGCTGGAACTCAACCAGAATTGCTTAGCTTTTCTCTAATTTAGGGACCCAGGGAGACGTCGTATAACATTTGCTGTTGGACACTAGAGAAGCGAGTTTGAGAGTATGAATGGTTCAGGCAAATCCATTCCTGTTACCAGAAGGAGAGCTCAAGGTACATGGGCTCCTGATGTGGTGGGAGAGTCAGGGTAAGTGATATTTTCATTCCAGCTCAGCTGCTTACTAGCTGTTGTGACATTGGACAAGTTACCTGACCTCCCTCTGACTTCAGTTTTTTCAGCTGTAATATAGGAATAAAAACAAATTAATAAAAATTAAATTCAAAAATAAAATTAAAAATGAAAATTATAGAAACCTCAGAGAGTTGTGAGGATTACATGAGATGATGCATGTAAAGCAATTGGAATAGTGGCTGGCACATAGTAAGTTCTTAAATATTTTTACACTTATTGCTTTTAATATTGCATAAAAAGAGTAGTTCTGTTATAGTGATTATCCCTCTGATTTAAAAAATTATTTCCATATTGAATAGAAGTTTCTAATAGTGTTTTAGAAAAATAAAGTTACCAAGTAGCCAAAGACTTCCATGGACGGTACAGATTCTTCCTGGCTTGGAAACATAGCTTGCTCTGTTGCTGAAATGTATTTAAATCTATATCCCAATGACTTTCAGTTATTGCAGGTTCTTCCTCAGAGTTTGATCATGTTTAGAAATGCAGTATAGTTGTGTCACTTTCTTTCCAAGTTGAGGAACAAACACAAGCAAAAATGGAGAACAATTTTTAGGGAAAGCTCTTGAAGACCATTTAGCTAAAGCTGTGACCAAAAGGAATATTGAAGTTTCTGGAGCTGTTTCAGGGTCAATACAAAGTGTTGTGTTTTGAGTCAGGTTCTCTCAGGGGACTCCTACCCTTGTATTTCTTGTCCTCTGAAGCATCTTCATCACCTGCGCTTTCTGTTACAAAGAAGTGATTTGTGGTTTCTTATGTGCCACTTAGATCTGAAAGGGAAGATTTCAGATTCTCCTATCTCGCTTTTCCAACAAGACAAGGGCAGATGGGCAAGGGCACAGAGCATAAGCTTCATTCCCCTCTGGATCTGGTTAAGGAAGATTGGAAATAGCCACTGTTTCATCGTGAAGTTTCCTACCTATTTTGAATTGAGGGTAAATAGGTGCTGAGGCAAGTTTAGATAAAGACAGTAACCACCAAATCTTCAAAATATGAAAACAACTAGCTCCAAAGAAAGACTAGCATAGCCCAACTAGCACTCTGTAATACAAAGCCTTAGAACAGAAGTCAGAAAACTTTTCCTGTAAAGGGCTAGATTAGTATTTTAAGTTTTGTGGGCCATATTATCTCTGTCATGAATACTTAATTGTACTGGAACAGCCATAGACTATACATAAACAAATAGGCAAAGTTGTGTTGCAGTAAGACTTTATTTACAAGAACAGGCAGTGGGCAGGATTTGGTCCAAGGGCTGTAGTTTCCTGACCTCCTATTTGGAGATTGATAAAACTCTAGGCTGTGACAAGGAAGTGAGCCTGGGACAGAGCTTAGGCTCCTTCTGATCCCAAGGGTGATAGGTGAGGAACACTAGCATGACCCTTCATTGAAATCTGTAGGGAGATGAAGGCACAGTAAGAACAGAGTCTATGGGTCCCTATCCCTTAGAAACTCTAAAGAGATGGGGTGGGGTGAGAGGAGGGGCATTCTTGCTAATCCACGATGATTTATACTTTGGTAGGTCATCAAAAGGGTTCAACTCAAGGTGAGATAATGGAGCTACCATGACCTATTGACCTTGTTATGTCATCAAAAGAAACAACTTTTGGGCTTCCCTGTTGGCGCAGTGGTTGAGAGTCCGCCTGCTGATGCAGGGGACACGGGTTCGTGCCCCAGTCTGGGAAGATCCCATATGCCGCGGAGCGGCTGGGCCCGCGAGCCATGGCCGCTGAGCCTGCGTGTCCAGAGCCTGTGCTCCGCAATGGGAGAGGCCACAACAGTGAGAGGACTAAGTACCGCAAAAAAAAAAGAAACAACTTTTGACCAGAAAATGGTGGATTTCTTCCTAGCGATTTGCACATTACCCAGAAGCCTCTAGGTTATTGCAGTTATTAATAAAATTCCATATATGTCAGTAACAATGTGCCAACACCATAGTGTGTGTGTGTGTGTGTGTGTGTGTGTCTGTGTGTGTGTGTTTTAAGCAAGCACTTTGGCTAATTCCTCTCTTTATTCCCTTGGGACAGAATCATAGATTTGTCAAAGGGAATGGGGCTGGTGGGCAGCCCTTCGGCAAGTTTTGCCTGAACTTTTCCATTGTTGGTGTGCGTGCATTTGCACAAAGGAGAATATGATCCAGGGAAAGCAGCCCACACCAAGAATGGGGATGACTGAAAAGGCATTTGATGTCTCATGTATTTAGAGGAAATTCAAAATACAAACGTTTGCTCATAGTTGCAGTGAGGAGAGGGGTCAACATTAGCTTAACAATGTAATACACTGAGTCTTGTCTACTTTCTAGAGGGGGAAAAAACAAAACGTATTTAGCAGAGGTAGACCTTTATTTAATTAGCTCTGATGTAAAGATTTCTTGTCTTTTGCAGCTACACAGCTTTAAGAGAGTTCCTGGTACCTGAAGCCCAGCTCCTACTGGGACTAATTCCATCCAGACAACTCCAAGTCTGTTCATTAGGCGCTGATTAGGTTTCACACAGGTGGGGAAAGTTAGGGGCACAGATAGAGAGGCGGTGCTGATTGTGTTAAGCATAAAACACCATCTGTTTCCCACGTAAGAAAAGCAACTGCATCCATGCTTCTTGAGGGGTACCAGGCCACTGTTGAAGCTGTTGCTCCCTCCTTTACTTTCTTTCATTCTCCAGCTACATTTACACGTCTCAAAACAAGTTGGTAAGAATTAAGAAAACACAAAATGTCTGAAGGCTGTTGAAGAAGATGCTAAGTTCTTAACCATCGCTTTCGGTCTTGCTGATCAGAGTGAATGGGAATTTTTTTTCCCTAATGCAAGCATTGTACTTGGCATGAAAATAGAGTACTACGTTGATTCCTTTTCAAGTGTAAGGAGTTTTTTTCCCCCAAGGCAAACAGCCTTCCCAGTTAGCCAGCTCTTCAAGGCCCTTTAATATTGTTTTGTTTGGGACCAAAGAATGCAAATGAGCTCACACGCAGATTCCCCTTTTCTAAGAAAATAAACAGCCTGGAGTCGCCTGGGGGAGGAGGGGCAGCAGTTGATGGAGTGAGCTGATGGGCACTTGAGTTCACCTGATAAGGGGTCCCCGCTACTTTGTTGCTTGCCCACACAGAGCCAGGGGCTCACAATGCTGCGCTCATTCCCTCCAGCTTCCCAGAGCAAACCACCGCACCACCTGGCCTTTCCCCATTCACCATTTCTCTTTCCTGCTGAAGAAAACTTTCCTGCCCAGCAGGTGGTACGGGGGGGGGGCCATAGTGCGGTGCAAAGCTTGTCCCCACTTCTGCTCTTCAATTCATGACCTCACTGGCAGAGGGTCCCATCTTTATTATTGTAAGAGCTCAGCAAAGCCAGCTGGAAGCCAATCAGCATGACTCCCGCCCCCACCCCAGGCAAATGAGGGGAGCAGGCAGCCTGGCCCTAGCGTCGTGGCCAGCAAGCCATTCTGGGGCTCCCCCGGTAAACTTCAGTTCTGTGGGTGCAGCGTGGGGTGTGCAGCCTGCGGCTGGAATGGGGGGGAGAGGAGAGCCTTGCTGATGCCTGCTCCCATTGGATTCTCTGGGGCAGCTTTGTTGTACTTCTGGGGGAGTAAGCCCCCAGCATGCTCTGAGGGCAGCTGCAGTGGGGGAAGGGATGCCTGTCACCACTCTTAGAAACAAAGGGCTGAGACTTCTTCACCATGGAGTCTGATGCTGGATAACTAAACCTCCCAGCCTCCTTTCTGCAGCACAGCGGTCCTGGCTACTTCTTATGGTGGTCACTTTATATACATATGTAGGGCATGGCCTCAGCAGGAATGCTTCCCAAATTGGAAATCAGTTTTCCAATAACGTGACCCCTCAGTCTGCTCTTTGCCAATGATTAGTAATGTTATTCCTAACCTGGCACTCAAGGCCCTCCACCATCCAACACTCACTCGCTACACCTCTTACCTGATCTCTGAGGGATCCAGGTTTAGTTCTCTAACCCTTCTGAGCATACCTCCACCCTCGCGTCTGAACATATGCCATTTCTTCTGACTGGAATGCCCACATTCTATTCTTCCTTCCATTAAGTTCCAACCTATTCCTCAAAGGGCGTTTAAGCCTTCTCCAAGTCTGTCAGACTATTTCGACCTCTTCCTCCTCTGAACACCTCTGGCATTGTCTGTTTGCCTTTGGGGCACTTAGCATATGCCTGCTGGGATTCTTTTTTTTTGGTAACATTTTAATTAATTTTAACATCTTATTTGGAGTGTAACTGCTTTATAATGGTGTGTCAATTTCTGCTGTATAACAAAGTGAATCAGCTATACATATACATATATCCCCATATCCCCTCCCTCTTGTGTCTCCCTCCCACCCTCCCTATCCCACTCCTCTAGGTGGTCACAAAGCACCGAGCTGATCTCCCTGTGCTATGTGGCTACTTCCCACTAGCTATCTATTTTACGTTTGGTAGTGTATATATGTCCATGCCACTCTCTCACTTTGTCTCAGCTTACCCTTCCCCTTCCCCGTGTCCTCAAGTCCATTCTCTACATCTGTGTCTTTATTCCTGTCCTGCCCCTGGGTTCTTCAGAACCATTTTTTTTCTAGATTCCATACATATGTGTTAGCATACGGTATTTGTTTTTCTCTTTCTGACTTACTTCACTCTGTATGACAGACTCTAGGTCCATCCACCTCACTACAGATAACTCAATTTCATTGCTTTTTATGGCTGAGTAATATTCCATTGTATGTATGTGCCACATCTTTTTTTTAAACATCTTTATTGGAGTATAATTGCTTTACAATGGTGTGTCAGTTTCTGCTTTATAACAAAGTGAATCAGCTATACATATACATATATCCCCATATCCCCTCCCTCTTGCATCTCCCTCCCACCCTCCCTATCCCATCCTTCTAGGTGGACACAAAGCACTGAGCTGATCTCCCTGTGCTATGCAGCTGCTTTCCACTAGCTATCTGTTTTACATTTTGTAGTGTATATATGTCCATGCCACTCTCTCACTTCGCCTGCTGGGATTCTTAATGTGTGTCTCTCATGATTTTATTTTGCCTCTACCAATAGATTGTTAGCTTTCTGGAGGCAGAGGCTTTTTCTTGTCTCCCTTATAGAACTTAGCACAGTGCTAGGAAAATAGTAGGGACCCAGTAAATATCAATTCATTTGGCCACTTGTAGATTCACAACCCTTGATAGCATGGGTTAATGTTTCTTTTTCCTATATTGGGCCTTTTCCCTACCATAAAAAGGGATGAGATGGGAGGAGAACTTAAGGTTTGTGTGTGTGCAATGTATGGCTCACACACATACATACCTACCTCATTTATTCCTTTTGGTAATTGAATGAGGGTTGTTATCCCCATTGTATAGATAAAGAAAACTGAAGCTCAGAGAGAGAAATGATTTGCCTAGGTTTACACAGCTAGGAAGTTGCAGTGCTGTATTTGAACCCAGGTTGGTCTGATGCCAAAGCCAACGTTTTTTCTTCTCTTATACCGACTCTCGTGTGCCAGGGCCCAGGTAGGTGATGGGGGTAGGAACTGAAGTCGAAAGAATAGATTTTATTTTTGATTATTCTTCAAATATGATTCAACAAGCATTTGCTGTTTAGTAAAGCATTTGGTACACACTGTGTTGGATACTAGGAGGGATACAGAGAAGAATAAGATAAAATCCCTGACTTCTCAGAGCTCAGCATCTCACAGAGGAAAAAATACCTATTGAATCAAATTCTTATAAAAAGCTAGCTCTGAAATAGAGCTATAGGTTAATGAGGAAATGAGAGAAGGATAGATTTTGACTGAAATTGTTGAGGAAGTCATGTTGGAAAAGGTTATCATTTTAGTTGTGTTTTAATGGAAATGTCAGATTTTTACAAGTAAACAGAGAGAGAAAGAACTTTCCAGATTAGGGGAAAGTTGGAGCAAAGAAACTAAGTTTGGAAGGGCCCTAGATGAATGTTCGGTTAAGGATTCGCTCCGGAGCCCAGCACCATCAGCTGAGTAGTGTTGCGGTCGCAAAATCCTGGTTGGAGAGATGCTGTCTTGTTCTCTTGTCCTACGTCTAGGACACAATCCATCTATAAGTGAATAAGATTCTTGGTCTCAGTGATGATAGTACCTGAAGTCTTAAACTCAAGCAGTGAAGAGCCCATCACAGTGGCCTATGAACCTCTCCTCTGACTCAATGAATTGTTGCAGGGTCATGATTTCATAGACACTGTATATCCATATTTTTTTCTTCTTGACTGCCATATTGAATGATTATAGAAGGGAAATTCCTAATTAGAAGTAATTCAACAAGGCACATTAAAATCCCACAATCCATTTCCTTTAAAGTTGATGGGAAAGTTTCTTTGGGGAAAAATAGGTGAGTGCACAATTTTTAAATCATAGTAATTCTAACGATGAACAGAGGCCCCTGAGCAAAAGTCAACATTATGGACTGAATGTTTGTGTCTCTCCAAAATTTGTGTACTGAAATCCTAACCCCACAATGCGATGGTATTAGGAGGTAGGGCTTTTGGGAGGTTATTAGATCATAAGAATGGAGCCCTCATGAATGGGATAAGTGCCCTTATAAAAGAGACCCCAGAGAGCTGTTTTCCCACCTACACCATGTGAGGACACAGCAAGACAGACATCTGTGAACCAGGAAGCAGGTTCTCACCAGATGCTGAATCTGCCAGCGCCTTGATCTTGGACTTCCCAGCCTCCAGTACTGTGAGAAATAAACTTCTGTTGTTGAAGCCACCCCATCTATGGTATTCTGTTACAGCAGTCTGAACTAAGACAGTCAACATGAGGGGGGAAAAAAGATCTCGTTTGTCTAGGATAAGAAATTCTGATTGTTCTCTTAACTGCCTCTCTAGAGGCAATACGGTGTTCTAGAAAGAACATAGGCTTTGGAATCAGACAGACATGTTTTTAAATCCCAGCTCTGCAACTTAGTAGCTACATGATCAAGTTACTTTCCCTCTCTGATCTTTATTTCCTTCATCTGTAAAATAAGGATGATTAAGAGCCTCCTTGTTAGGCTGTTGTGAAGATTAAAACAGATAACGCATATACAAGTACCTGGCTCAGTGCATGGCATACAGTAAGGCCTTGATATATAATACTGTTAGTTTGATTATATTTAGTAAAATTTTTCTGCTTCCAACACAGTTGCACACCCCCCCCCCGCATTTTGATTATAGTCCACATGAAGGGTAGGGACCATGCTTGCTTTGTCTAGCACCTCATAGCATTACTATTGTAGGTACTCAATAAATATTTGTTGAATGAATGGATGGAAAGAACAGCATCTAGTAAAGTGCATAATACCTAGCTGACACTTAGTAATTATTTGTTAAACTGACTTGCAACCAGCCCAACTGCATAAGGGACAGAGAAACAGAAAGACCAGAAAGCCCAAGAATCCTTAAGATTCTATCAGCCATCATTTTCTCACCAATCTTTGTAAATGGAAAGTTATGAGTTTCCCCTCTCTACCTTTTAGTGACCTGGTCTATCATCCTCTCCAAAATGGAAGTTAAACAAAAGGGTCAAAAGCTAGCTCCTCAACGGAGAATAAAAACTGACCAGTCACAAGCGTTTCCCTTTTTGAGGCAATTGCTTGCTGCTAACCTCTTGAAAGGAGCATCTGCTGGGAGGTTGAGAGACTGAGGTGCTCATTGCTTGCACTAAGATTGAAATATAGCTTTGGTCACATCCTGAGAGGCCTGAAATCTGCTTGGGATCCAACAGAGAGGAAAGGATAGTGTTTAACTCATTTTGGATGAAAATATAAATCTCTACTTTAGAATTGCTCTTTCTTTTCATTTGGCCCTTCTACAGTTTGAAACCAAATCTTTAACAGTTGCTTTATGTTCACTATCAGCCAATATTTATATAAAAATGTCAGCCTTCCATAAGACTTAGATTTCTGTCTTCATTAAGCACATGTTTACTGAGCACCCTGCCAGGCCCTGGGACTCTTCTAGGGACTCACACGAGTTTGCTTAATCAATCCCAAGAAAGTCTTTATTTGGCTAAATGGCATCACAATCTTTGCATGCTAAATTTGATTCCAAGATTTTTAGAGATGCTTTCATCTTGTTTATGTCAGAGTGGGCAGCTGCCTCCATGGCTGCATTGGCAGGACAAGGAAAATAAGTCTAACCTAAAATATCCCTTTATTCATTCCCAGGCTAAAAATCTCTATCCTTAGTATCACCAACAAAGTCAGTAGCAAAGGAGGGAGCATCATCATTTTTGTAGAGGGCCCCAGGTGACAAAAAGTAAGTTTTATCATTTCTGTTAACATGGTGGCCCAGGTTCCCTGGTCTACTGTGGTACATAGAAGCTTGGCCTCTGAAGGGTTTCTGTGAGGGGCAAGAATGGCTAACGCCACCTGAGGCAGGTGGGCGCTAGAGAATAGAATACTTAACCGAGCAACTGTGAAATAAGAGGGAATGGAAAAGATGCCTGAGGGTGGAGCCAGAGATACGTACATGCTTCCACGTGATCCTGTGAATGACCCTCTCTTGCAGGAAGTCAAAATGTAGTCTGAGTAACTTCAGGTTCAAATTCAATGAAACCCATACTTCGGGACCACTGCCTGCCCTTTTGTTTGAATTGAATGTTATTTTCTTTGTTTGTTTGCTTGTTTGTCTGTGACGTAAGTACATTAGTGGTGCTCTCTTTACAAAGATCATCAGCATTATCCCCTAAACTTAAGTTCAGAGGTCAGGGTATCCTTTGTCCACAATAAAAACTCTGCCAAAGGTCTTCTCATATCTGGAAGAACTTCTCTCTCAGAGTTCTAGGGAGGGCATTTTCCTTCCTCTGAGATTCATTTGAACAAACTGAGAAGTTGACAAGGAGCGTGAATTGTCCTCCATTACCCATATGTCCACCTTGTCCCATCTTGAATGCCACAGCTCTAAGTGTGTAAAGGGGTCAGGGTACAGTGTGACGAGAAGGAGAGAGAGAATTGGAGAGAAAGCCAGAACAGAGGGAGTGGGAGATAGAGGGGGAGGGGGAGAGGGAACCAAGGGAATGACGAGAGCTTTAAAGCTGTATTTTGTTATATGCCAGGGGTTGTTAAAGGTCCAGATGATGTAGCAGTAAACAAAACAGAACAGACATAACCCTTGCTCTCATGGAGTTTACAGTCCAGTGAGGGACGACAGACAATAAGCAAGATTGCTTGATTGAAAGATTGAAAAACATAGTGTTAAGTGTAATGGAGAAAAGTAAATTAGGCAAGAAGAATAACAAGCGTGAGACAGGGACTTGATCAACAAAGAAAGCCTCACTGAGAAGGTGACATTTGGGACACTTTCTCAGCTATTTCCTAACGCACAGTTCTTGGTCAGGGTCAATGCTGTCCACCATAAATGCTGTGGTGGCAGGAAATTGCAGGATATGAGGCGATGAGGCATGGTTCCAATGGAAACGGCAACTCCTCCAGTGGTAAGTGTTCTTAGAGGTCATCTCCTCCAGCCCCTGTATTTGAATATGGTGGTCAATGACTTGCCCAAGCACATAGGCAAGTGAGGAGCAAAGTTAAGAAAATAAATCACTTTTCTGATTCCTAATCCAGTGTCCTTTTCATGTTACCTAGGGGTAATAGGATACAGGTATTTCTTCTTATCCCCTTCAGAAATAGAAAATGTGGATATTACTCCCTAACTCAGTTATTCTCAGCCTTAAATGCATATGAGAATCTCCTGGGAAGCTTGTTACAAATGAAGATACAAGGGCCAACTCCAGAGGATTCTGACACAAGATGGTTCATCGATCTCACTTTGAGAACCCCATCTAGATCCTCGAGTAGAGAAGAAGACCCTTTTATCAGAGTTTTGTCTTCAGTCATTTTCATATCTCACTTTCTCACTAAGGATAATTTTAAGTCACTGCATTTGTCCAGCAAGTCTTACCAGATTTTCTTGAAATTAGTCACCATTCTTCTCACCTGCATTCTCTTAGAATCTTCTGTTATGTTCATTAGTCACGTGAGCATTTGGATTAGAAATATCTACAGAGTAGGTACTGTGAAAAAATATAGTGGATGTGAAGTTGAAAGATAGATTTGAAGGCAGATGATAGAGGAGCTTTAATGTCAGGCCAAGGAACTCAGGATTAAATCTATTGAACAGGCAGCCTTTGTGACTCTTCAAGAGAGATGTAATGTTATCAGATTTGTTTTATCAGAGAAATAAGTCAGGCAAGACTGTGTAGGATAGATGGTGCTGGGCAACTAGTGGCAGTAGGATAATTTTCGGAGGTAAATTCAAGATTGCAGGCAAGAGTAGAAATGAGCTATGCCTTATGAGGATGAACATGGGCGGTGCAAGCTATTGGAGGGGTTAGAATCCACAGTATTTGATGACAGATTGGCTGTGCGTCGTAAGAAAAGATAAAGGAGTCAAAATGACTTGAAACCTTCTAGGCTTGCAGTGCCTTGATCAGAGATAGGAACCACTGCGTGAAGAGCAAATTTGTCGCAGGACGAGGTAATGGCTTCAGTTTGTGCCATGTTAATCTTGACATGTCGGTATGATAAACATGTGGAGGTATCTGGTCAAGAGAGGGGTTAGGTTTTGCGATCTGGATGTGGCAGTGATTATTCAACAAAATCTACTGAGCACTTACTGTGTTCCAGACACTATTCCAGGGGCTTGGTGTACATCAGTGAACAAACAGAAAAAAATCCCCTTCTTTAATGTAACTGACATTCTAGCAGGGATGAGGTGTTGGGAGACATTAATAAACATAATTAAATTATCTCATAAGTCAGAACATGATAAGTGCTATGGAGAAAATAATTGAGATCAAGGGAATGCCTATGGCAGCCCAGGAAGAGAGGGATACAAGAGGAGAGCGCAGAGTGAGAAGCAAAGAAGGCTAAGGGCAGACCCTTTGGGACATTAACATTAAGAGTTTGATGGAGAAACAGAAGTGATTAATCAGCAGAGGAGGTTAAAAGTGAAATAGGAAGACTGAGAGGAGTATAAGGGAATATAAGGGAGGAAAATGTTTCTATCGGAGGGTGAGTATCAAGTGGTAAATTATGCCAGTGCATCAAAGACAGAGACGAGGCCATTGAGATGGGAAACTATGAAGCCATCAGTGGAGTGGCAGAAGCCAACTCATAGGTGTGGCATTTACTTTATAATATGATAGGTGCTTGTAGGAGATTAAAGAAAGAATCAATGATAAAAAAGAGATGATGAATGAAGGCAACTTCGTTTAAAGTTTATAAAATAAAAGGTAGAATTGGAATTGTATCTCTAGTTAGGAAGAAATAAAGTTACGGAGCATATTTTTGGTTGAGAGGGGGTTAGTAAGGAAGACTTGAGAGAGTCTGCTGGCTGAGAGGAAGGACCCAAGGGGAAGGGAGAGTGTGATAATTTAAAAGAATGGGAAATTAACACATCAAAGTAGAATCAAAAGCATAAGAGGGATTTGTTTTTTTAAGCTGATAAAATTGTTGGGGTTAACTTTGGAAGAAAAAGCAATACATAACAGGAGACAAGGAAAAGAGAGGTTGGGTAAAGATATGGGAAGATTGTGCTGGGAAGGAATGGGAGCTGAATACATTTATATTTTGTAACTTGACGCTTGAAAAGCATGAAAAGGGTCCGAGAAAAACAATTGTGAGGGAACAAAGAAGAGGATTGGGCAGCAGGGTGCTGGGTCCAACTGGGGTTGTATATATCAGTGTGTAATGGGGCCACTCAGCATGAGCAGTTGCATGTGTGTGTTCACTAGATCTTTATAGATGGGGAGGATTAAAACAATAGGTAGGAGTACACCCAGGATTGAGTTCAGAGTGTAGTTTCAGAAGACGAAATTAGGGATAGATTGTTCTTGAATTTGGAGTAGAAATGGTTGACCCTGGTTTCCAGAATGCGTAGAAACGGAGGTGAAAGCTAGTGGTATTAGGAAAATAGAATAGGGAAGTTTCCAAGGAGTGGAAAGTCCTACGAGGTGGGAGAGTATGTTTAGTGAGAGCAGAGCAGAAGTCTCCTGTCGGAGGCTGAGGTAATAGGGGGAAATTTTAAGATTTCAGATTTCAGCGCTACAGCCATTTCAGGTGATAACAAGGTCATGGTGTGGCCAGTGACTTGATTGCTAAAAGTGAAAGAAGATGAAGGTCAGTGGAACAAAGGAGGTCAAGGCCAGTGTCATGAGTAAGTCATCCACGCGAAGATTGAAGGTGTTCAAGAAGAGGGCATACATGGAAAGAAGATGGTAATCTGGATTCCAAAACGTTCAGTGAATGCAGCGGAGCGCTTGAGATCTATGACTGTGAAGAGTATTTATCAGTCAGATGATGAGGACTTCAAAAAAGGAGGAGTTATTGATGAAACGAAGTCTAGAAAATACAGTGAGGATTCTGGAAACTCCTACCGGTCTTCTTTACCCCAGGATATATGGAGTGTGGATGAAGGAAGAAACTCTAGAGCTTTGCTAATTCACGTGTGGCGTGTGGACCAGCAGCATCCAGAATCACCTGGGAGCTCGTTAGTTGTGTAGAATCTCCAGTCCTCCCCCTGATCTACTGAATCAGAATCTGTGTTTTATCCAGCTCTTCATGGGATTCATATACATATTAAAATTCAGGAGGCACTGAAGGAAGTGTCATTATCAGAGGAAAGCTAAAGTTTAGTGGAGTAAAAGAAACTTTTCAAAAGATTTATTAACAAGGCCTAGGGGTAGATGTAGTTGACCTAAGTGGAGAACTAACCAGTTATAATTGGAACTAAGATGTGAGCTTAAACTGCTAAGAGTTTCCACCGCAGGTGGGGTGGACCCAGGCAGATTATCTTTGTCCTGGGTTAGCTTCAGGTGGTGGAGGGAACTGGGCTGGGCGTGGCTGCTCAGGCAATTGGTGAATATTCCTAGAACCTTTAGCACTCATTGTACGAAGCTGGGGTTGTGCCTGAGGTCTGGTGGAGTTGTTTATAATAATGAGGCTCCTTGCTATGGAATGGAGGAATGGAATTGATATTGAAAGGCAATGTGAGCATTTCTTGTTAGTTGAAGGACTAGATTAATTCCTTAATGAAGTGATCTTTTTTTTTTTTTTTGCAGTACGCAGGCCTCTCACTGTTGTGGCCTCTCCCGTTGCGGAGCACAGGCTCCGGACGCGCAGGCTCAGCAGCCATGGCTCACGGGCCCAGCCGCTCCGTGGCATATGGGATCTTCCCGGACCGGGGCACGAACCCGTGTCGCCTGCATCGGCAGACGGACTCTCAACCACTGCGCCACCAGGGAAGCCCAAGTGATCTGTTTTGAGACCATAGGACACAAGTGTGCAATGATAGTGCCAGCCAAGTTCTTTACAGAATTTTTGCCCCGGTAATTTTGAGATGAGCCTGGGAAAAAGTTGAAGATGTCAGCAAATGCCAGAGGACAAAGGTACTTTCAGCTAAAAACTTGTTTGAGTTCCCTTTACCTTTTCAAAGCTTTGTGTACTGCCTTTTATCTTTCTGTATTTACTAGCCTCATCATTTCCCCTTCCAAATAAGAGGTGAATGTTAATCTAGGCAATATTGATTAAAATACCCTAAAAACGTAAAGCCTTAAAAGTTAAACATATACTGGCTGAACATATGTGCACGTAATAGTATCAATATTGAAAGCCCCTGCTGTGAGAAGCCATTGCAAAGCATTTTTAGCAGACTTACTTCTGGGATCACTAATGATTAATTAGTGTGTATCATAATGTAAAGCAAATGTCACCCTAGCTACCTGGGGTTGCTGTCATTTGAGAGTGGAGTGATTTCCTGTTCATTACCAACAGTAAAATGAAAACTGCCTGCCATCTTGTGGAAGATGGTGGGTATCTCACACCCAGAGGAAAAAAAAGCAAGTTTTCTAGACTCTTGCATGTTCTCTTGGGGGTTTTCATGGATGCACTGTTTCCTGTAGAGAAGTATAGTAAGGATTAACATCTCAATTAAAAATTGCACAATTACATTTCCTTTCTCATCACATATTTTGAAACCATGGCATTTAGCCTGAACAGAAAACCGGTAGTGTCTCTCTACCGGGTGGTTGCTTCTTGAAGAATTGTGAGTTGGCTCGACATGTTCAGTTTATTGGCTAGCCGCAAGAGAAATTGTAGCTGAATGAGTATTTCAGATCGCTAGCTCAGAAGCAGAGTACAGACTATGAAAGAGTGAACTGAATGCTTTTTTGATTGAAGCGGAATTCTTGGAGCACTCAGGAATATAACCTGCTCCTCAGGGACCTTCACACGGTTCTGCCCAGGGCAGCCCTCAGCTCAGCTGATTTCTGTAACTTGCTCAATCCCAGGGAAATGTGTGTCCTGGGGAACAAATAGTTATTCCCTAACTCCAACCGCAATTGAGAAAATAATTGAATCAGTAAAGGGCTGCTTGGAGGAGACAGGGGGGTAGAGCAGTGGGAGGAATTGGTGTTTGGAAGGAGCAGCAAAATAAGACTCTCCACAAGTTCCTTAACAGGTGGCTTTGGTCATTTTGAGGTGGGAGGGTGTTAAGTGGCTCTTTCATTAAATTGACTGGTCAATTTAGTCAAAGTGGTCAATTTGGTAAACCTGTATAGATCCAGTCAGAGTCTTTTTCATGGGCACTTTGGCAACCTGGATTCAATCCAGTCTTATATGTCCAGTTCTTAGTCCTTAGTAGTGCATTTTATCTATCTATCTATCTATCTGTCTAACATCTATTGACTTTAAATATCAAATTGGACTTCTGGTTTTCAAGTACATATATATATCCCTGACTTTCTTATAGTAACGTAGGAGCTGATCTTAGCGATATCAAATTTTATTTTTAAAACATGGAAGGAGATGACATATTAAAAATAATATGTATCTGTTGATGCATAACTTAGGACAGTTTTGACAAGAACTTTAAATTATTTTTGCTACTTTGCAACCTGTATTTTAATTGAAGGACATCCATGCAAGCATTCTACAACAAATTATAGTCATCAAAAATAATAGAATGCTCTCAAACATTTATTATTAAGGAACCAGGTTATATATGAGCATGTAGTCAAAACTTGTATTTCTCCAATGGTTGGACATTCGGAAGGGTAACTCTACAATTTGCTACATACTACAATTTCATACAGCACCTAGTTACTGAGTAAACAATTGTGAAAGTGTTCACTTAGTTTTGAATCACCCTGTATTGTCACAGTTGCACCATCAAAATTGAAAGGAATAAAAAATACTACATTCAATCAGAAAATGTATCATTTGGTGACCTTTCTTCTTACTTTTAATCCAGTTTCTTTACTTCTTAGAATTTCAAAATGTGCCTCCCTCCTTATAAATTCTGATTTGAGCATTTTTATACCTATAAGTTAACTAGAAATAGGAACTATATCTCCCAGGAACCTCAGTAGCATTTTGACACAGTAATAGCCCGTGGTAAAGAAAACAGTTCAAGTATCTTGTAGTGGTGTCATTCTCTCATTGGATGTGTGGCACAAAAGTACATTTTTCTATAGAAAGCATGAAACCTGATTTGTAGATTGAAACCAAACTAATGGGGAAAAATTCTCCTTTTCAATTATGCTCTTGACAAGGTATGAGTTTTAAATATACACTCTTAAAATATGAATGAAGCTATGTATTTTACCTATAAGAGTAAATGTCAACCATGGGCATTTCAATTTTCAAAGGTACTTAGAATTTAGTAAAGAACTGGAATTTTGGAAACCAAAGTAAGAATTCATGTTTTCCAGCTGAGATAAAGCTTTCTGATGAGTGGAATATATTATAGGTCCAAAAAGTGCAGTGGTGAGAATAAATAAAATAATTTGCTTCCCAACTGCTGAAATCATGTAATACTCCTCAGTTTGATTGTTAACAAACTGCTGTTAAGGTTGTTCTAGGACCATTCAAACTGTGAGTTTTAGCTTTCTCTCCCTCAGCATCAGATGATACACATCATTTAATGAAAGCAAGTTCATTAAATGTTTTACTCTTTATAATTTCTGGCTTCTGGTGATGGACGGAACTGTATTATAATAGGAAGTGAAAGTTACTGGTACAAAACCATTTTTTTTTTCGCTCATTGGGAAAGACCGGGTAGCTCATTTATGGTTATGCTACCCCGGGGCACAGCTATTATACTTTTAACTAATGGAAATACTCTATTAGATCTGAAACCATTATGCATTTTATTTGTTTATTAAAATAGTATTTAAAACTATATGTTTGTCACAGAAGATTACATACCAAACAGGAGAGCTGCAAAAAATAGCCTCTTTCTATAGTGAAGGATTAGAAATGATAACGAATCCATCTGCAATTTAAATTTCTTCTTCTATAGGTATTATCTCAGGTCCTCTTTGTGTGTTTCCTCCTGTTTTTCTTTGTGTTAGCTATGGCTTGTGCAATACGAAGACTCTGCCCTGCCTATGGCCCCCCAGTTGAGGCAGCCTTCATGACATCAGTGTCATCTTGTTCCTCCTCCTGATGTGCCTTTGTTTGATATGCGGTTTCATTTGGTGTCATTGTTTAGCTTAAGCAGTTGGCACTTGGGAAAGTCAATTCATCAAGTCAGGACTGACTGGGAAAAATATCACTTGCTAACACAGACGGCCCTGTGTTTGGTTACTCAAAAATTGAACATGGATTTCAGTCCTGATTAGAAAGAAAATCTTTGGTGGTCACACAGCTGCCAAGGTAAGGGGAGGTGCAGGGAATGGTTGGAGAGGCTTAGATGGGAAAAATCTTCAAACAGGAATGACTTCAGGTGTCTAATATTTGTAGTCTTTAAAAAGGGGTATTTGAGAAGTGACAAAAGAGCCTGATACCTTATGGGGAGAGAGGACGCTGATTATACAAGGTCCCTAATTATATAAGTAGTGAAAAATTGATTCAGTCGGTTGGGTATTTTGAATTTGTGACATCAAAGAACAGATCTAGTTGTTCTCCACCCCCAGCCCTGAGGTGACTAAAAGGAGTGGTTGTAGACACAGCCTTTTACCCCAGTGTTTAGTCTCTCAGATTCATGCTGATGGTCACAGTTCAAGACAGGGATGTAATTACATCTATCAGACATCAGCATACTTTTTGATTTATTTTGTTTTCATTTGTTTGTTTATTTTGTCAATTCAGACAAAAATGTAGGCAACTGAGTAGAAAAAAATACCAGTTAAACTAGTCGTTTGGCTGGTTCTTTCCCTCCATTTACTGACCAGTTCTACAAAACCAACTGCTTCGGTAGCACTGTATACATAAAGTCTGTGTCCCGGGGAGCGAACGCAAGACGAATTGGAACTTGAGTTGTGTATTTGCTGGCAACAAATGTTGACAACGTGATTCGGTTGGGAGGGACACTGAGGTTGATTTAGGTTCAGTTCATTCACTCATCCACGATGTTTCTTGAGCATCTACTATGTGGCAGTTCACTCTGCTGATGATGAACAAGATAGATCAGTTCCTTGGATGCAGAGACATTAAAGAGGAAGATAATAATACAGTGTGATAAAAAATGTGTAACTCTCTCACTTTGTGAAAACCTCCTTCCCTTCTTTAACCCCTATTTTCTCAGTCAGGATGGTTAGTGTCTGCTTCCTACACTCTCCCCCGTCAGGTGATGCTTTGAAATTCTAAAATGTTCTAACACTAACACTTCTGTGCTATGTGTCAGCACTTCACATCAACTTGAAACTGCCACTGAGTCTGGGAGCACACATGAAGGATTTCTCTGTGATTAGTTCCACAAAGGAAATCAATTGTGCTGCAGCCCAGCACCTGTGGGTCAGCTTTGCTTGCAGAATATCCTCTTGCCTGTGAAGTGCAAAAGGACATGTAATGGCCAGGATTTCTAGCTGTAGCTGTGGTTGGGTTAGTTCTTAACTCTTTTCTTACATCTGCACAGTGCATGCAGATCTCCTAGCCACCATCCCACCCTTAAACACAGCTTGAGATACTGTAACAATCGTTGCTACTTCGGAAGCCACCAAATATACATGCCTTAGTTTGTGTTGGAGGGTAAGCTCCAGGAGTAGTGAGACACAGCAAAGACCTCCTCAATTTAGTAGTCAAAACACAAAACATTGGCTTTGGCCAATCCTAAGAAGTAAATTGTCAGTAAGATCACCTTTTTTAATTTTAAAATTTTATTTATTTTTTTATACAGCAGGTTCTTAGTAGTTATCCATTTTATACATATTAGTGTATATATGTCAGTCCAATCCCCCAATTCATCACACCCCCAGCCCCCCTCCGCCACTTTCCCCCTTGGTGTCCATACGTTTGTTCTCTACATCTGTGTCTCAATTTCTGCCCTGCAAACCAGTTCATCGGTACCATTTTTCTAGGTTGCACATACATGCGTTAACATACGATACTTATTTTTCTCTTTCTGACTTGCTTCACTCTGTATGACACTCTCTAGATCCATCCATGTCTCTACAAATGACCCAATTTCGTTCCTTTTTATGGCTGAGTAATATTCCATTGTATATATGTACCACATCTTCTTCATCTGTTCGTCTGTCGATGGGCATTTAGGTTGCTTCCGTGTCCTGGCTATTGTAAATAGTGCTGCAGTGAACATTGGGGTGCATGTGTCTTTTTGAATTATGGTTTTCTCTGGGTATATGCCCAGTACTGGGATTGCTGGGTCATTAGGTAATTCCATTTTTAGTTTTTTAAGGAACCTCCATACTGTTCTCCATAGTGGCTGTATCAATTTACATTCCCACCAACAGTGCAAGAGGGTTCCCTTTTCTCCATACCCTCTCCAGCATTTGTTGTTTGTAGATTTTCTGATGATGCCCATTGTAACTGGTGTGAGGTGATACCTCATTGTAGTTTTGATTTGCATTTCTCTAATAATTAGTGATGTTGAGCAGCTTTTCATGAGCTTCTTGGTCATCTGTATGTCTTCTTTGGAGAAATGTCTGTTTAGGTCTTCTACCCATTTTTGGACTGGGTTGTTTGTTTTGTGATATTGAGCTGCATGAGCTCTTTATATATTTTGGAGATTAATCCTTTGTCCGTTGATTTGTTTGCAAATATTTTCTCCCATTCTGAGGGTTGTCTTTTCGTCCTGTTTGTAGTTTCCTTTGCTGTGCAAAAGCTTTGAAGTTTCATTAGGTCCCATTTGTTTATTTTTGTTTTTATTTCCATTTCTCTAGGAGGTGGATCAAAAAAGATCATGCTGTGATTTATGTCAAAGAGTGTTCTTCCTATGTTTTCCTCTAAGAGTTTGATAGTGTCTGGTCTTACATTTAGGTCTCTAATCCATTTTGAGTTTATTTTTATGTATGGTGTAGGGAATGTTCAAATTTCATTCTTTTACATGTAGCTGTCCAGTTTACCCAGCACCACTTACTAAAGAGGCTGTCTTTTCTCCATTGAATATCCTTGCCTCCTGTGTCATAGATTAGTTGACCATAGGTGCATAGATTTATCTCTGGGCTTTCGATCCTGTTCCATTGATCTGTATTTCTGTTTTTGTGCCCGTACCGTATTGTCTTGGTTACTGTAGCTTTGTAGTATAGTCTGAAGTCAGGGAGTCTGATTCCTCCAGCTCGGTTTTTTTTTCCCTCAAGACTGCTTTGGCTGTTTGGGGTCTTCTTTGTCTCCATACGAATTTAAAATTTTTTGTTCTAGTTCTGGAAAAAAATGCCACTGGTAATTTGATAGAGATTGCTTTGAATCTGTAGATTGCTTTGGGTAGTATAGTCATTTTCACAATATTGATTCTTCCAATACAAGAACGTGGTATATCTCTCCATCTGTTTGTATCATCTTTAATTTCTTTCATCAGTGTCTTATAGTTTTCTGCATACAGGTCTTTTTTCTCCCTAGGTAGGTTTATTCCTAGCTATTTTATTCTTTTTGTTGCAATGGTAAATGGGATTGTTTCCTTAATTTCTCTTTCTGATCTTTTGTTGCTATTGTATAGGAATGCAAGAGATTTCTGTGCATTAATTTTGTATGCTGAAACTTTACCAAATTCATTGATTAGCTCCAGTAGTTTTCTGGTGGCGTCTTTAGGATTCTCTATGTATAGTATCATGTCATCTGCAAACAGTGACAGTTTTACTTCTTCTCTTCTAATTTGTATTCCTTTTATTTTTTTTTCTTCTCTGATTGCTGTGGCTAGGACTTCTAAAACTATGTTGAATAATAGTGGTGAGAGTGGACATCCTTGTCTTCTTCCTGATCTTAGAGGAAATGCTTTCAGTTTTTCACCATTGAGAATGATGTTTGTTGTGGATATATCGTATATGGCCTTTATTATGTTGAGGTAGGTTCCCTCTATGCCCACTTACTGGAGAGTTTTTATTATAAATGGGTGTTGAAGTTTGTGAAAACCTTTTTCTGCATCTACTGAGATGATCATATGGTTTTACTGCTTCAATTTGTTAATATGGTGTATCACATTGATTGATCTGTGTATATTGAAGAATCCTTGCATCCCTGGGATAAATCCCACTTGATCATGGTGTATGATCCTCTTAATGTGTTGTTGGATTCTGTTTGCTAGTATTTTATTGAGGATTTTTGCACCTATATTCATGAGTGATATTGGTCTGTAATTTTCTTTTTTTGAAGTATCTTTGTCTGGTTTGGGTATCAGGGTGATGGTGACCTCATAGTGAGTTTGCGAGGGTTCCTTCCTCTGCAATTTTTTGCAAGAGTTTGAGAAGGATGGGTGTTAGCTCTTCTCTAAATGTTTGATAGAATTCACCTGTGAAGCCATCTGGTCCTGGACTTCTGTTTGTTGGAAGATTTTTAATCACACTTTCAATTTCGTTACTTGTGATTGGTCTGTTCATATTTTCTATTACTTCCTGGTTCATTCTTGGAAGGTTATACCTTTCTAAGAATTTGTCCATTTCTTCCAGGTTGTCTGTTTTATTGGCATAGAGTTGCTTGTAATAGTCTCTTAGGATGCTTTGTATTTCTGAGGTGTCTGTTGTAACTTCTCCTTTTTCATTTCTTCTTTTATTGATTTGAATCCTCTTCCTCTTTTTCTCCATGAGTCTGGCTAAATGTTTATCAATTTTGTTTATCTTCTCAGAGAACCAGCTTTTAGTTTTATTGATCTTTGCTATTATTTCCTTTGTTTCTATTTCATGTATTTCTGCTCTGATCTTTATGATTTCTTTCCTTCTGCTAACTTTCAGTTTTGTTTGTTCTTCTTTCTCTAGTTCCTTTAGGTGTATGGTTAGATTGTTTATTTGAGATGTTTGTTTCTTGAGGTAGGATTGTATTGTTATAAACTTCCCTCTCAGAACTGCTTTTGCTGCATCCCATAGGTTTTGGATCGTCATGTTTTCATTTTCATTGGTCTAGGTATTTTTTGATTTCGTCTTTGATTTCTTCAGTGATCTCTTGGTTATTTAGTAACGTATTGTTTAGCCTCCATGTGTTTGTGTTTTTTATGGGTTTTTTTCCCTGTAATTGATTTCTAATCTCACAGTGTTGTGGTCAGAAAAGATGCTTGATATGATTTCAATTTTCTTAAATTTACTGAGGCTTGATTTGTGATACAAGATGATCTATACTGGAAAATGTACTGTGCGCACCTGAGAAGAAAGTGTAATCTGCTGTTTTTGAATGGAATGTCCTGTAAATATCAATTAAGTCTATCTGGTCTACTGTGT
The DNA here is from genome assembly GCF_963924675.1 of Phocoena phocoena. NCBI lineage: Eukaryota > Metazoa > Chordata > Mammalia > Artiodactyla > Phocoenidae > Phocoena > Phocoena phocoena. The sequence continues at coordinate 116,045,433 of NC_089240.1, forward strand.
CATTTAAAGCTTGTGTTTCCTTATTAATTTTCTGTCTGGGTGATCTGTTCATTGGTGTAAATGAGGTGTTTAAAGTCCCTGACCAGGGCTTCCCTTGTGGCGCAGTGGTTGAGAGTCCGCATGCCGATGCAGGGGACATGGGTTCATGCCCCGGTCTGGGAGGATCCCACATGCCATGGAGTGGCTGGGTCAGTGAGCCATGGAGCTTGTGCTCAGCAATGGGAGAGACCACAGCAGTGAGAGGCCTGCATACCACAAAAAAAAAAAAAAAAGTCCCTGACCATTATTGTGTCACTGTCAATTTCCTCTTTTATAGCTGTTAGCAGTCGCCTTATGTATTGAGGTGCTCCTGTGTTGGGTGCATATATATTTATATTTTTTATATCTTCTTCTTGGATTGATCCCTTGATCATTATGTAGTATCCTTTCTTGTCTCTTGTAACATTCTTTATTTTAAAGTCTATTTTATCTGATATGAGTATTGCTACTCCAGCTTTCTTTTTTTTTTTTTTTTTTTTTTTTTGCGGTACGTGGGCCTCTCACTGTTGTGGCCTCTCCTGTTGCGGAGCACAGGCTCCGGACGCGCAGGCTCAGTGGGCCATGGCTCACGGGCCTAGTTGCTCCGCGGCATGTGGGATCTTCCCAGACCGGGGCACGAACCCATGTCCCCTGCATCGGCAGGCAGACTCTCAACCACTGCGCCACCAGGGAAGCCCCTCCAGCTTTCTTTTGATTTCCATTTGCATGGAATATCTTTTTCCATCCCCTCATTTTCAGTCTGTACGTGTCCCTAGGTCTGAAGTGTATCTCTTTTAGACAGCATATATATGGGTCTTGTTTTTGTATCCATTCAGTGAGCCTGTGTCTTTTGGTTGGAGCATTTAATCCATTCACGTTTAAGGTAATTATTGATATGTATGTTCCTATTACCATATTCTTAATTGTTTTGGGTTTGTTTTTGTAGGTCCTTTACTTCTCTTGTGTTTCCCACTTAGAGAAGTTCCTTTAGCATTTGTTGTAGAGCTGGTTTGGTGGTGCTGAATTCTCTTAGCTTTTGCTTGTCTGTAAAGCTTTTGATTTCTCTGTCGAATCTGAATGAGATCCTTGCCAGGTAGAGTAATCTTGGTTGTAGGTTCCTCCCTTTCATCACTTTAAATATGGCATGCCACTCCCTTCTGGCTTGTAGAGTTTCTGCTGAGAAATCAGCTGTTAACCTTATGGGAGTTTCCTTGTATGTTACTTGTTGTTTTTCCCTTGCTACTTTCAATAATTTTTCTTTGTCTTCAATTTTTGTCAATTTGATTACTTTGTGTCTCTGCGTGTTTCTCCTTGGGTTTATCCTGCCTGGGACTCTGAGCTTCCTCGACTTGGGTAGCTATTTCCTTTCCCACGTTAGGGAAGTTTTCGGCTATAATCTCTTCAAATATTTTCTCAGGTCCTTTCTCTCTCTCTTCTCCTTCTGGGACCTGTATAATGCGAATGTTATTGCATTTAATGTTGTTCCAGAGGTCTCTTAGGCTGTCTTCATTTCTTTTAATTTCTTTTTCTTTATTGTGTTCCGCAGCAGTGAATTCCACCATTCTGTGTTCCAGGTCACTTATCCATTCTTCTGCCTCATTTATTGTGCTATTGATTCCTTCTAGTGTATTTTTCATTTCAGTTATTGTATTGTTCATCTCTGTTTGTTCTTTAATTCTTCTAGGTCTTTGTTAAACATTTCTTGCATCTTCTCCATATTTGCCTCCATTCTTTTTACAAGCTCCTGAATCATCTTCACTATCATTATTCTGAATTCTTTTTCTGGAAGGTTGCCTATCTCCACTTCATTTAGTTGTTTTTCTGGGGTTTTATCTTGTTCCTTCATCTGGTATATAGCCCTCTGCCTTTTCGTCTTGTCTATCCTTCTGTAAATGTGGTTTTTGTTCCACAGGCTGTAGGATTGTAGTTCTTCTTGCTTGTGCTCTCTGCTCTCTGGTGTATGAGGCTATCTAAGAGGCTTGTGGAAGTTTCCTGATGGGAGGGACTGGTGGTTGGTAGAGTTGGCTGTTGCTCTGGTGGGCAGAGCTCAGTAAAACTTTAATCCACTTGTCTGTGGGGCTGGGTTCTCCCCCTGTTGGTTGTTTGGCCTGAGGTGACCCGGTACTGGAGCCTACCCGAGCTCTTTGGTCGGGCTACTGACAGACTCTGGGAGGGCTCACACCAAGGAGTACTTCCCAGAACTTCTGCTGCCAGTTTCCTTGTTGTCATGGTGAGACACAGCCACCCCCCCCCCCCCCCCCCGCAGGAAACCCTCCAACACTAGCAGGTAGGTCTGGTTCACTCTCCTGTGGGGTCATTGCTCCTTCCCCTGGGTCCTGATATGCACACTACTTTGTGTGTGCCCTCCTAGAGTGGAGTCTCTCTTTCCCCCAGACCTGTCGACATCCTATAGTCAAATCCCTCTAGCCTTCAAAGTCTGATTCTCTAGGAATTCCTCCTCCCATTGCTGGACCCCCAGGTTAGAATGCTGATGTGGGGCTCAGAACCTTCACTCCAGTGGGTGGACTTCTGTGGTATAAGTGTTCTCCAGTTTTTGAGTCACCCACCCAGCAGTTATGGGATTTGATTTTATTATGACTGTACCCTTCCTACCATCTCACTGTGGCTTCTCCTTTGTCTTTGGATGTGGGGTATCTTTTTTGGTGAGTTCCAGTGTCTTCTTGTTGATTATTGTTCAGCAGTTAGTTGTGATGCCTGTGCTCTTGCACGAGGGGGTGAGAGCACATCCTTCTACTCTGCCATCTTGAACCAAATCACCTCAATAAGATCATCTTGAAAAGAGAAATTGCTCCCTATAT